>NC_090929.1:510052654-510677654 GCF_040938575.1 Ambystoma mexicanum | reverse complement strand
GTAAAGGGTGGGAGATACACAGGATCCTTGTGGGACTCCACAGGGGACGTGGGAGGGGTCAGCCGCTGCTAGTGGAGAGAAGACCCTCATGGTTCTGTTGGCAAGGAATGAACTGATCCAAGAAGTGGCTGCTTCCGAGAAGTGGGCGGCGATTTTGAGATGATGACAGAGAATTTGGTGGTCAACCAGGTCGAAGGCAGCTGAGAGATCAAGGAGGAGCAGGAGTGCCAATTTGCCCTTGTCTTTCAGGTCCTCGATTTGGGTTTTCAGGTCCAGTAAAGCTGTCTCAGTGCCATGCCTGGGACGGAAACCAGATTGTCTCAGCCCTAGTAGATTGTTGCGTTCGAGATACTCCTGGATTTGGAGATAGGCTGCGCGGTCAAGGATTTTAAGCAGGAAAGGCACAGTGGTGATGGGCCTGTAGTTTGAAGGGTTGCTGGGGTCAAGATTGGCTTTTTTAATTAATGGTATGACCCAGGCATCCTTAAGGTTGTCAGGTACGGTGCTTGATTCAAAGGAGGCATTTATGAAGGAGGTAATAAATGGGGCGAGCTTGGGTGCGGCTTCCTTAATGATGACAGCGGGGCATGCATCACCTTGGCAATTGGAAGGTTTTAGTTTAGATATAATGATTTCTACTTCATTGATGGAGAGGGGAGAGAAGCTGAATGGTTTGAAGTTGTGATTGAGTGCTTGTATTTTATAATTCAGGGTGGTGCTCGTTGAACTTGAGAGGTAGTTTTTTTTTGCTTTGATTTTAGTTTGGAAAGTGGTGATTTTGTCTAGTAAAGCATTTTGGATGTTTGTACACCAATCAGTGTCAGGGGTACACTTATTGAGAGGAGCGATAGGGGACTCCAGTTCCTTAAGTATCTTAAACAGTTCCTTAGTGTTAGAGCGGGCTTGGGTGATTCTTTTGTTATAAGCTTCCTTTTTGGCAGCAAGGATGGCTTCTTTATAGGCCAGGGTGGCTAGCGTAAGATTATTTTTGTTGGCCAGGGAGGGGATACTTTTCCACGAGGCCTCTGCTTTTCTTTTTTCTTTGCGTAGGTCACGTAGTTGCGGAGTGAACCAAGAGTTCAAGTGGGTCCGTGGTTTTTGTTTACGCAGTTTGATAGGGGCGATAGTATTAAGGGCTTTTAGCATAACACGATTATAAGTGTCTACTAATGCTGTGGGGTCAGTGCAGGACTCTGAAGCTGCGTGCAATAATGGGAGGATGAGTGGTAAGAGTTTCTCAACAGTGATGTCTTTTTTATTCCGTGTGCGCGTGGGCGGTGCGAGGTTTTGTGTGTCCTCAGGAGGGCTAGTGTTAATAGAGAACGAAATAAGATGGTGGTCAGACCAAGCGCAGGGGGAAACAGTAATATCATTAAGGGCACAGTTCATGTCGGCAATCCAGTCAAGAGTACGACCTTTGATGTGGGTGGGCTCTGTGACATGTTGTGTGAAGCCGAAATCAGTCAGGACATTTGCAAGATCTGAGGCTTTGGTGTCATTCTTGTCCAAGTAACCCAGGTTGAAGTCACCCAGGATGATGATTTGGGAACTAGGCTTCGCACTGGATGCTAGAATAGAGGAGATATCTTCAACGAAGGTAGATGTGGGTCCAGGAGGCCTGTAAATTAGGTGAACAGTGGCTGTGTGATTGGGCGAGATAGATAGTTTGAGAGAAAGCGATTCAGCTGAGTGTAACTGAAGGCTGTCCGCAATTCTGATGTTAAGCGTATTCTTGAATATGACGGCTAAGCCGCCGCCCTTAGTTTGGTTGGTATCTCTGTCGCACCTGATTATGGTGTAGTTGTCAGGGATAGCGAGTGTCAGAGAGGGTCCAGAGGCTGCGTGCAGCCAAGTTTCCGTGACTGCAAGTAGGTCCAGGTTGTCTGAGACAATGAGATCAGCAATATCAAGGGCGTGAGCTTGGATAGAACGTGCGTTTATAAGAGCACCTTTGAGCTTAGGGACCGTGGTAACGTTGTCTTGTTGAGTATTCGAGGTAGGAGTAAAAAGGTGTTGTGGTTTGTGAGGGCTGGAACTGCAAGTGTTGCCTGATGCAGGGCTGGTAGTGTGGTAAGACCAATGTGTGCATCTAGATGCTAATTTGTGGTTCCTGATTGATAAGGCACAAGGTAGGCTAGGTTGGGTAGTAGCAACTGAGGTAGCGTGGTGAGCCTGTATGCTGTCGTTAGAGGGATTGTAGGCTAGAGGTGTGGTGGGGCGCGAATCGTGGTAGCTAGTGCCAGTGGCTGTATTAATTGTTGCAGCGAGTGGGTACTGTGATACGAGGCGCAAGCGAGAACCAAGCCTCAAGTTTCTACTGAGAATTGTGCAGGGGTAGGTGTTGATGATATCATGGCAGGTATGCCTGAAGGGCTGGCGAGAGACAGGAGAGGAGGGTGGGCTGGTTCTTGAGTTCAATCTGGTGTTTCTCATAGCAGTTGTACAAGGTTGGTTAGGTGTTGGTCTAGTAGTGAAGTGGCGTATCCAAAGTGCTGGATCATCCAGGTACGGATTCGCAGGTGTCATGGTGCTGAGCCACAAGGAAGGGGTGGTAGTTCCCATAAATGAGCTAGTGTAGGAGTCTTGGTTTGGATGAAGGTTGGGTTGGCTAGTCCAATATCTGCTGTATGTATACAGTAAGTGGAGGAGGGTTGATAAGCACCAATACATGATGTGGGTGTTGCTAGTACACAGGGTAGCAGGTGTGGTTAGTTAGTGACCAGAGGCACAACACACTAATCAATGTGGTCTGTAGGCGACCATAAGGCACAACACACTAATCAATGTGGTCTGTAGGCGACCATAAGGCACAACCTTATGCAAAGTCTTACTAGGGATATGTTGCATTGCCGAGCTCATGGGTAGGAGGGTAGAGGTGGCAATAGTAGGCGCAGGGGGCTTCTTCTGCTCCTTGATGCTCCATTGTGCGAACAGGGGGCAAACAGGGGCCTTAGTACGGGCCTTCGTAGGCGGCCGCCGGCGTTTCCGCCTGCCGGCGGATATGGCCACTGCTAAATACAGCAGTAGCTTAGCAACGAGGCACCAGCCTCGTTATGGTGCCGCGTCGCGCCCGGCATCGCAGGGTCAGGCAAAGATGGTCAGGCGGGCAATTTATGCGCTCCCCCGCTCTGTGGAGAGTGCAGCAAAGGTGCTTTGCGTAGGCCAAGGTATGCCTTAATCATGTCCCATGTAATGAAGTTGCCTTATTTGAAAAGATCACTGCGCACTCCAATACCAGCATTGCTCAAGTGTGCGCTATCAACTTATCACGGAGAGGGGTCATGGCTGACAGGCCCCAGATAGGCACTGATTGATCATATAGTACTGTATTATTGGAGCGATACGTTAGCTTTGTCCATGTCTGCTTGTAGCTTCCACCGGGTGTAGCTGATGTGCTCTTTGATACCTATCACTTATAATCAAATGTTCCATCGGGCCAGGGGAGCATTATATCTCTAATTTCACATGCAGTGGTCCTGAATCTTGTTCTAGCCAGGAGTCGTAAAGTGTGCTTGCGCTGTCAAATAATATAATTCAAAGTCAGGGGCAGAAAGGCCACCTGATTCATATGGTTGTTTTAGACGTTGCTACTTCACTCTTACCTGTCCATTCCACGCAAATGAAGAGCACAGCCTAGTTATTTCAATACAAAAATCTCCCTGGCCATAGTGTTATGCTACTGAAAAGGTATAGTAACTTGGGTAAAATAATCATTTTTACTAGTGAGACCCATCCGTCAGTGTTATGGGGAGATGCTTCCACCCCTCCAATTCTGTAGCTATTTTTATCATTTGGGTGTCGTAATTGAGGGTTCTGGTCAGGGCAGGGGTGCGTGCTATTTCTATTCCTAGGTATCTGATGCTCAGAGGTGACCAGTGTAGACCGTAGGTGTTCTCAGGTTCTCGAGTGCCTTCTGTTTAAGGAAATATTTCAGACTTACTGTGGTTTAGGTGCAGACCTAAAAATTTACCAAACACCTGCACCGCTGTTAATATTCTATGCAGATGGCCCTCGGGAGCTCCCAAATACAACATTTTATCGTCTGCATATAATGTGATGAGTTCAGGTCGGCCGCTTATATGAATACCAGCATTGCTGAAGCGGGCACACATCAGGTCTGCTAGTGGTTCTATGATTAAGGCAAATAACAGGGGAGACAGTGGGCACCACTGTCTAGTGCCCCCCTCCAACAAAAGTGTGGAGGAGTGTAGGCAGTTAGTGTATACTCTTGCATATGGCCGGGAATACAGAACCTATGGCTGGGAATACAGAATGTACAACCATTTTATAAAGTTAGGCCCAAATTCGTAATTGTTTAATACCCTGAATAGAAAAGGCCAGGACACTGTATTGAATACCTTCTGCATGTCTAATGCGACCGCAATGCCCTGGCTGTCTTGTGATACCTGTGAGATGATGTTATACATCCGACGTATATTTAATGCTATTAACCTCCCTGGTATAAAGCCTGTCTGATCCTCATGTACCATGAGTGGCATCAGTGGGGTGAGGCATGAAGCAAGGATTTCCCGCGAATATTTTAGCGTCAGTGTTTACTAATGACAGTGGCCTATGCGACCCACATTTGTTAGCAGCTTTGCCTGGTTGAAGTAATAAAATGATTATAGCTTTGCGCATCGATTCAGGTAAGATCCCAACCTCCAGGCCTTCTGACCATACAAGCATTAGACCTGGGGGTGATCTCGTCTACAAATTCTTTGTTTAATTCTGCACCCAGCTCCTCGACCCCGGGACTTTCCCTTTTGGGAGATGTTTAATGACTTTTTGAACCTCTGCTATATCGAAGGGCTGTTTCAGTAACCTTCACACCTCAGCAGATAGAAGAGTCATGGGGATCTCTGGCAGATGCTCATTGATTTCTATAGTTGTGGCCTCCCCTTTCGGGGTGTATAGTGTGCAGTATAAAAATCATAGAATACTGTGTTTATATCCGTGTCAGGGTTTACCACTGAGCCGTCAGGCCAAGTTATGCAGGGAATATTGGGACTACCCTTATCAGAACGAACTGCAAGCCCTAACAACTTTCCCGGTCTATCACTTTTCTGTAACGCTGATCTGCTGCTGGCCTATCAAAATGACATAGTTCCCTATTGGCTATGTCGCAGTGCTTATCCAGAGACATCTTAATGTCGAATCTGGTTGCCGGTGAAGGATCAAGCACATATTTTTGTTGCAGTTGTGCTAATTCGGCCTCTCACCTTTTTAAATCATCCCTAACGTCCACAACACCACGTATTCTGTGGAAATAGCTATGCCTCTAATGTAAGCCTTAAATGCCTGCCACAATATGGCTCGTGTGGTGACTGAGCCTTCATTAGTTTCGTAGTAGCATGCAATATGTTCCTTTAAATTTAACCTGAATATCATATTCTCAAGTGACGCTGGTTTAAAGCTCCATTGTGTTCTTCTTTCGGCATGACCGGGAATGTGTAAGGAGAGTAGAATGGGGGAGTGGTCGGACAATGTTCTAGGGAGTATCTTACTATCCAGTACCCAATTTAGCAACCTATGTGTGACTAACCAAAAGTCTATGCGCAAATGCATGTCATAAACTGACGAGTAAAAGTGTAGCCACGCTGTTTTGTGATTAAAGCTCGCCATACATCTTTAAGCCCCATGTCCTCAGCCTGTGCCTGAATAGTGCGAGCTGCATTGGTCTGAGACCTAGCCAACGTAGAGGTTCGGTCTAAATGCGGGTCCAGTATGGCGTTAAAGTCCCCACTGCAGATAACAGATGCTGTTGGGTATTTGGCACATTCATGAAACATATCTCTGTAGAAATCTGCGTCATCAACGTTAGGGCCATATACATTAAGTAAAAGAACTTTGTGATTACCCAACTTCCCATGTACAAATACAAACCTTTCTTGTTCTTCACTCACAGATTTATAGTGCGAGACAGGGAGGGAGCAATGTATTAGTACCATCAACCCACACACTCTGGTGGAGTATGATGTGTAATATTTCTGATTGCCCCAACCCGGTGCCACACGGTGCATCTGACATCCAATCATATGGGTTTCTTAGAGATATAAGATCTTAACACCTGGCCTATTAGCACATGCAATAACCGTCTGTGTCTTTATTGGTGACCCCAGCCCCCGGACATTCCAGCTTAGCATCTTTACAGTGGAGCCCACTTTCCTGGTGGTTGTCATCACATATCTATTGCTTTGTTCAATTCTTGACATTGTGCCCCACCACGTAACCTTAGATTTTAACCGTTTCACTTTGTGCATTTTATAACATTTACTCCCCAACTCTGCCCTTATCTCCCCACCATCTCCCTCATAGTCCCCAATACTTTGACTATGTGCCTTCCCTCCCCTCCGACCCCCATCTCCCAAACTAACCCAACAACTGTGGTCCCTCGCATCGGGGGGACAACAGTCACTGCTACGAGGGGAGGACCATATAGGTGCCCAGGTACAGGCATTAAATATGTAGTGCATGGAAAGAGCTAGATCATTGCAATTAACATATGTTTACTGAATCAAAGCAGGTGGATGTAGCCAACAAAATTATCAAGTCTCTGCAGCTCCTCATTCAGGTGGTAGTGGGATATGAGTCTCTAAGAATGCAGTGGCCTCTACAGGGAATATAAAGAAATAGGTTGTATTTTTTAACTGCATGCGCAGCCTAGCTGGGTAGAGCATGGCGTAAGCAATGTCGTGTTCCCTGAGGAACATTTTGACGCCAGCAAAGGGGCGCCTCTCTTGTTGCATGGCTAAGGTGTAGTCTGGGAAAATACACACCATGCTGGATCGCAACTTTAATTCCTGTTTCTCACGTGCGGTCTGCAATGCCAACTCCCTGTTACGGTAGTTAATCAGGCGGGCTATTATTGGTCTTGGATAGCTTCCAGGCTTAGGTCTCGCTGTCAGTGCCCTGTGCGCACATTCAATTACAAAGAGTGGGGACCACCCAGGATCCAGGAGCTCTGCTTTCTCCCTAGTCCCTGTGAGTGTGTCTTCCAGTACTCCTATAATACGTGTGTTATTACACTGTGATCTCGATTCTATGTCCTCACACTTAGCTTTCACAAGACTCAAGTCTTTAGATAATGCTGTCACATTGCCCTGCAGAGCTGTTAACGCATCTTCAGTGCTGCTGATGCGGTTCTCGGTTTCTGTTATGCGTTGGGTCACTTTTTCCAGTTGGGTACGGATTGGCGTGACGTTGGACGTTATACCATCTAACTTCTCATTTATCGCCACACAGCCTTGCTGCATTCAGTCCATCACGCCCTATAGGTTGGTAGGGGTTGAGGCCCGGGCTTCCTCTATCAGAGCCAAGCCACTGGAGCCCTCCACAGGGTTTAGGGGTGGGTTTTGGAAACTTGTCAATTGTGCTGCTTTTCTTGTGCCCAGTCCCTTTCGTAATGGCACCTGCAGTTCGTGTTTGTAGCAACTTTAATTACGGATGTATAGGAGATAGTGCCTGCATAGGTTTTATTTGTGGTTGGGGCAGTCTCACTTCTCAGGCCTAGTAAAGACCTTTATTCGATCATATGAGTTGAACAGTCTATCTTAGGTGTTAGGGTTATTGCGGTTCAATGAGTCAGTGCCACTGTAGAACTCTGGCGTTATCTGACCTGATTGATAGTCAGTGCCCCAGATGCGCCATTGCATCATGGAATTTACTTAATGGAGCCCGGGCTGGGTGAGGTAGAGGGTGCACGATAAAATCCAGGCTGGGTAGTTTGTGCCTCTTAATAGGGCTAAATCAGGTGTTAATCCTGGTTCTTGAATTTAGCTGCCTGTGTGAACGGGGCTCATAGGGGAGCAGTTGTATGAGGTAGAAGGGGGTTCTATGTCCGGGCCACGCTAGACGCTAGCAAAACACGTTCGCGCACACCTACCAATGACAGGCGCCCCACCAATGTGTCGCACTTACTTTTTGTCTCCCTCGCTGCAGTTAGTGGCGACGGGTCGGATGGCCATTAAGGAGCATCGGACCAGCTGCTTTATACGTAGCATCTCTGCTGCAGTCGCCAGCCGCAATCTGTGATTGCTCTTTCTGTCGGCTTCCCACATCGTAGCTGGGCGGGATTGTAGCAGAGGCCCAGCAGCCCGACCTGCATGCATTGGCGGTCACGAACCGCAGTGTAGATCTCGGCGTAGAGGGTGCCGATTCCTCCAGGACTTGCAACAAGCGTGCCCTCACCATTAATTAATTGACACCTAATTTTCCAGCTCCTTTTGTCCACTCGAAACAGCATAAAATGGATGAAAATCCCCCACTCGATGCAGAGCTTAAACACGGTGCGCCATCTTGCCTTGTCGCGCAACAACGCCAAACCTGCTTGTTACTGTATATACTGTGTCTTCTTTAGCACAGCTACTAACATTTGCCTGTCCTGTCAGCACTTTGGTTCCCCTAAGTGAGAGGGGTTTAGGGTGGTTATTGGGGTTGCGTGAGGAGAGAAATGTTGTTGGTGCTAAAACATAGGTGGAAAAAATCATCTGGAGAAATTGTGCTACCCGTGCAGGTACATTTCTACTTTTTAAGAAGCATTTTTTACTATTTCACTGTCTGTGTTAAAGACTGAGACCTCATGTAAGTCAAGTTGCTTGAGGCCGGTTTTTGCCCGCTGCTCATGGTCAGTGTGCATGTAATGGTGGGAAGGGAGCTAGTATGTTGGTCAGTGTGTGGTGTGATGGTCAAGGTGCGGATGAGGTTGTTGAGTGTGAGTGAGCACATTACATGCTTGAAGGGTAGGGTTTTGTGAGGCAGGTGATGGGTGCTACAGATGAAGGATCTCTCCAGTGTGCCGGTGTGGCGGAAAGTGGGTGCAGTGTATGGGACGAGGCACAGAGTTTCAGATCAGAGCTGAGACAAGGCCCACATACGGAAGACTATGAGCCCGTCACACTGTGTCCAATGGCGGGTTGTGGCGGTAATGGCTAGGGTTTGTTGGCGACATCTCTTTTGTAATCACTCTGTTTACATGTTATGCTTTGTGTTATACTTCTATGTGGTGATCATCATGTTACAGGAACATAGTGTTTGATTTTAAAGCACTGGGTGCTTGCGAGCAGGACTAAACTGGCAGCAGCCATGCGATCTCTGTGCAGAACCCAGCAGAAACGCACAAAACTGCCAAATGTTCCCACTTCAAATTCTTTTCTGTAGGATGGTTGCATCTGTGTCCCTGAAAATTATTGGGTAGCTCCTTCCTCCTCTATATGTTTGCATTGAAAAACTGCTTATTTTACCGGGGCAAGACGTACGCCTGTTGGCCACAATTGTGCATCTTAATGCCAACTCTTTATGAAGGCAAATTACCAGGTCCATTAATGACCAGGGTTATTGCTAACGTTCCTTTATATAGATTTGTTCCTCACTTATTGGACTTTTTTCAAGTTCCTTAAAAATTATGCTTATCTGCCAGAACTATTTGATGGGTGCAGTGTAACCGGACTCCCGGCTCCCCTAAGTCTGCACCAGCTCTAGTGTTGGTCTTTCAAGGTCACCCTATTCAAGAAGGTTTTTTCTTGTGGACTTGTACATGGGTGGTTGTACTGCGTTGACAGTTGGGGTTGTAGGTGAGGGAGAGAGTGAGTTAATTGGGGTTCTTTGTTGTCGTCCCTCTGTCAGAGGAGTGCTGGACTAGTTCACACGTTCCAGAAGGGCTCTTATACAGGAGGCATATATGGAAGAGCGACCTTCAGTTGAAAATCATTTCTGTTGCTAAATAGTCTAGTTCCATCTGTACATAGTTCCACCTACAGTATGCTTCTTGATAGAACGCTTACTTTCACGTTGATTGCCCTCTTATACATTTAAACAAATGTGTTATGTTAGACAATTATAAGAACGACAAAGGGATATTAAGCTTACTACGCTAACATGGGATGCACAGGGACTTATCCACCTTGTTACAGCATGGTACGTTTTTCTTTACACGGAGTGCTATGCAGTAAGATGTGTCTTGCAAGCGACACATCTTCCCCCCTGCTAGTACTGGCTTTGCTCATAGATGGGGATCTCACCGCTATTACTCCTCATAGTCCACACATGCCAGCGCGGGCTCCATTCTTATGAACTTCAAATTGCCCTTCAAGATACGCAAATCCTATGGAAATGATGAGGGGGGGGGGCATTGCTTGTTAACTGGGAACAAGGAGGATGAAACGCCACCTTTTTTGACATTTATGCCTGTAACATGGACTCCCCAGACATATATAGGTGGGGCGTCAATAGTTTGCTTGATTGTTTGCATCTTAGTATTGTGTGGGGTGCTGACTATAATATGATCCCAAATGTCCAGGACCCTACCCAAGTCTAAGGGAGTAAAATGAGCTTCTAGATGTACCCAGAGAATTAAATCTGCATTCCACAGCGTTCACTTTTTGCTCCTCCATGCGTGGTACGGTGGCTCATGTAGATGGTGTTCTTATCTCTGGAGCTCGTTGGTCACCGGAACGTACAATTCTCCTGAGCATCGGATCACTCTGTGGCCTCACAATAGCTGGGCTGGTTGGTCTTTCCAGTTGGTGAGGTTGGCGGTTTGAAGGAGACTCTGTTCTTGACTAAGCTTTTCAGGCAGCCGACAAAAAGAAATGATACCCTACTTTTTCTGAATGTAGTGTCCTTCTCTAACTCTGCAATAGCCTAGGAATCCTTTGAATGTTTGATTCACGGATTCTATATGGCTAAAGAATTCGGATTTCTAAGGGTTATCTGATCAGATCTTGGTAGGTTAGAAGGAAAGGTTAAAAGTCTGGAAAATACTTATTAGATTAATGGAAGCAGAGATGTGTTACTAGAAATAAGTAATATGATATCTTAATTCTGCGACACTGCAAATTTAGGTATGATTCCTGGGCAGGCATGTCAACATTGGGCAGCATGGTGACGGAGAATATCCAGGAGGGACACTTGCCTGGCTATTCCTGGGTGAAAAAAGAAACCGGTTCCCAATTTGGGAACTTGCGTCCCCTGCACACTTTCGTATGTCTGGAATACCGGACCAACAATTCATAATTTAGATTCAAGTGAATATTTATATTACATATATTAGAAGAGAGACAATTTTGAAATAATAATAATTCAGTCAGATTAGGTCACAAGAACCAGTCTTCATTTTATTCATGATGATGGAGCTGTAGAGGGCCCAACGCATTTCCAGTGATTACACACTCTTAATCAGGGGCAATTCAAATTCTGGAGAAAGATTTATGTACAATATTTACATTCAATGTCGAAAAATACAGTTCTTTAAATCAAAACTTAATTAATAACAAATGCTGAGTCAAGAAACATTCTTCAAATCATCAGTTAGTGCTAAGACCTCAAAATGTATTAAACAATTCGTCCCAATGGCATAGTATATAATTGTTACACATTTTAGTACAGTAGGGATGAATTTCCATAAAAATCTGAAAGAGACATTGATCATATTATGTCTATAACTGTCAAACAAAGGGTACATCAGGAGGAGGAGCCTAATTGGAACGTCATTAGGGTCAGATAATAGAAGATAAGGAGGCCTAACCTTGTGATTTTTCTATAAAATGCTTCTGTGGTAAATAATTCTCCGGATAATGGGACCCGCTCATACAGGGATTGGAATATTCTAAGCTGGAAAATATATCCTATCTGTAGAAGAAGGGTAAACATAAGTAACTGCTAGACTGAACGTTATAAAAGGTACAAAAGAAGCAGAACTATAACTTACAATAGTCTGCAGGATGGCAATTAAAAAGATGGTCCAATCAAGATAGGTGAGTGAACTTTACTAGTCTCCAGCGTAATGCGGGATCTAGAAAAGAAAGCAGAATGGAAGTAGAGGCAAGTCAGTGCTTCGGGATTCTACTGTCCACATTTCTCTTCTTTATTCCTGGGTGAAAGACAGGCCATTGATGTGCAAAGAACGTCGTCATCGTGTGGATATTTACAGTGTCTTCAGGGAATTCTAGTCTCAGTTTAAAACTTCCCATGCGGATGTTTATTCAACTCAGATAGATGCCTTCTTAGGCCAGATGGGCCTCACTTGAGTGGAGCAATGTCACTTAGAGGCTCTTAACATGCCCTTTACATAGGCAGAAAAATGCAAAGCTATTGAAAAAAGAACCTGTAGTTAGTTCATCACCTGGACTGGAAGGCCTTACTGTCAATTTCTATCAAGTGTTTTCGACTGTGTTGACCCCACATTTACTTAAAATGTATGACAAGTCCAGAGTGATGAATGTTCTTTTCCGGGAAGCATTCAGGAAACCCTCATCACATTAATATTAAAATCTAATAAATATCCAGAGGCGTAGACAGGGTAGGCCCTGAGCGGGCAAGGCCTACCCAACATCTGTAAATGCCCACTCAGCATCATTGGGGTGGGGAGGGGGATTTACAGATGTTAATGTCACTGCGGTGGGCCCAACTACAGTAGATTCAGACCCCACTTGTTGGACAATCCTGGCTATGCCTCTGTAAATATCCCCCGATAAGTCTTTCACATTGTCCCCTTTCCCTGGTTGACCTTTATATTCAGATCCTGGTCATTGTCCTTGCCAAAAGGATTCCCCTGCGGATGCTTCTATGAGTATTACCAGATAAACCTGTTTGTTATTCAGGCCTCTCTAACTCGTACAAACCTAGGAGAATTGTTCTGCATTTTACATTCCGCCAAGCCAGAACTATCATTGGATCCTGTTGGATGTCCAACAGACGTTTGACTCCATCACATCACCCTTCATGTTTCGAGTTCTATCAAGGATGGGAATGGGATCAAAATACTTTGCGATGTGTGGTCTACCATATACGCTTCCATCCGCAAAGGTTAAAGTGAATGGATGGTTGACAGAGAAGCGGCAGATGGAGCGGGGTACCCGCCATGGAAGTCTGCTGTTGCACCTCCTTTTGGTCTTGGTGGTGGAACCTCTTGCTGCCCTGATGCAGGAAAAACACATTCACAAAGTAATAATGGTGCTGTATGCTGATGGTAAACTGCTTTTTCCTAAGAACCCACACAGGAAGCTCAGTCATATATAGTATGTCCATTGTGTGTCAATTTGCTGCACTCTGGTTTGTGAGTCAATAAGGAAAAGTCAGAGATGTTCCCTCTTAAAGAAGCGCTACATTCCTTAGTTGGATTGCCAGGATTTAAATGGCAACGTGATTATGTTAAATATGTGGGGTGTGGCGGTCACAGGGGAAGCGGAGTTACTCAAAACTGCCGGCAGATCTACTCTAAATTAGAATCTCAGTCCACTAACTGGAAGAGTATGCCACTATCTTTAAATTAGAATCTCAGTCCACTAACTGGAAGAGTATGCCACCATCTTTAAATTAGAATCTCAGTCCACTAACTGGAAGAGTATGCCACTATCTTTAAATTAGAATCTCAGTCCACTAACTGGAAGAGTATGCCACCATCTTTAAATTAGAATCTCAGTCCACTAACTGGAAGAGTATGCCACCATCTTTAAATTAGAATCTCAGTCCACTAACTGGAAGAGTATGCCACTATCTTTAAATTAGAATCTCAGTCCACTAACTGGAAGAGTATGCCACTATCTTTAAATTAGAATCTCAGTCCACTAACTGGAAGAGTATGCCACTATCTTTGATTGGTAGGATTTCCACAATTAAGATGTGATGCTACCCAAGATTCATTACATGTTTCTTAACATTCCTTATTATTTGCCCAGAGACCTTTTCCCCGGTAAACATTGCATTTCCGTTGCATGGTTAAAAATGCTAAGGGGGGCAGCTCCCTGGATATTTCCTTACATGTTAGGATTTGAAAGTAATGTATAAGGTCCTGGAACACTGAGGTGACTTACCATTTGCTTACAATGTATGGCAGGGGATATTTAATCCTTATAATAAATGGCCTTATCCTGTCATCTCCTTTAGTACCTGCCCTCTTGCTTAATGTAAGAGATGTTCCAATTGCTGATCTATATAATCAACACAGAATTTTTGGGATTTTTTTTTAAGCGCCTAATGCATTGCAAAAAAACAGTTTAAGCAATTTAATAAAATGTTCGTTTTACTTTGTGCTTTAAAATAAAAACTAATATGAAGATGCTTGCTCTCATGAGTTAGAGTGCAGTGCATTAAATAAACATTCTACCATAAACAGTTCCTTATCATTTAACGGTTTTAATGTGTCACAGAAAGCTAGATGACAAGAAAGGAAATTGCAAAGCTTGCCATGTCTTATGTTAAGTGCTGCAGTGGCAGTGGGAATTCTGCTCTCTGCTGGCTTTAGCAGAAGGCATTGTAATGTAACAACTGACGCCTAACTGATTACAGAGAATTAGTGATCAGGGACGTCATTTCACCAAAATGGCAGTGGTAGCAGAAGTGACATCATATGACCCTTGACCTTTGATGACATCACAGAAAGTGGTGTCATTTGACCCCACCCCGAAGTGACATCACAGGATGTGATGGAGCACGGACTGTCAACCCTTGACAAAACTGGAAGTGGCATCACATAGCATTGTTCCTAAGTACACTACGAAAAATATGGTTACGATATCACTGTAATGTTATGTACATTTCGTACAAGAATGGATCACCATATGTATTGTTAATAACAGTGTGTACAGGCCCATATCACCACATTACTGTGAATGCAAGCAGGCATCCAAGGCCAAATTATAATCATGTGTTATTATATAGCACTTAAGCTTAAGAGCTTTATATACACCAAATACACATACAATATCTCCCAACCTGTGTTGATACTCCTTTATCAACCTCAGAAGGATGAAAGGCTGAGTTGACCTTGCCAGGATTTCAACCTGCAAATCCCACGCACATTGCATCAGCGAGCGCTCAACCCACTGAGCTATTTTACCGACTATACCTATTTTACCGGTTATTGTAAAATTAGCAATTACATGTCTGAACGTTCTCAAAGTCTGAAAGTAAATTACACTCTGTAGTGGATACAATTAAGCTGGTAACTGAGATTTAACAGCAGGCTAGTTTATCTGCAGGTCTGTGCAAAGTTGGCCACATGTCAATCCTGCGTGAATCTACTTTTCAGGCTTCAGAGGTTGCCAAAACACGTACCATTGGGAGGGTTCATAACTGTGTATTAAAGAATTTAGAGTAGCGCATGGAAAGGGGCATTCCATACTCGTTACCTCATACGTGCAAACAAACATCCTAAACAGCATGCCATGGAGATAGGAAAGATACACATTACAACAAAGCATTAACTGTGGTACAATGAAATCAAGGGCCACTTTATGTGCTATGGTCAAACATTTCTACACTATACACAAACTTTTAGGCTAGAGGATTTGGTCAAGTGACCGAGGACACCGAGATGGAATGTCGTGTGATGATCGTAACAGAGACAACAGCAGAAAAAAACATTCTATAACTGCAACCTGCGAAAAGCAAAAAACATAGTCCGAAATGGATGCTCAGTCTACTCTAAATGCTTTTTGGACGTTTTTGTCTGCATTGTGAATTTGAGGTGTTTAAGAACAGACTAAATCAGTGGCTCACCCCCTGAAGTGTGCCTGAAATAAACCTTTAATGGTTCCATGTAATAATGCTCCCTCAAAAATATCGTCATGCAAATAAATTGCTAAAAAATTGCCGTTTTTTGAGGGGACATTATTACATGGACAATTCTTTCTTTCAATGGTCACCTATATAATATCGCCACAACCTTTTCCCGGCGACATTATATACGCCGACCATGTATATAGGGATTTTATTACTTGATGCCCTTTAATGAGTCTAGCAATTATTACATAGAATTCCAGAAAGGCAAATTATTTGGTATTCCTAGTCTTTCTTATTTAGGGTCACTGCTTAAAGTGTTACCCCTGTGGAACCCCCTGTTTTTTTAAGAGGCCTGAACAAGAAAGCCAGCCACGCCCAAAACAAACAGCAACATGTCCAGCCCAGGAGCTTCCATTTAAAAAAAAAAAAAAACAAAAAACAAAAAAATGTTTTGGGGGTAGTAAGGGAGACCACAGGGGTCACAGCTGCGACCCCTGGTGACCCCCAAAGG
Source organism: Ambystoma mexicanum (assembly GCF_040938575.1). Taxonomy (NCBI): domain Eukaryota; kingdom Metazoa; phylum Chordata; class Amphibia; order Caudata; family Ambystomatidae; genus Ambystoma; species Ambystoma mexicanum. The sequence continues at coordinate 510,661,645 of NC_090929.1, read as the reverse complement.
ACGTCCCTGGTAGTGATGCTGTTTTCTTATGAGAGGTCAGTAGTGATGTCACATTTAGCCTGCAATAAGAACACTATTTGCTGGCTTTGATACAGGTATGACAGGCTTGCTCTGTTACACGCTTACCTTTTCACATATGTTCATATCTCAGACGCTCTCCTGAGAATCCCGGCACTTGGCACATCTTCATGCGTTTGCTGTATTATGGCCGATGTTCCTCTTTGCTGCGCATTGGAACTTCCATTCTGCTCATTGCTGAATGCATGACCCAACACTCTGTCTAATTACATGTTCATGTTACTTGTTTTAAAATCAATACAAAGACATTCATTTAAAAAAAATAAAGCACTGTGATTGAAGATGCCAATGGGTGTCTTGGTATGCGCGCCGCCTTCAGCCAGTCCTGGCGTTCAGCCATCAGCACTTCTTGGCATGCCGAGCTCGTAAATCCAGGACCGGTTCAAGGTGGGGCATGTGACATGTGACCACTTTGCAGATTTGAGATTTGTCAATAACGTAAAAAAAAAATGCTTTCACCCTGAGAACATTTTTCCCGCTGCATTTCTTTGCCTTGGCTGCTGCAGTTTTGGAGCGATTTCACAGTTGCTCAACTACAGGAATGCCCTGACAGACATGTTATATATAATATGTTGAGTACTGGCTTAGCCGTAAAATATGGCACAAGCTAGAAATCTACCAATGTAAGGCAGAGGGCATATGTCTGTCCTGCTCAGAAACGCGGACATGCTACACCGATGCAAACAGACATAAAGGTGCCTCCTATGTGTGGGTGAAGGGGCACCATTCCCCGGTTTTTGGTACTAGGCGCAAGTTGGGATTTTAATTAAAAACTAAGATCTTTCACAGAGCGAGACAGTGGCAGACTGATTCCAAAACATGATATGCTTGTGTCTGCGCGCGACGCACCTGGTTGTGGAATCAGGGCTGATGTTTTAATGTTCAGTGTGCGTGCATCGACAAGCATAGGGCGCGTCCCTTGCCATGAATACTTCTGCGTGCTCCCAACTGTGCCGGAGAGCTGATTCAAGTTAGGGTAGTAGTAGAACTTTCCCTCAATAAGTGCTGAGGACGGGTATGCTCGTCCTATTTGCATAGACTTGCATATCAGCTCGGGATTTAAGGAGTTAAGGACGGTCAGGCCCCGCCTACTATAAAATACGCACAAACGGCACAACATTGTGACTAAGAACAGACCTGAGCCAATCCACTGATCTTGAATTTGGATGACAGGAGCTTCAAAAAATGGTTCATTCCGTGTGCTGCTATACAGACCTAGGGCCTCATTACGACCCTGGCGGTAATCGCCCGTCATTACCGCCATGGCGTAATGAGCGTTTACGCCGTGGGACGATGGCGTAAAGAGCGCCACATCACGACCCATCGCGCACGAGCATTACGCCATGGCGGTAATGCAATTAACGCCATGGCGGAAAAGGCCCCTACCGGCATCGCTAAGCGAGCAAGGTGCCCTTCCGCCAGCGTAAGTAGCGGCCACCGTAATTTACGGCCACCGTAATTAGCGGCGGCCGTAAAAGGCCAAACCGGAAATAGCGTCATCGCGCCGGAACGGGAAGCAGCCCGTCGGCCATCTTTAAAAACACAATCCATCGCCATCCTACCAAACAACACCAGACCCAACCCTGACACCTGTCCCAACCAAACACCCACCCATCCAAGTTCCCGAAAATGCCAAAATCCGTGAAAAAGGCATGTGACCGCCAGGAGCGATTCAGCCGGGAGGAACTCTGCATGCTAGCGGAGACCCTGCAGGACAACGCAGGTGTTGTTTTCTCCCCTGAAATGACCAGGACAGCAATCGGGAAGAAGAAGGCCATCTGGGCCCTGGTGGCTGAGCGCATCAGCGCGGTGGGGACCGTACCCCGCACCCCACAGCAGTGCCGGAAGCGCTGGGATGACCTGCGCATACGGGTCAGAGCCGTCATCTCAGCAAACCGCAACCTTGCCCAGGGAACCGGTGGAGGGTCGGAATCCCCCCTGAAACTCCAACCGTGGGAGGAGATCTGTGCAACCACCATCGGCATGGAATCCATCGAAGGCGTTGGAGGGATGGAAAGGGGAGCCCCGACATCAGGCGATGAAGGTAGGTGCCTCATACAAGACATGCCATAGTCACAGCAGTCCAATCATGTGTAGCACAAGGTTGCCCTAGAGTGTAAATGCAACACAAATCAATACTGCCCATAGCCACATGCGAGCACCACCCTGCATACACTGCTGGCACCCGCATACCTGCATCCACATACCACACTAAAAGGAGACAACCTGCATGGCACTGCCTGAAATCTGCCTCATCCACTGGCCAAAATAATGTCAACCATTGTCATTCCAAAGTCCGTAGACCCATCAATAACGCCCTCCCACCTTTGCTCCACCACAGGCACAGAATCACACCCAGAGGACCAGGACACCCCTGCGCCGAAGAGAGCGAAGTCCAACAACAACGTCCCTGCACCCTCAACCTCAGCTGCAGTGAGGCAGACCCCACGACAAGCAGGTCCCACTGCAGGCATACCGGAGGTCCCACCGGCAAGCACCCCTGTTGGCAGCAGGCCAGCAGCAGCTGCTCCACCTCCACCGACATTGCCTGCCACAGAAGGCAGGGGGTCAGCGGCCAGCAGCAATATCGGGGAGACAGCTGCAACAGCTGCATGTTCTGACTCGGACATGGAGCAGGAGGTCAGAAGCCCCACTGACCAACTACATTCCCCCTGTTTCTCAGACGCCAGCCCCCATGAGGGTGACACACAGGGGCACACTGAGGCAGAGGAGTGGCCTTCCACCCCATGCCCTGTCCACACTCCACAGGAGGGGAGCAGCCCCTCCATCACTCCACCTGCACTGGCCATGGGCCAGCACGGCCAGCAGTCCCTCGAGGACTTCACTCAACGGCAGCATCAACTGTCCACAATGCTGGATGAGCATGCCGCGGAATGTGTGGGGGCTAGGTTTAGCATTGAACAGGCCACGGAGACACTAAGGGCCGAAGTGGCGCAGAGCACTGCCACCCTGAGGGATGCCATGCAGGCCATGTCCCGGGACATCTGTGCCGAACTTGCGGGCTTGCGTCGTGCGGTCACTGACCTCACCCACACAGTACAGGAGCAGCATGCACAGGGGCAGCCAGGGACATCCTCCACTGCCAGTTCTGCGCAGAGCAGCCCCGTGCGACGTTCCGGACGCAACCTGCGCTCCACAGCCAGGGGTGCCCCGGGGGCCGGGAGAGGGGGCTTGTGACTGCCTGTGGACACTGTCACAGGCATCTGTTGACACCTACATGGGGTGTGTTGGGGTGTGCAGGGGGGAGGTGGGAGGTGGGAGGGGGTGTGTTGGGGTGTGCAGGGGGGAGGTGGGAGGTGGGAGGGGGTGTGTTGGGGTGTGCAGGGGAGGTGGGAGGGGGTGTGTTGGGGTGTGCAGGGGGGAGGTGGGAGGGGGTGTGACACGACAGTTCATAGTTCCAATACACTTTTTTCTTTCAAAAAAAGAAATGTGTGGACATTTTCATTGCGTATGTGTGCTTTATTGGTGTACAGTCCACAGTGTGCATGTCCCAGAGACACACAGTGCCCCAAGTGCAGTCTCCATGCGAGAAACACCAGCCGTGTGTGCTAGAAGCAGTGGTCGATGATACTTTGGCGCATGGCACGCCCCTCCTGTGCATCGCCTCCTCCATGTGGTGGCGCCCCATCTGCACCCTCCTCATCCTCATCGTCAGGTGGTTGCAGTTCTGCGTCAGGGGGCAGGGGCACATTCCGTCTGACGCACATATTGTGCAGCATGACACATGCCATGACGATCTTTGCCACCTTCTCATGGCCATACAGGAGTGCCCCACCAGACCTGCTGAGGCTTCGGAACCGTGCCTTCAGGAGGCCGAATGTCTGCTCTATGACCACACGAGTACGTGTATGTGCACGGTTGAAGTCCTCCTCGTGCTGGTTCTGCGGGTTCCGGACTGGTGTGAGGAGCCACCTCTTCAGGGGATAGGCTGCATCACCTGTATGTAGGCGAGAATGTATGTGTCAGTCATGTTGTCTGATCAGGAACATGATGTTCCACCATGGCTGGCATGGAACTGTTACCTTGGCTCACTTCTACATGCACTAATTTATTCACACAATGCAACCAGTATATGCTCATTGCTGCCATGGCCTGTTTTGCATGCCATCACCGTATGTATGCAGAGGGGTTGTGTGCATTGTGAGTGCCCTTCCTCTGTCTCCGTTCTCTGTGTTACTCACAGCCAGGTGGAGTATGCATCATCCCCCCCCCCCTTTCTGCCAGGTGGAGTATGCATCATCCCCCCCCCTTTCTGCCAGGTGGAGTATGCATCACCCCCCCCCATTTCTGCCAGGTGGAGTATGCATCATCCCCCCCCTTTCTGCCAGGTGGAGTATGCACTGGTACGTCATTCCCATGCCCACTTCCATGACATTGCACTCAACGAGTAGCCAGGATCTTGGGCCTGCATGTCGCTCCATGTAGCGTGGTATTGTGGAGTTCCTCAGGACCATAGAATCATGGGTTGATCCGGGGAATCGGGCACAACAATGTGTGATGATCTTGTTGGAGTCACAGACCATTTGCACGTTGATAGAGTGGAACTGTTTCCGGTTGCGGTACGGTACCTCCATGGCACGTGGAACCACCAATTCCACATGGGTGCAGTCGATGGCACCAATGCAACCGGGTATGCTGGCTAGTGCATGGAAACCCACTTTGGTGTTTGCAATCTCCTGGGCAGTCCGTGGTAATGAGATGTGGTCGTCTGTGTGCTTGAGGAGGGCATCGAGCACTTGGATGAGTGTTCGTGAGAATAATGGTTGTGAAATGCCATGCAGGTGCCCCACTGTGTGCTGGTAGGTGCCTGTGGCCAGGAAGTGGAGTACAGCCACTACCTTCAGTAGGGGGGGATGGCGGTTGGACTTTCTATCATGCTGACGATGTCGTTGTGTGTCATGTCTACGATGGCGGTGATGGTGTCCCGGTCCAAACGGTACAGGGTGTGGATCTGCTCAGCAGTGAGGTTGTTTGGATTGGCTCTGATGCGTGGGATTGGGGGCTGCCTGCGTGGTGGCACTGGCTGTGCTGGTGGGGCTTGCTGGGCCTGCCTTGCCCTCCTTCTCCTCCTGCGTCTCCTCTGTGCTGCCTGTTGTTTTTGTTGCTGTTGTAGTAGCACATGCATTGCTATCAGGTCCTCCAGCCCCAACATTGCTAGTCGTATTGGCATCATTGTGGAGTGTGACTGGGTGTGGGTAGGGGTGGGGTGTGCTCTTTTTGTACTCCCCTGAGTCTGTATTGCCTTCACCTGTGCTGTTTCTGTGCACCTGTGGCAGCTGCATTCACTTGACATGGCCCTTTACGGTTGGTTCGCGATGGCGTTATTTGCACCATGGCGGTAAGGTACTTAGCGGCCTCGGTGATGGCGTTAGGTGCATGTCCGCTTGGGTCGGCATTTGCGTACCTTTCCGCCATGGCGCTAAGTACGGTGTGGGCGGTCGCGTGCGCGCACCCTTAGCGCAGTTAGCGGCAGCGTTAACTACGATGCCGCTATTGGCATCGTAGTTTACGGTCACGAGTCATGATCGGACCTGGCGGAAAACGATGGCGGTAACCATTTACCGCCATCGTTTTTCACTTAGCGCCAGGGTCGTAATGAGGCCCCTAGACTTACTCACAGCCTCACCACCGACCCACAAACACCCTTCCATCTGTAGAGAATCGCTCACAAACAGAAACAGCCTCTGACATTGACGGATAAAAGCGCACAAATTCACGTGTTTGACATCGCGCCTACTCCCGCTCCTACATACACACCGACTCACACACACATTATTATAGACACTAACGAGCATCTACGGAATTGCTACTTTCTTTCTGGTTTCATTCGCCATCTGTTCCAAACTACTTACACAGGTTTACAATATAGATATTGAAACAAGCATGATTATAATACTATTTTATGATACTACTTAATAAAGTAAAGAAATGTGGGCTACATGACACTTTACATGTAGCACTATGCAATCATAGCATAGTTTTACTCTCCCGCACTCTCCCTGCCACACTCCGCTCAGCCAGCCTAACAGCCATCCTTATAGCCCTCACTATAATGGCCTCTACGCCTCCCCACATATTCCCAGCACACCAGACTACAACATCACACAGTCTCGGCCACCTAGCCTAGCCACCAGACTAAGCAATCTCAGAAATCGATCACTTCCTAGGTATTTACTCTGCTCACCCACACCCATCACGACTAAAAACACCAGATTAGGCACCCGCACTGCACCACTGTCCCATACTAAGATGAGCATAGGCAGTGCCCCTCTCCCCCCACAACCCCAACATGCCTCTATACTACTTCACACTTAGCTCCTCACTACCACACACCACAACAAGCACACTTCACCCCATGCTAGTACAAACAAAAACAGCAAAGGCACACAACACCCACCTCTTCAATGTGCACTACGGAACAGACGCTCCCTACCTGCACATGCCCTCGAGATAAATGATCTACTATCCACACTTAATCTGGACTTACTTTGCATCACCGAATCCTGGCTCAATGATGCCTCCTGCCCAGCCATCGCACTAGCCCTACCCACAGGCTACACCATCCTTAGGCAAGATAGATGTGATAAGATTGGAGGGGGAGTCACCCTTATCCACGAAGACTCACTATCCATCATATTAGCAGACCATAGTACATGGGGTGGTAATGCTGATATCCTATCAGCCAAGCTTACGCTCTCCCCCGATAATCTAATCAACATCCACATCCTATACAGACCTTCCGGACTCCCAGCTGACTTCCAAGAGCACCTCTCCCATCGACTCAGCAACAACATTAAAAAGTCCTCCAAAATCCTTCTATTAGGAGACTTAAATTTAGGATACAACGATCCTACGAATAAATCCGCCGCAACCCCAGCTAAAGAACTCACAGACTTAGGTTTCTCCCAAAGAGTCCTCACCCCTACTCACTCCAAAGGCCGCACCCTTGACTGGGTCATGGATCACAACTGTGCATCCAACATTACCTCAAACACCGCCCTTCCTTGGACGGACCACACATGCTTCGAATTCCTCATCCCCACCAACCCTAAACCTAAGACTCTCACCCACGCACCACCTGCCACAATAAGAAGTGCTAAAACACTCAACGCAGACAACTTGCGTCCCCACCTTAAAAGCCCCTGCCTAGCACCAACCTTCTCCCAGGACCCAAATATACTATCAGCTATCTTCAATGATACTCTCACCAATGCCATAAACTCTTTAGCCCCACTTGAAAGCAAGAAGGAAGAAAAATCATTTCACTGCAACTTTTGGTTCTCAGAAGAACTCCAAACCCTCGGAGCTCAAAAGCGCCAGTCGCTTAAAAACTGGCAAACGGATCCGAGTGATCTAAATAAGAGCCTCTTCAAACAAATAGCCCTCCAATATAAAAAAAGCCATTTTAGCAGCAAAATCCAACTCCTTCAATGACAGGATCTCAAAGGCCAACTCCCAAGCTAAAGAACTATTTGCAATCTTTAATGAATTAGTCACTCCTCCGGCTATCGCTAACGAGATAACTAAAGACAAAGCCTGGTGTGCCAGCATTCAGTCCGCCATGCTCAACAAAATAAAACTCCTCCAGAACAAAATCCAAAACCACTGCAAAGCCCTCCCAAACCAAAAAACCAACTGCCCTACACAAGACAAGAGTAGTATCATGCTCAATTCTCCTTCAGAAACATCACTGAACCTGAGGTCCTTAATCTCATCAAAAACCTCAAACCATCCCTCTTCAAAGCAGACATTTGCCCTCCCAAAATCATCAAGAAATGCGCCAATGACCTAGCACCCCTGATTACTGCCTTCATTAATGCATCTTTCCAAACAGGAACTGTCCCAAACAATCTCAAGGAAGCCTGGGTGTGGCCACTTCTAAAAAAGGCCACACTTGACCCAGCGCAACCCAACAACTACAGACCGATAACGACAGTCCCGTTCCTCCTAAAAATCCTGGACAAAGCAGCTCACATCCAGATCCAATCATACATAGAAGCTAACTCCATACTAGGCAAAATACAATCTGGCTTCCGTGTCGGGCATGGAACAGAATCCGCCTTATTAGACCTAAAAAATCAAATCTCACAGATCATGGACAAAGGCAAACCTGCCTTGCTCCTGCTCATCGATCTATCAGCTTCTTTTGACCTGGTACATCACCAAACACTCATCACCCACCTCACCCATGCAGCCCATTTCTCTAATCAAGCAGCATCCTGGATCACTTCCTTCCTTGAAGGAAGAGCCATGAAGGTCTACTCCGACACAGCTAACGCAGATCCTACCACTATAAACTGTGGTGTCCCCAAGGATCTTGTACAGCCCCCACCCTCTATAACCTCTTCACAAACTTCACTCCATGGGTGTTGTATATACAAACTATGCAGACGACACTCAAGTAGTTTTACCCCTATCTGGACTCTATCACCAAGATGTCACGGCCCTTCACAAATTCTCATCCTGGGCCAGACAAACACATTATCGAAACTAAGCCCCCAATACAACTTCAACATAGACAACTCAACCATCTCCGTATCATCCTCTGTCAAGACTCTACGTATTCACATTGATGCAAATCTATCGATGAACAAACAAGTCAGCGCCATAGCCTCTGCATCAGCGTTCAGCACCAAACTCATCAATGCCATTAAACCCTACTTATCAACCCCCAACCGCTTGGCCATAGCTAGAGCAACTATAGGAGCCAAACTCGATTATGGCAAAGCCCTTCTAGCTGGCACCTCCGCCAAAAACATTCACACACCTCAAACCACACAAAACAATGCCCTCAGAGCCACCATGAGCATCCCTAGAAGAGACCATATATCGCACGCCAGACGTGAAGCACGGTGGCTCCAGGTCAAAGACCGTATTACTCTGAAAATCCTCACCATCGCCCGCAGGTGCATCAACAAAACCGCTCCAGCATACCTATCTGAAGCAATATCAAGGACCACATCCACTCGCCCCACCAGATCTCAGTACGCCAACCAGCTACACATACCACGCATAAAGAGAGCCACAGCGGGAGGTCTAGGCTTCTCCTATATTGCACCAAAATTCTGGAACTCACTCCCTGCTACCCTTAGAGCTGAAACTTCCATCTCTGTCTTCCGCAGCAACCTCAAGGCCACTCTCCTCAACTAGCAAGTGGAGGACTGCCTCCTCTACTTCTGCCATGTATATTGTAATATAACACAAATGTAATACAACTGCATTGTAACCTGTATATATACTTCTAATGACTATGTAACTATATTGCAACCTGTATATATATTGCTAATGACCATGTAACTAAGTAACTAAGCTTTGTACTGTAACAAGTGCCACGATGTCCTCGGGCTGTTGTGCGCTATATAAATACGAATAAAACAAAACAAACAAACTATACATAAAGAATTAAACCAACATTACAACAAAAAAAGCAATACTTTGCTGATTTATAAAGTGCCTCGTGTCAGATGCCGCCAGTAAATAAGCACTGTAGTAATCTGGATCACTATTGTTACCCACTTGTGTTACTGTACTCAACGTATCGATCTAGGGGGCATCAGGCACTGAGTCGTCACAGCCAGTTTCATCAAACCCATGTTGCAAAGTGACCGGTAGTATACCTCCCAACAGTGTCACAACATAATACAGTGTCACAACACAAAAGCAATCATATTTGCAGCACGAAAAATAAGTGTGTAGTGCCAAGTGTGGATACATTCCAGATAGGCTGACGGTGCAGATGGGTTTCTTGTATTTGCAATAATTGTTTGGAGCAAGTCGATGTTGTTGGAGAAAAATAGCCATTGGGTGTGACGGATCATCCTGTGTGTTTGGTTGAATATTTTTCAATTTCCATTAATTGTATTGCATTGTTTGTTTTGTTTTGTTTTTCTGACCCTACTGCACATGACTGATTAGTAGCAGGGTCGGACTGGACCATAAAACTGTCTCGGGCACCAATGAAAAAGTAGCCCACAGTTGCAAATGGCTGTTCATTCCTTTTGCGACACTGTTTGAATAATACCCAAGGGGAGTTTTTTGATAAAGTTTGATGGAAATCGTGCATTTTGAAGAATGTTTGTTCAACAACATTGGTCAAAACTACTAGCCGCAGAGTGAATTAACTCATCAAACTGGCCCAAATTTGCCAAACAATGGACCACTTTGACCCAATAAACGGGCCCACATCAGCATTTTGTGCTTTTGGTTCGGCCATGGGCTATTGCCCTATAAGCCAGTCCGACGCTGGTTTGGGGTGTGTATGTTTTTCTGGGGATGTGGATTTTGTGTGTGTGTTTGCTGAATATGTATCTTTTCTCTGAATAGTTTTCATTTAATTTTGGGTCTCCAACCCAAATGCACATGACTGAATGGGGGCAAGGGTGGTGGCTGCGTATCTGTGTTTGTGTGTCTGTGTGTTTTGTGTGTGCGCTTTTCTGAATTTTCTTATTTCATTTGTCCCTCTGCACCTGCTGCAAATGTTTAGAATAATCTGTATATTTTTTGGTTAAAAAAAGTGAGTATCTGAAATTTGGATGGTGTGACTTACTAAATACTTGTGGCAGCCCCTGCTTAGGACTCCCCCTCCAACTCTGTCCTCACTAACCGCCACCTCTCTATCTCTAATACCCTCGACATCCTTGCCCGGTCATGAGAATCCACCTGAAACCTGCCTCCAAGCGCAAACGCTGGTATGACTAAGATCAAGCATGCCTTAACGTAAGTGGAGATTTGCTGAACGGAAGTGGCAGACCTCAGGTTTATCTTCTGGTGAAGTGGCCTGCCGCCTGCTCCAAAGGCAATATCGCTTTACTATTTGCTCCAAGAAGAGGGCCGACATCCAAACCTGCATCTCTGGAGCAACTAACAACACGACTAAACTTTTCAAAATCTGCAGGGAACTCGCTAATCCAACTGCAGTCTCCACCACCCACCTTCCTTCTCAGGCTCTCTTTACCACGTTGGCTTCCCACTTCACATCTAAAACTCAGGACATCCTGTCCTCACTCTCCATCACCCCCATTCCCACTCCTGTTCTCTTGCCTCCCTTGGTCCCCTCCCACCACCCTGAGCTTGGAGCCCTTTGGATAGCACGCATGCAATGGATGGGTTGCAGAATAACTCCTTCACCAAATAATCAAACCAACGCAGGAAGATGGAAATGTTTTTCTGTTTTATTATCAATTGTCTAAAACAGGGAGTTACAACGGACATCAACAGACGTTCGCTCGAGTCTCGCGTACATTTGTTAAAAAATCAGTTATATAGTAAACATTTGTCATACGTGACATCATACTACGTGTAAAATAAGAGAAACCTATGAGGGATTGTGATATGCTCAAGGGGAACATCTAAGTATACTTTCTATAAGGGTTATGGTTCTCATTGAGTCTTTACTGTCAGGTGGACAACTTGTGCCCACCTCTAGTGCAAGTCATCTTCAACAATATTAAGTACACTGTACATCAGTGGCTCTCAAACTGTAAGGCCCCCCGTTATATGGCCCTCTACAATTGGTTGGCATGCTTGTGTCGTGTCTGGAACATTCGGTTCACTTAGCAGCACGTAAGCTCATACCCAGGTGCCAGGAGGTGAGCATGACTTTACCTCCCCACCCAATTAGCCCAACGTCTCTCATTACCCATGCCTTCTGCCATGAAGATTGTCTTTGAACTTGTCCTTTCAATGTATTCTTGTCTGTGAGAATATAAGGAAGTGCAGGCATGCACTATCGCTTGTTCTAAAACTCCAAGCCCAACTCGATTCCCATCCCTGCCTCACTTGACAGGAGACCACAATTTGGTCCATTTTGCAGTAATTAAATGTCTTAAGTGAATAAAACATGGCACGCTTGCTGTTCTTTCTTTGCGCCTTAACAAGGGATGTTTCCGATTTTCACATTCACTGCCTTGAGAATAGATAACCGGCCTTTGATTGATATGATATGATAGGATATTTTTGATACCAGGCCAGTAAGCTTCACCATTCAAGTCCGCAATCTCGGCTAATTCTTACTGCAACACAGTTCTAGGACCTTCTTCTCCATGGATCCGAACTTACTAAATTCATGAAACTGATGTCCAGCTTCTATACAATGGCGGCTCTGTCTGCAGTCTATTCACTGCGTATAGCCAGCTTCTAAGGTCACTTAGTCTACTTGCGTTGCTGCGTATGTTCAGCTATTGAATGGCTTGCATTCTCTGCAGTGTGTCACACACATGCAATCTTCTATTCGCATATGAAAGTTTATTGGATTCTTTACTTCATCATCATTTTCTATATAGTTCATACATTTTCTTCAGCCAGTCTTCGCAGGGTGTCATGTTCATCTCTTGTGATGTCACCAACTCTTCTTCCTCACTTTTCATATTTCTTCAGGAGTTCCTTCCTTAGATTATCGGGACTACATCTGGTAGGGTTTTCTCAGAGGGTACCTTCGTTCAAATATTCTCTGGGGTATGGTCACAACTGCTGATGTTAAGCATGGCACAGTCTCAGACTTTCAACATATAGGAGGTATGGGGGCGGGACTTCCTGCAGAGGCATTCAGCTTCTCCTCTACACTACACCCTCTGGTCGATCCATCGGCCATCTCTTCACCAGTCTCAATATCTTGATATTTTCTCTTGAATAAGTGCTTCTTTGGAGTCCAGATCTTCATCACCCCCTTCAGGGTGCCGGACGATTTAACATGTTCATCCACACTCCAAGTCTTGTAGCTGCACTGTCCATTCAGAGTGCAATAGACCCAACATCCCACGTACTTCTTGTGATTCTTTGGGTATAGAATCTTTGTTCCTCAGGTGCTATGATGCTGGCCTCTATGAATTTTCTGACATCCTCATCTGTCAATTCCTTGGGTCCAAACCCTGATTCGACATCATGATCTTCATTCGTACTGCTTTCATTGTTGTCTTCTTACACTGTGCAACTATTATCTTGATCACACAGAATCCAAACATCACCATGAGCAATAGTGCTCCAAGAAACTTGAACATTTTTGCCATACACTGCTGAATTCATGAGAATATGGACGTAAACCAACTATCATCTATAATGTCCTCTGTCTCATCTTCCATCTGATTATGCAGGTTTGTCAACAACGTTATAGCCTCTGTCAAGGTCCCATTCTCGCCATCATTAGAAGGTATGAATGTGCAACGTGATGGCCCGGTTCTGGCGCAAACTCCTCCTTCCATTGCTGTGATCATGTCAAGGACACATCTATTCTGTAGGGCCATCTGTCGTATACCTCTCAATTCTGCCTTGATAGCATTGAATCCGTTTATGGTAGTGCTGATTGTCTGCAGGAGCTCCAGCTGGTAATTTTCAACCATTTGGCATTGGCCAGTGTCTGGATCCCAGGCATGAAGATAGTCATAAATGCTGACGCAGTCTTGCTGAACAACCTGTGTTCTTAAGGAATAGAGTCATATGCGTGCATTGATTTGGCTGTGAAGTAATTCCCTTTCTTGGTTCGATTAAGAAATTCAAGTAATCTTCTTCTTCTTAAATGGGCATCCACTTTTGGAAATTCTATGATGTTCAGGTCACTTTGAGGAATCTCTAATGCTGGAACATGAATGAGCAACAAGGAACATGTTCCTCCCCAATCCTTGGGCAGCATCATGTAGATCCTAGGCTCACAACCCCAATGTCGATCCATCAGGATGGCTGCCCTACTCCCATGATTCTTTCCTTCCCTTCGGCAGCACAGTGTCACATTCAGCATTGGAATCACAACCATTGGACCTGATTCATCTTCTACCCATGGCAGCAGTTTGGCATGCTTAGCCCATGACTTCAAACACCCATTGTTTACTCTCTGTACTTCTTGCACATATTCTGACTTCAATGGGTGAGCTTCACAGGACACCAGTCCTGCTTCCCATCCCTTCTTGGATTTCACTTGTCTGTAGACTAAGACTTGAGTTCGTTCCCAACATTCAGGCGATCCAGCTACTCTGTTATTTCCGGGCATTCCATTAGCTTCATGTCTTTTACAATCACCTCTTCCTGTCCGTCTGCAGGATACACAAGCATCTTGCTTTCCCATCGAGGTTGTTTTTTCATCTGTAAAGTCTCGATATAAGCATCCTGGAATGGAAACAACCATTTCGATCTCCATCGTAAAGTAGCACAACTTCCTTAAAATTGCTCTCTGGTCACACATGCTGCAAGATGAACAAGGCACCTGACATTGTGTTCTGCAACTTCTCTGGATATGAAAATTAGCAATGCATTCATGGCATAGGGTATGAGAGCGCCGATGTAACAACTCTCCTTAGATGTTTTCTCTCCCACTTTTTTCATGTGTCGATATCACATGTTATTACCCAAATGTGCTGCATTGTCTAGATAGGTATTTATCCCCTCATTCTCTTCCTCAGCATTTCTCTTACGTCTCCCATATGTAAAAGTTGTATAATACTCATGAAGCAAATCAAAAGCATTTCTCCTAGTCGGGGGAACCTTAGGGGCCTCTGCCTCAGTGGGAGTAAACACATCAAAGGCATTTGCTGCAGTAGGGAGTACTGGCAGAGCCTCAATCTCTGGGGAAGTGCTAGTATGATAATGACTGTGAAAGAGGAGAAATACAAAGACAAAGGGAAGTGTTTTATAATGGTGCAATCCCATATGAAAACATTCCATGAATAAGGCCCAAAGAGTGATCGTGCAGGCATACATTATACACCAAAACATAGGCAACCACCTTTTGAGACATTTTGGCACTTGTTCACTCTCTAGAACCGTACCAGCTTCCAAATTTCTCATCTTTAATGCAATTTGTCAAATTATTTTACTCTTTCAGTTGCAATATCTGCTCAATGATCACAATTAGCAGCCTTCTAATCACAGGGCAATTTTTAGGATCCTGGAAAAAAGTGTGAATTTCAACATCTCTTCTGACAAGAGCAGGATAAGCTTGAAGTATAAATACAAAAACAGCAAGCACAAGCCTATGCACATCACTGCCGGTGAGAACCATGGGGGTTAACTTCTTAGAACAAGTATCCACCATGAAATGAATCTGGATACTGAGCTCCTTTCCAATTTCTGATCAAGAACTGGCGTTTGGGCATAATTCTAATACTTCAATGCGATTCTGAAGTAAAATGTTCAAAATTCCTAAGATTCTCAGCAAGGGTTTGCACTCCTACTAAAATATCTATAAGGAGTGTCCGTTCGAATCTTAGTCCAAATGCAAAATCTGCATTATCATCCAGTCTCCTTATCGTCCTCCTTCTTTGTCATTGATCGAGCTGAGGGGGTTATATTTTCAATGCAAAAGGGGCCATGAAAATGTGGTTGATGCCACTTCCGGGTGAAATTTTGTGTTAAGATCAAATCTCCAACATATAACTTGGGTGCCAATAAAAGTTCACTTGATCTGGTTGTTGAATTGTCTTTATCTGTGTTCTGAGACCGACCCCCTGATGCTTGACTTGATCTGAAATGAGAGAGATGCTAGAGGTCATACATGTGAAATAGTCATTTAATTAATCACCTAACATTTTGGCTACACTCTGGGCATCACTTCTACTACTAGACAGAGGTATAAGAGGCGTTCTCATTCATCGTCCTGTCACTAGTTCGTGAGGGTTGTGGTGATGGTCTGAACCAGGCTGATTCCGTAGAGCATATAAAGCTAAGGGTAGGCAACATAGCCATCCTTTCTTCAAAACCAATTTAATATTGTCAATCCTATCTTTAAGGAAGCCATTGAGTCCCTCACATTTTCCGTTTGCTTGCGGGTGATACGCAGAAGAAATCTTGTGTTTGATATTCAATAGGAGCCCTATCTGTTCAAATACCTCATTCACAAAATGTGGCTATTGTCAAATCTTTGAACTTCACACACACCCCATCTTGGGAAGACTTCACGTACTGAAAACGTCACGGCGCATGTGGCATTATGGTGTGTACACTGACCTGCCTTGATCCACCTAGACAAGGGACAAACCACCTCTAACAGATACCTATATCCATTACACATCTGCAGCATAGTCGATATGTAAATGTTAAAACGGACCATTCGGTCGAGGTATTACCCTTCTAATTGTTCTCAGTGTATGCCCGGCTGTAAACTTTGGACACACTATGCAATTTACCATAAAGAATGCAACGTACTCTAGTATATTCAGAATGAACCAGTCTTCCGCAATCGTTGCAGCAAGACTCTCCCTAGTTACATGCGCGGGGTGATACAGCTGATCAAGCGTGACTTTTAACAATGCTACTGGCATCACCGGTTTTCCAGCGCTATCTTGTCGCCATAATGCTTCAGTCGGGGATAAAGAACAACCCCTTCATTTCCATAATTCCTGCTCGTCCTGCGGTGCACTCCCTTGAATCTCCACTAATTGGGTTATCGATAATTTATTAAACCCTTCTTGTATCAACATGATTGAGACTACTTTCTCTTTAATATTCAAAGCATCAAAACTCGAGTTATCTGAAGAATATGCAACCCTTTTGGCTTCTTCGTCTGCTGCTTTGTTTCTGCAAGAGATAAAATCTGTTTGCTTAGTGTTAACTGCACTCTTAATGACCGCTATGGACACTGGGAGTTGTAGTGCCTTAAGAAGCCTGTCCAATAAGGATGCGTATTGCACTGGAGTGCCGTCCGCACTGAAGTAGCCCCTCCTTTTCCAACGTGCTAGCCCTGCATGTGCGGTTGAAATCACATAGACGGAGTCACTGTACACCATCACTTGGTGCCCTTTGTGTTTTTCGAGCGTGACAATAAGCGCCGCCAATTCTGCTTCTTGCGCTGAAAAGTGAGACGGCAGTCTTGCACTTGCTAGAACTTCAAATTCTCCATTTAGTCGGTGTCTTATTACCGCTGCACCTGAATGCCTTTCCCCACTAGCCTGATACATTTTCGAAGAACCATCAATAAAGAGACCTCCTGCTAAAGCATTTTCTTTCACACAGGGTATATCATCATATAATTCAACATAATTTGCACAGTCATGCACATGATCGCCTTCGTTTATTGGCTTAGCTATAAATGTGACAGGATTTACTATTTTACATCTTACAGTTTTAATTGTTGGGTCTGAAATCATTACCTCATAAACTGTAGCTCTTTGTGATATCAATGTACCTTTGGGTTTCTCTAAAATGGCAAACAGAGCGTGCTCCATGAAGAGAGTCATAGCGCAGTCCATAACAATACTGGTAGAATTCTCGATTGCGAACGCGGCGGCTGCCAGTGACTGTTTGCAAGGAAAGTGTCCTCTCATGACTGAGTCTGAAATCCTACTGTAACACGCTAAAGTCTTGTACCCCAATGTGGTTCTCTGTGTGAGCACTGCCGTCATGACTCTCCCATTCATGTGTGTAAACAGATAAAACTCCTCAGCTTATGTAACACTTACCTGATACCCTCAGGGGCACCTGGCCTTCTAGTGTCAGGTACACGGCTTTCTGGTGTCCGGTGTGTGGCTTTCTGGTGTTGGGTGCGTGATCCAAACCACTCCTTCCCCACAGTATCACAGTATGGCAAGAATAACCCTGCTTACAGTGCAGTAAGGAGTGGTTTGGAAAGGTTCCCCAGTGATGACTGGACAGGCTGAGGTGTAATCAGGGTGAGGACTTATGGGCAAGACAATTGGGAAGATTATTAGCTGTGCCACCCACCCCACCCCCCTTTGTACCATGGATCTGCTGGCTGGCAAGGAGACTAGCTCACATCTCTATTAATGGCTGTGCAACCAAGTGTGCAAGGAAGGCACCAGGCCCAGTTCCATCATTGGCAGGATGTGGTCCAGTCCAGCTGCGACACACGTAAGGCTTCCTGCAATCATCTATTGAGTTTCTATGGGTGCACTGCGCGGTGCAAGGCACGCACAATATGCCTTTTTTTGGCTGTGCTGCGTAGCGCACGGAATGCACAAGTGATGTTCTCTTGTCTCTTGTCTTTCCTGCAGGTGTCGTGCCCGGGCTGTTGGGGCTGATAGAGGATCCGGTGAAAGGCCCCCAAAAAGAACAGAGCAAATACACCAAAGGGACTGCTGAGGATTCCATGGGGCTGAAATGAGGGATGACTCAAAGGCGAAAGTTCTTCTTACTTGTATGCCTTACTTGCAGAAGCCAGATATCATGATGGGTGGAGCAGAACGCTGTGATCTGGTAAGTGTAGAAGTCCAGTAAGTATTTGCTGCATGTAAGTCCAGTAAGTATTTCTACATGGAAATCAGGAGGCACAGTAAATGTTACACTGCTGCTGTGGACAGCAGAAGAAATGCTAAGCACAGGGTGTGGCACAGGGTGTGGTTTTATAGGCCTGGGCTGCACCCTGTGAGACTAGAACATTGGGCCTACTGAGGCAATGGGTGGCCTGGGGGCCATCTTGCGTTTCAGGTTGAGTCCCAACCTGGCGGCATCTTAGTAGGGGCTGGTTCCTGATATGCTGCCAGTGCCATAAGGTGCCTCTGCCAGCCAGAAACCCTGACTGTCCATTCCTTGCCCCGGTTTCTACGCTTTCCCCCACTTCAGTTTCGTGATGTGTTCCTGGGGGCCATGACAGCATAATTGGGATTTCTTAAAACGGGCTGTACAGATTGCTTTTTTCAACTCCTCAAACCCTTCCTCCATTTCCTCAGTCCATTTCATTTTCACCTTATTCACTTGCGCCTTCTTTAAAGCTTGCAAAAGGGGTCTTGTGTATGAACTGTAATCAAACACCCATGCTCTAACATAGTTTCATAGCCCCAAAAACTGTTTCACTATATTTGGCTTTGAGGTTTTCATAATCGCCTCGGCCCTTTCAGGTGTCACCTTCTTTCCTTTATGTGAGATCAACTGCCCTATGTATAACACCTCTTCTTGGGAGTACCGTAACTTCTCCTTGTCTACCTTATATGCTTAGTCTGCTAAAATAGTCATCAACTGAATAGAATCTTGCCTGCACTCATCTTCTGTGGTGCTACAAATTAAAATGTCATCCACGTACTGTATCACCAGACTCTTAAGATCAATATTGCCTAGATCATATGTAAGACTCTGTTAAATATCTCTGGGGACTCACAGTACCCCTGGGGCAAACGAGTATGTTTCAGTTGAGTTTGGCAAAACATAAAGGCAGTTAAGCCTTGTGAATCTTTGTGCAACAGGATGGAGAAAAATGCATTCTTAAAATCAATCACTGTAAAATATATTGAGCTCCCACTGGGATACTGCATAGTAGTGTCATCGGATTAGGAACAAAAGAAAACTCTGCCTCTACAATGTGGTTAATCGGTCTCATATCTTGTATACATTTCCACGACCCTCCCTTCGATTTTTTTGATTGCATACACCGCTGTATTACACAATGATTCAGATGGCACCAGAATTCCTTGTTTTATCAGTGTCCAGATAGTCTGAAATATACCCTCACCAGCCTCTCGAGACATGGGGTACTGTTGTGCTCGAGGTAAAACCGCCCCTGGCTTCAGCTTTATTTTGACTACCCCTATTCCCTTTAATAGGCCTACGTCATAAGGACCTGAGGTCCAAAAGACGCTTGGAACCTTCTCCAAATCTTCCTGAAAATATGCTGGATGCTGCCTCATTATCGCCATTCGCTGTGGCACTTGCCTTTTCTCTGTTCTTATCCAGTACATGATGCTCATAAAGAACACTACTTCATCGTCTGTTCGGTCTTCCCTAAACATGTCATCATCAGTTATGTCAGTCAAGCTGTACCCTTCCTTGAGGGCTATAACTGTCCTCCATGGCCTACCCTCATCATCCATTCCTTCGAGCATTGCCATTTCCATTCCTACTATGGCTGCTTCTAATTCTATAAGGATTGGCTATCCACCCTCTTGGTCCATAGGTATTTGTGGTCTGAACAAAAACTCATCAGGTATTCTCACAATTTGTCCCACTAAGCCAGGTAGCCATGTCAGTTAAATGCTCACCTCAAACAGAAAAACCTCTGGATCCACTGTAACGCCACACAGAGCCACTTGCCCTGTGAACACTCACTAGTATAAATCCGGCCATGTTTAAATAGTGTATTCCTGGAGTAGAGCACACTATTCCTTGATCAGTAAATGAAATCGTCAAGTTGTTTTGTCATTAAATCTCTTCCCAAAATGTTAACTGGTGTCTGTCGTGAATATAACAAAGGAAAAGATTTGTCACATTTTCCTATAGAGACTGGTAATTCCTCAGTATAAGGAACTTGATTTGTCGCTACAGAGAACCCTTGATCATTCATGGCAATTCCCTACATTGGATATTTCCCCTCTCGTAAACATGAACGAGTAACCTCAGTGTCTACTAAAAAAGGAAAAGGATTTGCCTCCTATCGTCACATCGACCTTTGGTCTGTCTTGGAGGTCTGGTGTCACAGATAACACTGAAAACATCAAGTCACCCCGTGAGCTGTCCTATTGTGAGTAGAGGCTCATCCTGGTCCCTGTGAAAGGATTTCCTCCTACTACAGTGACACCTCCTATTCTGGGTGTCAGCACTTGTCCTGTGTTTGCATACTGCTCTGATTGCATGGGTTTTGTTGTGACTGACCTTGTGGTGGATTCATTTGCACTCACTCTGGTTGCTGTACCTGCTGCACTTGCAGCGCTTGTGTCTGATACACTCTCTGATCTTGGGCATATCCTTCCCTAGTTTGTGTGCTATATGGTGGGGATAAGCTGTCCCCCCTCTTGAGAATTGGCCATTCTGTACATTCCCTTGGCTTCCACATACCCGAGCAATGTGCCCTGTCATCCCGCAAGTCCAACATACAGGGGGTGCTTGCCTGACAAGTTCTCCTTGGTTAAATCCTCCCTGGGTGCTCTGGTTCTCATTCTGTGTATTCTGAAACCCACCTTGATTATTCTGGAATCCTCCTCTTCATCTATAGCCCATACCTCTGCCTCGTGGTACAAACCCATACTCTTGGTCTTCCGGGGCACTGATTATTTGCCTGTGATGTACCCATTGCTTCCTGCATTCCCAATCCTTCCCCGCTCTTCAATATCACCCATTGTATGGCATATTTTGAATTTTTTTTCTGAATGAATAGGCTTCCTTTTTTTTCTAGCCTCAACTTTCTTCTTATTTTTTTCTTGCAATAGCCGACAGTAATGCACTTTTGTCAACTGTATCTCAGCCCACTGCTTTGCTTCCATTTCCACTTGTTTCTTCATTTGCCTCTGTTCTGGCTTAGGTAAGTTTAGTTTAGTTTATTTGCTTATATAGCGCACCGAACCCGGAGGTATCTGGGTGTTTTAACTTGAGTATACAACAATTGTTACAACAGTCTGGTAGTATTACCAGGATAAGTAAGGACAGTTAATTGAAAAAATAACAAAAAGTGCAGTGCATAGCAAGTAAGGCACAGGACTTTTCAGATCAAGTCGCATATTTACAATAGACATAGGACTAACTGGAGTAAGGCACAAGGCTTGTGTTGCAGATCAGGTTGCATATTTACAATTGACATAGGACTTAGTAGACGGATGTATACAAAATTCTAGGTGATAGCAAGTGGAATTCTGTCTGGGACCTTAAGAAGGATAGTCACATAATGTTGTGTATCTAGACTATGGACCTTTTAGTGTCAGAAGTTATCACACCGGTCTAGCGAAAGATGTCTGCAGGTGAAATAAGTTAGACTGGGAGAAAAGCCAGGTGTTTACCTTGTTCCTGAAGGACGAGAAGGACGGTTCTGTTCTTAGTGCAGGGGGTATGGCATTCCAAGTCTTAGCTGCCAGCACTGGGAAGATAGAACCACCAGCTTTAATCAGCTTGAGTTTGGGAATGTTGAGACAGTGGGCATAATTGGCTCTGGTAGGTCTGGAGGGAACCTTTTTGGAGAATTTGTCGACCAGCTACTTAGGTGCAGAGTTTGTCAGACATTTGTGGTTGATCATTAGGGTTCCGAATGTGATTCTGTCTTGAATTGGCAGCCAGTTGGTGTTACGTCTAATTTGCAAGATATGGTTGGAGCGAGGAATGTTTCGGGCCGCTCTAATGGTATTGTTTTGCAATTCTTTTAACTTGTTTAAATTTCGTTGGCTAGTGACTAAATATAGGGTATCGCAATAGTCCAATTTAGAGAGTATGAGTGCCCTAGCCAGTGTGATGCAGTTGTTGGTGGACAGGAAGGGTCTGCATGCGTTTATTATTTTGGACATGTATGCCGCTGATGATGCTGTTGCATTTACTTGTCTGGAGAGAGATAAGGTGGAGTCCAGATAAGCTCCAAGCGTTTTGGCATCCTTATCAACTTTGATATTGTTTCCATCGATGATGAAGGAGGTATATTGGGGACCAAGCTTGTTAAGTCTCTGCCTGGAACTGATGAGCACTAGCTCGGTCTTGTCATCATTTTGACAAAGACCATGTTTGGGCATCCCAGCTTGAATCATGCTGTATATTTCATTTAGAAGTATGGAGTCTTTGTCATATGTTCCTGAAAGTGTGAAAAGAATTTGCATATCATCGGCATAATTTGTGTAAGATACGCCAAGGCCATCTAGGTGGTCAAATAGGAGCTTTGTGAATGTTATACAGGGTTGGGGAGACACAAGATCCCTGCAAGACTTCACAAGTGATTGGAGAGGGTTCTGCAGATGCAGTGGGGGAAAACACCCTCATAGATCTGTCTGAGAGAAAGGAATGGACTCTGGCAGCTGCTTTGGTGGAAAAGGAGGCTGCTGTAGTAAGATGAGTGGCTAATATGTTGCGGTCGACTAAATCGAATGCTGCCATTAAGTCGAGTAGAAGGAGTAACGCCGGTTTTCCATTGTCTTTGGCATCGTCCAGCTGAATTTTAAAATCTAGGAGGGCTGTGTCACTACCAAGTCTAGGTCTGAACCCGGATTAATGGAGGCCCAAAAGATTATTGGCTTCAAGGTGGTTTTGTATCTGGATGTAGGCTGCTTTATCTAGTATTTTCAGGAGGAAGGGCACAGTAGTTATAGGTTTATAATTAGAAGGAATGCTGGGGACGAGGTTAGGTTTTTTAATGAGAGGCATGACTCGGGCATCTTTAATACTTTTGTGTCATGCATGCTGGACATATTACCTCTGGACCTGGAACAACATCTTCACGCAGAACGAGTTATGCTCATAGAACTGCTAGACCGTTCTATTCTAAATGGAGGTTGTTTGATGCACTGCTGGGAAAACGACGTCTGCATTATTCACGTCGTTAAATTCACGTTATTCAAGTTAGTCACGTGTGTTATGGCAGTACGTTCATAAGCAGCGTGGATACATTGCTCGCTGCTTCTGATTGAACCAATATGGCGTTTAGTAGCTGAAACCCTTGATCTGCGTCCTCGCATTCTCTTCAGTTACTTCCTTGGCTTCTTCGGCGTGTTTTCTTCCACACGCGAATTCCTGGAGCTGCTGCCTGGAAGTCACAGGTTGGCCGCACTGTCTGCGTGCTCTTCAGTCGCGTGTATCCTGACACGCGGGTTCCTGATTTCTTCGTGTGCTGTTTTCCTGACTACCTGAAGTTTGGTCACATGTAATCTTGCGGACACTAGCGCGGCTATCCCGGCTGCGTGTACTTTGTTCGCGGGTAATTCACACGCAGACTCTGGAACTCTTCAGGTACGGCTGCTCTGACTGCGTGCACTTCTGTTTGCGTATCGCACGCAGTCTACTCTACTCTTTACACGCTGCGGTCCTAGTTGCGTGTCCTTGTGTTGCGTGTGAATCCTCAAGCTTGCAAGCGCGGCTGTTCCGGCTCTGTGAACTCTGTCGCGTCTAATCCTGCGCGCGGGCTTTTGAACTCTGTTGAAACGTGTAAATCCACACGCATACAATGCCTTGCTTTGGAGTGAATCCCTGGCACCTGTGATGAGATAACAGGTGGACTCATTTCATCATATTTCTGTTCTACGTGGGAAAGGAAGTATTTCAACAACTGTATTTTGAAGGTGATTGTGCACAGTATTTGGACGCTATCCTGTGGTGCACCAACCCGGTATCTAGTGCGAGCCTTGTGCCGTTCGGGCTAAGTCTCCCTTACTAAACTTCCCCTCCTTTTCGTTGTTTCAACTCCTGGATTTCTTCAGAGACTTTGGTGGAGACTTCAGTTCTAAGCCTACAGGTCAGTGTTGTAGTTAGTGCTATTGCTGTGCTATAGTTGATTTGGGACAGTTTCTCATGATGCTTTATTTATCCTAGGCTGACTTCCTATAAAGCTCTCACGCCCTTTCCAGTAATCTCTCTGCCTGTCTTTTTCTCCAGTCAGAGAGTTGTATCATTTGGAAGGTCTAATTTGACTTCACTACTATCAAGTCGTGTGAATAAGGATCCGGAAGAGCCCTACCAATTGTATCCTTTTCGGTTACCGCATCCTTTTCATAAGATACCTTGGTGATTTATGACATTTTGCGGACAGTGCACGTGGTAAAGAAGGAGTTAATGAATGAGCTGATAAAAGGAGCAAGAACCTTTTCCCTCTCTTTTATGATAGTGGCAGGGCAGATGTCGCCTTGACATCTTGAGGGCTTAAGGCTTGCGATGATAGCTTCGACCTCTTTAGGTGTGACTGGGGTGAATTCAAAAGGAGTGCATGTGATGGCAGTCGAGGGATGGGGGTTGCTGCCTATGGAAGGTGGAGCGAGTGATTTGCTTGGTTTGGCAATAGATGCAAGGCTGAGTTCTTTTACTTCAATTTTGGCTTGCAGTGCAGCGATTTTGTCTAAAAGAGCCTTTTGGATTTTAGTACACCAGGGAACATCTTTATTACACGAGTCTGGCGGGGAGATGGGTGACTCCAACTCTTTGAGAATGCAGAATAGCTCTTTAGAGCTCTTTAGGGCTAGATTTAGCATTCTGAATTCATTGATATAAGTATCACTTTTACTTTTCGAGATAGCGACTTTATAGGTATTGGAGGCAGCAGTGAAGTTTTCCTTACTGTGGGCTGGTTTTTTTTTTTCCAAGTGGCTTCTGGGCATCTTTTAATTTTATGTAAGGCCTTTAGCTCAGATGTGATCAAGGGCTAAGAGTAGGTTCTGATTATATAGGTCTACCAGTTTGTTAGGATCTGTATCTAATTTATTCTGAGGGTTGGTGATGGATTGAAGTTAGGGTAGTAAACTCTCCAGTGTGATTAGACATTGTTTATAGTCAGGCCGGGGGAGTTTGATGGTCATAATGTGGTGGTTGACTGAGGTCTTGGATCTCAAAGGAAATTACGTTATGGTCAGACCAGGCGCATGGTGAATTTGAGATGATTTTAGTGTTGCAGTTTAAGTCTACAACCCAATCCAGGATTCTGCCCTGGCAGTGAGTTGGATTGGAGATACGCAGAGAGAAACCTAGTTCTATGAGAATGTTTTCTAAGGCAGTGGCATTTGCATCTAGTTGGTCATGTAGACCTAGATTCAGATTGCCCAGGAGCATGATTTGGGAACTAGAT
This sequence comes from Ambystoma mexicanum, assembly GCF_040938575.1. Classification (NCBI taxonomy): domain Eukaryota; kingdom Metazoa; phylum Chordata; class Amphibia; order Caudata; family Ambystomatidae; genus Ambystoma; species Ambystoma mexicanum. The sequence continues at coordinate 510,636,162 of NC_090929.1, read as the reverse complement.
TTGGTGTTCTGGGTGAGGAGGTGGGTGACATCTGTCTCGAAGGAGGAAGTAGGGACCGGGGGTCTGTACAAGATGTGAATGAGTAGTGTTCGTGCGGCTGAAAGGGGAAGTTTGACGGAGAGAGGTTCTCCAGATGGGATTGGATGACTATCAAATTTTGGTTGTGGGTGACTTGTTCGAAATACAAAGGATTGAATGCCTTTTTTTCGACAACAAAAGTGCTGGGAAAAAAAGTTTAAAATGCTTTTTTTTGTTTTTTTATGTGGGGTTCCTCCCACCCCCTGTTTTCCTTTTTCAAAAAACCATTTTATTCATACTAAACTAAAAAATATATAAATAAATAAATAAAAAGGCATTTGACATGTTTTTTCAGGTCCTTTTGGTTTCGAAAAAAAAAGGGCATTCAATCCTTTTTTTTCGAAACTATGACTCAACACCTCAAATTTTCTTATGCCCAGTGTGTTTTTCGAAATAATCACGACTCCATCACCTCTACTAGTAGTTCTGTCGGCCTGATGATTGAATAATGTTTAGGAATTGCTAACATGAGGGAGGGTCCAGCTGCTGGATGTAGCCACGTTTCAGTAACTGCTAAAGAGTCTAGATGATTCGCTAGGATGAGGTCTGCTATATCAAGTGCATGTGCAGTCAAGGACCTTGCGTTGATCAGGCTTCCTTTGATATGATGAGCCTCAGCAGGTGGCCGGGGTGGTAGGGTGGTGGGATTAGATACCTGTACTTGGTCCATTAATGTTTGTGTATAAGGGGTTGGTGTTGACTGGTATATGTTTAATCAAGGGAGTCTTGTAGCGTAGGGTGTACTTAATGGAGGTATGGGAGTCAAGTCTCACATTTCTGCAAGTGGTGGAACATGACATGCTAGGGGTGGGCCTTGTGATATAGCGCATTAGCCATGGACTCTGAGTGAGAGGGTCATTACTGCTCTCTAAGTCTGTAGTATTTGGAGTCTGTACTTGGCTAAGAATAGGCAGAGGTGGGAATGTCATGGCGCAATGGTGTGAGGAGGGGTAACAGTGTGGCCATGATGAGAATGACAGCCCACAGGCTCGCCATAGGGTCTGGGGAGGGTAGCCAGCTATCAGCAAGACGCATGTGAACTGGCGTGTAGAAGATGGAAGAGAGGATGCTAGGATACTAGTTAATTGGAATAGGTGTGCAGTCAAAGCGCCAGTGCAGGTAACAGGACAAAGTAACAGATGTACCAACAGAGCTTCTTGTAGCTCATCACACTTAGCACTACGAGACTATGGCTGCTGTTGCGAGGCAATATGTACTGTAGGGAAGGTGTACATTAGGAAGTATTACTACAAGTTATTCCTACGTTTGTAAGTATATGGTATACAATAACATCAGTATCGGTCAGTGGGTAATGCAAACAAAAGCAAGCATTTAGGAAGACTGGCAATAAAAGACGAATGATAGAAGCAGGAACTCCTGACAAAAAATGTGGTAAAATAATGCCACTGTCTTTTCCCCAGGCCCGCAAATTTCCAGTTGCCATTTCTCTTGAATATCCTGAATGTAAGCAATAGGTTCTTCATCTTCCTTCATTTCACGTGTCATAATTACACCCATATCTGATGCATCTGGATATTGTACCCTGAGAGCCTTCCACACATCTGCTCTACAATTATTAAACAGCGCTCCATCGTGCGCTGTGTTTTGTGCTGTGTCACATTAATATCCTGCTCTCCTCCATATGTCATCAGCCCTTTCTCCAAGGACGGCTGCCACGGGACCCTTTATGTCCACTATGGCCTGCGTATTACCTCCTGTCATTTTTTCTAACTCATATATCAATTTCCAAGTGCCCAAAGTTAAACTTGGGAGCTTACACCTTAAATTATCCTTGACCATCTGTGGCCATGGAATATACTGTGGCCTTGCTCCCCCTTTTTCCAATAAGGGAAACTGCGTAAACCCCAACCCGCAGTCGGTTCCCATCGTCAACCTATCCATGGCAGGGACGATCATTTCTGACCGTCTTCTTGACGGTAGCGATCTCAACCTGCTCACATATGGCAGTGATTCACCCTTCTCACTATACAATCATCCTTGGGGACGCTCTGGATATGCTATGGGATCTGGCATCCTGTCTTTAGGTTGTTCCAAATCCGACCACCTTACTTCTTTGTCTAACTACAGGCTTGCTTCAGGGGCGCACACGCTCCCCCTCCTGCCTCGAGGATGGACTCTTTTCCTCATCTGACATATCTTGTCCCCAAGAAGTGGGACTATCCTCCCCTTCATCCTGGTCTAAGTTCAGTCTGCTTAAGGACAGTGCTCTATGTTCGTGACTGAACTGAATTTCTTCTTCGCTCGATGATTGACATGCTGGGGATTGATCCCTCCTCCCTATACTTCCATACTTGCTACCTTCGTTTAATTCTTGATAGGCCTTATCGATCCTATCTCTGATGCTTCCTATATCAAAGTTTTCTTCTTTCAATACTACTGTAGATGCCCCTGATGTTGCTTCCTTTATCGGAAGGAACTCTTCTGTTCTGTCCCCTCGATACTCGGCTTGGCCCTACTGGTTCCTTACAAATAAGGCTAATATCAAGATCCCTCTGTCTCCATCTTCGCGCTAGTTCTTCATCTAACTCCCTTTGTTTTCTCGCCTCCCTTCTAATTCTGTCTTCCTTGTGCCTTTGTTCTTCCCTCCTTACTACTACCCTTCTTTCCTCTTCGTCCCTTTGTCTCTGTACTCTTTTGTCCCTCAACGTATGCGCTTCTTCCTCTTCTCTCCCTTTCTTTTCGATCCCTGTCTTCTATCGCTCTATGCCTATTGTCATACTATCTTTGCTCTTCTGCCCGTTCTTCTTTTTTCTCTTGCTCCTCCTGATACATCTGTTCTCGTCCCTCCCTGTTCCTCCTTTTCTGCTCATCCTCTTTCAATCTCTTCTTCCATTCTCTGTCCCTTTTATCTTGTTCATCCTCATCTTCTCTTTGCCTCACTTCCTCAATGCTTTTCCCATCTAGCTTGAGAATTATTAGTCCTCCCATCCATTTGTTCTGCGTGAGCGCTAACTCGTCAGCTTTATCCTTCTCTTCTTTCCATCTCTTAATTTCCCTTTCTATCTCTGTCCATATATTTGATCGCTCACTCTTTTCTTCTTTGCCTTGTAGGATTTTACAGATCTCTTCTTTTCTCTTATTCTCCTCTGGACTATCACCACTGCTATAAGCGGGCGGTTCATATATCGGATTACTATACCCTGTCGCCGCTTTCAACTCCTTTACGGGATACAAACCCATTTCTTCTGTGCTATCGCCTTTTACATCAGGTGAGGTAAGGGGAGCTGAGGGCTCAACACCTTCCTCCTTCTGCTGACTAGGGATCCACTCCTCAGGTGGCGGATCCTCTCTCTCTCTCTTCCTGGTACATTTTCCAGAGCTCTAGAATAGCTAACCTTTTCTCTAATTTCTTTCCCGTGTACGCAGCATGCAAGTATGTAGTTGTGTGATGCAATACTGCTTTTGACAGCAATCCCCCTTGTGGCCATGGCATGAACATCTTATCCGCCGTGCCTTTCACAAATTCTGCACTATGCTGTTTGAACTTGGCCATGTGCTTTGGCAGTGTCTTACATAAGTGCATAAGAGGAGTGGCTCCCATGATGACAAGTATCAATTAGCTGCCAATACTTACCGGATTTATAAAATAACTTTTATACTTTATTTAAATCACCACTTTTACAACACCTTTAAAACAACAAAAATGAGCATGCACCAATAATTGCTGCTCAAGCCTCTAATTTCTCTAATTTCTCAATTAGCTTATCTCTATACTGAATTGGTACCAACCGCTTGACTAGAAAGTTACTATAGCTCCTCAATTCTTTTCTTATTGACTTCACAACTTCTATCGTTCTTCAATATCTCTACTCAACAAACAACACAAAGAGTAGTCGACTTTACACATTAATAAAAACACTGTGATCATACTTTTCTCTCGCCTTTTCTTAATACCCTGTTCAGGATTTGAGACGTCACCTTACACGAACATGTAGTGCGTTATATTTTTCTGCTCTACCCCTGTTGGGATTAGAGACGTCTCCTTCTGAAACTCTAGGCGCTTATCTCTTCTTTACACAATATTTCCTGTTACTCAAAAATGATCACAACCCAGATCCTTCATTTGCCATTCCCCTTAATCTACTCACCATTTGTTCGTTAATTGATTCGAGGCCTTTGGTATCGACTCCTCCTCCAATTGACCACTTCGCCTTCCATCACAGAGCACCTGTGGAAACCTGGCAGCGATATTGTCAAAGGGGGAACTGCCCATCATCTTGGTTTTTCTTGCAAGATTATTTCTATTCGGCCGCTCTCTACAGGAAATTCTGCAACCTACCGGCTAATGGCGGATGATGCCCGATCGTCCAAAAGACTGGGGACACACTTAGTTTTGATCTTTTAGCCATCCGCAGTGCTACCAAGTCAGCTTAGAGCCCTTTGGATAGCATGCATGCAGTGGATGGGATGCAGAATAACTCTGACACCAAATAATCAAACCAACTCAGGAAGATGGCAAAGTTTTTCTGCTTTATTATCAATTGTCTAAAACAGGGAGTTACAACAGACATCAACGGACATTCGCTCGAGTTTCTCGTACATTTCATAATAAATTACAGTTATAGTAAAAATGTGTCATACGTGATGTCATACTATGTGGCAAATAAGAGAAACCTATGAGGGATTGTGATACGCTCAAGGGGAACATCCAAGTATACTTTCTATAAGGGGTTGGGTTGTGATTGGGTCTCTGTCAGGTGCACAACCTGTGCCCACTTCCAGTGCAAGTCATCTTCAACAATATTAAGTACACGAGATATCATTGGCTCTCAAACTATAAGACCCTCTGTTATATGGCCTTCTACAATTGGTTGGCATGCTCGTGCCATGTCTGGAACATTCGGTTCACTTAGCAGCACGTAAGGCCATACCCAGGTGCCAGGAGGTGGACATGACTTTACCTCCCTACCCAATTAGCCCAACGTCTCTCATCTCCCATGCCTTCTGCCATGAAGATTGTCTTTGAACTTGGCCTTGCAATGTATTCTTGTCTGTGAGAATATAAGGGAGTGCGGGCACGCACTATCGCTTGTTCTAGAACTCCAAGCCCAACTCTATTCCCATCCCTGGCTCACGTGAAAGGAGACCACAATTTGGTCCATTTTGCAGTAATTAAATGTCTTAAATGAATAAAACTAGCATGCTTGGTGTTCTTTCTTCGTACCTTAACAAGAGATGATTCAGCTTTTCACATTCACTCCCTTGAGAATAGATAACCGGCCTTGGCTTGCTTCAACTTTGATACCAGGCAGGGCAGCTTCACCATTCAAGTCCGCAATCTCAGCTTATTCTTACTGCAACACAGCTCTCGGTCCTTCTTCTCCATGGGTCCAAACTTACTAAATTCATAAAACCGATGTCCAGCTTCTATACAATGGCGGCTCCCCCTTCAGTCTATTTACTACGTATAGCCAGCTTCTAAGGTCACTTAATTTACTTGCGATGCTGCGTCTGTACAATTATTAAACGGCTTGCATTCTCTGCAGTGCGTCACACACATACAATCTTCTTTTCGCGTATAAAAGTTTACTTGATTCTTTACTTCGTTATCAGTTTCTATATGGGTCATACATTCTCTTCCGCCAGTCTTCTCAGGGTATTATGTTCGTCTCTTGTGACATCACCAGCTCTTCTTTCGCTCTTTTCATATTTCTTCGGCGAGTGCCTCCCTTAGATCATCGTCTCTTTGGGAATACATCTGGTAGGGTTTCCTCAGAGGGTACCTTCTTTCAAATATTCTCTGGGGTATGGTCACAACTGCTGGTGTTAAGCATGGCACAGTCTCAGACTTCCAACATATAGGAGGTATGGGGTGGGGCTTTCTGTAGATACATTCAGTTGCTCCTGTACAACCCCCCTCATTCTCCTCCCTCCTGCCTATAGCACCGGATTAGGTCTCTAAAGTTGTCCGCTCTACGAAGGTCTCATCCAAACAGGGGCTCCCCTGCTCTTCTAGAATCATTAGGGCAACATCTCTCTCGGCCCGGCAATTGCCAATTTCTGTAACCACTCCTTCGCCACTGGATCTTTCTCTCTATCCCTCAACCACTCCCTTGTGCACCTTCTCCTAAAAAAGCCATCTGCTGACCCTTCCTGCCTGGCTAACTATCTCCCCATCTCCACCACCCTTTCCTGGAGTCTTTTGCCCCCCCCCAACTGATCCTTCACACTGAACTCTTTGTTTGCCACCATGTCCCCCAATCTGGATTCCGGGCATCCAGAGGCACAAACTGCATTCCTCAACACCAGTGAAGACATGATTGCAAATTTTGACTCTAACTCTCCTGCTTTCATCATCCTCCTCGATCTCACCTCTGCCTTCGACACGGTCAATCATTGTATCTTCATAAAACAGCTCAGTTATACCGTCTACATCATGGACCGGGCAATGGATTGGCTGACCTCCTTCCTCACTAACCTCCCCTCCCAGTTGCAGCTGGGCCCTTTCTCCTCCGCCACTTCACTCTCCAACTGTGGCATCTACAAAGCTCTATCCTTTCGCCATGGCTCTTCAATATCTATCTTGCCCCTCTTGCTCACTTGATCTCCACATTCTCTCCTCATTTCCAGTGTTATGCTGACGACTCTCAGATTTCCTTCAAACTTCCCTCCACTACCTTCTCCTCTCTCATCGTGATTGTCTGACTGCTATCTATGCATGGTTTACGGTCCACAACCGCTGTCTTAATGCCAGTAAGACAGAGATCCTTCTTATTGGGACACCTGCACCCTGTTTCCCTCCTATCCTCTGGCTGCCACGCATGGGCCTGGTACCTTCACCATCTTGTGAGGGCAAAAACCTTGGGGTTATATTCAACTCCTCTCTCTCCCTTACCCCTTACATCTTGGGCCTTGCCAAGAAGGCACACTTCCAGCTTCATCTCCTCAGAGGCATTCTCCCATTTCTCACCTTTCCCCAGAAGCTCAATGTGTCTAGAGCTCTGGTCCCCCCTAGGCTGGACTACTGCAACAGCCTCTTCCTCAATCTCCCCCACCACTCTCTTCGCCCCCTTCAGCTAATCCAGAATAGGGCTGCAAGACTCATCCTTGGCCTCAAGCGCATGGATCCCTTCAGCCCTAATATCACTCCACTGGCTCCCTGTACCCGCAAGGATCAAATCCAAGTCTCTGCATCATCCACAAGGCTTTCTGGGGCCTGAGACCACGCTATACCCAACTTTCTCTCCCTAAATAATTCCCTGCTAGGGCCCTCCACTCCTCTAACTCCAACTCTCTGCTCTCTTCAGCTGGTGCCTCTCTTTGGAACAGCCTCCGTGCCTCTCTCAGACTTGTGCCAGACCGCCTTAAGTTCTGCAAACATCTCAAACCTCTGCTTATCTCTACCTCTTTCCCTCCCTTGCTAATCACCTCACTGTCACAGACCCTGATGGCCTGGATCTTCATGCATCTCACAGGTTACCAGGCCCATGCCCAGTCAACACCAGCACCCCTCCCCCAAGAACTGCCCCTGTGGGCCCACAACTAGGCAGCTGTGCACCCCACTTGGGGATTCCTCCATCCTTGAACTTACCAAGCAGCTCCTCCACTTGGCACTCCTCAGCACTTTCTTCCCAGGCTCTCACTAGCACTTGCCCTCCCTTGTTCCCTTACCTCACTCCCGTGTCTCCTGCACTTCTCTTCACTGCACTTGCACGCCCCAAATGCGTATATATGTATATATCATATAAATACTGCGTATAGTGTTATATTTTAATATTTCTATTCACTGAAAAAAGCTTAAGTTAAAGGTGCCAATGTATGTCTAATAATACTGAAATTCACTAGTTATGGTTAGCAAAGCAACCTTAACTTGCCCAGGTCATGCACTATTCATGGCACTCACACGACATCATAGAGGATACCTCATTTGGCCGTAATGCACAGCATCAGCGGTCCCAAGTGTGCCTGGACTTGGGGGAGCTGTCTTTTCTTTGACACGCATGCAAACCTGCTGCAAAGTGTTTCTTCACTTTCTCTTCCGACCTCCTTTGGGGATTGGTCTCAGCAATACAAAGCCTGACCTACTTAATAGACATCACTGCAGCGCAAGACCTGTGCTCTGGGAGCCTCATGTGCTGGTTAGGGTTTATCACGCTCTATTTTATTATCTTTGGTGCCTGAACTCACAATTTTGCCAGCAGGGTGGGCCGATATGCAAGCCCCTTCCCTGGTTGAACCTCTGGTCTCTTGTGGCCTGCTAACATTTTTAGAAAATATTGTGACCAGTCAATTGCAGAGTTATGTGGAATAATATAACATTTGGATCCTTTTTAGTCGGGATTCAGACCGGGCCATGGCACTGAGACAGCCCTTATTGCAGTCTGGGACGATCTACTGGGGGCCGCCGACAAAGGGGACATAAGCATGATGGTCATGCTGGACCTGTCGGCGGCCTGTGACACAGTCGATTTTGAGTTTCTTATTTCCAGGCTGACATTGGTGGAGCAGATATCAAACAAAACCCTGGAATGGTTTGTATCCTTTCTAACTAATCATACTCAGCAGATTAAAGTTTGGGCCTATGTTTGCGATTCTCTACCGGTGGAGTACGGGGTGCCTCAAGGATCTTCGTTGTCCCTGTTGTTGTTCAACACTTATATTTGTCCATTGTTGAATATTTTCTCTGACTTTGGTCTGTCCTACCACAAATACGCTGACGGCACCCAAATCTATTTAAGACTCGAACAACCGTTGAAGGCAATAGACAGAGTTTTATCCTGTGCGGATAATATTAAAAGTTGGATGCTGGAAATCAAACTCCAGTTAAATCCATCAAAGACGGAGGTCATTGTACTCGGTTCTAAGAGAAGGGAAATGAGTGCCTTACAATGCATTCTGTGTCCTTCTCTGTTTGAGGTTCCCACTAAATTCTCGGATGCAGTAAAAAATCTTGGCTGTATCTGGCAGTCGAGTATGGACTGTAGTCTTAATGTTAGCCAGACGGTGAAATCTCTCGTCGATGGAAAGGACCATCAGCTGTGCTGGGTATACTCACTAATTCAAAACTAGACTACTGCAATGTTCTTCTTATGTCTGTTAAAAAATTTCAAATCAAGATAATTCTGATAATAGGTTGATTTTTTCGTTGTCAAGAAAGGCAACTGTTTCGCAATGTCGGAAGACCTTATGCTTGTACGTCAGAGAATTCTAATTAAGGTCCTATATTTGGTCTTTAAGTGCATTCATGGTCTTGCTCCGGGATGCCTGGCTTAAAAAATCCAAATTTACTGCCCACATCGACTAATTCGATACACGGACCAGTGCCTTCTGACAGCTGCGCTTGTCAAAACGACAACCTGGGGAGACACGCAGTTCTCTTCCTTTGGACCTCGGTCCTGGAACTCTCTTCCGTTTGAATCTTCAATGGATTGAGTCACTCACTATCTTTAGGAAGCAATTAAAAACCTATCTCTTTATGTAATCTGTACTTCCAACTTTGAGAGCCTCATGTGACCGCTATGTGTAGTTTGTGAATTGCTATAGTAACATCAGCACCTACATGCAGTTTCTGCGTGGACACTACGGGGTATGCACGTTGCAATTGTAAATCAAATCAAAAATGAAATCAAACGCACAGTCTATGTTGCGCATAAACTGGAAATTTGTACATTCATTGACAATCATGACCCAGATTTTATATTTATAACTGAGACGTTGCTTTCTGCATCGTCAGACTCTGACTTAGTGCAGGCTCTAACTCCTGGCCATTCTCCATCTTGATAGGGACTCATTGCATCTGGGCAGAGGGTGGCCTTGATACATAGGGTTTGTTATACTTGTCTGCCAAGTTTTGAAAGATTTATTCTCAATGGTATTTCTGAATTGGTCTAGCACAACAGAAACTTTTGTGTCTTATGGGATTTTAGCCTTTGGGTTTAGGATGAATCTAATTTGGTTGTTACCTCCTTTCTAGCTGGCATGAATAGTCTGCTACTGAAGCAACTGATGCTGGTCCCTACCCATGTGAAAGGGCACACGTTGGATCTTATGTTTGCACTCACACAATTACTGTGTGTCTTTCCCTGCTATTCACTGACATGGTCATATAACTATGTGGTTCCTTTTGAGTTTCATCTCCTAGGAACCTCTGAACAGGCCAATCATCCTACCAAAATGTATCAGAGAAACTGGAGGTCAGTTGATCCAATCAACTTGGCCACCAAGATCACTTCCTATTATCAGACTGCGGAAGATGGGCCTTTTCCTGAGCCATCTGCCATTACCGGGCTTGCCACAGCATGTACTGCGGCAGCGACTGATCTAGCTCTGTTTCGATGGATTACTAGACCAGTGCCACCCTCGGCTCTGTGGTTTTCTGTGCAGTTACGCTCATTTCGTCTTCTGGTTCACCAAGCAGAGCGTCAGTGAAGGAACAACTACAACTTCCTCTTACAAGAAGAGTTTAAAAACCAGCGTGCTCTGTACCACAAAGCTCTCAAGGTGACGAGACTGACTTACTTTACAGCCTCCATTCAATCGAAGTTAATGCACCAGAAAAACGTTTTCGAATAGTGAAAGGATTTTCTAAACCCGGTATGGGCCCTATAGTCCTAGGGTCGCAGGTACCGTGCAATAATTTGTGCCATTTTTTTTTTTTTTTATAGATAAAATTGAGACCATTAGGGCTAGTATCTGGAAGCGTCAGGGTGATAACCCTATTGTGGTTCTCCCTGATCAACTATCACTCAATAATGTTGATGCTCAATCTTTTACTTCTTTTGAACCCACTAATACCTTAGACATTAGTCGGATGGTGGCAGGTTTGAAGTCCAGATCACCTTTGGACGACATTCCTTTCCATCTGTTTAAAACTGCTCCTATGTGTCTCTGTGAGATAATCTCAGAAGCTGTTAATTCCATGCTCGACTTTGGACAGATTCCAGCAACTTTAAAGAAGTCCTTATTGATTCCGCTATTAAAGAAACCTTCATTGGACGTGTTCGTTTTCTCTAATTACCATCCAATCTTCTTAGTTCCATTCCTAATGAAAGTTATGGAAGCAGTTGTCACCCCACAGTTAAGATATTTTCTGATGGGCCATGACAGTCTAGAGCCATGACAAATGGGTTTCCGCCCGCTGATAAAGCGCTTTATATTGGACATATTTACATACATTGCTATTACCCAATCAGAATTGGTACTCATTTATCGACCTCGGAACCTGCGACCTCCAGATCAAACACAGATCACAGCAGCACGTTTTTAACCCGTTGAGCCATTTTACCATCTTACTAAAATGCATTGAAAAAACATTTTCATTTTGCAATTTAAGAGAAGCAATAGCATACTGCTTCTCGCTCACATGTGTCAATGTGTTAAACTTCAGCAGTTCACAAATTAAACAGTGTACCATAAACAGTTCCTTGCCAATTAAACGCTGTAAAGTGTGGCAGAAAACTATTTAACAAGCAAGGAATTTGAACAGCTTGTAATATCTTCAATTAACAGCCCCAGTGACAGCTGGAATTCTGACCTTTGCTGGCTCAAGCAGCAGACATTGTGACGTCACAAATGAAAGCGAATGACTGAATATGCAGCAGTTGTGATGTCATTTTCTTATGACAGGTCAGTTTGTGATGTCACAACTAGCCTGTAATATAACAATTATTCCAGGCTTCTATGCAGATATTGCAGGCTACCATCTATTATATAGTGCTTTCGCCAAAAGGTAATCGCAAACGCTGAATACTAATTCCTGCTTAAATAAGCAAAAGAGTCTGGGATGAAAACATCTCTGCTTTCGGTTTAGTGGTCAGGGAAAGAGGCAGGGTGGTCCCGCAACCTGCAGTCCATAGTCTCCTAAACTGCAGCAAATCACTGGGCATTGCATCAAACGTGTACATCTCTTTGAATCATAAATAGGAAGGAAGTGGCAAATTGAGTGGAATGGTAGAGGGATAGATGGCTAGGAAAGGATACCGAGAAGGTTGGCTAGAGAGTGGTTAAGCAAAGGGGTGAAAGCAATCTGAGAGAGAGGACATGACAAAATGAGAGAAGGGCGACAGTACATGACATTAGAGACCATGAAGGAAAGGGGAAAAGGGACAAGGGCAGAGACGGGTGCAATGAGAGCGGATGGAAGGGGATTGCTAATGAAGCAAGATGAAAGACTGGTTGGAGAAGAGACAATCATAGGGAGAAGGAATACGGAGAGAGAGGATGAGAGACAGAGAGATGGCAAAAACACAGGTAGTGGGAATTAAAGGGAGAGGAAAAAGGCAGAACAAGAAACTGAAGTGAAGAGAGGACAGAGAAAGTAAGAAGTGGGACAGCAGAAGGAGAGACAGGAAGGACAGACAGGGAAAGACGTGGCAAAACGGGTTGAATAAGGGACAATGGGAAGTAACTGGGGAAGTCAATGAGAAAAGGCGCAAGGGATGCAGAGAGGGACGGGGATGCATAACTGGGGGAATACAAAAAAATGTATTTTTCTCACAATGCTTCACATCATAGGAAACCTTTAGCCATACATTTCCTCTCAACGTTAAAACATCAACTAAAATACAGAAGTCTATGCATTAGTTCTATATCCTTTGGCGGCCAACTAATTGTCCTGTGCTTCATGTTCACATTTTTTCTGCTTTAGCACAATCTTCAATTTTCTTGAATATGGCCAACAAAAATGTAACCAGTGTTTTGTTCTGCCTCTACGAATATATGCCACCAGTCATCTACTGACCTCATCAAGTACTTCATCATCTCTTCAAAAAAAAAGTTTCTCTCGTCTCCCAGAGCCGAGCAAGAGAGTCAGATGTTTTAATGATTCAGTTAAGGTGTTGCTCCGACATAATCTACATGGAGTGGCCATGGTCTGCTTGTTCCTTTTATATAGTACTTCTCTCGTAGGCAATATATTTAGTCATAAACGCATGTACTGTGCTCTGCAAAACCAATTCGGAAAGATTCTTAGGTAGCTGGGCAGCACATTCAATTTTCTAGCTCCTGACCAGAAGTCAGCGTACTGTTTGTATCCTTTGATGTCCTCCTGGGTCTCAATCCAGTCTTTCATGTATAGTTTTCTTTTGATTTTGCTTGGATCTCTGATCAGTACATCCTCCGATTCGTTCAGCTCGTGCACGATGGCCTGGTAGATCTTTCTCCTTTCTCTTATAATGTTTTCATTCTCGTCTTCTACTGCCATCTTCAGAACATGGAATCCTCCTCTAGCATTATCTTTGATACATTTGCGATAGAACAATAGCGATTTCCACATCGCTATCGCCTGGAGAGATGTTAGAGCTAGTTCTCTTCTGATAATCTGGTTCAGAAGACATTTTGGTAAGTGAAGAACTGTTTTCCAAAAGATGCCTTCCACTATGGACCATGTTTCTTCTGGTAGTGAGAATGATGTCTCTGCGCCGTACGATAAGATAGGCACCACCTTCATCCTTTAGAACGTAATCAATGGAACCAGTGTGAAGCGACAATATCACTCAGCAGTATAGTCCCTTGAGCAGCAAGGTTCTTAGCTTCCCTTCTCAGTAAGTCGACTCTCGGTGCATCGCACTTGCTGGTGTTTATGCAGACCCCTAGGTAGCTAAACGAGCTGACTTCAAAGATTTTCTCACGATTCAGCCAACACATAGATTTTCTCTTTGCGTTTCTGTTATTTCTGACTCGTAATGACATGATATGCGATTTTGCTGGATTTATACTCAAGTCATTGGTCGTTACATAGGCTTCTAGCACGTCCAGATGGCGCTGCAGACCTACCGGGGTTTGGTCAACCAACACAATGTCATCCACATATAGTAGTCTGCTGATAGATCTACCTGATATTTTGGGCGGGAATCCCCTGATTTGCAGAACGCCTCTTCCACATCAGACACAAAGAGATTAAAAAGCTCCGGAGCTAGCGGACAGCACTGCTTTAGGCTTATATTCGTTGGTATTGCGTCTGTCAAAAGGCTTGCTTTGTCCAACCTAATTCTTACTGATGTTTCCGAGTAAAGGTCTATGATATTTTCTAATACCACACTAGGGCATTTCCAGGCTGCCAGTTTTCCCCACAGCCATTGTCTTCTGATGGTATTGAATGCTATGGACAGATCGATTAATGCTTCAAATGTTTTCTGTCCCTTCTCTCTTTCAGCCCTTACCTTCAATAAATTGATCAGAAAAATGTGTAATGGGGCCCCAATCCCCTTAACAAAGCCTGCTTGCCACATGTCTCTGCGACTGGTATTTATGCTCCATTTTACTAAGGTGTTCAATAGTATCACGGCGAACACCTTAACCGCAGTGCTATCGGACAATGGTTGTCCAGGTCCGTTCTTGATCCCTTTTTCAAAATTGGGGCAACTACTGCCGATTTCCATGACTTCTGCACTTTTTTCGAAGCAATGATGTATTTAAACAGGTGATGTAGAAACCTTGGCCATTCCTCCAGGGTTGTGTTTCATCATTTCGTTGGTCAGCAAGTCGGGGCCCAGGGCTCTCGAGTTATTTGCTTTGATAATTTCTTTTATGGCTGATGTGTTCATGTCCAGGTAGTCTTCCACCTTATTTGTGACGTCCTTTCTCTGGACACTTGTAGATGCAGTGTTTGAAGGTTGGCATAAGGGTCGAACTAACGTTTAGCTGGTATCGGATTTATCATCAACGCCTCCTGTCGGGCGTCCATCTCATTGATCGTGGTCCATATGGCGCCAGAGTTCTTTGTTCTGATCTTGTTCAACATGTATTCTGAGTCTTGGTTTAGCATCTTTTTTTGTGTAAATGTAGCCAATTATGAAATTGTTGCTTGAGTTTATGGATTTTTATCCGTTTTTCGCATGTTAAGTTGTTTTTTAATGATCTAATACTTGTCTTCAAAACTCTTCTCTTTTCCACAATTTGTGCATCATATACGTGACGATGGGTCACTGTTGTTTTAGTGTTTCCTGTTTTGATTTTTGTCACTTACTCTTTAACAGTTTATTATTTGGTTGTCGTCTTGACTTTTTAATTCTGTGATCAACCTTGTTAATTTCTTATTGAGATCTTGCATATTGTCCCTTCGAATTTTCAATCTATTTCTGCCAGAGTTCAGGATAATGTGACACCCATGTTGCGGTCCTTTCTTCTTAGCCAGGTTGCTGCAGGTGAGTTTTATTACGTTATGGTCGCTTGTTGACATTGTTTGCACTTCCATATGTTTGACCACTTCGAAACACATTGGTAATCTAATATTTTTTCACTGTGCCCTTCCAAGTTGTTCTGTCCTGAATGTCACCCTGAGTTGTCCCATTCAGGATGGTGATATTTCTGGATTGCATCATCTCTCTCCACATTGAACTTCTTATTTCCTTCTTACTTGATGACAGTGTGTCGGATTCAATCATCTGTTATTTTTTTTGGTCTAAGCAAGTACAATTAAGGTCATCTAAGATGATGAAGATTGGGTCTTTCCATTCTGCCCTTTGCTCATCTATTAGGGCCACGATGTATTCCGGTAGATTTGTATTTCTTTGGATAGCTGGATTCCAGCTTATGTTGATTAATACTAGTATCCGTTGATTTACGAAGTTCTCCTTTGCCAGTTCCACTAGCAACATTTGTATATACAGGGTTGGATTCCGGGTATACTGCAGTGTCCAGTGTAGGTCATTTTTAAAGGCTACCAAGAGACCTGACATCGATCTACCTTTTGAACCTTTAATTGCTGGATTCAAGAGAACCCAGTAGCCATCTAATTAAGGAGTCGTGCTCATTCAAGTTTCCTGTAGGCAAATGACTTCAAATCCATCTCATTTCAATTCCTTGTTTCCAAACAGGTGGGTGGTGAAGCCTCTGGTGTTCCAGCTTGCCAGAGACCAATCAGATCTTTCTATATCCTTTTGGCATTATTGGTTGTGAATTTTGTCAGCCAACAACCCTGCAAGCCATTTCCAATTTTCCCCAACCTTATTTATACCTTGATTTTGGTTGGTTGAATCTGTCATTTTCATTTATCTAGACACACGTTCTGCGAGTTTCGTGGGGATTTTACTAACTTTTTCCTTGCTTGGCGATTCCTCTAAACTAGTTTGGGATTGCTCCTCTTTATAGTTGGTCTTGCCATTGTCCGGGCATATCTCCCATAGATCAAAGCCCATTGGCCTTAAATGCTGGTCCTCGGCCATCAGTAATTGTTTGACCAGCTTTGAAACAGTATAGATATTCACTTTATCCATTCGTTTCTGGTTCGGGAATTCGATGATGGCAAAGTCATCTGATGTAACTAGTCTTAATGTCGGCACGTGATGTAGCAATCGCACCACGTTTGACCTGTTCATAATCAGACCATTGCCGTAATGCAGCCTCCTTTCTAAACTTAACCCATGGTTAGGTTTAGTGGGCTTTGTATTGTTGTTTTTAGGTAACTGGTGCTTCCTCTCCTGCGTAGTACAAATCCTTTCTTTGTTTATCCGGAAAGTTTAAGCTGACTTTTATCTCTCGACGTTCCTTCTGAGGATTATCTAAATGCTGACCTTTGTGCCTAGCTGTGTTGTCTCCCACCCCTTTTGCATTATTTTGACTGTTACAAGAGTGTCTCTCACACCCCTTTGCAAATATTGCCTACATTTCAGTGTAGCTTCTCTTGATTTTTGGTGTTGTTTTCCATTGTACTCTGCAGCGCCGCTTGATGTGTGTTTTGTCAAGTCATGTGTCCTGCGCTGATTTGTTCAGGCTTTGGTTTCCCGTCTCAGGGTCTCCTTCATCTGATTGTTTGTAGGCGGTTGTTTCATTTTCCAGTTGGCTACCCTGCGTCCCCGTTCTCTCTTCTTCCGAGACCATATAAAAGTTGGTACATCCATCAGGTCTGCCTCTGTCGCCTCATCCTCTGTATATTCATGAATGTCTTCATCCTCAATTTCCTTCTTTTTATCAGCTACTTGAGAATTCGGGTCTGAAGTTGGGTTCTTCTCTCTGGGGTATATCAACAAAGCTGACTGTGGGCGTGTCAAGTTTCCTTGCACTTGTGGGGCTGTTTCTGTATCCCTACAGCCCCCTTACCAGCACTTGAAACCTGATGTCTGCACTTACCCTTGCACTTGCCACCAGCTGGCCGCAGTTTTATTTATGGTCTTTATTTATTGTACTGTTATCCTATGTACTGCACTGCCCCCTCCCATTTCCCCATGCACTTTTCCCCTTACCCTCTCCCCTGCACTTGCGCGATCTCAATGTCTGTCTGCCCTCTTTTTCCCCTCCCTTGCCTCGTCACGCATTGAAACACTTGTGTATAGGCACGTTATTATAAATATATCATATCATATCATATCATAAAGGTGCGAATGCCATTTGACTTTTGTTTTGGGCAATTCACTTTGTTAGATTTTTTTTGTACATTAGCCTTGGTTTTTGTTTTCTTCGGTTGAGTTGTTACCGATTTTTCTTGATTAGTTAGTGTACCTACTCTGATCTTCTCTGTTTCGTTTGATTTATTTGTAAAAATGTGGCATATTGTTTGATCCGATAGCTCTTTAGCAGGTTCTTTTTTGTTCTTATCTATTAGTTGGTATGGTTCTTCATTACCACTTCAGCTGTGGCGGTTAATTCCAGCCTGTTTCCCGACACCGTTGTATTGTTTTGTGAGTCGTCATCTTGTGTTAATTCTTGCCCCCGCTGTGCGTCTTTTGTTACCAGTACCGTGTGAGGTGTAGTGGCAGGCCTTTAATCACCTTCCTTTTTGGGGTTTTGTACGTGTTTTACTGTCTCCACAGACATTGTTACTAGAACGTCTTTATTCAGTTGATTGCACTCTTTTCGCCCTTATGTTAGGTTGTAGGTCCACTTAATTTGCGGACTCACTATTACCATTCAACGATGTAGTTATTTGTGGACGTTTCGTATTCCAGACAGTTTCCGGAGGCATAGGAGGTGCGACTACAGACCTTTGCAACACTCTCCTGTCTCTTTTCTCTTGGATGATTGGCTCCAGTATATTGTCTAACAGTTGGGAGACTCTTGTGAAGATGTTTTCTATATTGTCCTGGATGGCTGTAATAAAGCCTTCTACAAATACCACTTTGCTATGGACCATTGCTAACATGGTGGTGTGGTCTCTTAATGTTTCGCCCATGGCCTCAGACAATTTCATAATGTGGTTGCCATCGTTGATACAAGTAGAAAGTCGTTGTCCTTAATTTGATGCTGTTCATGCAGTTCTTTAGAAACTACGTCCTCGTCACATCTTGGCGTATCTGTCATTGTTGCACCATCTCTTGTTAAAAGTAAACACCAACTTTCGTCTTCCTTTTCTTGCTCCTCTGGTGTAGTTTGTGTGGTTTGTGTTCTTTTTGTTTTATCAAAGGTGTCTCTTCTTGATTGGTTGAAATTGCCTTGGTTATCTGATTTAACTGTGAAAAGTTCTTGGTCTTTCTTTTCCATACATAATGAACTCTCCAATAATATTTGGTCAGGTATTTCTAGTTCCGCCTCGCTGTTCCTTACTTTCTTTCTTTGATTTAGTAGATCTTTGTTAGGAGTCCCCCCCGCCAGGGGACGTGTTTCATTGAAGAAGAATCTTAGCCCCTTCATGTCACCCCTCCGGGTTAATCTTGGAGGCTTCCAGATGTTTTTGTCCTGCATTGCCCAACTTTTTATGTTCATGTTTAAATGTGTTAATCCTCCCCCTATGTTGGTGTTTTCA
The DNA here is from genome assembly GCF_040938575.1 of Ambystoma mexicanum. NCBI lineage: Eukaryota > Metazoa > Chordata > Amphibia > Caudata > Ambystomatidae > Ambystoma > Ambystoma mexicanum. The sequence continues at coordinate 510,617,447 of NC_090929.1, read as the reverse complement.
CCTGTTTGAATCCGAAAAACCCAAGCGTGGCTCCTCTTTTCTCTCTTTCTTGCTTCTGTCACTGTTTCAGCCCCCCGCTTTCATCTTTTTTCGCTGTATCCCTTCTGTCAGTTCATTAGTTCATCCCGCTTAGGTTTTATCGCCCATTCTAGTGGAGTCCCCCAGTGGTTTTACCACCTTCTTCCACCTCTTCTTCCTCCTCAATGAACTTCTTTCTTTCGTTAATTGACTCCGGCCTTGTTTTTCCTGGTGGGAGGCTTCCACCAGGTAGACTCGTTCGATTATCCACCAAGTCCCGCCCATGTTGATTTTTGGCACTGCTGACAGACTGTGAATCAGAGTCACCCTGAGTCTCCGTTCCCTCCTCCTTCTCATCTCAATTTAAAAAGAACTATTGTTCATGTTTCCGTTTGTCGGCACCCTGTTCTTTTTTATTTCATGGTGTTTTGGGTCCCGCTGCGGCTTGTTACTATTGGTCTCCAGCTGGCCCACTTTGTTCATACAGTCCTTCCCACGGTTCCGCTCCAAGGGTTTGGAGGCGGGCAGACTGCTGATGTACTGGGCGGTATTGGCGCCAATTTGTACCTCCACATTGAATGGGCAGACTATGTGGTAGATTCCAGCCATGCTTTAGGGGCTTTCTTGCTCATTGTCTCTCATTATTAGCGTCAGTATGGGGCTCCAATGGAGTCGAGCATCACCCAATCTCCTCACCCATTGGGGATTGTAAGTCAAGTGGCAGAGATTTTGCTGTCAGGTTCATCAGATGGTTTGCACCGTCCATGGGGATGATTGGACCCATCATTGCCCCCTTCACGCAATATTTCTCACTGTTATTGGTGACTCTGATCCTCACCTTCTTACTCTGGGGGTCGTAAGTCCTTTCACTGTTCACCAACCATCCCCCACCAGACACCAGACACTCTGCTCACACTCCGCTACACTTCGCTAGGGGAGAAGGTCTTGTAGCCAAGCTGGAGGCGGAGCACTGGTGGTGGAAAGTAAAAGTGGACTGGTTCCCGGTTTCCTCAGGCGAAGTCTGCTGCAAATCCAATGTTCCAACTTTCCAAAGGTATCCAAAGTAAGTGAACAGTAAAGCAGATAGCCGCACACGTAGCCTCTGCAGCCACACCAGACACTCTGCTCACACTTCCCGTAATGATATGCTACTCAATATGTAACCGTGTGCTGCCTTATTACCCATGTAAACATCCTGCATATCTAACCACATGTCTAAGCCGATTCCTTGTAACAGCTCCACGATGCCTCTGGGCTGTTTGTGCACTTTATAAATGCAAATAAATAAATGACACTGTGCCTAGGGCATGGCCTTTAGCCATACAACAGGAACAGTGAGCCTTGCGTTGCTAACCTGTGGGCATGGCTGGTCACTGTGCCAGGCATATGCTTTGCCTCTGGGCATCCCCTGCATCCATGCCCGAAAAGGACTGTGCTCTGATCCTACTTGCCAACTTCTCATCCAGGTTTGATGTCAATCTTTCCAGGCTTTTTGCAATACACTGCAGTAAAATTCTACCATGTGAATTTTAAAGGGTGATGTTTTATTTTCACCCCACCTTTAACTTTGCCCACCATGGATGGAAATTCATAAAACATTTAAAATGTATTCAGAGTTGGCTATAATTGTATTTTTTTTTTAAGTTGCTAACTACAGGGGAAAACCTGAATGAGAAATGTTATTTGAACCACCCTCGCTGGCTGCAGACAATAGTCAGCAAACGTTATATACATTATGTAAGTTGGCTAAATATGATTTTGGGAACTTTTATGTAGTTCTGTCAACTGGGGCAAACTTATTATCCTCCCAAAATTGTCTTTTGCAATGATCCCAAGTCACTCTGTTTGTCAAATCAAGCCTACAAGTGCATATCTCCACCCCAGGTGCAAAGCCATGGATTCAGAGGCCATGAAGACAATTTTATCCACGTATGTTACTAAACAGGGGCATATTCCACCTGCCTGGATCATGCCCTTGCCCTCCCGAGTATGCCACAGGGGAATGCTATATGTTCCTTTTCAAACTTTTCGCAGAGTAAGTTCGGAAGATCCAAGATGGAGGTTGTATCAACATTATCACCAGTGCATCAGCCAATCACATTCCAGGATTCAGAGGCGGCATGCCCTTGAATCGCTGCCAGAATATTGTTCTCTGCACAGCAATTGATGTAATAGCATCGACAAGTCCGGCTCATCACAGAGTCCCGTAACAAGCTTCCAGGAAAGGTGGCAGGAAGAGCACGGCTGCTTTGGTTGGATGGATTGAAGGATGCACCTGCTCCAGTTTTGGAGGAAGTGGCAGGATGCTGCACTACAGGCCACAGCCCACGATGGCTCCACCATTAGAAGGCAGACAAGGGATGGCAGTCTTACGACAATAATGCAAGCAGGAAGTTCATGGAACTCCGGTCAGTTGGAGGGTGAAAACACTCTTGGAATGACCAGAGTGACTGGTGGGGTGAAGGGCAAGCTGGGAGGGACGCTGAGTGGGAATCCGAGGGGATAAGGGGGAGCTGCCCTTCAAAGTGATAGTATATGGATGCTACAGCATTGAGGGACAAACATCAGATTGGAAATGGAGGAGTGCTAAAAGATGCAGAAACACTCAGGGAACTGATTCAGATTTGAATTCTAGTCCAGGCAAGAAGATTTTTTCACCAAACCAAGTGAAGATTGCAGGTTGCGTCAGAGGTCAGCTATTGATCCACATTTGACATAAATCTGCCCAAGAGTTTTTTGTGTTAAAGTGCATGGATGGGGACAGTGAACAGAGAGGGAAGCGAGTCCTGTGCTCAATAAATAGCATAATAGCATAATAATAAAGATGGCGTAGGATAACAATCATGACCCACATGCAGGTCTCCCCAGGGGTATCTCTCAGAATGTACGCACTTTGTACCTTCAGATTTATCTCACAGGTGCAAGTGTGCAGGTGAGAGGTCCAGAGGGAGCTACCTCTGCTTAGGTGGGGGCTGTACCTCACTGGCCACAGCCTCCCAGCTTATATGGGGGCAAAGACCTAATACTTAGCATCAGGCTGTTGTGACTTTGAGTGCTTGAGTGCTTGGGTGAGAACATGCGAGTTTGCCTATTTTTTTTCTCCTTCGGGCATGTAATCAGACTTTAACCACCCTAAAGATGACAATTTCTAACAGGCAACAGAATGGGTCCCAAGAGTCATGCTTAAAACAGGTATTTCCAACGCTGCAGGAGCAGTGGTGCCCCGACCCCTATTCCCAAGTGTCACCTTTGTCACCTCACAAGATTGAAGAATGGAGATATAGGGAAAATGATTGGTTATTTTTTGTTGGTTATTTATAACGCGCTTAATACACAGAGATTTCTAAGCGCGGACCCGGGGATCGAACCTGTGTGCTTCGTGTCGTTTTAGTTCCAAGCCGAGCACGTTGCCGCTGAGCTATCCCCCTGATACAAAAGTCAGCAACAGTGGGTTCTCAGCACAGAATTTCACATTGTGACCCTGGGGGTGAGAACCTCAAGGCAAAACGAGAAAGACCAATGAAGGCAGGATAAGAGAAACCTCAGTGTTTAATGGAACATTGTGAGAAACTTCAAAAGGGCTGAGCCAAGTCCAACGTACCCATTACCCTCCAGCTGCGCAGTTGTAGGTGTTTAAAACTGGACAGCTTGAGCAGCCAACTATCACTCATGAACAAGTCGATGTTAGTTGCTCTTGGTACCTTTGTACTTTAAGCTACCCATGAGGACAGCTGTATTATATCATCAGAAGAATGGCGGATTGACTGGAAGGCCATATGGTAAGCCTCCTGTCCGATTGGCTTGAGCCGTACCTGTCATGGAATCTTAGGTCTTTTCCAAATCTCCTGTGGTTCTGTTGCTGTTTTAGGTGCTCATGAAGGCTGTTCTGTAGGATTCGGCCGAAGACGGTACGTTTTATGCCACCTGTTTGAGACTTGCACATCTTGAGTCAAGATGTGTAGAGTTAGTGTGTTTTTGAGGATGTTCAGGCCCGTAGATGGGTTGTAATTCTGAATAGCTTCTTTACGTATTCTGTAGCTGAGTGGTACAGTCCACTGAAGGTGCGGCACCAAGACTCAGCAGAGTGATCCTAGGACTGGTGAGGTGTGGTCCTCAAGAATACATCTAGTGGCTGAGCTCTGGACAATTTGGAGATACCTGATGCATTTCCTGGGTGCACCCTTGCAGTAGACCAGTGCTCTTACCAGGTTTTCTATTGAGGTTTTAGTAAGGTTGTGATATTTCTTATCAGGTGAAGCTGTAGATTTGCATGTTTTACAGATGATGTTAATCTGAGGTCTGAATGCTATAGAGCTACATGTACCCCCATATCTCCTTTTAGCCTTATCGGCGGATATATAGGTGGCGGTACAAGAATGGGTGGTGGGGCAAGGGAAAAGGGGTTAGGTTGCCAATACTATGCCCGATATAATTTCCATTGTATCTCCATTGTGACAAAGACACCTGTCGTCTGTTCCATAATGTGGGAGATGCCCGTTCATATGTGGCTAGGATGGGTGGTGATATGGCTCAGTGGGATGAGAATGTATGGCCCGTCGGCAGACCACTGGCACGCAAAAGAGAATTGGCTTCAAGGACAGTGGCTGTTGGTTTTAGGTAGGCTGTGAAGAGCCATGGAGAGATGGTAGCGCCTTGAGGAACTCTGAAAGGCAGGGAAGAGGGTGGGATGGGAGGTATTGACTGAATGTATCCTGAGATGATCTGTCTTTCAGGAATGATTCAAATCAGTTGTGTGGCAGATCAGCAAAAACCTAACTTATCTGTGAGTTATGACGTATGGATCAAACGGGAATTTGAATGGGAAATGTAACTTTTAAGACTCCCTATAACAATTGAAAATTTGATATTTTTGGGATGGTGTTGTTATTTTGTCAAATAGAGCTACTGTTATTAGTATCTCAAAAAGAGCTCTTCGTAGTGAGAGTCCAAGTTAACGTGTGGTAATATATGTTTACATACTTACACACACAGACATATCAAAGATATGATTTTTATCAGAAGCACTGTATTATGTAGAAAGCTATATAGACCTGCCCCTTATAATATGGAACGATTATATTGCCACACACTGCCCCACCCCCACTCCACCATTTCAGGGAATGTCATACCAGCTCCCCCACCACGACTATGCAAAATGCGCAACAACGGGGCTTTTCACTCCTGAATGCACAATGCACATCAAACTTCAACCACACCACTTTAACCTATCATCTGACCTACCAGTCACAAGCAGCTCAGCCAAGCGCCCCGCAATATAAGTTTTCAGTTCTAAATGTGAGCTGGGGGTCGGGGACACAGAATACAGGCACAGGAATTGCATGTAACTACAGCCTCTGCTAACCCTACCAACTTACCGCTCACATTTCCTTTGTGCAAATTCGACACACACAAACCAGCTAAGCCACTCAAACATAACATATTAATACCCACTTCACCAGATGGCAAACAGAACTTTGCACCTCTCCAACCAACTTGCATACCACAGCCCCCTAGTACTAAGGGCACACACGTTCTCCAATATAGACACCAAATCTTCAATGCCATAACATTAAACGCCAAGAAAGGCGCACCACACACAGCACAGGGTAATTCCGGTCTGCACGCATCAACAAAAGAGCACAGCAGTCTTGCATTTTTCCTCTCATGCCGGATAACCAAAACCCCACCCACTGTTTCTCAGAGCCACCATGGCGCCTGGAGGCCATGCAAATGGCAGTGGTGCGTGACACAAATCCTAATAACATAACGTAAGAACATTGATGCCACGGCTATTTCGCCACATGCATGGCCTCAATGGAAAGCCGCACACCCTGGTGTGGCGTCACATTCTCTCTTAGACTCTATTTTTCCCTTTCACTGACCACGCGCATGAATCACTCCTCCATTCTTTGGGGACAACTGGCCTGTCAAGAAGAAGTTTAATTCGCTTAAATCTTGTAATTGACCCTTGGCCAGATGAACTGAACCAGTGTTTCCACAGAAACCTTTAGAAAACAAGAGCTGTAGCATTCCTTCCTCCGCCTGCAACGCCCCCACTCTCAGATCCCTGGCTCTGTGGGAATCAGGCAACTCTCTGCTCGGAGGTCCTACAAATTATGCAGGCACATGGGATCTATTAAAATGGCGTTGTCCTTCTGCATGGATGCACGGTGGTTGATAGCAACCAAGGGCTGCAATGTCCTCTTTCGCGGCCCATTCCTATTTACAGGACATGTTCATAGGGAAATAACCCAAACGATTGCCAAGCACTCGATTGGGCTTTCTCCCTTGATTCTGATCAATCTCTGCACACGGAGTGGGGTGTATCGCTGAATCGCTGCATGTGTGACCCCGAATTTACCCTGAATTCTCTGGCATTCCCTGCACGTCTGATGTGAATCTGGGGTTATACCGGACAAACCCACATCAGGCATCAGCAATTACAGCCGCCATTGCAAAAATGGCACTACCATTCCCCATTGATTTGCATGGATTGCGCCTGAAATTCGCAGGCGTTGAAAATGTAGACGCAATCCCTGGAGATCTGGTTCCATCATGGGAATCCTAAGGCCGGTGTCTTGCGCCATTGAGCATGTACATACTAGGCTCTTGCACTCCCCTATAGAAACATTGCACAGGTGCGGCAAGCCCTGCACCAGAGCAGACATTCTCGATGCCGCTTAGCCTTGGAATGTGATAAAAGCACGCAAAGCACAGGGAAGATCTTTTTCTCCAATTTCCATCTGCATCCAAAAAGATCACGATAATTTGTTCTAGTTTATTAAATGTATAAAACACAACCTTACCAAACAATCCATTTTCACAGCACTCATTCTCCAGGTCCATCTACTTTTACACTGTGATTACTCCCCTGTGCCTGTTGGAGCCCTTTTCAGTTCTTCCAGAGAGAACTCTAACAACTTAACAGAGACATTGTACACCTATCCCGTTGAGGGCAAACTGCAGGTAAAAGTGGCAGTAATACTGCCACCAGCACTTTTCCCGCTCCGGGAAACTACAAGTTTGCCAGCGGGGGTGACTGATTTACCTATAGCCAAGAGCTGGAGTTAAGCCAGGCCCCCACCGGAGGAACACTGCTGGAATTACCGGCAGCGGTAATTTAGCAAATTTCCATGGAAAGGGGGATTACCGGCAGAAATACTGGGATATCAGGTGGCGGGAATGCTAATTCCATTTGCTGGTAAACCGCCGAATTTATCGGCAGGATACCGACAAACCCTTAATGACCATGCATGACTTTATTGGTTAAAGAAGTTACTCCATTTCAAAGTCAGGCGTGTACTGTAATTGGACAATATGTGCTTTACCTCCTGTATCCCCGAGAAGATGCCATTGTTATTGTGAACAGTGTTTACTTTGCATGTCAATGACAGAGAGGAGCATGCAGGGGAGTAATGGTGGTGGTGCGCTGCCCGGCAGCAGTACTGAGTGGAGCAAGATAGCAAAGCGGACAGTGCTGCAGAGCAAAGTGAGGTAAATATAAATATAGGACTGTCATGGAAGGAGAGTGTGGCTGAGAGCTGACTGGTCTCCTGACTTTAGCAGAGGGGTCCTATTCTGGGTCAACTCCTGATACACAGGGCATAGGCCCACCTCACCATAGCAAGCATTGTGAATGACAAGCATAACTTCGGTATTCCAGCCATCTGGAATACCGAATACTGTGCACTCAGACAAGCATTGAACTTCTGGGGGCGAAATCAGGACTGAAGGAATCGGAGGGACATATGACAAAGAACAGTGATGGTAAACTCTTTGGATGAAGAGTGACGCCATGGTGGTAGATAGGGTTGGATTTTGAAGTTAATCAGAAATAGAGCCTCAGAACAGGGTTGCGCAGTCCATTTAGACAGAACTCCACATCGGGACATACCTACATTTCTGGATGTGGCATGGGCCTAAAGTATCAGACTTAGGGGAAACCTGGGTCACTGTTTCCAAGGAGGCAGGAGTAGGAGCAGAGGTGTCGCTAGGGTGGCCTGGGGGGCTATAGCCCCGGGTCGGTTGTAGCCCCGGATAGAAGCTCAGAGGCTACAACCAAAAGGCTAGCTGTCTCCCAATCTCAACAGTGCCAACATTAACATAGCCCCGGGTCTTCTCCAGACCTATCAACACCCTTGAGTAGGAGCCGGGCATCCAGGCATGGGCTGAGGGAAAAACTAAAAGAAAGTCTAACTGACTGTATGAATGGGCGGGAGAAGGGATTTGCATTTATTAAGCAAAATGGCAACACAATAAATGTGGTTCTTGGTACCATTTGTAACACCACAAATTAAATCATATCTAAGCCCAAAAGGGAACCTAAGTAATCAAGCAACGCCAAGAACTAGTAGGACAAAAGAGGGCATGTACAAGTTAAAAGCAAAACAGCGAGATTTTAAAATCCTTACTAAAACATATACAGTTACTCGAACTGCAGTTTTCCAGAGGAGACTTCCGAAGGTGTGGGCCATGGACAGAGAATCTCCTTTCGTAGCTGGAATTAAATTTAGACCAGGGAACCGATCATAAATATTGTTTGGGAGGGTCGCAGATCCTATTCTGGTGTGTAGGGTGTAGGCTTCTCTGTTAAGTAGAAGGGGGTCCTACGTTTGAAAACCAGGTGGATCCTTTTCCGTGTTGCCCGGCATCTTAATGGGAGGCAATTAAGCGATTGGGAAATCTCTCTTAGTTTTGCCAAACAGCAAACTGACAGCGCCATTCGTAACCCCCTGCTTGAGATCCAGTCGGGTAAGACGACACTCCTCATACAAGACATTTGTCATAGTCAAGAGAAGACTTCATCAGTGCTCCCCAATCACATACGTGGGAGCCTGCAGGCATACATGTAGAATACTTACAAGTTGCCGAAGGCCAGCCTAGACTCTGACTCCCAAATCATTTGCAGCGTTCTTGCCTCAGCAGAAAAAGTTGTATTTAGGCCAGAATTATTGGCAGCGATGGAATTTTCCCAAGCAGATTTAAAAGTTTGCGGGGGCCCAGCGCAGAACCTTAGTTTCTGCTGCATTAATTAACTTGTTGGACCCAAGCCAGTGGCTGACCTTAGCCAAGGCCTTGGAAATTGAGCACAAGTTCATTCGGGGACCTTGGACAAGCAATCAATCTGTGTGTCAACAGCATAAGAAAGAAACAAGACTGTGGCGCCTAAGCACATTTAGGAGAGGATGACGGTATATGTTAAATAGGAGGGGAGACCAATATGAATCCTACAAAACCCCACAGTCCACCAAACGTGGGAGGAAGATAACATTGCCCATTGCCCATTGCCCTCTATGTTTACGATTAGTTACGAAAGAGCACAGCCAGTCCAGCGACACTCCATCGACATGGGCCACAGGACCAAGTGAGCCAATCGTTAATTTGTGGTCGATAGTGTTGAAAGCTGCTGATAAATCCTGCATTAGCAAAAGTGAGGGAGCTTCATCGTCAACATATCTCAGGATGTCGTCCAAAACTGCGACCACCCCTGTCTCCATGCCATGCTTTTGATTAAACCAAGCCTGATATTGGTCCAAGAGTTTATGATGTTGATGAGTAACCATCTTTTCGAGAATCTTGATGGGCAGAGGCCGCCCGGTACTCGTTATTTAATTACTAAATTGATTTCTTGGGCAGATGAGCTTTTATCTGAATTTCCAGATTGCACTAAAATCCTGAACAATGTGTCCAGCTTGCCTTCTATGCGTGGGCGCTGCTGGAGGGAATGGTTCCTCCAGGTGAGTCCGGCACACTGCAGGGCTGACCCGGGTCCTGGATGTGTACGAGCGGGTCAACAGGTCATCAAATGTGCTTCCTCCTGCATATTCCTTGAGTCATCCCCTCTGGTGAGCCCTGCAGATTCCTGGCAGCGCACCTATGGGCTGCCTATTGAATTGAGGCCACCATGCAGTGTAGAACACATTCGAAGTGTAAATTGAAAGTGTGTGCGCATCACGAGTAGCCCATCGTGTGCACTTTCCACTGGTGGTCGTGTGGAGAGCATTTAGAGCTCCCACCACCTCCCTTACGATGAAGGGGGGGGATAGCCCAGGGGCACTGCATCGCAGCACAACACAGGTTTGAATCCCGATCCCGCACTTAGAAACCAATCCCTAGTATTAAGCGTGTTATAATAGAACAATTATAATGATTGAGTCTGCTGAGGCATCAGCAACCAAGACACGGGCGAAAAATGAAGAAAAGATGGAGCGCGAGAGCAGAGAGACATCAAGTCTAAACATGTTCTCAATAAGGCGTGAACAAAAACGCAGCCTTTGTAGCAGCATCTGCCCTGGTGGTCCCAAGCCCCATTATAGACTATGGGCTCCACCTGGACAAAGACTCAGTGGGTGTTTACTTTTTACTAGTCTTGCAATCCCATACCCTATGTGTTCTGTTCAGAGGCCAGCCTCCGAGACCGCCAGCTCTGGACATGCAAGAAGGGGTGGACTGGCCTATAGGGAACTCTGGAGATTTCCCGGTAGGCCTCTGCACCCTGGGCCTCTTTTGTGTGGTACTTCCAAATGTTCCCATAGGAAAAGAGTTGGGCTTGCTGAAAATGTGTAATATGGGGCCACTTTGAACATTATTTCCAGGGCCTCCTTTGGTGCCCAGTCCAACCCTGCATGCAAGGCAGGGCAGAGTCGGCAAGGCTGTAGTTCCTCACTTAGCAAGACTCCTTCTGAGCACCTGGAGGGAGTCTGCCACTGTGCTGGGAAGGATGGACTGGTGCTTTGGTGGGCCTGTCTATTCTCTGTGCATGTTTGTCTATGTGTGCATGTGCGACGCGTATACATGCCTGCTTGCCAGTGTGTGTGTTTGTGTGTGCGTGTGCGTGTGTGTGTAGGTTAATTGTAAAATATGTCCATTTATGTTGCAGTGTGCTCCCTAGGGAACATGTTTGCTAATTCTGCTTTTTGGACTCTGTAAAATATGTTTATGTTGCCACTGGTTTGTGGACAGTGGGCAAACGACGTGCATTATTAGGGAAATGGTAGCATTGTGCAAGGTATGGCATTACAGTGTCACTTTGAATGATGATGAATATGGCATTGTGCCACTGGGCAGAACATATGCATTGCTGCAGTAATGTATACATTTAGCAAAATGCGCCATAATGTGGAATAGGAACAATAAATGTGAGCTCCTGCTGCTGCATTTTAGACAGAAGGGCATAATGCAGACAGCGCAGCTATTTCCTGGTAACGGATATAACGCTTTGGCCTTGAGACAAGAATGCTGCAGTGTTATGCTCTCTGGGGCTTTAATGTGCACTAACAGCACGAGGGAACTAATGGGCTGACATTTTGGTCTGCCGTATTACGCTGACGGTCTGTAGTGGTTTCACCTCCACAATTTTTAAAGACGACTGTTAGGTTTTGTTAGTTTGATCAGCAGGACTATACACATTGTGGCGGGGAAAGCGGGCGGGCGGGGCTGAGGGGTAGTGGGGAAAGAAGGGGGACTCAGAACCACACCACTTGAAGTTCCCGAAGCAGCTCAAAACCTTCCTCTTCTCTGCTTTCTTTCTCTCCCTCCCCTGCTAACCTACCTGACCGGCCTGTCTGCTGTACCGACTGGATGCTTGGCTACCCTCAGAGTCTCACTGGGTACCAGGTTCTTTCTTGATCAGTCACCCTTGCACTACCTACGAGTCTACCATGCACTTAGGGGCAGGGTCGGACTGGCCCTTTCTGTCTTTCGGCCCGTGGCCGATTAACTTTGGGGTCCCCTGGGGCCGGTTTTCCGGCAGCCACCTCTGGGGCTGTTTTTTTTTTTTTTTTAAAATGTCTTTTTTTTTTTTTTGGCATGCCGGGCCAGCGGCCCCGGCCTAGTGTGTGTGCGCTGCTGAGCTGCGCCGTGTGGAGCTCGCGTTGCGAGTATTCGCGGCCGGCGGGAAGTCAGATGGGGATGGGGGAGGGGGAGGGGGAATTGGAGGGGGAGGGGTGGTTGAGCCACCTGGGATCAGGGCTGGGCTGCGCAGCAGGGCATGGCAGGGAGCCAGGAGGGGGAGGCGCCGCGCGCCGGCAGCACTGTCTGACTCTGCAGCACAATCATCATAGCAGCAAGGTAACACTAGATGTTACCTTGCTTTGATGATTGCATCTGCATCATGCATGCATCATAATTTATGATGCATGCAGATGCAGATGCAAGCATGTGCATAATTCATTCACGCCACGGCGTCGGTGGGCCTGGGCCACCAGGCCGGCGGGCGGCGGGCGGCGGCCATGCCGCCACTGCAGGGGGCGGCGGCGGCCGTGACTAAGGCGTGGCAGGCAGCCTCAGGCTGCAGCCACTTAACTCCGGGGCTGCCGTACTCGCCTCGGGCTGGCTGGCTGCCCCGCTTCAAGTGTTACATATTTAACATCTACTGGCTTGGCTTGGCTGCTTCCTGTGCCTGCTGCTGGGCTGGGAGCTGCCCTGGGGGTGGGTTGCCCCCTTCCCCCACCAAGAAGTTCATGCCATATAATAACAAGGTGCTTTCAACTTTGCACTTTACAAAGTTGAAAGCAACTTGTGCCTGGGGGCTAGGGATGCGGCTGACGGCTGAGTAGACTCTGTGCCGCCAACGCAACGCCAAGTGGACTACCACGTGACTCTCTCTCTCAGACAGAGCCAGGAGATAAAGTTGGGCCTCTTCCTGGCCCTGACATGATTTTGGCCAGCGGCAGCCACCCACAAGACACGAGTCATGACTGTGACACCCGCCGTCCAGCACAGCAGCAGCAGGCCTTGGCCCTTGGGCAGTGTGCAGCAGTAGGACTAGGCAGCACCACTGGTAGTGGGCACACAGGGCACCGCACCGACTGCAGTGTGGCTGGCCTGGCAGCCAGAGCCAGGCACAATCTCTACCGGCCCGCCTGACAGCCGCCCGGCTCAGCACTTGCTCCTCCACCTCTGAGTCCGAGGTGCAGTGCAGCCTCCGCTCAGGTTGGCCCGGCCCCCAGGCACACAGGCAGCCAGCAACAGCAGTAGAGAGAAGGAGAGAGACCCCCTGAGGCAGTCTGGATTGGCACTACTAGGTAAGATAATCGTGCCCCCATGATCTCTGACCCCATGTGCGTCTGCCCCCTGAAGCAATACATTGCCAGCCAGGAACCAGCCCTTTGTTTGTAATTGTAACCCACATCTGTCCTCTGCATGCGATCTGCTCTGCACCTGACCCTCATAGTTTCTTTCCATGGGTTGGGGACATTTAAGCTCCTTTATTGCACAGTTGAGTGAACGTCCAAGGAAAATGATTCAATTAGTCAGGCTGCCATGCCACACAATCCTGCCGTTCCTGTTAACATGTTTTTCCTTATCAGATCCCGCGTGAATAGGCAGGCGGCCTGCTCTACCAACATTTCTTCGAGTTTATCATAAAATAAATGTGCAATGCTGCACTGCAGACATTATCATCACCACGCCCACTTAAACACATTGCGCTAGACTCCCGCCTCCTTCCAACCCTCCCCAGAGAGCGCCCCGATTATTCTTGCCCAGCCCATGGTCCAGGGATCTCTGCTGCTCATCACATCAGAATGTACAGATCTGCGTGACTGCGTCCTCGACTCCCACCCTCTGAGTCTGGCCCCACACCTCCTGGTAGGAAAGTATGGATGGATGGGCTGGGAGTTAAGAAAAAGCAAGTGGCCACCTTAATGTTGCAGAGCGTGAGCCATCCAGACATCTACTCTGACCCGAGAGTCCCCCTCGTCAGCGTTCAGTGGCAATTATTAACATAGAGCATTTTATTGTTAGAACCTGCATTTGTATATATTTTCAGGCCATGAAGGAAGTGTGCTATGCATATGGTGAGCAAAAGTAATTGGACGGGACCCATGCTTTGAACTGTAGGGTTGGTGTGTGGTGCAGAGCAGCACCGCCCTTTGCGCGGGCAGTGCCAGTGAGGCGCCCAACGTGCGCTATCGAGTCAGCAGATACCCCCATAAGCCCTCTGTGCCGTGAGTGCCCCGATCTCGCAAGCTCATGCCCCTTGCCAAGTTGCCAGTAGCAGTCACACTGCCTTTAAGCCACCCTATAGGCTATGTGATTGTGCAGTGCAAGGCATATCAGGGTGATCCATCCGATAGTGTCAACTTGATACTCTCGGATGTTTCATATGCTGCTTGTCAACTCAATGCTTCATACCATAAAAAAGTTGCTTCTGTTATGCTGACGAGAACCCCCCGCCCCCCACCTCCACCCAGAATATAAGCAAGCTGCTGGTGCCTACCCAACCCATCCCCTGGACTGTGACAACGCATTTTTCTTTTTAATATACCCCCTTGTTCTAATATCAAAAGTCATAGAATTAACCAATTTCCCAACATATAACCTCTCAGCAACAGTCGCTCAACCTGCTGGGCGACCATGGTAGCCCGAAACTGCAATGTTCTATTGATCCCTTATTGCTATCCTGCCTACCAATGGTGTGTCTTGCCTTGGGCACTATATGTGAGGATGCAACATGCCACCCGGTTTCGAGCGCATCTACCCTCGGCCAGCTGCAGGAAGAACACCTTTTTTTTTGCTGTAGTATTTAGAAACTGGGCCACTCCTCCAAAGTTTGCCCTGCCCAAGTGCCTGCTTATTGGAATGTCTCTCGCCGCCCCACACAGAGTAGAAAATGTAACGTTGCCACTGCGCTTCTCTGTGAGTGATGGTGGTTAGGAGAAGGCACAGTAAACTAGGCCCAATTGATGTGTATGGAAATAGCCTGTCCTCGATAGACACTGTCATGTGCGCCATGTGACAGAAACCATGTTCACATCATTTAAGAGATTCGCTAATTCTAGCCATGTGATCCGTGTGTTATAGAAGCATCATTTGACATGCATTTGCATGCCCAATAGTTATCATGCTTCACATTGCAGGACTGTGTATTTAGTGATCTTTATTCTGCACTTCGATGCACATATTACAAGAACGTTACACAGTTGCTTGCAATGCAAATGTTTGCAGCAGTGCAAAAAAATGTACGCTTGCTGGTTTAATAATGCACAGCAAATGCTAACTACCTTTATTAATAGGGACCTGGTGAGTTGTTGCTCTACCTCTGTGTACCGTTGATATGTTAGTTGGCATTTGCATAGCACACATCTCCAACTGGTTTTGCTTCATAGCACTGTGATAAACAAATACACCATTATGAATGTGTCTTGACGCCAAGCACTTGTTTCATTTCTGCAGGGCTGTCGCTAATGTTAGACATTTAAGCCACCGAATTTCCAGCGCATTACTTTAGATCCCTGCCAGCAGAGAAGATTCAAAACCAAAGGTGAATTGTTAATTCTCTTTTTTGTACTGCCCACCCCGACTGCTGCTGTCTGAGTTTCTCTCTCAGTGGCAAGGGTGTTGCATTCCAGGAGAGTAATAGTGCCCCATTAGTGCCTGGGGTGGGTGTGGGAAAGCTGCATGCGTAATGCGTTGTATGATCTGCATTTTCTGGTACAGCGCATAATGGCCTGTACTCACCCATTTATTGCACAAAACCATGCTAATGTATATTCCCACCAAACTCAATCCTGGGATCTGAGCTAGCTCTATCAAGCAGTAACATCAAACGTTGGCCGGCTAGTGTTATCTAAGCAGTCTGCTGAGAGTTAATGACTCAATTTCTGCTGTAAAAGAGACCCTGTTGTAAAAAAAATGTCTTAACCAGGTGCGCCTTTAGCTATTTATAAGTAAAATGTTTGTCCTTGCAATTGTTCCTTGATCTGAAGTCCTGCTAAAAACAAGCAGTGCCAAAGCCAACAGTGCTGGCTTGTGTATTGGTGAGGCATTTGCCAGGCACTGACATCAAATGCCCAGGTAGTACCATTACGGCAATGCCTGCCAAATGCCTATTCCATGCCAAAACTCTTGGCTTTGCCAGTGCATGCTTATTTTAGGTCGATCCCAACCACCCTGCACACATCAATGTTAACTACTACTAGGTGAATCCAAGTCATTGTATGCCAACATGTTATTACACTCAAATTTAATAATTCATCTCATTCTCCCTGCGATAGAATTTCATATGGGCAATACAATGGCAGCCATGAGGTGGAATTCGAGCAGGGATAGCAGTTTTCAGCAAGAGTGACATGGGTGGGGCAGAACTGGGACAAGAGGCAGGCAGCATGAAAATGTGTTACAGTGGTAATGTGTTGTAATGTAACAGACACATGAACCCTCCATGAGTACCATTTTCTGTAAAGTCGTGAATTGACGCGACTCACGGATGATGGTTTGAGGGCCACTTTTTTTGAGGCGAAGGGTGGGCCACTTTTTTGAGAGGGGTGGGCCATTTTTTTGGGGTTGTCCGGGCCTATTTCTTGTCCCAGTCCGACCCTGCTTAGGGGCTGTAACTGTAACCCTGCGGTCCCTTGTCTTCTTGTACTACCCAGAGCCGTGCAGCCTTGGCTGCACTTACTCAGAGCAATGCTGCCCTGTTTCCCCCCATCCCTCTCCCTTGCACTCCCCCCTCCCTTTCCTCTTGCACCTCTCGTTTCTCACACTTGCACAATCTGAATGACACAAGGCCTACCTAGTAAGGCTTTCTGGGGCCTGGGACCTACTTAGCTTCAACGTTGCCTTCCAAATATTGTCCCTCTCGAGCCCTCCGCGTATCTACCTCCAACCTTCTGCGGGTGAACCGGTTCTCCAAGCAGAGATTTGGAGGGCGATCTCTTTCCTCATCACGTCCCTCCCTCTGGAACAGTCTCCCTTCCTCCGTCTTGAGCCTGACATTCTTAAGTTCCGGAAACTCCTCAAGACCTTCCTCTTCTCCTCTTCCTTCTCTCTCACTCGACCCTGCTAACCTAGCTCTCTGCTCTTCCTTCTCTCCCTCCTTTCCACACAGCTCACTGAGTGGATGCCTGGTGTACCTCAGAGTCTCACAGGTCCCCGGCCCCCCTGCCAGTCCTTCTGCACTTGCCTCAGGGCCCTGCACCCCACCCCACACCACCACCCCCTGCACTTGTAATAAAAACCTGAGAGCTTCTCTCTCCGCACTTCACCAGTCTCCACCGACTGGGTGCACTTGTTCTCTTGCCCCTCCCTTGCCCTTCCTGCACTTGCACGATATGTAAACAGCCCTGCCTGAAGATTGTTCTGTCTGTTCTCCCTTGTCTTCACCCCTTAATGTGCACTTGAAAAGAAATGCAGAATCGCCGTCAGGCCAATCTAAACTGTTAAATGTATCATATTCACTTAATCTGTCTTTGCAAACCATTTATCGTCTCAGAAATTCAAGGGCTCTGAGCGACTGTTGTTTTTTCTCCTTGTTCCCACCCTCCTTGTGCGCTTTGAAACACTTGCCTGTGTATAGGTGCTATATAAATAAGCATTACCATGCCACACCGTAGTAAAATGATGGAAAGATTCATGACTAAACTGATGAACTTGCCTGCCAAACTCCTCAGCGAAATCCTCTGTATGTCGGCACACATGACAGGCACTCTACCTTGGCAGGAGCTCCCTGTGGTGGTGCTGTTGGCTGGTGACTACCCTGTTGTTTTCCAATAAATGCATTGAAGACTGTACACCCGTGATTCTAGACATGTGCCAGTGTGTGTTTAAGATTTAGTCAGTTGATAGCCTGGCTTGTGTCTGCTAATTGTAGCACCCCATGCTGGCTAGGCCATCCATGGACCCGCTGAGTTCCCCGGCCTGCAGAGTTGCAGCAAAAAACAAGTGTCATACTGACACAGGTGCAAATACATGCTGCTGCCCTCAACACACAGTCTAGCCACCCACCCTGCTGCAGCAGTGTTGGCAGTGATTACAGTAGCAGAGGTGAGCCAATGTCTTTTAGGATTACTAGAGTAGTGTGCTGGCATGACCAACATGAATGTCTAGCGTTGTCAACTACCAGCTCATTGTAGTTCATGAAACTAAATAACGAGCATAGAAGTACCGGCATTGCTCACACTGTGTTTGTGACTAAGAATGACTACCATATAAAAAACATTTAAGTTGCTAAAATACCACCTCAAAATTAAATTAAGCCTGAGACAATATTACTGCTGTATCATGACCTGGCAGCCACATACACAAACACCCCGGCGGAAACGATAATATGGTCCAGCGGTATTACTGCTGCCAAAGGCCATCGAGCAGTAATACCAGCGCAACACAGTAGTATTTCCATTACTGCCGGCAAACCTGGCGGTATTACCGTTGGTGGAAATAATGACACAGCCTGAACGGGAAGCACGGCGGCGGCCATCTTGAAAAACTCAATGCACTCTGAATCTCCCATTTGCTTTTGCCATCCGGATACCATACATGGAAGCAACATGTCTGAAGGCGAGGAAAAGACAAACATCTGATGCAGGTGTTGAGCATGCTGAGGAGCTGTTTGGAAGCAGACTGAGTAAGACGGCCATATGGGCAGGCATCATGGCAAAGGTGACAGCAGTTGGCACTGTCCCTTGTGATGCAGAGGAGTACCACAAGCAATGGAATAACCTCAACAGACTGCTCAGCAGCCTTATCTCATGACACAGGAGGAAGAGGGCTGCCCCAGGAGGTGGCACAATGGAACCCCTCACCATCATGCCGTGGGAGGAGAAGGCCAGCTCCATCCTCCACACGGAGGACATAGAGGGCATCAGGAGCACATAGGCCAGAGCAGGAAGCCAGGGTGATGGCAATAAGTTTATCAGACACCACGCACGTGTGATTACAGTGGCCAATAGCATGCATCCCCGCAAAGATGTGCACAATGGGCAAGGGTAAGGGCAAACACATGGAAATCACAGCAAATGCACAGTAAGTACACGTATGTGCCTGGGGAGGCAGGAAAATGCAGAAATGCACATGCACGGTGCTGCAATATGCATACCAACACATGGAAACATGAGAAGTACCCATGTGTGCCATGATTGTCCATGTTGGTATAATAATAATTATTATTATATGAGGCATTGGTATAATAATTATTATTATAATAATTGGTTATTTCAAACGTGCTTCATACCCAGAGGTTTCTAAGCGTTCTAAGCGCGGACCCGGGGTTCGAACCTGTGTTGCTCCGTGTCGTCTTGCTTCCAAGGCAATCGTGTTGCCCCTGAGCTATCCTCCCGAGACAGGCAAGTGTTGGCAAGTGAAGCCCCACCGTACCCACAACAACAGGACAGCTTTGCAAGCAACATGCACTGTGTACACCCTCAGCAGGCACTACACCTACACCCAGTAGTAGCAGAACTCATTGGTTACAATATCAACACATGCCAATCATACTAAATGTGCAAAAGTAGAACACACAGAAATTTGCATTTGTATCTTGCAAGTCTGCTGACATGTCTGTTAGTTGACTCACGGCATGTCATTGTACTCCCAACGGGCATACAATCCACGGATAGTGAGGCGACCAGACCCTCCACCTCTGACACACCGTATAACTCCACCCCTGCACTGGCCACACCTGATAGCAGCAGGAGCAAGCATAGGAGCAAGTCACCACCACCGCCACCTACCACTGCAGTGGAAACTCCAGCAGGACATCTCCAAGGCGCTGCATAGTGGCCCCTCCACGGTCAGGCAGGTGGCACAGCTGCCACTGGAGCTGCCACAGCACAGCCAGCACCTGTTGCAGAACACACTGCTGCCATCCCTGCTCTGGGTGGAAGACGTCAGGGTACCAGCATGCCCACCTCTCCATCATGGGCAGTGCAGCCACCAGTCCATCATGGCAAGGGGTTTGTCCATACCACTGAGGAGGAGGGGGATGAGGGGGAGCAGAACATGGGCTTCCACTCCCCATGATTCAGCCCTAACCCTCCACACGGCCCACTACCTCTGCCCATGCACAATATTGCAGCTGTATGGGAGAGGCTAGATGCCATCGAGCAGAAGCAGGCATCTATTGAGGCACTGGCGGGCCAGCAGGTCCAACATATGCAGGCCCCTGCATGAGTACCTGCAGGGGTGTAGCCACCGTATGTCCAGTTCCCAAGGCCATGCCACTGATGCCATGACCTCAGTAGGCCAGAGTGCGGGAGTATACAAAGACGACATCAGCCTCTGCGGAAACACTGAATCAGTGTATGCAGCTCACCCGGCAGTATATCTGGGCCCAGGGGTCAGAGCCCTCCATCTCTGTTACCCCCTCAGAGGGCTCACTATCCAGCACCCCAAGACGCCACTCGGAGCAGCATCTGGCTGCCAAGGTGCTGGAGCAGGCCTCTATGCCCAAGAGGCACCCGAAGTAACTGTTGGTCACTGCAAGGGTGTTTTGGGAATGGTGTTTAGGGAGGGTTTTTGGGGAGGGATGTTTGCATTTTCACATAAAATAGTAGTTCACGTAAAGCAATCCTTGGACATTCCTTATTTTGTGCAAGTGTTTAATTAATGATGTGACTATATACAGATGTGCGTAGCAAGTGCATTTCAATTGTTATCAAAAGAAATTGTCGGTCTGTTCTTGCCAAACCAGACATTCATCCCTACCCTTATCCCACCCACTGCATGGCAGCACAGCACCCACAGGTAGTGAGTCTTCCTCTTCTGGGAGTGGCATGTCCTCATCAGGGGGCGGGGGAACATTCCACCTGATGCAAATGTTGTGCAGTATGGAACAGGCGAGATAATTTGTCCCACCTTCTATGGCCTGTACATTAGGGCCCCTCCTGAATAGTGTACGCACAGGAAACGAGCCTTCAACAGGCCGAAGGTTCACACGATGCAGCCTAGTCTGGATGTGTGCCCCATTGTAGGCCACCTCCTGCGGAATCTGTGGATTCTGTACTGGTGTTATCAGCCATGGTAGCTGGGAGTACCCAGAGTCACCTGCAAGGTCAAAGGTGTCAGTCACAGATCATTGTGGGTGTGTTGCACATTACAACAGCATGTTGATAGTCTGTGCATGCATTTCACAAGTATTGTCACATGACATAATTTACCGTTCCAGTACTTGCATATGGAGTCATTCACTCATGGTGTGTGTTTGCTCTGTCGTTGAACATCATGCACACACCTCAAAGCCAGCTATCATCACTTTCAGGGTATGTGATTGACAGGGAAACATGCCATGGTGCCTGTGTGTTACCCCCATGCATGTGTTCAGTTGTACTACTGCAAGTTGTGTGCGTCTATTCCACGATGGCTTCAGATCCATGGTCACCTGAGTATATGACATTACTTCTGCCAGTGTTGCATTCCTTTGTTGGAGTGTTGTAGCATGTCGTTCCATGTTTAGGATTGTGAAATGTTGCCATTGTGGTTGGTGTAGTCCTGTGTGTGTGTTGCTAGCCTGCAGGGTGTATATGCATTGGCAATTTACTGCTGCATTGTCACTCATGTCCTAGTCCTGTGGGTTGTAGTCTCTCGTGTGTGTGGGGGTGTTGGGGCAGATCCTGTTTGTACAGGGCCTTCACACGACATGCATTGTTCCATTGTGGTAACCCCCCTCACATAGCATGTCTATTGTGCTGCGAGAATAGTCTGTGTGATGGCACTTGTACTCAACCAATAGCCACATCCATTGCCTTCTGTGCCTCTCCATGTATCCCGGCAGTGTGCTGTTCCGCAGGACCATCACAAACCTGTGCATGGATATTCCCCTATCTGCGCAGGCACCTGGGGACCAACAATAACACATTCTACAAAAATGGTGCCTCATGAACTATAACTTGAAATCCAAATATCCAATGGGGCTCTAGAAGTAACAATGGATCAGTTCAGGCAATTGTGTGAATATTATTCATTTATTATTATTATCATTATTATTATTTTTGATTATTGGTTTATTATAAACCTTTTATCAAACCACTGCAAATCAGTCACAAACAAGGGGAAAACAATCTCCCCCCCCATCCCTGATTCGCCGGCACAATAAATTCCTCTTGATCCTGGACTTCAATATGGACCTGTTCAATAAGATTCCCTTTACTTCCTTGTAAAAGACCTCCTTCAAGAACTTCACCAGAGCAAATGTCACCGGGTAAAACTCCCCTCGTAAGAGAAAGGACCAAATTGTTTCTGAATTTTGAAGATGCCTTTCTTCAACAATTTTGCCCAGGTATTTGGTTCGCATATCAGTTAAATCCTGGCAAAACAGGGTCATGTGCTTCAATGATTCTTCCTCCACTTCCTTGAGGCAGAACCTACAAATCATCGATGATACCTGTCCATATATTTTCAAAATCTGTTCAGTTGGAAACGAGTTAATCCTGAAATGCATGAACGGATTTCTGTACCATTTGTCAGGAAATGTAATTAGGTACTGTGGGAGTGAGCCCTAAACCTTATGTTCCTCTCTCATTGATGTTTAGAGTTTAAATCGGTTCTTTTCAGCACTTGTGCCATTTATTATTGTTTGTTATTTTTGCGGTTCTATTCTGGAACCCATCGGGCAGTTTTTAGATTTTTTGTTTTTGAAACCGTTGGCAGCCAAATCTTTGACTTATTTGTCCGATACTACAGATGTGATAAATCAAATAGATCAACTCCCATTTCATTTCAGAACAGATGTCCTAATTACCATAGATGTGGACTCTGTCTGTTCCAATATTCGTCACAGAGAATCACTGAGCATAATGTAGGATTTCCTAAAGAAAAGGAAAGGACAGATTATAGTCCCTAGCAAATTACTGGTTGAGCTATTGGAAGTAGCTTTAACAAAGATATTTTTCTGATTTAAAACCACATTTGATATGCAGATAAAGGGGACGGCTATGGGGGCGGCATTCACTCCTAATTTTGCCACCCGATATATGTGGAAATTTGAACAACTGTTTATATTGGCTGATAATAATCCTTCTAGACAAGTGTTGACATTTCACATACATTACATAGATGACGTTATTATTATTTTGCAATCTTTTCCTTGAGTCGATTAATTTACCTAATTTGAATTTGCGGTTCACTATGCATTTTGATACCAGACAGATAGCATTCTTGGACCTTGTAATCAGAGAAGACAATCGTCCTATAATCCCTATAATTGTTGACTTATTTTGCAAGGAGAGTGACAGGAATACTATCTTCAGGTATGATAGTTTCCACTTACAGGCTCTAGGAAACAATATTCCATATGGTAAATTTCTTACGGCTAGAT
This sequence comes from Ambystoma mexicanum, assembly GCF_040938575.1. Taxonomy (NCBI): domain Eukaryota; kingdom Metazoa; phylum Chordata; class Amphibia; order Caudata; family Ambystomatidae; genus Ambystoma; species Ambystoma mexicanum. Next base: position 510,594,397 of record NC_090929.1, on the reverse strand, counting down.
GGCATTGCACAAAGTTAGAAGATTTTACCATTCAATCAGACCTAATATCAATCGAAAGATAATCCTCTAAATGAAAATGGAAGGGCAGAGAGGCGAAATACTAAGCTAGTATGTGCCATATAATACACATCATAACAAGATTAGAAAAGCAATCTCGAGACATTGGCACTTATTACAGCTAAATAAACCAGCTTTACAATGCCCTATGTTTGCTTTAACAAAAGGAAGACATTTAAAGGAATGGCTATCTTGTGCAGACAGAGAGTCCAAAGCCAGAGCACCTACCATTAAATCAATGTGGGGATGGCACCAGTTATGGGCCATTCGCCTTGTTGGAGCTGTAGTCATTATAGTTCTACCTCTTCATGCAGCTCCATTGTATTTAATCATGAAACATGGGTTTAAGATGTGATATGACATGTAATAGTAATAATGTAATTTATGTAATCCCATGCCCATGTAACAAGACCGGGTATAATGAAAAACATGGATTGGGGGCAGTGAGGTTGGATTAATTCAACTAGCATAAATTCTTTATAACATCAAATTTAGCAAAAAAAAGTCTTTTTTTATTCTTTTTCACAACAAAATATGTACAAATTTCATAAAAATGCCATAGATACTGTATACACCACACTTTAACCACATTTCTGGCTACCACCTTGCATACAGATCATGCCTTCACACACTTGAATAGTTACCACATATTCTAGCACATATAAACAATATAATATACACTGTAGTTCCTTTTCCTCTTCACCTATTTACAATAGTGACTTTGGCCCCACATTCTCTTTTGCAGTATGTCTTTCTTTCGTACCACTCAGATTGATTAGTGGCCTATGTCTACATATGTTTCGGTCCCTAATAAGCACCAATATTGCCCATAGTTCTCAAGACCTTCTTCAGGACAAACTATACGAACAAAAAGCAGTTCAATCTCTGCATATGCCAAAATATAAGGTGGTAGATGTCAAAATCAACCAAGGTCACTTACTTCACAGAACGCTGTCTACTGGCTCAGTGTTATGCCAGATTTGGAACGTCATACACACAGCTGCAGATCTATACAGCTGCAGGTAGATCTACAAATCAATGTGTCAGATTAGAGTAATATTCTTTACGATTTATTACCCATGTACTTCATTCTCATGTAGCAAAAGAGACACACGCACTCACCCATATTGGACAGAGGTCTCTAATGTCCTGTTCTGTGTTCTGATTTTGTGCACTTCAGATGCTGTACGCTAATCACTGAATCTATACCATGGAAAATAATAATGTTACAAACTGGTCATTCAGCTATTGTGTACACAAAAATATAGGTGTAACTACACAATATTCCATGTGATTCAATTTCCTTTTCTTCTACACACACTCATGTTGCCATCTATTCAGTACAAACTGATGATGGCCCTTGTTATATGGCCCACCAACATAGTTTTTTTCCTCTATGGGGGGTGTTGCATGGTAATGCTAGACAGCCTCTGTCTCTTACTGGCAACACTGACTGTAATCTCTATTATTTCACATCAAATGGCATAACCCTGTGTGCGTGTATTGCATTTGTGCCACAAACAAAGTGCAGCCGAGTGGTTCCTTACCTACACAGTGTTTAGTCTGTGTTCATCTCTGTTCATCGCGGGTCGCGTACATCACTTTTGAAAGAAGCCGCAGTGTATTCAGCTCATACAAAAATAGGGCTTCATGGAAATAGACGACGGACTATCATCCATTACGAACCTCGACAGTCATAGACATAGAACTGCTACCAACCTTGTCGGATGCTGTTATTTCCATAGGGCTCCCACAAAAACAAGCTTTAAAGGTAAATGATTCACGTGCTGGTCAGCAGATCCGACCTCTTTCTAACTTGTATATTATAATTCCTTCTATTCTTCAAGCATACTGTGGTAATAAGATGTTAATAAATCACACATCAGATACTGCAATGACATCCCAATTCCATATGTTGATTCCTTACTTCCGAAGATTTCTCAACATCCATATAGTCCTGTATTACAGGTTATGGGAAGGACGTCAAACCCACACGTCCATAATACCTATGAGCAGATACCCTTGCGTGGGATACCACTTCTGCTTGGCAATTGAATGTAATGGTTACTCGCTAAGCGTGTCTACACACCCCTATAACCTGGTCTATTGGTGATGCGAGAAACCTCACTAGCCTTAGTGTTGACGTGGTCAGGCTTACTTATATTGGGGATAGGCTTCAAGATCATACTCGCCTATGAGCCCAATGTAATTAATATTTACTGATATCTAACATAAATGTCTGTCCACACACTTAGACAAGTGGTATCCACCTTCTGGATCCATTCAACATAGTCTATTCCATTCTACCGCGATGTTCATGCCGATATTCACTGAGTTGAAGCAATTAATCCATCTCTGTTCCAATTCTCCTCCATGTGTTGGAGCCTTTACGGTTTGTAATACAAACCATCTCATTTCATTTTCTGTATGTTTGGCTCTTGTGAAATCGTCAACTAGTGATTTATCCTTTACTTTATTTCTTACACAGGACCTATGCTTTGCGATCCTCATGCGCATTTCTCGCATAGTCTTGCCTATGTAGATCATATCACATGGGCATAGAATAACGTACACTATATTCTTAGTACGGCAGTTCGTATGGCCTCTCAATGTCCACTTGACTTTCCCATGTTCAAAAATATGACGTTTCTCAGTGTAGGGGCATACAGCACAATGGCCACACTTATAATGACCTATCACAGGTGGAAGCCCCCACTGGTTTAGCACTGTTGGTTCATCATTACTTTTCTCCAGAAAGGTGTGCACCAATTTTTGTCTAAGGTTACAATTCCTTTTAAAAGCAAACAATGGCTTTTTTTCAAGGCTACCAGGATATTTCACAAGGTGCCAATTGCATGTAATGCTCTTTTTCAAGGCATTACTGATGGGCGAAAAAGACGAAACGCAAAGGAGCTGATCTTTCTTAGTTTTCTCCCTCTTCGACAGGCAGACATCTCTGTGTGTGTTAAGTGCCCGTTTCATATTTTGTTTTACCAGCCGCTTTGGGTATCCACAGTCTGTGAGTCTTTCCTTCAAGACACTCGCATGTTCCAGATAGACTTCTTTTTTGGTACAATTTCTTCGAATACAAAGGAATTGCCCATACAGCAAATTCTGTTTAAGGCCCTCTGGGTGGAAACTAAGAAAAAGCAATAAATAATTGTTATCTGTAATTTTCCTAAACAAAGTTGTTTCTAGTTTGTCCCCTGATTTAAGGATCAGCAGGTCCAGAAAACTGATTTTGACATCAATGCACTCCATCGTGAACTTGATATTGGGATTGCAGCTGTTTACCCAGTTTACAAAACACAATAGTGAATTGATGGTACCCCTCCAGACTAGGAATACATCGTCTATATATCGTTTCCACAATATAAGACTAGCTGCAAAGACTTGTTGTTTAAGTGAGCTATTTGCTCCAGAGATGTACAGATCTTCGAAATTAGCCATGTAAAGTTTAGCTACGACGGGTGGAAAAGTAGCACCCATACTAACGCCCTTAAGTAGTTTATAATAAACAGAATTATTTTTTCATACATGGCTATACGTGTACACTCCAGGATGAATCCTGTAGGTGGTATACGTGGTTCGGGTCTGCGATCGAGGTACATACACAGTACCGCTATGCACTCAAGTTGGGGATAGATATATAAAGTGATTCCACATCCATGGTCACTAATATATCCCCATCTTCGATGGTCACTGTTTTTAGCAGATTAATCATATCTGTGGTGTCGGTAATGTAACTCGGCATAGTTAGGACAAATGGTTTTAAGAAGAATTCACTGTAAATAGACAGTGGTTCCAACAGGGAGTCTATGGCTATTACTATCGGCCTGCCTGGTGGTATGTTAGGATTTTTGTGTACTTTTGGCAGTGTATAAAAAGCCCCCATTTTGGGGTAAGTTTTAACCAAAAAGATTCCTTCTTCCTTGCTAAGCCACGTTTTCACATACATTTTTGAGACTGTCTCGTTCTAGTTTACTGAAGTTGTCCCTATGAAAGTTCTTATTTCTGGGAGCCTCCTGTACCTGTTTACTCAGTCTTCTCAAATACCAGTATTTCTGGTGGACAAGTGTGCGGTGGAGGGTAGAAATGGGATTTGTTCTTTAAACCCATCAAATTCGGCATCTCTTCCTGATCTTTCTTGGATTCAGTGCCTGATTTCTGCATGGGTAGATATACCTCAAAGAAGTGCTTGAGTCTGATGTTCCTAAAGAAGCGTTGTAGCTCCATTTCACACTGGAAAGGGTTAGCTTTAGTGACTGGTACGAATGACAGTCCATGTGATAGGACTTTACGTTCTGTATCAGTCAATGGGTATTTAGACAAATAAAAAATGGCGATGTTGCCCGCTTTCATTGGTTTGAATACCACTGGCCCGTGCACATTCCGGACCCAAACTGCTGTCGCCCGTGTGTCGGACGGCCCCACTGCCCCCCTCTGGGGAAAAAACTGTTGCTGGCCCTGTCCTCTCTTGTTGCCCTGCAGCGTCTCATATTGGTCTGGATCACTCGATGAACCTGAGGAATTCGAGAACGTTACGTACCTATTTTGTCTCCGATTCTGGTGACCAGTCGTGGTCTCTGTATGGAAACCCTCCCTCAAATATGGGTAAGTGCTTTCCTCCTTGTAATTGCGAAGATCTTTTTGCAATTTACTGATTTTACGGTCCAAATTAAGATCCCGGAATTTTTTAAGTTCTACTTCAATTTTTTCTAATTGTTCTTTCGCGTCTTTAATTGTGGTACTTGTCGCAAATTCCCTCTCCAGGATCTCGATCTGTTCACTCTGGGCCTTTGCTTCTTCTTCTGCAGTTTCTATGGTCAATATGATCCAATCCCTCGAACACTTGTTCCCAACACCACTAAAGTTTTTTGGGAACTTCACGTTATCAATGAAGAGCCGAGGTATATTCTTTACCTAAAGGCCCTCTGGGATAATCCCTCCCTTCAAACATTCGAGCATAAAGCTCCCATGCAGTTGTGTTCTTATTAGTTTCTTTTTCTTTTGGATTATTGCATTCTTCTCTTTTTCTCCCACCTCTAAGCTTGTTTCCGTGGGTTTGTTGCCTGCAAATAATGCCGGCGTATCGAACAATTTTCTGTAGTACTCGTCTGAAACTACATTCACAAGCTCCATTCAGTACAACATGTCACCAGTAGCACTTTGGGAATTCCCTCTATTTCCCTTTCGGCCACGGGCTGTACTTATATAAGAAACCAAAAAAGGGATACCTGTACAACCCCAAATCCTTTTAGGTAAACAATATAGATATAATCAAAAACATGGATCGGGGGCAGTGAATTTGGATTAATTCAACTAGCATAAATTCTTCATAACATCAAATTTAGCAAAAGAATCTCTTTTTGTAACAAGACCTGCATTGGGAAACCATCTAGAGCTGTAAAACTGAGAATCACTGTTACTCTCTTTTTGGTAGAGAAAAATGGGTCTGGTGACCTTAAATGGTGGGCCATTGAAAAGGTATGGGGGAGCGACATCAGAATACATCAGTCAAACTCTCCCAACAATAACAATGGTTCCATGAATGAGCTAAACAACCAAGAACAATGGAATCAGTACATATAAGGACTCTGGCTGTGGAGTGCACATTTGCTGTTGGAGCCCAATGGTAATATGTCTGATTGCCAAGTGATGCAAGTATTTGTGACATAACGGATAAGTATTTCCCTGATAGTCTTCACTGTTGTTTTGAGAATGTTGCACTTTAATGGGGAGTGGACAGGATATAGTGTGCTATCTTGTATCAGGATGTGCAACAAATTGTTGTGCAATAAATTATTGTAGGAATTCATGGTTGTAAATTAGGCATATGGCACCCGCGTTGTATACAATGTGTGGCACAGCCTTGGGTGGATCTCTGCGCTTTCCATATGTTTATAAAGTTGTAGAGGAGCAGTTACATGCCTCTGCAGGAAATCCCATCCCCTTATGTTGGAAGTCTGAGATTGTGCCATGTTTGACACCAGCAGTTGTACCAATACCGCAGCGTATATGTGAAAGATGCGCATTGAGAACACCCTATCGAATGTATCCCCGAAGAGATGACAATCTGAGGGAAGAACTCCCTGAAGGAATATGAAAAAGAACAAAGAGAGGAGCTAGTGACATCACAAGAGACATGGGCAACGTCCAGAGATATTGGCTGAAGAGGATGCATGGATCCTATAGAAACTAATGATGAAGTAAAGAATCGAGTAAACTCTTAAATATGAAAAAGAAGATTACACGTGTATGAAGTGCTACAGGGAATTGACCATTCAATAAGTGTACGGCTGCTGAAACGCAAGTAGATTTAATCATCATAGAAGCTGACTGTACGTAGTGAATAGAATGCAGGTGGAGCCGCCTTTGTATAGGAGCTGGACATCAGTGTCTTGAATTTAGTTAGCCAGGACCCATGAATAGAAAAGGCGATGATTGTGTTGCAGCAAGAATAAGTTGAAATCGTGGATCTGCATGGCGAGGCTGTCTGGTCTGGTATCAAAACTGAAGCAGCCAAGGTCAGTTATCTATTCATGAAATAAGTGAACGTGCAAAGGATGAATCATCCCTTGTTAGGGTGCAGAGAAAGAACACAAAGAGTGTATTAATTTAAGACATTTAAAAACCTGCAAAATGGACCAAATTGGGGTCTCCTGTCATGTGAGCCAAGCATAAAAATAGAGTTGAACTTGGAGTCCTAGAACAACGATAGTGAGTGCCTGCACTCCCATGTATTCCCACAGACAAGGATCCCTTGCAAGGCTAAGTTCAAAGACAATCTTCATGTCAGAAGGCATGGACAATGAGAGATGATGGGCTAATTGGATGGGGAGGTAGAGTCAGGTCCACCTTCTTGCCCCTGGGTTGGGGCTTACGTACTGCTAAGTGAACCGAATGTTCCAGACATGGCACAAGCATGCCAACCAATTGGTCCCTAAAAGCAAGAGTCTTATAGTTTGAAGACCAATGGAAAACTGTGTATTTAATTATTTTGAACATGACCAGTTTTAGAGGTAGGCATTTATTGTCCACCTGACAGTGGGCAGCCAATCACAATCCCAGTCCCTATGTAATGTGTACTTGGATGTTCCCCTTAAGCCAATTACAATCCTTAGTAAGTTTTTCATTATTTGCAACATAGTATGACGTCACCTCTGATGTATTTTTAGTATAAAATGTTTTATGAAAAAATCAAGAGAGACTGAGTGAACGTCTGTTGATGTTCGTTGTAACTCCCTGTTTTAGATCATTGTTAATAAAACAGTATCTTTGCCATCTTCATGAGTTTGTTCAGTTATTTGGACTCAGAATTATTCTGCGAACCCATCCATTGCATGCACCATACTAAAGGGCCCTAAGTTCAAAGTGTATACAGGCTCTTGTCAGTAGGACGACACTAATAAGGTTAACACAATATGAGACGAGAAGAAAGTTAGATTTAGGTAATTTTGCCAGCCATTGTGGAAAAGACAAGATAAATTGTAATTCGCTCTCGTAGTAGTTTCCAGATGTTTGGGAAAGGGGAAATAGTGTCCCTTATAGCTGTTGAATCAATATTGCCCCAAACGAAATTGCCTGGGCAGACACTGAAACGTGATGCCTATCGGTATAACAAGTAGGGGGCTCACTGAACTTTAATGTTCATTGTGAGTCCTACCTCTCCATGTGCAGCTAGTTTTCTAAGTGCCGCATTTAGAGAGAACCAACGTCTTATGTCACGGGAGAGTGTTGGTGAACATTGCATCGTGGGTGGAACAACGTAAGTGGGCACAGCAGAGTGTAATGAGAAGGTCAGGATCACAGGAGACCTTGACATTTAGTGAGTGGTGGTGCATCCAGTTGCGGTATACCTCTGTGAGCTGCCGCATAAAAACGTGCTTTCATGGCATTCACCTGGGCCGCGGTGGTGGGCAGGGAGAGGGAGACCTAGTGCAGGAGTGCTTCCAGCCTGGGCATGAGCACATTGGAAAATGTGGGCTCTGACATGCTGTGCAGCATTCACACATGTGCTGGAAAAGTGGTGGTTGCTAGAAAATGCATGACTGACACAAGCTTCAACTGCAGGGGTAAGGCTGTCCTCGTGTTGATCCTGCTCTCAATGTCATCCTGGATCAGGGTGAGAAGCTCAGCAATGGGGTCCCGGTTCAACCGGTACAGGGTGATTAGCTGGATGTCTGTCAAGGTCCAGGGTGCGAGCCTGACCAGGAGTATGGGTGTTTGCCTTGCATAGTGTCTCCTCCTCCCTCCCTCCATCATCCTCCTCCTTCTCTCCTCTCCTCTGCGTTCTGCTTTTCCAGCCTCTGCAGCTCAATGCACAGACGCCAGTGGCAACATGATGGTGTTGGAAAGTGTGTTTGGGCCCCCCCCCAACTCCTAAGTGGAGGTAAATGCCTGTGATTTAGTCAGTCTTACTGCGCAATTTCAATGGTATTGCCACCATTTCACAACTTTTAATACGGTAGTAATACTGTTGTGTGCTTTCGGAGGTAATACCACCAACAGTAATACCGTCTGTATTCATTTCTCCAATGGTATTACCATTAACAGTATTACCACCAATGGTGGCATCATTGCCTCCTAATTTGGCAGAGCAGTAAAAGTGGTGGTAAAACCGTTAGCACCACTTTTAACCTATACAACCAGATTTATAATGAACCCCAATAAGTCCTGGAGCTTAGCCCTGACAAAGACACCCCAAAGATCTAGCACTGTATGTGGCAAGGTTGAAATTGCCATGACTAAATAATCCACTATAAACATTCTGGAGATGAAACCACATCAAACCTGTGCTGATGGTATGGGCCAGTTAGGTTTTACCAATGGGTCCATTGCACATATTAGAATAAAGTGCAGAGTGAGAGGCTTGTGTGTACTGATATGGGAAACTGCTTTATCAAGTTTTTAGGGGTGGATGGATGATTGTCACTCATTGGTTGGTGCATGGTTTTGTCAGATGTTGATGTCAACACTCACAACCTTTGGCTACTAAGTACAGTGGGCATATAGAACTCCATCTAATCGTCACTGATGATTAAAGGACGAACGCCATTTAAGTGCCCTTCATTGCACCAATTCTTTCAAAACCTCTGCGCAGGAAGGGCTCCAACAAGCCTTGGCATAGAGTTAATTTTGGTCTTGGGTGAAGATGCCCTACGTGAGCCTGCAGCTCAGACGCTTCCGCAATCTGTTAGCCATATTCATCATCAAGTGAGCAGATGTATGGCTCAGCGGGAACGAGAACAGCAGTGGGAAGATTAAAGAGAAGAGGTTCAATATCAAACAGAACATGCTCGAAGGCAAGCAAATCCTGCCAGATTGGAAGAGGGAGGCTGACCACCAACGTATGCCAGGAAGGGGAGAGACCAGAAGGCACGATTCAGAAATGTGAGCTTTGAGAGAGAGTGGGAGAGTGCCTTCCAGCAGGAATGCTAGCGTTGCAGCTGGATGTCAGACACTAAGGCTCTGAGGAGAGGCAGCGAGGGTGACCAAGTGAGAGAGGAAGGAGAGACGCGGAGAGTGAACAAGTGAGAGATGGAGAGAGCATGGGCCTTGGAGTCAGTAAATATCCCTATCTGTGAGTAATTACCCAGGAGAAAGGACCATGTCCCATGCACATGGTTGTGTTTCTGAAGAGAATGTGGATGAGCAATAAGAAGGAGAAGGAATGTAAATTGAGGGGGGAGAGTGCGTTTTCTGGTTGCAGAATCAATCCAGAGTACAGAGAAAAGGTTGAGGCCAAGAGTGTGAGTCCAAGCCACATTCCCAAACCGGATCAGTGCTGCGACGATGGAGAGAACGCGCTGCATCCCGGAACCAGGGGTGACGGTTTCGCTCATGTAACTTTCTCTCGTTGAGACAGAGAGAGAGAAACATGCTGCCCCCCGGAGCTTGTACTATACGTTGCCAAGTGCCTACCAGCAAACCGTTGACCATTTTAGGAGGAAAGAGGGCACGTTCTGCACCCTGGAACCTTAAGTGCAAGTTCCCAAGCACATTCCAGCAAACCATTGAGCATTGCGAGGAGGATAGAGGAAGCGTTCTACATTCTGAATCCAAGAGTGAAGGTTCCCAAGCACACATCAGCAAACCATTGGCAGTGTGAGTAGGAAAGAGGAAGCATTCTGCACCCAGCAACCTAGAGCATAGTTTACCAAGCACACATCAGCAAACCATTGAGCATTATGAGGAGGAAAGAGGAAGCGTATTCCACCCGGTAACTTAGAGCGTAGATTATTAAGCACACACTTGCCAATCACACAACAGCACACCAATGAGCATTGTGAGGAGGATCAAGGAAGAGTTCTGCATCCTGGATCCCAGAGTGAAGGTTCCCAAGCACACATCATCAAACCATTGAGCATTGTGAGGATGAAAGAGGAAGCGTTCTGCACCCAGCAACCTAGAGTGTAGTTTACCAAGCACATACCACCAAACCATTGAGCATTGTGAGGATGAAAGAGGAAGCGTTCTGCACCCAGCAACCTAGAGTGTAGTTTACCAAGCACATACTACCAAACCATTGAGCATTGTGAGGAGGAAAGAGGAAGCGTTCTGCACCCAGCAACCCAGAGCGTAGTTTACCAAGCACATACCACCAAACCATTGAGCATTGTGAGGGAGAAAGAGAAGCGTTTTCCACCTTGTAACTTAGAGCATAGACTATTAAGCACACACTTCCTAAGCACACACCAGAACACCATTGAGCATTGTGAGGAGAATCGAGGAAGTGTTCTGCATCCTGGATCCCAGAGTGAAGGTGCCCAAGCACACATCGTCAAACCATTGAGCATTGTGAGAAGGAAAGAGGAAGCGTTCTGCACCCAGCAACCTAGAGCGTAGTTTACCAAGCACACATCAGCAAACCATTGAGCATTGTGAGGAGGAAAGAGGAAGGGTTCTGCACCCAGCAACCTAGAGCGTAGTTTACCAAGCACACATCAGCAAACCATTGAGCATTGTGAGGATGAAAGAGGAAGCGTTCTGCACCCAGCAACCTAGAGCGTAGTTTACCAAGCACACACCAGCACACCATTGAGCATTGTGAGGAGGATCGAGGAAGCGTTCTGCTTCCCGGATCCCAGAGTGAGGGTGCCCAAGCACACATCAGCAAGCCATTGAACATTGTGAGGAGGAAAGAGGGAGCGCTTTGCACACTGCAACCTAGAGTGTAGGTTACCAAGCCTACACTTCCCAAGCACACACCAGCAAATCATTGAGCATTGTGAGGAGGAAAGGGGAAGAGATCAGCACACTGGAAATTGGAGTGAAGGTTCCCAAGCCTTTCTGTGTTGCCTCTCCACACCCCACACTTCCCCCCCCACTACTCCTAGATATCTTGCACCTTTTTCACACCTCCCTCCCCACTTACTCGCTGGACTGGAGCTTTTTGCACTGGTACCGAAGCTCCTCCCACACGTGGCCATTGCAAAAATCGAAATGGAAAAGGGTCTACGTCCCTTTTATATCTTCTTTGTTGATTGCCATCTTGTTTTTTTATATTTTCCCCATAACAAATAATCAAACTATTCACACCCCGGACGAACCCCGGGGTATAAATAGCAATTACCCCAGGATTATGGGGGCGTGCAGGCCAGTTAACCTAGGCTCTGGTGGGCGGGCCGTTACTGGCCCTGTACGCCCCTCTGGCAGGGCTGATTGCTATAGTGTCTTATCCTGGGGACTGTAGTTAAGGGTTTCAGGCACATAACAGTGCCCATTGAGCACTGTCAGAAGGAGACACCCTGTGGTCCTGGAGCGAAGATTATCAAGTCCATACCAACCACTATTGTTCATTATGAAGATGTAAAACAAATAGTGTAGTATCTTGGCACCTGTAGTCAAGGTTCCCTAGCATTTATTAATATCCATTGAATATTGTGAGAAGGAGAAACCTGAAACCTGGAGTGACGATTCCCATGCATACAGGAGTATTAACTGAACATAGTGGGAAGGAGAGAAAATCCCTTTTCTATCTTGGTGCCTGTAATTAAAGCCCCAAAGAAAAAAAAGCCGAACTTGTTCACAAGAACTGCTGAAACAAATATCAATGAACATCGGAATTAGGCCTACCATCTTTCTATGCTATGTACAGTTGGAAGGCATGTTCACTATACAGGAGATATTTGCTTGCAAAAGATCAGAATCTGCTCTTAACTAAGTTGTCAAATTACATGCTCAATTCCGATCACAAGTTTGCTTGTGAATGGAGAAATCATGTCATCTCGGTACTAGCCATGGCTAGCATATCAGAGCAATTGCTACTCACCAACCCCACGCAAGCCAAATATAAACTTTGGTATTACGATTGGATATGTACCATCGATTCATGCTACAAGTACAAGTAATTTAAGGATAACTCCTTTATCCCAAAAAAACTTCGAAGCACTGAACCACACCTACTTACATTTCCTAGCCCGAGGTATAGAAACACATTTTCGCACTTTCGCCTAAATCTCTGCAAAACCAGCGAAATTCTAATGAGACAACATGAAATTTCCAAGAACGAGAATATTTGTAGATTTGGTTGTAGTCAAGACCAGTGTGAAAATCTTCAACACCTGTTGACAGAATGTCCAGTTCTGTTGAATTTAAGAAATAGGCTCCTTCAACCGCATGTTAAAGAAATCATAATTCTCACATCTGTAGATCAATGGCATAAATATTTTCACAGTCGATCAATCAAGGTCCAAATTGCAATTGTGAAATATATTGTCTTATAAAATCTTGACTAGCCAAAGAAAATGTATGCACACTTAGAAAGTGAGTTATGCACTTAGATGAAATTGATCGCATGACCTGAACCTACAAGATTATTCACAATTTACACCTAAAAATGTTCTTGGATTTCATGTTCTTGTATCGTTTGTTGCACAATTAACATGTTTTTATTTCCCTTCTCTTCTGTTTCTTTTTTTTCTTCTTGAAATTAATTAAATTGTTAATTTGCGACAAACTTGATGTAAATTTTATAGAATATTTTATATGTAACTTTTTGCTTTGAAAAAATGCCTTCTTTGTTCAGAACATTTATGTAAAATGAAATTATTATTGAAAGGTTGATTCATTCAACTGTACCAAAAAAATAAATATATATCAATGAACATCGTATCCGATTTTTCCAAAAAATGGAATGTCCATGTCTATTTTCTTTAGAATTAAAAGGCCACAAATTCTGTACAGTTTAAACCAATGCCAATATTGCTGGCTAATTGTGCTTTAACACAATATGTCCCAAGCAGTTCTTGCGGGAGAAACCTTAAAGACACTCTACATATTTTGTTAATTCAATTTTTTTTTTTTACTAATGGCAGTGCTATCCATAGCCAAGTATTGATCTAAAAAATGTGTCCCTCTGTATCATCCAAAGCATGTTATAAAATGTTGCAATTTGTGATAGTTTGGATTCAGGGTCTATTTTGCGTCTAAGTCTATTAACTCTGGAGAGAGCCACTAGCCATTTGTGAAGGCATGGCGCCATACAGTCATTTCCAAGTTATCAGTTTCCCATTTAATAGGGAAAGATGGCGTGGACTAAACGAAGCAAGGGCGATTCAAGCGCTCGGGTAGCACAGTTGTAGAGTTGCTGTCTCCTTTTACACATGCAGGTGGCCAGATAAAGCGAGCACGATTAGGTGGCTGGGGCTAGCTCTCGTTCCCCGCTTCCTCCAGTAGCACTTTGTGCCATATTATTTTATAGGTGCCAGTGCTACCATGGAAAAGGCCTGCGCATTGGGTAGAGGCACAGGCTTACGGGGGCATTCCCCTACATACTCCAGTGATGGTGCAGGACTACGTTTGGTGGACTCCAATGAGAGCGTGGCTCAGATGTGCCTGGGAGCAGTGTAAAACCAGAATAGACCTGTAGCAATCTGGGACCCCCGCACTAGAAATACCTTTGTTGCCTGACAACTAAGAAGCTTCACCCTTTATCTAAAAGCAAATCAGGGCCAGGAAGTTCCATTGTGTACAATGTGTAGTGAGGCCGAGCAATCCTGTTAATTCTTTAGGAGTAGACTTATTGTGAGGTACAACAGAGGCGTTGCTGGAGGGGGGGGAAGGATGGTTGAGGGGCCTATAGCCCCGGGTCTCTTGGTTGCAACACAGGATAGAAGCTCAGGAGCTACAACCAAAAGGCTAGCTAGACTTGAGTCCCAACAGGCCTGACATTAGCATAGCCCCGTATCTTTTCCAGACCTAGCAACTCCCCTGAGGTACAATATCACATTTGTGTAAATGCATCAAAAATGAAAAAAGTTACGTAGAACTTAAATAATAATTATAGGTGCAGTAGCAAAAATCAGTGAGGTGGAAGAGATTTACAAATCGGAGTTTGCCCTCTGTAACTATACTCATATGGCATGGGACATGCCTGTTAAAGTAATACGTTGACACGCCCTTTTTTCCTTAGCTGTGCATTCATTTCTTGATTGGTGGCCTTTTCGGCCTCAGCACAGCAAAGGGCGGCTCTCCTAGTAGCATGGGCCTTGAGCGCATGGTGCAGTCCAAGTTGACAGGGATTCAAAGCTGACACTCCCACCTAGAGGAGCTAGTGTGCAGGGCATGTGTAGGATATGGCACTGTGGTCTTCCAAAGAAAAATATATGTCGGCATCAACTCCTTCGCCCCGGTACAAGTAACTGGGGAAAGTGTGGCAATGGTTCTCACTCCGGTCGCAGCCGCGGGAGATGACGATTGTGCTCTTTCGTTCCATGAGGATGTCTCACACGATTGAGCGCTAAGTCAAGGGATCCAAACAGGAAGACATGCAATAGACTTCTCATGTCCATCAGGGAGACCAGGGGTGACCAGATTTTAAAAGTAATACTGGGACAGGGCAACTAACATAAAAGTGGGACTAACTCTTGAGAGTAGCTGTTACTCGGGTTCAGGAGCACCATCAAGGTAGCAGTGGCCCAAGCTTGCTCACGCGGTACACCACTCAATCTCAATGACACCGAGTAGGCTAAGGCTTAGGGGAAGAAGGCCTCTGTAAGGAAATCCTTGCTGGACGTCTTGTTGAGGCAGTTGCTGGAGAGGTTTTAGGCTCAATGCGACTGCAACATCTTCAGGCCTGAAAGTAGGATGTTGGTGGCGCAAGGACTGCGAGCAACAACCCTGTGCTACGTTTAGAAAACCCTAAATGTGTAGTTGCGAACGAGCAGTTTATATGCTAATGCAGGCTGCGTCACTCTCCTCTTGAAGTGATCACACTTCCGACTGGCCCTTGATTCTGGCTAAGACAAAAAATAAGATGTATTTCCAGGTTAGCGTTTCACCCACTCAGGAGAACGAGGGTACTGTTGAGCCTCGGTCAACACACGAACATGAGAAAGACTCAGACCAAAGGACGAAGCGTGAAATCCAGCATCAGCCAGAGTCCCCCTCTTTACATTGCATTTCATAGGCACACAATTCACAGACGGAAGCTGGTGCAGAAACCCTCTGTGGTGTTTCTGCATCTGATAAAGCTCGAGCCCTTTGCCCCTTCACTTCTTCCACATCCACTTTAAAGCCAAGTTCAGATGTTTTGTATTAAAAAGAGCTAGTTCCAGGGGATGTTCGTGACCAAATTGACCATGGTTCCCTTTCTTTTTTCTTTTTTTTTCCTTCCTGTCCCCCACCTCCAAACCTCCGGAAGCGGGGGACACCCCTGCTACTCCCAAAAGCCATCACTACCGCAACCTCCGCTCCCCATGTTTGGTAGTGATTACCCAAACTGATCGTTTACAAACGATTGAATGGTACTGGCTGAATTCGGACAGATTTACCATACGATCGTTTGTAAACGATCAATTTGGGTAATACCGTTCTAGGCAGACGTATCAAATTCATACTGTTTCATGGAGCTCAGGAAATCATTGTTCCAAGCCCTTCTTAGTATATTAATAACAAGCTATACATTAGATGATTGTGCTGCACCCCAAGCTAGAAATGATAACCGACAGGGTGGTTAATGACCAAGACAAAAAAGAGCAATGTTAGATATATCGCTGACACATTGTGCCCAAAAACGGCACTTGCACTAGATATTGATTTCAGACTCAAGGTGTAGCTGCAGCTACAGTATTAGTTTCCAGTCATACACGTTTACTTTTACATTTTATTTAATTGGTGTTCTATAAAGTGCAAAATTGCCACAAGTCGTTATATAGCGCATCAGCGGGCACAAGAGAAATGGATGCGAGCCAAAGAGCCGAGTCAAAAGCAGTAAAAAGGCTATTCAATTAAACAATCCTGCCCTGTTACAAGCAACTACATTTCCTATTTAAGCAATATAACCCTCGCGTCGGGGGCATTACCGACTCAGGTAATGCCCCGGGGCCCATAGGTAAGGCCCCGAGTGAAGCTTTTTTTTTGTCCCGAAACGAAAAAAGAAAAAAAAAGAAAATGTCCGCCGCCATGGAAAGGGAAAACAGAGTCTGTTTTCCCTTTCCATGGCGGCCATCGGGAGCGGACTCACTGGCAACACAAGTGGTCCCAGCCCGTCCGCCCCTGAAAAAGGATCAAAAAGAAGGTAAGTGGGGTTGGGAGGGCGGGAGTGGGATGGGGGCGGGAAGCCTCCAGCCGTGTGGAGGTGCGGAGCGGGGGTGGCCCCGCTCCGAGTCTCCACACGGCTGTAGGCTTCCCTCGTCCCCTGTCGGGGATGCAGGAACACAAAGGTAAGTTGGGGGGCGGTGGGAGGGAAGGGAATAAAAAAAAAGACTTACCCGTGTCCCCGGCGGGGGGCGAAGGGAGCCTCTCAGCCGAAGGGAGGCTCGGAGCGGGGATGGCCCCGCTTCGAGCCTCCTCATTGGCTGAGGGGCTGCCACGCCCCCGCCGGGAGCAATGGCCGTGGAATCCCGGCTCAGGGATTCCCGGCCAGGTAACGACCCGGCGAGAGCCAATCAGAAAGCGTGTTACATTCTGCTTGGCTCTCGCTGGGTACTAATTAGAAATAGACAACATTTGAATATAGTAGGAAAACAATACATAAGTGTTGGACCTGTCTTCTTAGACACCTCTGATACATGTGAAAAGTTCAACCATGTATCACTATTTGTGATTTGTCACTATATGCTCCTTCTGTTGTCCAGTGAAATATGAGGGCGTGTGTAAGGATATGATGCTCACAGTGGTATCTGTTTTGGTGTACAAAAAGGATAGGTAGGATCTGAATAGGGTTGGAGCTGGGACCAACATAGACAAACTCAGGGGATCCTCATGGAAGTAGAAAGATACGGCATGTGAGTAGTAGAGGGAAGCAGTTTCAAATTAACTCATGGAAGACTGTTTGCATGTGGTGAGCCTTTAAAAATATTTTGAAGCTCTAATTGCACATCAAGGGCACAGTTACTCATTATGTGTCCCACCACATACCTTGGGCATTGCTTCCCATCAGCCCTAACAAGATTAGTCAGTGGAGAAGGGTCAATGGAGTGTATTATGTGGCAAGGACAGCACCCTGACCTTGTCTACAGGGGATGGGAAAACTTCTCAACCTGGAGTGTAAGGCCTACCAGGTAGACATCCAGTGCCACTCCTACCCCAGAGGAGATGGTGGAACTTGGGAAGAGCCCAATTCCTGTACCCTCGCCATGTGCCAAATTGTATATGCACAGAACTAAATTTCCCCACCCCATGCCTAAGACCCAAAATGCTGAAAGAGTTGTCTCTTCTCATTTCAGAAAGCTAATGAAGCCAGGAGACGACCACTGATGAGGAGAAGAACCATCAGCACCCCACACAAAGACTTGGGAATGCTCTAGCAGGGGAGATACCCACCTGAAAGAGAGAGAAACACAGTTTACACAGAAGCCAACGTATGCAAGCGTAATGCCATGAGCACAGAAGGAAGGAGAAGAGAAGAAGCAGAAACAGGAGCTGGAGCTCCTGCACGGCAGTTCTCTAAGCCGCACAACGCGCACCAGCCCAGTTCACCAGAGGACGAGTCTATGGCAGGTCACCTACACCACCAGCAGCTTGAAAAACATGCAATGGAGTACAGGGGCATGCTTAACCCACAATTTTAAATATTCTGTAATGCTCATCCCTCCCAGCAGGGGAAGACACAGAAAGGTTCGCCAGGACCAGAGGTCCAATCAGGAAGTAGGAAGGGGGTTAAAGAAGCTACATGAAACAGGAAGGTGCGGGTTGTTTGAGTGAGGTCAGAGTAGGTCGAGGTGGCAGACCAGGAGACCAGCCGGAGGAAGGATGGTAGAGAGTGGACTGTAGGGGTGATTGTGGAGCAGTTGAGGTACTGGTTAGTTAGTGCAAGTGGTACTGCACTATGAGTGGGTGTGAAAGAACATAAAGTGTATTTACGAGAGGAAGTGTAGTGAATGTGAAATGAGCATGTGAGTAAAAGGAGGATATTTGAATAGAAAGTGGAGTAGGGTAGTGGTAGTAGTATGCAGGAGGGAGAAGTGGTGTACTGAAGGGAGTAGTAGTATTGTGGAGGGAATAGTAGTATCAGGGAGAAAATAGTTGCATCAAAGGTTGAATGTGAGGCTTAGATGGAGTGAGAGACATCGGAGGGACAGAGGAGGAAGATGTTGGCAGTAGGAAGAGTGAGGGAGAGTGGAGTCAGAAGGAGAGTTGTGAGAGACGAACACCAGGAAGTGAGCGGGAGAGGAGTGCAAGGGCGTGATAAAAAGAATACCAAGTCAGCAGAGTGTCTGTAAGGCAAAATCCAATACTACTATTAAACCACTAACTCTGGATAGAGTAGGGACAGTCAATGAAGTCCCTGGGGGAGCTTAGATTGAGAAGGTGTTCGGCTTTTAGGCCTTCACTTGCAATACAAGTAAGAACGTACATAATAGGGTGGCATCTGCAGTATTTCTGTACCTGGGGTGTTGAGGTGCCTGTGTTAGAGAGGATTGGTGCTTTTAGACAATAGGCAGAGGGAGGGCCACAGAACCCCGATCATTTAAATAAAAACCCTTCAATCTTCTCTGACACTTGGAGTATTTCCTGAGCATTGGTGTAGCAGAGGCCCTTGCAGCCGCTGTATGTCCTAGGGTGGGTGGGTCGTTGGGACTTCAAAAATAAATCATTTCTTTTTTAAATCCCTCTGACATCAGAAACAAACATTTCTGTTATGAAAATATATTTTTCTGAAGTCAGAGTGACTTCAAAAAGAAATTATTTTTTTTTAAGTCTGAGGGTCTCACCCCAGGACATGGATGGAGGCCTCCTTTGCTCTCCTCATGACAGGAACCCGAGTTGGTATCTGCTGTGTGGAGCATGGAGCCGAGGCCTGCCTGCAGAGGTGTCCCTCACAGCGACAGATTCACAGACAAAAGGTAAGAACATTACATTTTTTGTAAATATGTGTTTATGCGTAAATGCAGTGATGCGTGCGGTATGGGTGGCTGGGGGGGTGTGTGTGTGTGTGCGTTTTGAATGAGCGAGTGAATGTGGGTGTGCTTGTATTTAATGCCGGGCTGAGGAGCTGATTTAGGGGTTAAGGAGGGGATGTGTGGGGGCATATTTATAGTATGTAATGGGTGTTAATGAGCGAGTGTATGATGTATGGGTGGCTGGGTGTGTGTGAGTGTATGGTGAATGGGTGCATGTGTAAATGAGCGAGTGAATTTGTGTGTGCTTGTTGTTAATGCTGGCCTGAGGAGCTGATTTTGGGGAATAGGGAAGGGGAGTGGAAGGAGAGGAGGCATGCAGGAAGGCATATGTATATTATTTAATGTGTGTGTGAAAATGTTAATGTATGCTCTATGGATGACTAGGTGAGCGCCGCGAGTGTATGATGAATGGGTGCCCATGTAAGTGAATGGTGTGTGAATGTGTTTGTGCTTCTGTTTAATGCTGGACTGAAGAGCTGATTTTGGAGTTGGGAGGCAGAGGGGACATGTGGGCAATATATATATTATTTAATGTGTGTGAATGAGTGAGTGTATGATGTATGGGTTGCTGGGTGTGTGTGAGTGTATGGCGAATGGGTGCACGTGTAAATGATTGAGATAATGGTGTGTGAATATGGGTGCTTGTGTTTAATACTGGGCTGAGGAGCTGATTTTGGGAGTTGGTAAGTGGGTGGGGGGAAGAGGGGATATGGGGGGGCTAGATTAGGAATTTGGTGCAGCCAGTCTAGTAATGTTTTACAGTATCATGACATTTTGTTCTGGACATCTATAATAGAGTAAGCATCATAAGTGTGATTACGTGGCTAGACTAGCATTTTGGTGCAGCCAGTCTAGCCACTTGTTACCGTGGCTTCACATGTTTTAATGGGCATCTCTGATAAAGCAAGCTTGATAAGTGTTATTACCTCACTAGACTTGAATTTGGGTGCAGCCAATCTAGCCTTTTCTTACATTGGTTTTGCATATTTGACTGGGTATCTATGATAAAGTAAGCAATGTAAATGTTATTGAATGGTTAAACTGGCATTTTGGTGCAGCCAGTCTAGGTATGTTTTACTGTGGCAAGACATTTTTTACTGGGTCTCGGATCATCCTGTTTAAAGCAAATGTATGTGCTACTAGGTGTTTAGACTGGTCTATATTGCACAGCCAGTTTAGACATGTTTTCTTATTGTGACATTGCATTTTTTTATGACAAAGCAATCAATTAATTAAAGTATTAATGCTCGCTATTTGATGACTTGCATCATTTGGATTTTTGGATTGGAGTTAACATACAAAACCAATTGCAAACACTCTGGCTTCTAACCCAATTTTTCACAGAAAGTGTGCTATCCACTTTGGATAATTTGAGAACCCTCTCTATGCTCAGTCAACTCTGCCATATTTGTGGGTAATGTTTATGCCCCGTCAATTAAAAGGTTCTCCATTTGCCAATTGGTGAGTGAATGGATATGAACGTGTGCATGCAAGGTTGAAGCCCAGACAAGGGGCATCAGAAAATTGATGTTTTCTTACAATTTTCACTGGCATTTCTGGGCAAAGTCACCTTGATGAATGTTATTATATGGAGGGGTGTCCGGGGTGGGGGTTTATAGCGCAAGGGGGACAGGCAGACTGGACATTCTTTTCTGTGATGTGGCATTTTTTGCTCACATAAAGATCAAGCCCACTATGATGTGAGCTTAGATTGCGGGTGAGGCAGTTGCACAGCCAAAGAAATGTTTCCTTACTGTAGCATTCCATGTTTTACTGGTATTGAGAGCAGTCAACCTGATGAGTATTCTTACATGGTGGTGTGGGAGTTGGCAATCATTTGCACAGCCAGAAATATCATGTTTACTTCCTGTAGCAAGATATTTTTTACTTGAATTCAGGGCAAAGCCAACAAGAGAATGTTCGTAGATGGGGATTCTGGCATATATTGGCAGAGCCCAAATTAACATGTTTTCTTATGGTTTCATTACTGTGCATAATATTACTTGCCACACACACACTTGGCTGGTAGATTTGGTGCCCGAAGCCAGGCACAGTACCCTTGTTCCTACGCTAGATGAAATATTTAAGGTTTGATTAAAACCCATATTTATATCTTTCTTCTAGTGTAGTCTGTGGCATGTCCATGCAGCAGCATGATCACCATACATATTGTGCATGTATTATAGTCCAGGATGACCTGAAGTGTGACGCGGGCCGTGCTTTGTTGCTGAGCTTGGTTGGGTGCCCCATCAGCATGGCACGCAGGGGGGCTCCACAGATTTTGTGCTGCACCACTGTTCTTCAGTCATCTGTAACAACTCCAAAACATATATGAGCTCAAGTTTAATGAGCATGTAATGTAAATGAATGAAAGTCTTATATGCCATTTATGCACATCATCGCTCATTTTCATGCTCCAGCATTTGCACCGGCATGAATTTTCATGCCGAGGCAAATGCTGGAGATCCATAAGGGTCTGCCTTGCCTACTTTGTGCATAAAACAGACAGACCCATAGGAATTAATTGTACACCCTGCCGGTAATCAGGGTGTACCATTGAAATTAAAGCCTGCTTGACATTCTTGCATATGAGGCAGGGTTTAATTGTAATTGTGAACACTGCTTACTATGCATGCATGGTAAAGAGTGTTCACAATTGAAATAAAGGCAGGCAGCATTTACTCACTTAGCATGGCGGCGTGCAAAAGTGCAGGGCAAAAGGCAGTGTTCACATCTTTTGCCCTCCACTTTTGCACTCAGTTGAGCAAATTACAAAAATGTGGCGGTAGGGAGTCGTTTCTGTTGCAGTGCTAACATAATGGCTTCACGCCGTCAAATTACGAGTTTATGGAACGTGAGTTCCATAAGGGCCACGTTTGGAATAACCATGAGTTATGTTTACCTGGCAAGCATTCAGAAAAAGAGAAAACGAGAGACCTGATGGGTTACCGGGCCATACAAGTCTAGCAAAATTGTTGACACGAAGGGTAGTTCCATCTTTCTCTGTCTCTGGACATCCACTTCCTCTGCCCTCATCTCGATCTCACTTCTGTCCCCTTTGCAGAAGTTGCCAGGACACTGCATTATTTGAGCTGGTGTGTGGGTGGAGGGCAAGGTGTGTGTATATGTGTGTGTTGAAAGATGTGTAGCACAAAGAGGCTCAATCTACCAGGGATTAGCCACATTTTCAGTAGCTTTGTAATGAATAAATGGTCGATGTTATGTTATGTGTGGTGGATCAGCAGAAAGACACTGTGAGGACATTTTGACCACATGTTTAGTAACGAATAAACAATGAAGGCCTATCTTTCCCTATCACTATGGGGTGTTCCCTACCTACGTTACTAACTAAGGTGCTCACCAGCCATGAATCAATGTCCAAACGTATCAGTCCGCTGTCCAAAACTAACCTAGCTGACCCTACTGCTATTATAATCAACTAAGTTCAGGAGATTGGGTGGCTTCTCCTGGTCGCTGTGCGTTTGCACTGGTGTTCTCTCATGTTAGAGTTCTGGTTGATATACAATCCGTAAATAGTCTCTCGTTATCCTCTGTAAACTCCTGTAACTCCCTTAAGGGTTTGGTACTCTTGCTCTCCTCTTGTATAGAGTTTTCCTTACTCTTGTAGATCTCCTTCTCTCTTTCTATGAGGGCTCACAATAATTCTTGTGTAGTGTATTTTTCTCTGTCTTTGTTTCTTGGCTGTTGCATAATTTTCCCCTTTTCCAGGGTAGTAGTACTCCAATTCTATTCCTCTCACTCGTCGTGATCTCTGCGCTTCTTTTTATCTCATTAAGACAATTCAAACTTATTAGCTTGCTTTCCACACGCTCATCATTGATACTGGGACGAGTTTCTCTCAGTCTATAATGATTCCCTTTTGGCGTCCCAGTATTCCCGTTCTCCCTATTACTTTCTATGATGTAGGGGAATGTCTCCAGTACCTGTAGGCACTGGGAATCTGCTTCTTCCTTCCATTTGCTTCTTGTTTCGCTTTCGGCGACGCCCCCTTTGTACGAGTTCCTGTTTCCTTCAAGGATTCTCGATACTGCTATTGGTAATCGCTTCAAAAGTTGCTTCCTCCCTCTAGTGGTGTCGGCATTATTGAGAGAGCAGCCTGCCCACCACAATATCTCTGTGGTCATTCTGTGGTCATGCCACCACCCAGCTCTCCACTCCACCCTTTCTTGCTTTCTACTCCTCGCAGCCGCTGGGCTTCCAGCGTTTCCTGCTCCGCTCAGAGCCATCCTGAACTTCGCAGGCTCTGCAGTTTACCTCAGCTCCGCCTCCTGCAGGTATTCTATGTATAGGGGGGCTTTCCCTGTCTGCCTTGGCCTTCTGTTCTCTCTCCCTTTCTCTGGCGTGTCATCCCTTTTCAACAAACTCAGCACAGTCCATTAGAGATTTTGATTTAAAGGTATAGTTTCACCTTCTCTTTGGTAATGGTATACGTTCACTTTATCTTCATTCCAGTCCTGGAACTTATACTATTTGGTGTATTAGATATTTCCATATAAGCCATCACATGGAGGCCATCAAGGAGTTCCTCATGGGAACGTGAGTTCTTGTCCCTAAAGGGGATTGTCTCCTGTGAGGTCCCACTTGCGTCGACCCCTGGGGGGTTGCAGAGCAGGCTCACCTCCCTAGCCTCACAGGGTGTGGGCCCTCGGGGGAGTAGGGATCAAATTCCCTCGATTCGTCACATATGCTAGAAAGCTTTTGTATTGCACCAATCACCACCATAGGGGTTTAATAACAATGGTACCTTGCCTGTGAGAAATGGGATATTGTGCCCCGCTCGGGGTAACCAGACCATACATAAACTGTGGAGGAAAAAGATTGGAAAAAAGGGAAATACATGGACGTGGAGTGAAGCAGAAACAGAATAGGGAAACACATAACTAACAAACTGGGAAAATACAGTGCGATTGTGTTAGATGTGATGGCAATACCTGCCATATGAGAGGTGTTTTAAATCTTATGATCACACAAAGCTACCAATGCACACAATGGTAATACCTGCCATGTTTAAGCAGTGCATAACCATATAATGTCAATTCCATGTGGTTAAATCATGGAAGTAGCTTACATATGGTGCTTTCTGCTGTGTAGTATACAGCTGAAGAAAGGAAAATGAGACTCATGACTTCTTTGGCATATTTGGTCAAATCTAATTTCTGGGCTTGTGTTGGAAATACATGGCAAATTATGAGAGTACCTGGCTGCTAGATTATGATAGGCGAATCATTGCTTTCAGTGGCCCTCTGAGGGCTGGCCAAATATTTAATTTGCGTGACTCAATGTCAAAAGTGTTTTTTATAACCCACAGCCCCTGAGGGAATGAATATGTAGCTCTTAAGCGTAGCACAATGTTGCATTATGAACAGCTCAAGTGCTTGATAGAGCAGAATCATGTGTTTAGATGCACCGTGCCGTGGATGCAGACTCTCTGTATGTACTGACTTGCAGGTGCGAGGCGGTGCATGCATGTGTGTTGCTGTTAGTGAATGGTGGATGGCTGCCTCTCTGTGTATGTGTGTGTGAATGTATAGATGTTTGTGTGAGTACATGTGTCTGTGCCTATGTGTATGTGGATGTATAAGTACATGTATGTTGCTGTTGGTGTGAGAGTGCATGTAAGCATGTATCTGAGTACAAGGGAAAATTGTGACAAATGCGACATGAAGGCAGTGTGTGAGCACAGACTGGTCATTAATGACAGGGGGATACCAGGCCAAAGCAGACCCACAATGTTCTGCTTGGGACACAAATGCCTCTATGCCCTCACACACAGAGCATCTCAAAATAAAACCTGCATGCAGAGCTCTGGGTACGTATGGCCTGCATTCCTCAACACACAGCAAATCAATCTTGCATTTTCCCCGCCCTCCCCAGTAATCTCACCCACCAACCTTCTTCAGATCTGCGAGTGTGGCATGAATCCCAATAAACGAACACATAACATTGAAACAGAGTGGTAACAGCATGCTCCACAGCAGGTCAACGTCCTCTCCCACTGAACAGGTAGAGCATTGGCCAATGCAGACCAAGCTTCACCCATCACACAGCACATGTACAGCAAGAGCCACAGCAGGACAAGCTTCACTTACACATAACAAGTACATCACAGGCCACAGCAGGGCAAACTTCAGGCACACAGAAAGGGTACAGCAAATGCCAAACCAGGGCACTATTCCCTCACACAGAACAAGTACAACATGGGTCACAGCAGGGCAAGCTTCACTCACATATAAGAGGTAGAGCATGGACCTCAGCAGTGCAAGCTTTGCTAATGGAGGACAAATAAAGCATATATCACAATAAGGCAAGCTTCCCTCATCAACAGATCTACCATGCAACCCAGCAGTGCAGGCTTCACTCATACTCGGTCACAGCAGAGTTATACCCCTACATTTCACATACTGCACATTACACGGTCAGGTTTTGGACAGCAGAAATACCCTACTAAATCGCACATACTGGTAGACTCTGAAGGGCCTGCATGTGACAAAAAGGCCAAACATGCACAGACAAAAGGCAGAAGTTGTACTGAAGAGGCAAGGTCAAAGATGGAGACTATAAAGTGCCTGTGTGTGACTAGAAAGCAGAGCATGTACAGACAATAGGGTGAAATGGTGCGCAAGGAGTAAGGGTAAAGGTTTAAAAAATGAATAGACAACTAAAAGGAGCCCACATGACGAGAACATAAGTCTTTTCCTAGCTTCTAGACTAGCTTCAAAAGTACACATACACAATTTCCGATACTCATCCCAGAAATCATACGAAATTGTGCAAAAGTGCAAATAGTGAGGGTATAAATCAGTTGACCCGCACCTGGCACCAGAAAAGCAGCCACCTGTCCCCTTTTATAGTGCAAACAGCTGTTGATTGTTGAGCTGCTTCCGTCCTATCTACAAGAGACCCTCTGTGGGGGCAGCTCACACCATGTGCAGATTATAATTCCTGGCAGCCCCAGCCTATATCCCAAAGGACAGCCTCTAAAGATAAATATGGAATACCTACCCTTGCCCTCGTACCATTATTTAGCACTGGCACAAAGCTTTCCAAGGAGCTTGGGCAGCGATCACTACTAGTAAGGAGCCGGAGATGCTGCAAATTTGAGATTGTAGTGTTACTAGACTGGCCATCAGAACCCCCTGCTACAACCCCTCTCTTGAACTGTCAGCCTGCTTGTCTTCACAATCCTGCAACCGCTGCACCCCCTTTGAGCCAAGGAATGGGGCACTTTGAGCAATCCAGACTCCATCTTTCATCTTTCCTGCTCCTCATTTTATTGTGAAGAACCCCATGTAGGGTTTCAACATCATTCTGAAAGCCAATATCGTGGAGCAGTAGTAACACCAGGTGAGGGATGGTGGTAGAGGCCAGGGGGAATTTCATTTGAGTCTGTGGCTATGTGTGCTGTGTGAGAGGAGTTTGGGGCTTGTGGGAGACACTGGGGTAGATTTCTGGGAGAAACGAGATGGAATTCCGGCTCCTGCCCCGATAGCCTGATAAATGCTGCACATTTAAATTATGGGCAAATGTCCCAGCTGGCTACTGAGCACAACACCTGAACAAGTTAGGGTGAGGTTTATGATAGCGCTCAGCCTGCTCACCTACATACTTAAGAAATGGTTGCCTGGGGTCTTCCAATCTCAAGGAGCCATTTCTTCGAGCCAAAGGTTCTTATCTCCAATAGTCCTTGCTCATTATGATGCGTGGCATCTCCAGACTGCCCTCCTTCACTCATCTGTCAATTCCCAGATCTTTGTGGTACACAGGGTACAGTGTGTTTATTTGAGAGAGAGAGACAGAGACAGAGACAGAGAGACAGAGAGTGCATACTTACATAGTTGCAATGTGAAAAAAGTTAATGGAGACTTGCCTGCAAGAGGCTATTGGTAGGAGCAGAAGGAGGACGCCAGTTGCGTTGGACTGTATGCTGTTTTCTTCTGTTTCTATGACTTCTAAAGCTTTGTGACGAATGTCATACCTTTTCATGCCTGACCAGACATGTTCTGATCTGCTATATGTGGTTTCAGGTATGTCTGTGTTCCTCACAAACCTGCCCATCGAGGTCTATAACTGCTCCCAACACTAGCATGCTCAAACTCTACAATCCAACACACAAAGCGCATACCAATTAAGCCACCAACACATGGCAATTGAACACCCCTCTGAACAGACATCAAATATCAGAACACTACAACTCCACAACCAACTTGCTTATCACAGCCCAGCCAAAGAATCCTCACACCTAGGGCACAGAGACTCCCCTTTAGACACGAATTCCTCTAAACGTCTGAGACAGAACACCTAGAAACTGACCCGCACATAGAGCTCATTGCCCCTTTAGTCTAGACACATTAATGCAACAGCAAAGCCATCTTGTATTTTCTCCTATTTCGCCACTAACTTCAAAGACCTCCTCCATTAATCAGAGCACCTGGAGACCATGAAAATAGCAGCAGAGCATGGTGTAATTGCCAACAACATACCACAACATATGAAGGCTTTCAGCAAAATATGGCAAGTTGTGGTTGTGCCTGGCCAGGAAAGTGCAATGTAAGATAAAGGTTAACATTAGAAGCTATTTGTTTAAATAAAGAATAGTGAAGATATTAAACAGCCCGCTCACACAAGTGCAAAACAAAATATTCCAGTAAATGCATCCAAAAATGGCGTGGGGGATAGAAGTTGGAGAGTAGCAAGTAGCAGTTCAGGATAAAACTGGAAACCATGCAGAAGGCCTTGTTAGAAGTTAGGCAGTAATTCCTGAGGAACTGCGGCCATACCCAGATAACATTGCCTCCACTTGTAATCAGACTAAGTCTGCCTGATTATGAGTTGCAGAATGGCAGTGTTAATCTTGGAATTGATTTGATCCCATAGAAGGTTTTGAGGAACTGCCATGAGCGGTAATTCTGCCTGCAGTACAGTCTCCATTTATTGGAGGTAAAGAGGGGGGGGGGGTGTAGCCAGTAAAGTTCTGGTGGTATCTCCTCCACTACTCTTGAAACGTGGAATTGTAAATTAGCAGAGAGAGAAAGTGGCACTAACAGAATCGCTGCATTATACGACCACTAATTCACGCGTGCACAATCTGGAAATGAGGTCCAGAGTCTTTGATTAAACGGAGGTCCATGAATAGGCTAAAAGGATCTTAAAATAACCTAGTTGTCTGAAAATGGCTCTTGTGTTATTCTATGAAGCTTTTATACTGCACAAAATCACCTGCGTAGTGGTTTCAGAGCACTGAGGATGGCAAAAATCAGTTTCGATCAACTGCATATTTTTTGTCCAGATGCGACACAACATGCTCCTTAATAAATGGGCCCAAAATATTTCTGAAACAGATGATGGATGACTACTTGCCTGCAGTGGCCAAGTCCCAACCTTGCCATTATGTGACGTCATTCGTCAGTCACTGCAGCAGTTCAGCCAATAGCGAATCGGTTCAAAGGTTTGGCCACTAATATGTGTGTCTTTTCATGTCATGTTAAATGTTAAGTTGTTTTTTTACTTTCTGTGATGTGTCAAATCATATGTGGGGCGATGTCCTATTATACAACTTGATGGGAAATGCTGACTGCTCTGTGTTATGCCTCATGCATGTGAAAGTATTATGTGGTTTTAGTGTTTGTATATGCTGTTTTCTATGCAATGGGTATATGTTACACTGTGCTGTGTGTTTGTGTTGCTGTGTGTTACATCTCATGGGTTATTTGATGGTATGTATAATCTCATGCTTCAAGAGTCTTACGCGGTGCTGCTATGGGTTGTGACGGGTCATGTGTAATGCCATGTCCATGTTGAGCAGTATAATGTGAAACAATGTTGCCTTGTGTAATGCAATGCCCTGTTTCCTTGTAAGGTCAGCCATATGTGCTCATGTGCAGAGTTTCTTGTGGAAACACTTCCCGCAATCCAAAAAATGAAGAGTTCTGTAATAAAATAATGTGCACTATTATGTTTGTCAGTATTTTTCAATTGATGTGATGGTTTTTCTGAGTCATGGTAAATCCTTAAGTGATGTTGTGTGTAATGAGTTATATTTTTAATGATATGTTATATGATGATATATGATGTTTTCAGTCCTCTGTTATGTGAAGGGTTTTGCCTTTGCATTGATTGAGGGTATGGGATATTGACCTTCTGACATGCTGAACTGTGCGGTACTTCAATGATTCCCTATGTAAATTAGCACAACAATATATGTCCTGGCCTAATGGTCGGAGGGACAGATTATTATCACCGGATAACTGCCTGCGCCTGTGGTATGGCCTGGGGGTTGTAAGGTTAATAGCATATGGTGATAATAACATTTTGGGTATTTGATATGTGTTCGCAGTAAAATTGTTTGCATTCAATGGCAGAGATCATAAACTGCATTGTAAGCATTTTGATTGGCTAGGATACTAAATGTTAAGACTGGCTTGTACTAATTGATCTTATGCAATGTTATCTGTCATGCTTTATGTTGTGCATGCTGTTAATAGACTGTCATCTGTATATACAGATTGAACCACTCTATTAAGAATCCTCTTTCCCAATAGTTATATGTTTTCCCTTCATGCTCTCTCTTTTCTTGTACTTCCTCAGGGCCTCAGAATCAGTAATCAGCGTATACTCTTACAGCTGACATTGCTACGCTGGTGGATTTACTGCTGAATTATTATTGGTGGTAAGGGTGTGTTGATCTTTATTTTTGTAGTCCACAAAGGGATGTATGCGGAATTAGCGTGTGTGGTTAATCCGGCAAGGTAAATTTGCCGATTTTGGAAGTTAAAGTGGAGGATTCACCTCCAGCCTCCCCCACTTAACCTCCAATCTCAGAGTTCAGCAGTGTGGTAAAATTGGTGGGGATTCCATTACTGCCTAAAAATGTGGCGGTAATGGAATCACAACCACAAATGTACTCCACCACAGAACCAATATTGAGGGCCCTAGAGTTACTTAATATTTTGGGTCGACCCAACTAATGACAAGACTTATGACACGGCTTATGATTTCTGTGACACGTGATGTTTTGTACCATCGGGAACAATATTGATGTATTTAAACGCAGGGATAGATTGTACAACCCCTGCACCAGCCTTAGCATCAGAGAGCACTTCAGGTTCAGGAGGCACATTGAGTGTGTGGTGGGTCAAGTTTGGTGGAGATGCAGGATGGAAGAGAAGAGGCCCTTTCGGAGAAGCACATATTTGAACAAAGAAGCACTCATTGATGGTTGCATTCTGCAAATATCGGAAATGTATGTTATGTCATCCAATATTTATACTGCGCCCATCGCCACCATAGTGGTCTTACGGCGCCTGGCCTGGTACTAAAGGTGGCATATTGTGACCTTGTCATGGTGTTGCCAGACCTTAGTCTGTGAAAATTAAGGGGAGGTTTGGGAGGTGATAGGAAAGACAAATTTGACAATAGTATGACGAAAACCAGAGCGGAAAAACCATTGGGCTGAGTGGAAGAGGATAGGCTTGTCGAAGTAGGGATGTGTGTTTTTCAAATGTAATACATTTTACATTTTATATAGCACACCCAAAACGGAGGCATCTAGGCGCTGTTCTTACAGAATTGGTCATACATAGGTACAAGGTTGCATCGTTACAGCATTGGTCATAAATAGGTACAGAGTTGCATGGTTAGAAGGTTATACATTACTGTTAACAATGAGTGTAGGACTCCGGAGGGTACAGCTCGGTTAAGCGCTGAGTTATACTGTAATGGCAATATCTAGATCCAAAGGTATTCGTAAATGATTTCATGATTGTCTTGAGGATGGCTAGGCCACTTTGGGCAGAGAAGTAGTTCTATGAGATAGCCCTCCAGTATCATGGAAGTGGGCTCCCACTTGAGACCTAGCATAGACCCAGAATTGAAACCGTGATGCAGGCAGTCAACCCACACAGCAATCTTGATGGGCTGGTAGTCGTCAGCATAGTCATAACCAGCATTGCGTGTTTTCAAAAAGAAGAGAAAGTTTAAAGTTATGAGTTGATATATGAAATAGGAATGCATTGCATAAGTGATGCTTCAAATGTGTAACAGTGTCCTTACATAGGGGCTTTACCCCTTCTCGTTAGCCTTCTTGGCTTGATTTGCGCCAAAGTCCTGTGTGTGAAGCATGCACTTGTTTGGAGGAATGAAGATCAACTTGCCACCATTCACTGCACCAAATCTGCACCCTTAACTCTATCAAGACTTCAGGGCCTGAGTCACAAAGATCACCAATTTAATGGGTATGTTACTACAAGTGTGAGTCCTAAATGTGGTTGTGCATCCCTGCTGGACATGCATGTCAGAATGTAAACAAGGAATTGGCCCTATTCACACAGAAAGCACACTTCCCCCTGAAAATGTGGTCTCACGTGTGTGTAGAGCAACTATAACCTGAACAGCCATATAACATAACTGTTCTGAGTATTGAAATGTCTTTCATCACCTGCTTGTGAATCATTTGTCCATAGGTGCTGTCACTTCCTACACAAGTTCCGCCAATTTGACCATTATATCAAGACGTATATCTAGATCATTTGGGTGCGAATAAGAGGTGCAGAAAAGTGTGGGAACTGTATCTG
Source organism: Ambystoma mexicanum (assembly GCF_040938575.1). Taxonomy (NCBI): domain Eukaryota; kingdom Metazoa; phylum Chordata; class Amphibia; order Caudata; family Ambystomatidae; genus Ambystoma; species Ambystoma mexicanum. Next base: position 510,562,401 of record NC_090929.1, on the reverse strand, counting down.
CACATTCTTATGACTACCCAAAAAGTTACTACTTTATAGGTGTTCAGCAGCATGTGCATGGTCCACCTGAATGAATTCCACTGATGTCCTGTAGACCTGTCTATCTCACGCCTGCAGCAGAGTCTCCCCAGGCCATTGCCATTCAAACTGTGCCTAACTCTCCACAACAAGGCATTGCAAGGCCGCGTGACATTCAGCCCACGCCGCCATGCTCTTTCTCACCGTGGAACACTTGCAGACATTGCTAAGTCAGCAATGTCACATTCTAAAGCCCATCCAAAGCTCCCATGAGTTGCACCTGAAATGTAAGGCATAGCACGGAGTCTTCCTATTATGGAGTTTACTCTATAATCAATACCAAAAAAGCTAGACGAAAACATGTGCGCCAGTGACACTTAATACTACAACATAAAGTCGTGTTTTTCTTGTGGCTTTCACAGGCCGTAGAACGTCAAAGTATTTTGTCATGTATTGTCAGGTATTTCCACTCGGGTGGATAGCAAGGTTTTCATACATACCTTTATGCCATTGTTGTGTAGTCCTTTTGTTGGAAAAAGGGCTGTCTAGTTTCTTTTTTAGAGGCAATCCTCCCTCCTCTATTCACAATTTACACAGACCCACAATAGGCCGCATTGTGTATCTTTCTGTCTAAATGTAGGACAGACCTTCCTTAGCGGGTGACTAGAGCTTATGGATCATGCCTCATGTCGTGTGCTAAGATAGAGTACTCAATAACACAGGCCTGTTGATACAGAGTTTGGATATGGGGAGGTGCCCTGTTTCCTAAAGACCATGATCAATCTCAACGTATTTAGTGGATTGGCCCAATGAGCCCTTTGCTTGGACACACAAGAGCAACACCGAGACCGTGCTTAAAATTGGCCCCAAGTTTCGGGGAGAAGGAGTCTGTGTGGGACAATGACTCAGGGAAGCATCTCCTTCAGGATGAGTTTCTCAAATATGTAGGGATGTATAAAGCAACTTTCGCATCCCTAGACAGTAAATGATGACGAAGCCTCCCTAAGAAAGACATTTTACCCTCAGGTATTCTTCCCGGGATAGTGGAAGCAGGAGTCGTTCAGGCGGCCATTCATCCTGTCCCTTTAGCCCTTTTATTTCCGGCAAGCAAGCCTCTTGCTGTTTGTTCTGTGGGCTATGCGCACCCTTCTTTCCAAAAAGGGGACAGCAGAGTCTCTTGAGCCACAGGTTATACTTCACGCTAGTAAGTGTGATTGTTTGGCTGCTTCACACATTCCACTTGGGGATGGTAACAACATTTCTTTCAAGTGTGGTGCCAGATTAGGTAGGATTCGTTTTTTATAGAGACAGTCAGAGGTTTTCATATTATTTACATAATTCCTCTGCCCCAGCTTGTTCGCAGATACCCTCTTTGTTTCCCTATGCAGCAGCCATTTTTCTTTGCACAGTTGATTCAGGAGTTTTTTTTTTTTTTAAACAGGGCAATAGAAAATCATTTTTTTACACACTGCTAGGTTCCTCAGCAACTTCTTTTTAGTCAAAGAAATGGAGTTTCATCCAGAAGACCCTCAACCATTTTGTAGTATACCTTCATTTCAAGATGGAGTTGATCTCCATCTCCTCAGGGGCATATTACGACCTGGAGAGAAAATATGATTTTCCTACCATTCCAATTTTCAAGTCTCGGAAATGTTTTCCTCAATTCCATTGGTACGGGCCTACTTTTCCTTGACGTAGCCCCCTTTTGGTTTACCTTCCGCTCCCTTCTTCACAATGTTAGGGTGGCCAGTAGGGAATCTCTTTATGGCAAGAGGGTTATTCTCATTTACCGGACAGAATCTTACAGATGGCAGAGAGTCTATAGAAGATTCAGGTCATTTGTAGATGATGATGCATCTGCTTCTGTCTTTGAGGTTTGTAATACATTGGGAGGAATCAAACCTTATACACCACTGAAGATAGACTTTCTGGGTTTTGTAATCAATTCCAGGGAATCCTTTCTCCATTGCCCAAAACACAAGATAGCAAAGGTCAAAAGAAAGCTGCTGAGAGCTATGAGACCACAAGTATTATCCCTCGGGGACTTGGACAGAATCAACGGTATTCTATCATCCTCAACCAAGGCAACAGTTATATCTCTGCTGTCACAGATCCCTTATGTGTCTGGAAATAAAGAACCCATGGACCATATAAGGTTATACGAATTGATTTCCCCTACATAAAGAGGCAATAGAATAACTGGTGCAGTGGATCTTGCAAAAGGAGGCCTAGAATGAAGGGTGATCTTTGGTTCAATGCTCGATCGACTTTAAGAATCAGATTCCAGCCAGCTGGAATAGTTTACCTGTGGTGGTTTCAGCTCTACTGGTGGTAATGATATCCACATGAATGTCAAGCACATATCAACTGTGTAGAGATTCTTGCAGTCCCATTTTCAGTCTGCTGCTTCGCAAAACACCAGTTTAAATGTTCAATTTCGCTCTGGGTGTACAAAATCTCTGTATTCAAATAAAACAGTGACCAAACCAATTCACCCAAAATCTGGCAAAGAAATGTGGGATGTTCGCCTTTTTCTTGGAATAAAAGTCAAATCAGACTATTTTGGTGGCTTTGAGTATGTGATAGAGGACTGATTTTCTGGTGACTGGACAGATCCAATGACTGGTGTCCTCATAACAATGTGTTTCCCTTCCTTTGGAATGTACGGGGTCTGTTTCAGATTGACCACTTTTTATCTTAACTCAATTATTAGCTGCCCCTGTATTACAGTTAGATGTGAGAATCAATAGAAACATTGGGCCTCATTAAGGGACCGGCACCATTAATTCCGGGCCACCACATTACGAGGTCTGCAGCGGGTCCCGCTCTGGACGCCTGGCCAGACCAGACTTACAGAGCGGGACCCGCTAGCAGTCCAGGATGCTAACAACAGGCCCATCATTAACGGGCCCGTTGTTAGCATCCTCTCCATTCCCATTGAGCCCTGTGGGGGCTCAAATGGGAATGGGGAGATACCGGGTCCGGGTCCTGTAAAAGGAAATTACCGGGCCCTCCAAGGTCGGAATGGCCCGGTAAATCCCCTTTTGCGGGACCCGGACCCGAGTTTGGGGGTAGCCATGCCGCTAAAAACAGCATGGCTACCTCCAAACTCGTAATGAGGCCCATTGTCTTAGAATTAGGACGAAATTTATGCTGTTACACTCTTTTCTGTAATCCCAAGAACTCTTCTCTAGCATGTTGTTCTCAACAGGACCTCAATCCCACTGAGGCCAGTGTAGTCAGATGGTAAATTTTTTGGCAGATTTTTTAGGCTCCTTATCGTATCACGCTGTTTCTTCTGGACATTGGTTGGTTGATGGATTTCCCATGGGGAACATCCATTGACATATCATTGCCTTACTGGTATTCGTTTTATGGACCCACCTTGCCCCAAATATAATTGTATGTGTAATGGGTAGTAGTAACCTTTTCTCTTCAGGAGTTACCTTTATTATTTCACAACAAAATAAAATGGGATCTGGAATGATTAAGAATATTCCCTCCTTGACTTTCACAAAGTGTGCAAGGTCGTTTGTCTCGAAGAAAATTAGTTCCTCACTGCAGACCTTTGGGATACGTCTTCCGATTGTTTATTTCTTTTAGAGATCCCTTTCGACTGGTTTCTTCCCCCATCCTAGCTAGTGATGCGTGATGATTAAGAAAGGATGGGAGTTTTTGTGCATAGAACCCATTCATCCAGGGGGTGGGGGATATAGACTCTAAATGACTTTTTGGGTGGTGCTCTGCTGCAGGACCATCTTCAGGTCTGCTTTTCGGTTGAATGACAATATTTTTTATAAATCCCATTGTGTATGTTTTTGCTGCAACTCTTGCCCGGCATTTTATTTGAATAATAGGAAGCCCCTTTGCCATGCCATAACAATTTGATTACTCCTAGTTAGATAGTTATGATTGTATTAATGCACAGAGGCATGTATTGTCACATTTCAATCATTTCCCCTTCCTTCAATTCTCCCAATGATTACTTTCAGCAACAAGGGGGTTTTATAGAAAGCTTTTAGTTGAGTGTTCACATGCCAGTGAGTGTCACTTTTGTATTGATGGATGACAGGAATAATCACTTTCCAGATGTTCCTTCCTCGGGTGCAGTGCAGGATCTTCTCCTGAAGCACCAGTGAAAGGAGGGTGTCTTGCGTTGGCACTAGGATATCATTGGACTCTTGGAATTGGTATGTCCTCCCCTGAAATCAAACACTGATGCAGAAAATGAATTAGAACCTTCTTCATTCACACTAAGCAGTTTCTGAAGTCAACCCTTTGTGCCCTCCTCCTAAATTGTGTTTTTCCAGTCACTCTCAGTCCGTCCAACCCACATCCAAATAACGATGTGGAGTGGAGAAGGGCACACAACTTTCCTGGACTTAACAGAACATATGACATCTCCCTCCATTGGTCAAATCCATCCTGCTGGGTATATAATCACTATCTGGGAATAACTAAGCGGTGGATCAGTCAACTCGTCTGGTTCTTGGGAGGATGCCACGATCATATTTCTCTTCCAATAGGACACTGGGCCTCATTACGACCCTGGCGGAGGACCATGGTGCAATTTGCACCATGGTCCATGGCGCTAAGCTGCCAACTCCGCCATGGTGGTTGGCGGACTTACCGCCCCATTCCGACCTTGGCGGGGCGGTAAGTCCCCAATCCCCATTTACCCTTCCCCATTCCCATTTTTGCCCCATAGGGTATAATGGGAGTGGGGAAGGCGTTAATTACGCCACCGTAAATTACGGTGGCGTAATTAACAACAAGTCCCGTAGCGCCATGGATTTTTCCGCCTGCAAAAAGCAGGCGTAAAAATCACCATGGCGCTACGGGAACTCGTAGTCAGGCGGAAAGGGGCGCCATGGTTTACGCCGGCGTAAACCCCTTTCCGCCAGGGTCGTAATGAGGGCCGCTGTCTTCATCTGGCACAATGCTATCAGTTCAACTTCCAGGTGTGGTGACAGTGAGATATTTGGCTTTGTTTAAGTGGGATGGATTTTAAGTGATGCATGTACCATCTCTCCCTCTGCAGTAATCATGGAGCCTTTCACTTTAGTGACAGTAAATTAGTGAAGGGCAGACAGGGATATGGGCTTATGGCTTCAACACTGGCTGCTTTCCAGCACCATTTCACTACATGCAAGATTTGTGCTTTGCTATGTTTATCAACACAGATTTCCATGCTGTCCTTCCATTCTGCCCGAGTGCTTTTATTTCTTCTGATGAGTTTGAGTCAAGTAGAATATGTTGAATGCATGGTTTCATAGTCCTTCTAAACATCACCTCTGATGGATGGTTCTTCAATGTTCTTTGCAGAGTCCCCAGCAACTCACACAAGACCTCTGCTATTGACCCCTTAGTGAAGAGGTATCCGAATGTTTCACTTGACATTGTCCTGGGGCCACAATACAGTCACTCAGCGATTATCAAAACCTAGATAGTCCGAGAACAGTTTGATATCTTGTACACTCAAGGCTGGAAATTGTCACATTTGACAACAAGGGGGATCCCATATGTCGAGGCTATCGTGTCAAGTGTGGGGATGACTGTTGTTTCTGCTGTTGATGCAATCACTTTGTGTTGTGGGTATCTGGATGGTTAATGCAAAATCACCATGATATAGGCACCTATGTGGATGGGTCAGAAGAAACTGACAGCTATTTCTTCCTATATGGCTGCCAGTAATTGCTATTTAAAGTGGTTTCAGAAGATGCACCAGTGTCACTTCTTCATTGTTGTTCCTACTAGTGTGTCTGTCTTGAGGAGCTACACTTTTTGGCACATAGGTCGTTTTGTAGAACTTCCTGGGCTAAAGCCACATATTTTGGAATTATAGGATTGCAATCCTATGCTTTTAAGGAGTATGGCCTCCCTAACATGGACAGGTCCTCCTTAATTAGTAAGAGAGTGTTCAGTGTATCTTCCTTAACATTGAGAGATAATTTGGCCACTGGCTTGACGTGCTGCCATTCACTTGATTGGAGACATTGAACAACTGACAATATCAGATCCTGTGCATCATTTCACTGTTTGTCAATTTCTTTTGTCATTCTGTATTATGTAGTTGTTCTGGGGTGACATTCTAGTGGCACGTGTTTGTAATGGATGTCTTGAAAAGTAATCAGCCGGGTTCTGTTCTTTGTCTGACTTGTGTACAATGTTGAATTTGTATTCCTGTAGCAACATGCACCGTCTAGCTATTCTGGGAGACATTTTCACTTTCGGTTGGCTGTTGTGTCTTGTGAGATCTTGATGGTGAGTGAACTTTGTAAATGTCTTTCCATATGAGAACAAATGATAGTGTTCAAAAGTCCACAAAACTGACAGGCATTTTTTTTGCTGCTAGACTCTCTCTCTAGGACTTGGACTTTTGCTGGTATATGATGATATTTTGCCTGGGGACATTGAACAAGATCTGTTTTGGGCCAGTATGGCAACAAGACCAACCGGGTGGGTGTCCATTGTCAGTTCAGTTCTCAGTTCAGGTTGAAATATGCCTTTCAGATGGCACTGGTGTAGAGGATCATCCAAATGCCTCTGCAGGAAGTCCCACCCCACTACTGCCCATTTGTTGGAAGCCTGAAACTGCACCATGCTTGACACCAGTAGTTGCGCCCATACAGCGACGAGTATTCGAGAAAAGTTATCCATTAAGAAAGCCAAACCAGATGTATGCCCGAAGAGATGACAATCTTGTGGAAGAGGTCCCCGAAAGAATATGAAAACAAGAGAAAGAGGAGCTTGTGATGTCACAAGGAGTGAAAGTGACGCACTAAGAAAAGAAGAAGTTGTATGTACCTTATAGAAACTGATGACGAAATAAGGAATCGAGTAAACATTCTTGTGCATAAAAGAAGATTGCAATATGTGTGTGTGTATGACAAACTGCAAAAAATACAAACTGTTCAATAAATGTACAGATGCAGCAATGCAAGTAGACTAAGTAATCATAGAAGCTAGCTCTACGTAGTGAATAGACTGCAGGCGAAGCTGCCATTGTATAATATCTGGACATCGGTGTCACAGATTTTACTAAGTTCAAACACACAGAGAAAGAAGGATTGAGAGCTGTGTGTTGCAGAAAAAGAATTAGCTGGAGATTGCGGACTTGAAGGGTGAAGCTGTTTGGCTTGGTATCAAAGCTGGCGCAACCCAAGGCCGGTTATCTATCCAGGAACAACAGAAACCGTGAGTCGCTGAATCATTGTGTGATAAGGTGCACCATGAGTGCCAAGTTTATTAATTCAAGACAATTAATTACTGCAAAATAGACTGTATTGCGGTCTCCTGTCACATGAGCCAAGGATGGATAAAGGAGTTGGGCATGCAGACCAGAACTGTGATAAGCATGCGCCTGTATTCCCTTATAGTCCCAAGAGAAGAGAAACTACTGCAAGGCCAAGTTCAAAGACTGTCTTGAATTTTTAAGCACTTATAAACGCGCACACAACGAACCAAATCGTATCCTGGCGCAGATGGAACAGAGAAATGAAACTCAGAAGGACAGGAGGACCAGCTGGGTAAACAGTAATATTCAACAAACAAAAATAGTCAAAATCACAAATTTATTTAAAGAGATAAGTTTTGAGACCTGCTCTAAAGGTCATCAGGGAGTTGGCTTGTCTCAGATATAGCGGAAGACTATTCCACAATCTGGGTCTGGTCACTGAAAAACACTGATCTCCTCTAGACCTTTACTTCATCCTAGGAATTTCAAGGAGGAGGTGGTCCTCCGACCTAAGAGTGCGAATAGGTTGGTATCATTTCAATTTGTCTATTAGATATGCTGGTGCCATGTCATGCAAGCTTCGATAAACCGGTCTTAAATTTAATCCGATCTTCGACTGTCAGCCAATGTAGTGATCGGCAGAGACCGGATGTATGAGTATTTTTAGGTACACCAAAGACCAGTCTGACTCCGGCATTTTGTGGTTTCTGGAGACGGTGGATTTGATTACTCAGTGCTTCGGCCAGAATACCATTGCAGTAATCAAGATTTGAATTGACCAGTGCTCCCACCACTACAGCACAATCTACTTTAGGCACATAGGGTAGAGCTTGGCACAAAAGGCGGATGTTATAGAATACGGACCATACCTTGGCTGAGACCTGGGCATTACATCCCAGGTCACTCTGCCAAATACAGCCCAGATTCTTGACCTTGGTGGAATATTTAAGGCTAGCTCCCAAAAACTGAGGAGGAGGGGGACATTTCCCTCCTTCAAGGAGATGTTTAGGCCCAAACAAAATCACCTCCGTTTTATTTGGGTTGCCAATTTTCCTCCATCCAAGTGCTTATCTCGTCTAGGCAACTAGTAACCACAGTAAGAGCATCTTTTACATCATCAAGTCTGATGTACAACTGAGCATCATCAGCATAAGAATGAAACCTGAGATTATATTTTTCCAGGATGTTCATGAAGGCACGGAGATAAATATTAAACAAAAGTGGAGGGAGAGCCGATCCCTGTGGCACACCAGAACACTGAGAAAGTATTTCTGAAAGATATCCCCCTACTCGAACACTTTACTGACGGTCGGTGGGAAAAGATGTAAACCATTGAAGTGCCCCGGGACCCACATTGATTAGAATTTTTAGGCGATCTAGCAAAATACTATGGTCCACCGTATCAAATCAAATACGGCTGGGGAGATCAAGCATCACAAGCAGGGAAAGTTTCCCAGCATCTCCTATCTGCAGCATGTCATCCCAGACTGCCGTTAAGTGCAGTCTCTGTCCCGTGTAGTGGACAGAAGCCAGACTGTAAAGGATGGAGTAGGCAGTGATCTTCAACATCTTCTGCTACTTCATGGAAGAAGGCATAGGCAATGAGAGTTGTTGGGCTAATTGGGTGGGAAGCAAAGTCATGTCCAGCTCCCGGGTATGAGCTTATGTGCTGCTAAGGAGCTGAATGTTCCAGACATGGCAAAAGCATGCCAACCAGTTACAGAGGGCCGTATAATGAAGGGCCTTATAGTTTAAGAGCCAATAGTATTTAGCGTACTTATTAAGGGTTCAGGATGAAGGGCAGGCTTAAGTTTTCCACTTGACAGTAGATGTCCTATCACAACCCGACTCCATATAGAAAGTATACTTAGATGTTCTCCTTGAACCAACCACAATCCCTCGTAGGTTGTTCTGATTTGTCACGTAGTATGACATCACTTATGATGATTTTTTTGTATATAAATGTGTTTTTATGTAAAATGAATTGAGAGCTCAAGCAGATGTCCGTTGTAACTCCCTGTTTTAGACAATTGATATTAAAACAGTCAAAATTGGACTTTGCCAACTTCCTGAGCCGGTCTGATTATTTGGTGTAAGAGTTACTCTGCATTCTATCATTTGCATGACACGTTACTGATTAAGGCCCTTATGTTAACTGGCAATAGGTGTTTGATTTGGTTGAACGGCTCTTGACAGTTCTTTGTCCAACCAAACTCTTGGTCTTGCTTGGTGAGGAAACAGAATTGTGCATTGATAGATATAAAGTCGTGTTTGTATCTTGTGCAGTAGCTTGCCATTCCGAGAAAGGATTGTAGCAGGAAGAGATGTTGGATGGCTGGTGCCGGCATGAGAGCTTGCACTTTTTCTGGGTTGGCACCCTTCTAACTTTGAAAAAGATGTTTCCATAAAATGTTATTGTGCGTTTGATGTAATCATAATAGTTCTTAACTAGGGTTAAATGTACTTTTTCCAGCCCCATGCAAACACTTTTGAGTGTTGCATCATGGGCGTTCTGAGTGGTGCCTATCATCACTCTAGTTTAGACACTGAGGGCGTATGTTATTATCTTATGTTATCTTCCAAGTCTTTTATACTGCACAGATCACCACCATAGTGCTCTTGAAGCCTCAAGCTATGTCAACACAAAGGTGACCTCACCAATGGTGGCAGCCGGACAGTGGGAAGAGAAAACGGAGTCAACATTAGCAGTAAATGAGAAGAGTGGGGATGGTCTCTGAGACATACATGTACAGGCAATTCACATGTAAAGAAATACAAAGATACAGGTCAGTGACAGTTGGGATAAATGTATAGTTTTTAGTAGTTTGGCCAGGGAAAATTTATTCAAGGGAGAAGAGTTTCCCTTGTTGGCCAGCCGAACCTTCATAGAGGCAGTTACTAGTGTGGTGGTGAGATTACATTAAGCCCTATTGTAGATGTGTGATGGACTGGGGATGTACTCAATAGTTCTTAAAGGTTTTGGGGGCTACTAACCAAACATTTATATTAGAGTTTCTGCTGGTGAAGGCGAGAGGGGTTCTGGTAAATCCGAGCCTGCTAACAGAGGTGTCATATCCAGGAATTGGCTATATGCAAAAAGAGTGCTAGGTGACACACATGGGGAGTTTGACAGAGCCATACAGGCTGGCCTCAGGTGGAGAGGAGAGAACACGTGTTGCACTGATGTGTGCTGAATTGGGAAATAAGCCACTGCAATGCAGTATGAGAGAAGTTCATTAAACGCAAGGTTGTAAAATACAGGCCATGCTCACTAAGTCAAAGGAGATACTCAAATTAAGGACAACACTCTGGGAGGGCATCTGGCCATTACAAGGCATGTGTGAAGAGGCTGTCTAGCCCTTTACGCACACACTTTGAGGCCTTCCTGCCCTGCCATAGTCCCTTCAAGTCATGCAAAAAAGGAACCAGAATGCACACACTCTTACTCTTATTCCCTAGGCCCAAACAGCCAGGATTGATAGACAGAACAATTGGGTAGGATTACAGGCACTGCTAAATGAGGGTGGTGTTTGATCTTTGCTTCCTCTGGGAGCAAGGCCATGAACCGGGCTGCCAGGAAGTTCTTGAGGCATGCTAGGATCTTTATGGGGATGGTTATAGTGATATTGGGAGGTTGGATTCCTTGCGGGCTGAGGCTGGGCTCTTCTGGGTGTGTATCTGCATAGTCCAGCCCTGCCTACCCTTCTGCACCTGGGCTGCAATTACATTGTCCTTTTAATAGAAAACTGCAGAGCAATCTTAAGGTTTGTAAGGGTTGTAGAGCCTGTCTCACCAGCTCACATTTGCAAGTCTACATGGGGCATTTCATGCATTTTTCATGCACTGAGTGCCACTAATGTGTATTATTTATTGGAGTGTTTGAGGGGTGCTATAGGTCACCTTATGGGGCCTTGTAAAAAAGACATGACACAGACATTCCAAGACATGCCATAATGTAGCATGACTATCATAAAATACATAACACGACCACCATTACGTTCAGAAAATGAACAGTTGAACACTAAAAATGAGCAAAACTCTTCTTTAAATGGAAAAATGGCCTTCTGAAACATTTGAAATTTGGAAGGAAGAATTCAAATAAAACATAAGAATGTAAAGAATTGGAAGACTAGCAGGAGTGTGTGTTTGAGGTGTGTCGGGGAAAAGGAGAACTCCTCAATCAACGCAGAAGAGAGGAGAATATTAAAAAGCAGAATTTTGTGAAAACATTTCAGGCCAAGATGCGCTTGGAAACACAACACATAGCACCTGAGAGCCCAGTGTTGTACAACATGTCACAGCACACAAACACACACACAGTCAGGAAAGAAGAGGAACTAAATAAGTTAATAAACACTTAAATAAAAACGAAAAAATAGCAAAACTCCCTTAAAAACAAAAATGTCATTGAGTAACAAAATCAATATTTGGAAGCAAGGATTGAAATAAAACACAAGTATAGAAAGAAGTGGAAGTCCACACTTAAATATCAAACATCTAAAGAATTAGATGATTTAAATTTAAGTGGTCTTAATACGTGGTAGACGTGGCTATGTATCTGGAGGAAAATTCCAGTTTTCACTGATGGTAACCATCATTCAGGTCGCGTTTTGAAAATGCTGTTGCGCCATTTAGCAGATGCATCATGTCACTGATTCGAGGGGAAATGCGTCTTGCCCTTTGCATGGCTCAATTTGGTAGACACATGCATAATGTCAAGGGCCGAGGTCATGCTGGGTAAGTTGTATCTGTTGTGTGCTTAAGTGGGAACCAATAGTTAGTAGCAAAAATATTATTATCTGGTGTCAGGACGACATACCTCTGGAATGCCAGCGTTCCTCTGTGGACATTATGCAGTACAACTAGTTAGAAAACCCCAGGGGAGCCTGGGAGGCAAGAGGAAATAAGGGCGCCACAATACCCAGTAATGCCCTGCAAAGGAATTACAATATGGTAGCCATCTTCAGGGGCAGCCCCGAAGCCCAGGCTGTGCATGCATGCTTTGCTTGCACTTGAGAGAGTCACTTGTACCGCAGAACTTCTTCTGAACTCTGTTCCTTACTCCAGGAACATTGGTACAACACCTCAGCAGACTGTTGAAACAAATAGGTTATTTGGTCATTTGGGGACACTCAAGACATTCCTGAGAACACTTAAATCGCAATAGAGGGTCCAAGTGTAGGGTGACTCCTGAACAGATATTTGCAGCGCAGCTGGCCAAAAAGATAAGTATGGCAAATAGTGACCATAGTGTTGTGGGCATTCTAGGAGGGAATATAATTTCAGTTCATATTGGAAACTCTCTTGCTGTGCCTTAGAACTCAATAGTGTTTCAGGCATCTGGATGTTGTGAGGACATTTCAGTGTTCAGACGTTTCTCTGGTTCCTTCCACAAATCATCACGCTAACCTCCTGCAAAAGAGAAAGTGTGGCATTCTTCAACTGTTTTCTGAGCACTAGAGACTAATCAATGCATGATGCAATATATTCTCAGCATGATGTTAATACACTGGGGTTCTATGTCTCATTGCATGCCACTAATGCAATAGGAAGCATCATTATTAAAAGTACAATTATTAAGGATGTAATATGAAGCACACAAAACTCTTATGTGAATGTTAACATGAGAGCGAATGAACCCAGCGCATGTGTGTTGGCCACAACATGAGAGATCTAGAAGCTTGGCAATCCTACAAGCGCTAAGGAGTTGAGCAGCATTCTTACCCTTTAAACTCACAACCTATCCATTTCATTTTCCCATTTCCTCTTCTTGGTTATCCTGCAACCTGCTACCCATCCAGTTATCAATTCTCTAACCAACCCTCTCTCCACCAATGCGGTTGCGGAACTCAGCTTGAATCCAAGTGTGGATGACAAAAAACCCTTGGGGTATAGATGGGGGTTATAGGTGGGTGTTCAGACAAGACCAGACACTAACCCCATCGGTGGCACAAATGCAAGGGCGCTGCAGATGTGTAGTACAAGGTGGCAAGAACACCATAATATGAGCAGAAAAGTGTAATACATGCCACTCTCTCACGCTGCATATGCTCTAGAGCACCATTTTATGGCCCTCTCGGGTGAAGGACTCATAGGGCCCACACTCTGTATATATGTCGATAAGAAGCCAAATCAACAAGTAGATGCGATCGATCAACAGCCATGTCTTCTACTTCCATCAGATCAAGATGGCAGGCAGCAGTAGGCACTTGAGGTAGAGCGTCAAAGACAGGAAGCGGATGCAGAAAAGTAATAAAACCAAACCTGCCATGCGGAGCAGCAGCTTGACAGAGCAAAGAATTGGACCCCAATGCCGACAAAGGCACACAGGTGTGCTGGAGGCCTCCACCAGTATAGCGACGATGTAACCGATCGTGCGACGGGAGTGAAAAGAGGCTCCCTGGAATAGCCCTCATGTCCCCTATGTGAATGTCAACCCGCAGAATGAAGAATGAAAGATGTAACTGGCTGCTCGGTTCAGCACCATCTGCACCAATGTATCCTACATATGCAAAGAGATATTCTCTTTGATGACCTTTCAAACCATATCCAATTGACGGCTTCGAGGAGACAGGTGTTCCATCAATGGACCAAGTTGACTGACGGTGAAGTCCAACAATGATGATGTCACTGGTGACAACACGACATAGCAGCATTAGTCATGAAGCAGATTTGCACTCCTGCATGAAGATGTGCGGGGACACACAAGTATGCATGAAGAACATGCTTATACCATCTGAAGCTAGAGGACAGATACATTTATATACTGCCAAAAGCTTTTCTTTTTCTTTAGTCAAATGCAGAAACGCAAGAAAGCCAAACATACGTGGACCAAGCTTGCAGCCACTTTATTGCAACTAAACTTAAGGTGCTACAGGAACATGTAATGAACCTATGGGGCTCTATCGCAACTAACCTGTAAGACGATATTAGAACACATAAGGAAACTATAGAATAACTGCAGTGAATACACATGAGACCACAGACCTCAATACATGGAGGGAGAGATACAGGCTCTGCAGCACAAAGCACAGAGACGGTGTTCGCAGCCAAGGACAAGGATGGGTGGAAAATTCCTGATTCCTGAGGCAGTGCGCCACCTGCAAGAATTCAGAATAAAATCATCATAATTGCACACAGTAGAGCTGCGTCTTGCGGTCTTCGCATACGTGACCCAGCAGAGCCGAACAATGGCTATTTACTTGTGGTGAGAAGAGAAACAAAACCCAGCGAAGACTGATACATGCATTGCCCAACAAAAATTGTAACCTGAAGGCACTCTTTCAGGCTAGGTGATCAGACCAGTGGAAACAATGGGGACACATAGACCTTCCCAGTACGTTCAAAAGTTACAGGCTCTGGCAATTTAGTGGCACCAGGAGGTGAAGAAAGTACGTCCAATAGCTGGTGGCAAAACCCACACAGTGACGCTGCTTGTTGCCAGTGATATGGCCCCTCTTGAAATCAGACACGGAAATCAATCGGAGCTTCATTTGTATTACACATTTACTGAACTCGGCCCTCTCTTCCCACGCCCCACATGACCAGACCACCAATCTCCCTATTTATGCCCAGACCACTTGAACGCAACGAGGTGCAGTGGAACACGACACAACATCAGTGTGGTTGGTGGAAGGGATCAGGTGATGGTCAGGATCGGACTGGCCTACAGGGCAATAGGGTAATGCGTGAACCAAAAATGCAAAATTCTGGCGTGGACCAGATATTTTGGTGGAAGTGTGGCACTTTTTTGGGCAATGTGGGCCAGTTTGATGAGTTACTTCGCTATGCGGCTAGAAGTTTTGACCATTGTTTCTGAATCAATATTCTTTAAAATGCTCAATTTGCATCACATTTTATCAAAAAGCTCCCCCTTTGGTACTATTCAAACAGTCTGTCACAATAGGAATGAATTGCCATTTGCAACTGTGGGCCACTTTTTCATTGGTGCCCGAGACAATTTTATACCCCAGTCCGACCCATGTGATGGTCATGTGGTTTGGGGTGCATTTTTTCCTATTGCTGCTTTTGATCAAACTACATAATCCTCCCCCTTGCGTCACTGATAAAATCAAGAATCTCTGTCATCATAACTTGCAGTAATTGAAACTCCTTGGTATTTCAAGTGTACATATGCCCACTAGTGTTTTTGCACAGGTTTGTTTTAAAACAGTTTAAGTAACACTTTCCAGTCCCGCCTCAAAGCCATGGCTGGCTGTTATTGGTTGCTAACGGGAGAAGGCTGCACAAGCGTGTGACCTCGCTGGACCGTTTAAGATTCATAACAAAAAGTTAAGCACACTTGGTTCTGTACAGGGCTTAGTAACACTGGGTGCAACTCAGGACATCTCTGACATCAACATCTCTGGATTTGTGTTCGAAGTGCTCTTTACAGCCAGCAAAAACCACAAAAAATAAGCAATTTCACAATGGGAGGGGAAGTATTTATCATGGAGACAAACAGATCTGGCAGGGTCACCCTGACATTGTACCCGTTGTCATTTTAGCTCATGGAAAGGTTAATATAGCCTGAAAAACAACAAAGATAACACGGTCCTGGAAAACATATAGAAAAATCTGCGGTCACAAGGGTGTGATCCACAGATGAAAGAAGGGCTGTCATTCTTACAGAGCACAAAAGTACTGAACAAAAACTAGAAATCAATCAGATTTACATAATAAATCGGAGACTAATCTCTCGCCCAATCTATATTCTCGGAATCCTCCTGTGACTAATCGCTTCTCGCTTGCCTTTTCCAATCTGCCTTAGCTGGTGCTGAGCCCTCCGACACCTCAGCGTGTAATTTGCACTTTAATAGAAAAGTTGGCCAAGTGATTACAAAATTGTCAGATACGAATACTCTCTCCACACTGCAGCTCACTTCTAACAATACAGTGGGGGAGACCTCTTAGGTCTGTGCAGTTTAAATCTGTATTATTTATGTACACACACATGACTCTCTACAAATATTAAAATGCACATATATGTACATAGGTACACATATATAAATTAATGTGCATACTTGAATGCATGCACAATTATATAAATGTGTGCACATTTTTATATATACATATCTATCTTAATACACGTGTGCATATATATATAAATGTGTGTGTGTATATTGTAGAGTTGTGGTCGCACCTATATAGGTGAGGTAACATAATACTTTACAATGTTTTCTTCTGTAACTTTTGTGCTCGTCCTCGACCGTTCACAAAATTATTGACGGGCTTCATATTTTGCGAGACCCCACACACACACACTCCTGCCAATTTGTGTGAGGTTTCATAAAGATTGTTATGCCCAAAAGCATAGCTGAAAACCCGCTGTGTTTGCATTGCATTTGCAAAAGAGCCTCACAAATCATGATTGCAGCCTTAATATCTCGAAAGGGCCCACTTCCATCTTGGCATTTTGGCACACAAGTAACTGTTATCCTGAATTTTGTGCACGCCAAACAAGTTTTAAAAATCATATCAGCTACATTTAAGATGCTCACTTTTGAACAAAATGCATCTACACATCGGACATGCGCAATAGAGTCGGAGAGACATAAGATAATGATGGACATACAGCAAAACACACAAACTTATCCACAACCGTTAACACACACACGTACAAACACAGCAAGACTCACCTAATGTCAAAGCCTGATCACTGTATTTTCTACGTTTGTCATTGCTTTTGGTTTGTCATTGCTTTTGTCAATTTTTAAAACATTTCAAACATTTGACTTTTGAACCCTTTTGTTGAACGAACTGAAAATATTTAGCTGAGATGGAATAATGCATTAGCTTTCGAAGTCACAAAGAACTTCCTCATCGAACTGTAAAATGCAAAATTGAGGGGAAGGAAACAGTAAAGTTACTTTTACATATAAGTCTGGCATGCAAGGAATTCATTGCTGTCATCATCTTATTGAAAAGCTATGAACCTACACTACAGAATTCTTTGATTGCAGGCAGAGCAGTCACAAATGTTTCAATGTTGTTAGAATTCTCACATTTTCATAAATCGAAGAAGTTCAGGCTTTTCTACATTGAAGATCAGTCTTTTCTGCGTTTACAAACATGAGAATTTTACTTATTTTTTTAAAACAGAACCTGTTCACTTTATAAGTATGTATATTTCTGTTAATGGTAAAAATAAGTGCAGATTTTAACAAGGCAGAGGAAGCATGTGTAACAGTGTTATAATTATTACAGGCAGGTAAATGGCATTGCTGGAGATACCTGTACCAAAAATGAACATTTGCATCAGATTTTAGGATGCCACTCTAGCTATAGTGAACATGGAACCCACTATAGCTAGAGTGGCATCCTAGAATCTGTCCACCAGGCCACATTCTAGAAATCCATCTAAAAGAGGTGTTGCTCAGCTGTGAGGATAAGGTCTTGAGTACCCCAGTATTGTTCACTGGTGTAGTACTGTCATTTTATTTACACAGAACACTGTGATTTAATGTTTGTAGTGTATATAACAGTTGCCTACTCTTATTAGCTATGGAAACATTTACCACGGCTACTCGTGCTGCTCTTAAGGTAGAACACTTTAAAAGGTTATGTCTAGATAGAGGATTGCCATCCTCTAGTTTAAAGGCTGAACGTATACAGAAATGAGACTCTAGGCTTCTTCCTTTACCAGTAAGTAGTGATGCAGTGGATGCTGGGGTAGGTCCCAGCAGTAGCAATGGGCATGTACTTACTGACACTATTGAAAAGGCAGAGGAAAAACAGGAAGAGTCTTCTCATGTTTCCATGTCAACCTTAGAAACGTAGGCTTTGTATGAGTTTAAGAAAGAAAATCTTAGGCTCATAGAAAAGCAGTTTAACATGGATAAACTGGCGTTTGACAGGATAGAGGAACAGAAAGACAGAGAACACCAGCTGGAGCCAGCCAGACTACAAGGGTCTCGCGGCTCATCCAGGGTTTTGGTTCTGAGAGTGGTTTTGGATGCTCTTCTTATCCAAGATTTCCTAAGGATCTGTCGAGAATGTATGAGGAGAACAATTATATCATTGATTGGCTGACTGCTTTTGAGTATCCGTGTGAGAAGGAGAGCCTGATAAGATTGATTGGTTGTTCAGCAGACTTCCCCATACTGGCTGCAGTGCCATTATGGAAATGTCTAAAGCTGACAGAAAAGATTTTAGCAAACTAAAAAAGGCTTGACTCCTGCCCAATACCTAAAGATATTTAGAGAATACAAACAGAAAGTATTGGGTGTCACAAATAACACCCAATACTTGGGTGTCATTTGTTACTGATTCCTTAAAGAATTTGAGTATCTGGGTAGAAGGCCATCAGGTAACCACTTTTGAAGGCGTGATCAATTTGGTCATGCTGGAACATATTTGTGCTTCCTGTTTCCCGTGAGCTTAAGCAGCACTTGGCCGATTCAAAGGAGTTGGGTCCTAATAAGCTGGCCATTGCTGCTGATATTTGGATTTCCCATAGAGTGCCCCATAAGGACCAGTATGCTTCTGGTAAGCATGAGACAAGGGGAAAAGCAGAAAGAAAAAGAGGGTGGATACACTGATAAAACTTCTTCCCATAAGGCCTACAAAAATGTCCATGAGGGGAATACACTGCATGGAAAGGGTAGTTTGAGAGCTGACACACTGATCCTCCCTAAATACAAGGACCCAGAGGATCTTGTATAGACTGTGGAGCAAGAGACCATATAAAGCATAACCCCATATGGAAGACTAAGACCTGAATCTTGCACTTCCTTATGAAGAGGAAAAAATACTCACACAGGCATCCTTCTCTTTAGATTCCTTACCCTGCGGAATAGGATTGGAAGTAGTTTTAGTTTCCCTAGATTTCTGAGATCCTAAGTTTGCAGAGGCGTATGCCGTTATCTCTGATAATACCAAACATTACTTTAAGGATAGTGCACTGGGGAATGGGGTGGATACCTCTGCCATTAGGGACACTGGGGCCAGTCGGACTGTAGCAGATTCCACTTTAGTAAATTCAGATGCTCTGGACAGAGCTCCTTTGGCGCCCACTAAGTTGGCTGATCGCCACCTTCTCAAGTTTCTTTGACAAATCATCAACACAAGTACATTCTAACTTACCTGCAAAGACTTCTTCCTGTTACTTTTGGGCACAAGGCTCCATGCATCTTAGAGATCGGACTGATTAAGCTAGGGAAACCACTTGTGGCTTGGTTCTAACTTTAGTGCATTCATTGACTTGCCTCCTATGTTGATTAAGTCATTTAAATGCATTTTAAGAACCTGTGGTGAATGTATATAGGGTTAATATTGAGTATTGTGCGACATCACCTGCTAGTTTAATTTGTTAGTGTGTGTGTGAAAGGCCCAGAATAAATATTGTATTTTTATACATACCAGTGAACCGGGACAGCCGACCCAGCCCTTTAAGATGAGGTAGCAATACTTTGAGATGAATGAGGATACAGAAGATACTCAAACATCAATAATCAAAACGAGTCAGGAAGTTGGCAAAGTTGACTGTTTTAATAACAATTATCTAACACAGGGAGTACAACGGACATCAACGGACGTCTCGCGGCATGGTCTCTCAATGCATTTTACAAAAAAACATCATACTTATAGTAAATATCTGTCATAGCTGACGTCAACCTACATATTTGCTAATGTCATCCTACAAAACTACAACAACCTAGTGGCAAATGTGATAAGCTTAAGGGGAACATCTAGGTATAAGTTCCATACTAGTCTAAAAAGTGATAGGTTCTTCAACATCAGGTGGGACTACTAAGCCCATCCTTCAAACAAGTCACTATAAATGTCACTAAATACACAACGTCTTATTGGTTATAAAAACTGTATGGCTCTTAATTACGCAGCCCCCTACAATTGGTTGGCACTCTTACATGCGTCAGTACTTTTCCACCCATGTTAGCAGCACACAGGCCAGACTTCCAGGTGCTGGTGAGCTGGTCATAACCATAGCTTCCCATCAATTAGCATATCATCTATCATCACCTCAGTGGTCTGCACGTCAATTAAGCCTTTGAACTTGGCTTTGGAAATGTTCTTTGCTCTGGAGAATACAGGGGAGTAGAGGCACGCTCTGCCTCTCTGCGTAGGTGTGGTTCATCATGTTTGTCCAAGATCATCCCTCCAAGTCACGGAAGACCACGAATTTGAGCTCTGGTGCATTTAAAATACTTCTATTTAATGAAACTCTGACATCTTCCTTGTTTTCGTCCATGCCTTCTGAACAGGAGTTTCATTCACGATTGTAACTAATGTCTGCTCATCCCAATCCGATAAGACCTTGGCTTCTTGGGGCTGGTCCAGCCTCGCCTTTCTGAAATTCACTTCTGTTCAATTGTTTTTTCAACTACGACACACAGGAAAAGATCTTCCTTCTCTGGACCAGCTCTGCTATAACACGTAGTGGAAACATCCATTCTTTACTTACTCCTATATATATGTATATGTTGGCGCATGCCGCAATCACTGCATAGCTACCCTCAAGAATACTTCGTCTGCTTGCGTTTCTTTGCATCTGTACACGTGTAAAATGACTTAATATCTTCATTGTTTCTGTAGCATATGTTTCTTTATCTCGAGCCCGAGATGACACTTATCTTTCATACTTTCTTGATGCCTTATAGAATATCTTCATCCTCTCGTCTCTGCATCTCTTCTATGCCCATCAGTCTGGCTTCGTGTGACGCCACCAGTCTGCTCTTTCATTCATTGGTCCTGCTTCTTCTGGGATTTCATTCAAGTGGCCATCATACTGTCTTGTATGCAGGTATGCGTTTCTCAATGGGAATCTTGCCTCCAGGATTCTCCTTGGTATTGGTATTTTCACTGGTACTGCACGTGTCTCACTCTCTGGCTCCCAACATATAGGCAATATGGGCAAGATGCTTGAGGTGGGGGTACTTGGCTCCTTCTATAAACCAATCTCAATTTAATTATTGTGTGCTACATTGTGTGGACTCATTGTTGACCCCTGACCCCACTAACACTCTCCTGCGAAAAGCCTCCATTGCTACCTTGATTGGGTTTTGGCTGCCCTCTCAGAATTCCCTGTTCACTATAATTAGAGTGGCCTCCTAAAATCTGTCCACCAGGCCAGATTCTAGAAATCCATCTTAACATGCATCATGCACATACATTGTGAACACTGGTAATGCACCCTCAGTTTCATATAGGTGATAGGAATTATACTACTTTGCTAAGATATACAAGTTGCACATTGTTTGACCATACCTAAAACAAAGGACAGTTCATTATACATAGCAGTCTGAAGAACCTTTTGCATTTTATTATTAAAGCAATAGAAGCCAAGGAGGGGGTGGGTGGAGCAGTTAAAGGCAAGGGCATTAATGTGAGCCCGGTGGCATCAACAGACCGTTAATGCCCCCCACCGGGGGTTGTATTGTAATTAGTTTCCCTGGAATGTTCTAGCGGGGTACTAATAGTTTATTTTTCTCAAGTTGAGAAATGGCGTATAAACTGTTTCTCAACTGAAGAAAAACTACAAAAGAAATGGGTGCCATGGGTCGGGAGAAAGGAACAGTGTCCCTTCTCCCTTTCCATGGTGGCCATTGCTGGATCGGTACCGCGCCCGATGCAGGGAAGGACAGAGCATTGCAGGTAAGTGGGGTTGGGTTAGGGAGGGGTATGAGATGTGGAGAAGGGATCTGGGGGTGGGTGGAAGGGGAAGGAGAAGGGGATGCGGCATGGGGAGAGTGCACACTTACCTACACCCCAGTGAAGGAAGATAGCGGCCTACCGCTCTGAAGAGTCTCGGAGTGGGGGCTTTCCATGTGTGGTAATGACCCCCTGCCTAACCACCACATTGTCTGGCAGGTCACCACACCCCCCTTGCCGGGAATTCATAAGTGTTAGAATTCCTTCAGTCAGACCGTATTAGGTCTTGCGAACGAGCAGCCATGATTTTAAAATGTTCATTTTTCATACAGATGTTTTCAGCAAGGCGATTTTACCTTTGAAACGAATGCACCATAACTCATTCTTCCTCTGTATTTTCAAAAATCTGCACTTCAAGACTTTTTAATATGACCATAAATATGCATACTTTCAAATAGAGAGGCCCTATTTTTGTCAAAATAAAGAAATGTTCTCCTCTATTGGTTGTGCCACACTGATTTTGCTTTCAAATGTGCAACATTAATTGTTGCCTGCATGAACTGTTTTGCTGCCTGATGTCCCACATTAAATGTTACCCACATCAATTGGTGCCTCATTGTAATTTTGCTCCCAGGTATCACGCATTAATTATTGGTTCCCACATTAGATGTTGCCCCACTCTTATTGTGTTTCTTAATATCCCACATTAATTATTCCACCCCCACCCCTTTGATTGTTGCCCCACAGTAGTTTTACTTCTTGTTGTCCCACATACATTTTTGTTGAATTGTGATTTTGCTCTCTGGTGTTCCATGTTAACTGTTTCTCTCTGTGATGGTCAATGTCATCCAACTTCATTTATTGTCCACATTTATTGCTGCCCCAGTGTGAAGTCGATTCATTGTGTCTCACTTTCATTGGTGGTCATTGATTTTACTGCCTTATGTACCACATTAGTCATTGCCCACATTAGTTGCTGCACTACTGTGATTATACTCCCTGGTGTACCATATGAATTATTGTCCTGCGTGACTTTCCTCTCTGGCATCCACCATCGATTACTTCACACATTTGCACCCCATTAATTTGATCCTTGGTTTGCCACATTTATTGTTGCCCCACTGTGATTTTGGTGCCTGCTATTCTACATTCATTGTTGCCCAACTGTGATTTTGCTCAATCTCGTCCAACATAAAATGTAGTCTGCATAAATTATTCCCTATTTTGTTTTTTTCTTCCTCGGGTCTCACATAAATGTTTCCCATATTAATTATTGCCCCGTTGTGATTTTGCGCCCTGATGTCTCATTAGTTGTCCTACTGTGATTCTTCTCTCTGCTGTCCAGCATTATGTGTTGCCCTCTGTTTTATTTTATCCCTAAAATCCAACATCAATGTTGCCTACATTTATTGTTGCCCAGTGTGATTTTGATGCCTGGTGCCAACATTAATTCTTGCCTCATTAATTATTGCCCGCTGTTGGTTTGCTCCCTGTTGTTCCACATGAATCAGTGCCCGAACATGATTTCTCTCCCTGGTGTCCCACATTAGTTATTGTTCCACTGTGATTTTGCCCCCGCCCCGGTGTCCCACATTAATTGTCACCTATATTCATTGTTGCCTGTCTGTGATTTTGCTCCCCAATGTCCCACATTAGTTGTTGCTCACATCGTTATTTTGCTCCCTGGTGTTCAACATTGGTTGTTGCCCACATTAAATGGTTCCCCTTTTTTGATCTCTCAAAATAATTGTTGCCTACATTAATTGTTATCCCTTTTCCTGTTTTGCTCCCTGGAATCCGACATCAATTGTCACGTCTCGGTAGTTATTGCACCACATTTATTTTTCTTCATGCTGTCCCACACTAATTGTTGTTTCCATTAATTGTTACACTTCTGTGACTTTGCTTGCTTTTGTACATCGTTAACTCTTGACTGTTTGTGATATTGCTTCTTGGTGTCCCACATTACTTTTTGCCCACATTAATTCTCGTGCCCCGCCTCCCCCTGCCTCTTGTTATTTTCTCTCTAGTATCCAACATGAATTGCAGCCCTCCGTGATTTACCTCACTGGCATCCAACATTAATTATTGCCAACATTTATTGTGACCCCCGCAGCAATGTTGATCCTTGGTGTCCCACATGAATTGTAGCCAGTTGTGATTTTGATCCTTGGCATCCAACATTAGTTGTTGCATCACTGTGATGTTTCTCCTTGGTGCACAACATTAATTGTTTCCACACCGCTCTTTGCAATTTGCACCATGATTCCAACATCAATTTGTGGCCACATTTACTGTTGCCCTGCTGTAACTACCCACTGGTTTCTCACGTTCATTGTTTCCCAAACGTGAATATGCTCCTTGGTATCCCACATTATGTGTTGCCCACACTTATTGTTGCCCCCACTGTGATTTAGTTCCCTATTTTCCCACATTAACTGTTGCCCTGTTGTGCTTTAGTTCATGATGGGTTATATTATTTGTTGCCTAACTGTGATTTTGCTGCCTGGTGTGCCACATTAAGAGTTATCCTGTTACTATTTATCTCCCTTGTGTCCCATATTAATTGTTGCTCCTATGTGATTCGGTATCCCACATTTATTGTTGCTCTACTGTGGCTTTGCTCACTGGTGTCCACCACAAATATTTGGCCCATTGTAATTTTGCTTCCTGGTCTCCCACAATAAGTGTGAAAGATATTTACAGGCCGATTCATGGAATTAATGTGCGCTGAAAAATCCTGCGCAAGCGTTCGAAACCGTGCGAATCGCAGTGCAAGTACGAAAATCGCAGTGCAAGTGCGAACATCGCAGCAAAACCCGCGCATACCGATTCATGGAAGTCCGTGCGCGAGTAAAATCTGGGATGTGCGCTGAAAATCTGCGTGGCACACGCCGGCGCATAGGTCATCAAACGGTGTGCGCTACGGCCACAGCGAAAGCGCACATAGCGCGGCGCACATAACAAATGTAGGTGTAACACGGGGCATGACACGCGGAATGGGGAACAATGCGTGAAAATGTGGGCGTCACAGGGGAAGTACAGGAGGCAAGTGCGCAGAACACTCACACGCTCGCCTACAACACGTATTCATGGAATCGAATAGGGCAAACCAGCGCATGGGCGAAGACGCGCACAGGCCTAAACACGTCCGCCACACGAAGGCAGGCAGTAGCGTCCCTGCGCATGAAAAAGCACGTATATACAGCTCTGATGATTGTCCTATACTGTGGCCCTCTAGGACAAATGACGTGCAAAGGGGTATGTGACAAACACGGACACCCGCTGTGTCAAAAATAGCATGTGCATGTATTTCGGGGGTGCGCAGGAAGTTTCACACGCGATTGGCCTTTGGCGAGCGGGGTGCATGTAAATCTGGGGTTCGCGGGAGGTTTCACACGCGATAGGCCCTGTGCAAGTGGGCTGCGTGTATTCCTGGGGTTTGCGTGAAGTTGCACATGCGATTGGCCTGGGTACGTGTAAATCTGGGGTTCGCGGGAAGTCTCACACGCGATAGGCCCTGTGCGAGTGGGGTGCGTGTATTCCTGGTGTTCGCGTGAAGTTTCACACGTGATTGGCCTGGGTACGTGTAAATCTGGGGTTCGCGGGAAGTTTCACACGCGATTGGCCTTGGGCGAGCGGGGTACGTGTATTTCTGGGGTGCGGGGGAAGTTTCACACGCAATTTCAGCAGGGTACGTGTATTTCTGGGGTTCGCGGGAAGTTTCACATGCGATAGGGCCTGGTCGAGTGGGGTACGTGTATTTCGGGGGTGCGCGGGAAGTTTCACACGCAACAGGCCCTGTGCGAGTGGGGTACGTGTATATCTGGGGTGCAGGGGAGTCCTACACGTGAATTGGCAGTGTGGGTCCTACCAGGTGTTCCCTCTACACCCTCCACAGCCCCTGCAGGCAGCCCACACCACAGGGGACTACCCTGCACCCCTGGTCATGTCCCGCAGGCAGCCCATCCACCATGGGCATGCCCCCCAGGCAGGCCACATGTCAGCTTGCACTACTGATCACCAACGCATGGCCCCCTACACCCCCACCCCCCAGCACTGAGGCGCACCTGCCAGCAGGCCCCCACTCATGTCCCCCAGCACCCCCACCCCCCAGCACTGAGGGGCACCTGCCAGCAGGCCCCCACTCATGTCCCACTCATGTCCCCTTGCACCCCTACCCCCCAGCACTGAGGGGCACACGCCAGCAGGCCCCCACTCATGTCCCACTCATGTCCCCTTGCACCCCCACCCCCCAGCAGTGCAGGGCACCTGCCAGCAGGCCCCCACTCATGTCCCCTTGCACCCCCACCACCCAGCACTGAGGGGCACTTGCAAGCAGGCCCCCACTCATGTCCCACTCATGTCCCCTTGCACCCCCACCCCCCAGCAGTGCAGGGCACCTGCCAGCAGGCCCCCACTCATGTCCCCCTGCACCCCCACCGCCCAGCTGTCAGGGGCACCTGCCAGCAGGCTCCCACTCATGTCTCACTCTTGTCCCCTTGCACCCCCACCCCCCAGCAGTGCAGGGCACCTGCCAGCAGGCCCGCACTCATGTCCCACTCATGTCCCCTTGCACCCCCACCCCCCAGCAGTGCAGGGCACCTGCCAGCAGGCCCCCACTCATGTCCCCTTGCACCCCCAGCAGTGCAGGGCACCTGCCAGCAGGCCCCCACTCATGTCCCCCAGCACCCCCAGCCCCCAGCAGTGCAGGGCACCTGCCAGCAGGCCCCCACTCATGTCCCCAGCACCCCCACCCCCCAGCAGTGCAGGGCACCTTCCAGCAGGCCCCCACTCATGTCCCCCAGCACACCCACCCCCCAGCAGTGCAGGGCACCTGCCAGCATGCCCCCACTCATGTCCCACTCATGTCCCCTTGCACCCCCACCCCCCAGCAGTGCAGGGCACCTGCCAGCTGGCCCCCACTCATGTCCCACTCATGTCCCCTTGCACCCCCACACCCCTGCAGTGAAATGGCGATCTCATGACACCAACCAAAAGTCAACTATGTACATCAACACATGTCTGCCACACAAAGGCAGGCAGTAGCGTCCCTGCGCATTAAAAAAATGTGCGCTAACAAAAAGCACGTATGTACAGCTCGGATGAATGTCCCATACTGTGGCCCTGTGGACAAATGACGTGCAAAGGGGTACGTGACAAACACGACACCCGCTGTGTCAAAAATAGCATGTATTTCGGAGGTGCGCGGGAAGTTTCACACGCGATTGTGCCTGGGCGAGCGGGGTACGTGTACTTCAGGGGCCGTTTTACACGCAATTGGGCCTGGGCGAGCGGGGTACGTGTATTACTGGGGTGGGCAGGGAAGTACAGGAGGCAAATGCGTGGAACGCCCACACGCATGCGCCAAAAAAGACGCGCTAATCCGGAAACACGTACGCCAGCAGGAAGCAGGCGTACGTGGACCCGCGCAGCATAAAAGTGTGCGCAAACAACAAGCAAGCTCAGATGCCAGGATGAACATACCGTTCCTAGCAACAGTGGCCCTGGGATACCGCAGGAGGAGGAGGAGGATAGTCAGGCCCAGAATTTTCACACCCAGAACCAGCCTTTTTGGCATGCCTGATGACCAGGTGTATGGGAGGTACAGGTTTCCACGTCACATAATACTCGACCTGGTCAGTGAGTGGGAGGATGACCTCACATCACCCACCCTCTGCTCCCAAGCACTCCGCCCCCTGGAGAAGGCCCTCAATGTACTGCACTTTTTGGCCACCGGATCATTTCAGCGGACAAGTGCCATAGTGGGGGGGTGTCACAGGCCACGCAGTCACGCTGCCTACACCAGGTCTTGGCCATCATGACTGCACGCCCATCAGTCCGCAGGCACATATACCTGCCCAGAACACCTGCAGAAAGGCAGGCTGCCATCCAGGATTTCTATGGGGTGGTACAATTCCCCAAAGTCCTAGGTGCCATTGATTGCACCCATGTGGCTCTACGTCCCCCTAGGGCATCAGAGCACATCTATAGAAACCGCAAGCACTGGCATTCCATCAACGTGAAGGTAGTATGTGATGCCAAGGGAATCATCACCTCAGTATATGCCAACTATCCAGGGTCCACCCACGACAGTTTCATTTACAGAATGTCAACCCTAAACCGGGACCTAGAAGCAGGGCGGCATGGCAATACATGGCTGCTTGGTGAGTATAAATGCCACAGCACATGCATGCATGCCAGATACTGAGTAATGTCACAACCCCACTAATGATACCCATCACCACCTCCCCAGGGGACAGTGCCTACCCTCTGAGAACCCACATGATGACGCCAATTCGGAACCCCACCACGCCACCCGAGGTAAGACACAACACAGCCCATATTGCAACCCGGGGCATAGTGGAGCGCACATTCGGAGTGCTCAAGGCACGCTTTCGCTCACTTGACCGTTCAGGTGGGCAGCTGTTATACGCTCCCCCAGTAGTGTGCAGGATCATAGTGGCAGCATGTGTCCTGCACAACGTTGCAACATGCCGGGGCCTGCCGGTGGACATGGTGGTGCCCCCACATCCCCAACCACATGCACGCCCGCTGGTCATGGGAGGGGAAAGGGCACGGGATGAGGCGGCCCGAACACAGCTGGCGGCTAATTACTTCACTTAGAATCACACCCCTGTGGAGTGCACACAGCCCTGCCACATATCAGCTGACAATCAATGATGATGACATAAGGGACAGTCAACTGTCACAACCATACCAGCCTGAGATTGGTCAACTGGAAGTGTCACAATGTGTGCGTCCCTACCTACAGAAACACCACCAATGCTGTGTAATCAAAAGACACATATGCTGCTAAATGCATTACCCCCTTGCAAAATACAACATGAGAACAGTGCCATGTCACCCAACCCCTCCCCAGCACCACCACCCAACACACCATGGCATGTCATGCTATGTGAGAGCAAACAAAGCAATCCCGAAAACCTGACACAAGTGTCACAAAGTATAGTGTCCCTAATGGAAACTGGCCACACACAATATGCTCCTAGTAATGTTGAACTAACAACACACATGACCAAATACTTACCAACAATACAATGCAGCTACACAAGCACAACCACAACTAAAACATGACAGTACTAAGTTAAAGTAGTCGTAGTCCTACAACCTGAATATGCCACCAAATCGCCCCCTTCCAACTGTAGTCTTGCAGGCTTCAAAACTTGTCTGTGTACTGCATACAACATGAACTCCATCTCCAAACTAGACGGGCTTAGGAAGACATGCGGAATGAACCTGCAAATTTAGAGGGAGACATGGAAGCAGAAGCATACATAATTACAACATGCAGTGTACAATACAACAACAATATACACAAGGAATGTCTACACAGTATTGACTACAGACTGCCCACACAGCTCATGGGAGCCCAACATCACTGTGTACATCACTGTCACTTGGTCACACCCTTTGCAAGCCCATGGAAACGGGAAGCAGGAGGGGTGTGTGTCTCACGAACCCAAGCATCAAACCCAAACTCAGTACAAGCCTGCATGTGCCCAGCCGGAATAAAGTGGATGCCCACGGGAGCCACACAAGGCAACACACTATCAAAAAATAATCAAAAATCAAAAATGGCCATGTGGGGGCCGGGGAGGGAGGCCACCCAGGAGGTCCGAGGACAGGGTGCGCACCAACAGCCACCTGTGTGGATGTTGGGAAAAAAAAAAACACCTCCATGGGCTCATGGCCTGCACGGCTATGCCAGTGTGGGAGAACTTCTGCCGTCTCTCTCATGACCCTCTGCTGCTGCATCAGGAGGTGGTGGTGCAATGGGAGGCAGCCCACGCAAAGCCCTGGTATGGTCCTCCATGGCAGCAAGCATGCGGGTGTTGAAGGTCTGGTTCTGGAGGATTATAGTGCGGAGATCCCCATGCAACACCTGACGTGATGCCCGGATCTCCTCCTGAGTTGCCCGCATCTCCGCTGAGAGCGTACTTGTGAGCTGCTCCAGCCGCTGTTCTGCCCTAAAATTAGTCGAAACCTCAAGGTCAAGAAGAGTCTGCCTGAGGTTATGGAGTCCTTCCCTAAGGGCTTCCCTGTGGGCCTGGGACTCTATTGAGATGGATTGGCGCAGAATCTCCAGTGCCGCCCGTCGGTCCCTGTTGGACGCTAACACGTCTTCCCTGTGTGATTGGCAAATGGAGTCTGTTGCTTGCTGTAGTTGCTCCATCTGCCTTTCAGAGGGGATAATGGAAGTGGCCACCCTCTCCAGTGCCTGAGCCATCATTTCAACTGATGCTGCCTGTTGGGTTGCCATAGCGTACATGGAGTTCTCCCATACGGTATTGCCTGGTGGCGTACGGCCACCGCGTCGACGGGCACCACACCTGTTTGGGGCAAGGCGATGTGCACCTTGCTGTGCTGGCACCACCTGAGGCTGCAGGACTGCATTCCCCCTCTGATCTGCTGGCCCAGGAACAGGATCAGATGCTGTGGAGTGTGGCCCTGCATCCGTAACCGCCAAAGGCGCCTCTACCAACACTGACATCCCCATAGAGGGTTCTACCCCTGGTGCAGGTGGGTTGGACAGAACAGAATCCCTGCCAGAAACATTTACCTGGCACGGCATATAGGTCTCATCATCCGAATCAGCACCTGAATAGAGGTCTGGGGAGGTACACCCAGAAACACCCCTGGAAAGTATGATCTGCAGGAGGATTGGGTTCTCACCCACCACCACACCACGTCCCCCGCTGGTGCCCGGTCGTGCCTGGGATTCCTCCTGGGTCTGCACCATCTCCTCAACCTCAACAGCATCAAGTGTGTCATCCCCTGCAAAAATATGAAAGAGAAAAAATGGAAACAGGCATTAGCACCATAGCACACAAATAGCCTGTCAAGCTACCGAACCAGTATATGATTCACACATGTCCCACATGACTATAACCCTCCCATGCCTGCACTGTCACTGAGTAGTAAGGGGAGGCAAAAGGCAGACATTGATGACACCAATATGGGAGAGCAACACATTTGCTGCATGCTGGGTAGCACTACCATCACACATTGGCCTGTGAGTGGCATGTCCAATACACACACATGACACATGGCAGATGGCATTTAACATACCCCTGGTACATTTGACAAGTACAGCCATATGTCAGTGATTGAGTACTGTCACCCATCCATGTGAGATGGACATGATGACATGAAAAATTCTGCATACTGTGACTAAATACACATGTGCCACTCACAGCAACACATGCAGTGTAAAAGAATACAGTAATAGTTGTCTGATCTATTTTTCATCACATTGACATCACAGGAAACATCTTGTCAGTTTCCACATGCAAACAGTCACTCATCTAAACATTTGTGCAGGCCAATACTCCATCAGCCTGAATGGTCTCA
The DNA here is from genome assembly GCF_040938575.1 of Ambystoma mexicanum. NCBI lineage: Eukaryota > Metazoa > Chordata > Amphibia > Caudata > Ambystomatidae > Ambystoma > Ambystoma mexicanum. Next base: position 510,531,161 of record NC_090929.1, on the reverse strand, counting down.
TTGTGTACATAACCAGGTAAAGCATTGCCCCAGTGTGGCCAGTAAACAATTACCGAAGCATATCGCATATGTCACAATAGGGTTGATAAATGTCTAGCAAAAAAGGGGAGAGTGGAAAATATCATCCTGAAGGCACACTTACAAATTCTGACCAATGTAGTTGCAAGATGGCAGTACAAGGTCAACTGCACTATTGTGGACCTAATAGGCTACTGTGGGCAGAAGGGATGCAGTCATAGCCAAAAACAAGGCACGTGATCCCATGTGAGGAAGGAAATGGGTGACCCATAGCACTCCTGAGTACACACCCTCACCTGGCACTCAATCAGAACCCGTCACCCAAACTACATACACATGCACTACACACACACACACACACGCATGGGCACTCACCGGACAATGCTTCGTAATCAGGTAGTTCTTCCACACGTTGGATCTGTTCCTCTGTGACGAAGGTCCCAGCAACAGACTCATGTTCAATGAGTTTGTTGTCCTCTTGTGGAGACCCACCGCCAGTCACCAGAGAAGCGGCATGATTTGAGGCCAGCTTGTTCTTTGCTCTGCGTTTCAGGTCATTCCAGCGCTTGTAGCAATAATCAGCTGTGCGCCTCACAAATCCAAGGGCACTTATGCCGTCTGCGATGATCTGTCAGTGTGCCCTACGTTGAGCAGTTGTGGTCTTGCACCCTGCAGTCAACAGCATGTCATGGCTATGTTCTTACACATAGGTCACAAGTGCATTAAGCTCCGTGTCGTTAAAGCTAGGCTTCCTTGACATGCCGGAGTGTGTAGCCGTGTCTGGGGTCTCAGCCTGCTGTGCCAGAGCACCCTTCTTCCTCTTTTTAGAAGGTGGAGCGGAGCCAGAGTGGCTAACGCTGCTCTGGTCAGTAGGGGCAGAAGCACAGGTGCACTGGGTTGTTGGAGTGTGCAAATGCACATTGACCATAGGACTTGGTGCAGGCATTGTCTGAAGTGTGATGTTGGCAGGGGGAACATCAGTATGATGGACCAGGACCGACACTGTCCTGGCTGGGAGAGTCAGAGCTGGGGCGGATGGAGCTGCAGCTGCCCATGCAGCCTCACCACCCTGCATACTTGGGGCAGCAGATGACATAGCTGCCCCAGATCCACGTGGCTTGGTGACAACCTGCACTGCCACACGTGGCTTAGACTTGCTGACCTGGAAGTCAGCCAGGGAGTATTCCTGTGCCAGGTCAGGTGCCACAATGGGCTGCTCCAACAAGGGCTGAGCTGGGATGGTCTCAGCCACGTTTCCCTCAACCATGGGGGGGGGCATGGGTGTCCCTGATTGGTCCTCCACACATGGGGGTATAGGGGCACCCTGCAAATCCTGGCCACGTCACCTACCGTGCCCACTACGTCCACCTTTTGAAGGTCAGCCACCTTTGCCTCCCTTACCGCTTGGTCGCCTCCCAACCATGGCACTGATGTTGTTGTGCGTATGGGAGGAGCAGTAAACTATTGTCCTGGGCAATTGGGGGTGAAAGGGGTAGGGTACTAGATGGAATTCGTACCCTAGTGCTCTAACAAGGCTGCCTGTGACCCCGGGGGGAAGATGACGGTTCACGCAATGCACCGGCAGCCCAAAAACAAAAATAAACGTGCACGCGACCCCTCGTAGACCACGTGCGTGGTAAAATTAACCCGCACTACGCTGTGGCACCCAGAAACACAAAAATAAGCGTATGCGTAATATACGCAGCCTACAATGACTTCTGAAGGGGTACGCGTCATACGGGGAAAGCACAGTGGCTAAGTACGCGCCGAACTCACCGTCTGCCTGGAAAAAGAATGTGAAAAATACACGCGTGTGCGCATTGGCAACACCCCCGCCAAAAGAAGAATTGTACGCTGTCTGAGGAGACAGGACAAAAGGAGAAGTGAACACTGTTTGAGGAAACAGGCCCAAAAAAAGTAGAAAAATGAAAGCTGTCAAAGGTAACGGGGAGTACGAACTTGAAACGCTGTGAAGTAATCGCGTGTGAACCGACAAGAAGTACAGAATCCACCCACTCGCTCTCCACAAAAAGCACGTACAAGGAAATAGCGTCCTACACATACCTTTTAAACCGGCCCACACGTACACATCACTATGAGGGAAACACCCGCGCACGTCACGTCACAGACGCGCTTACGCGCTAAGGGTCTTTGGTCCAATGAAATCGCGTACATGCGTTGACGCGCTTACGCGCTAAGGGCCTTTCTCCGAATTACACGCTGATGTGCAAGATTTTCACGTGTCAAATCACTCTGTATCAAGCTGGCCACGCGTTCAGACACGGAAGACCACGCTCCTGCCCAGAAGGCCAAATTACTGCCCCCCAGAGCCCCGAGCACGCTCCCACCTGCCATCTGCTGCTGCCTGATTGCCTGCTGCCCACGTGCCCTGCCATTTGCTGCCTGCACGTCAGCCAGGGGTGCTGTTGCTGTGACCACCCCTGCTGGAACCGAAGACTCCCGACTGGGATTCCATCGCTCCACAGCCCAGCCCCAGGACCCAGTTGCCCACCCACTCCTGCCTCTGGGGTTGCCATGTCCAGCACTACATCATCTGGCGGCACTGGCAACCCACAGCCAGAGAGGCAGAGGGCCACCAGCTTCACTGCCACCGAAGTTGGTGTCCTGGTGGAGCAAGTCCTGGGGCAGTATGATGCCCTCTTCGGAAGGTCGCGCACCGACAAGGAAGGACGGACCAGGATCTGGACGGACATCGTGACTGCCATCAACGCGGAGGGGGTGGCAGTCCGCGAATTCCATCATGTCCAGAAGCGCTGGGAGGACTTCAGGTCCAGGACCCCCAACAAGGCCCGACGCCTCTTGAAGGCAGCGGATGCTAAGGGGCGCCGGAGCCACCGGTCAGAAGACCAAATGAGGGTCCTGGAACGTGTATGCCCAGCGCTCCACGTCCAGGTCCTTGAGAGGCACACCGGTCTGGAGTCGAGCGGTAAGTGTACATGCATACTGATTGGAAGCTGTGCGTGTGGTGGTGTGCCAGTAGTGTGCAGGTTGCACATGTGGTTTTGTAGGGCCATGTATGGATGTGTATGTACAGGGCCATGAGGCTGACACATGCAAGTCCTTTCATGTGTGAGGCACATGGATGGTGTATTTGTGGGTAAGCATGTAGGCCAAATGCAGATGTGTGAGCACACATGTTTGAATGACTGTGTATGTCAGTTGTCAAGGTTGTGGTGTCACACATGGATGTTGGTTACAGCTGCATGTATCTGCACTATGTACATGTGCATGTATGTGTATCTGACAAGTGTGCAACTGTCATGCAACATGGATGCATGTGAGACTGATATGTAAAAGACTGATTGCCAGATGTGACATGGATGCCGATCTCATCACTGCAACACTTGGTGGAGGTGTACACATGCATGTACGTGTGGTGGCGTGTGTGCATGTCTAGTGCACTCCCTGTGTCTCATGTGATGTCTGGCTCACCTTTGCCTGCTCATGCTGTTGTATGTGTATGGATGGTGCTGGCTGTTGCGATATGGCTGTGGAATAGCTCATGTGTGTGATTTGAAATGACATGTGTGTTGGGGATTGTGATGCCATGTCTGAAGTTTGACAATGACACTTGTGTGCAACTGTCATGTGTGTATGAGTCCATTGTACAGTGCCCTGATGCCTGTGTCCTATCTCTCCCTGTCTGCAGCGTCGACTGATGAAGAGGGCGGAGAGGGTGCTGTGGAGCACAGCGGCAGGGATCGCACCACCAGCCGGAGACGCAAGGCCCGGCTCCCCTCCCAGGTTGTCATCTCGTCGGGGAGTGAGGAGTCTGGTGCCGCGTCCCAGGTCGCAGCTGCCAAGGGGAAGTCCAAGAGGCGGAGGTCGGAGTTGGGCTCCTCGGCAGCAGAAGGGGCAGCTGAGACCCCACAGGGCCCGACGGAGGAAGATGGCACGGAGTCATCCAGGTTGGTGGGGGGTTTGGTGGAGGAGGAGGCCGTGCAAGGGACAGAGATGGGGTCTGGAGGTGGGGATTCCACTGGTGCTAGTGGTGCAGTGCAGGGGCAGGGACAGGAGGCAGCACAGGCCACCGCGGAGGTGCCTGTGTGTAATCCTATCTCGGATCCTGTGACTGCATCATCCTGCACCAGCAGGGATACCTACATCCAGACCCGTTTTCAGGCAGGGGATGAGCTTACGACAACTGGCCTTTCTCTGCCTGTGGACGTGGCTATCCGGGACCGGGTTGAGCCTGTCCTGGGTGGTGTGGCATTGCGTCAACGGGCCATTCGAGGCGAAATGCAGTCTTTTCATGGGGAGACTGCATGTCGTCTCGAATGGCTCGTTGACCACGTTGACCTACTGGGACAGGTCACCAGGGCCGGATTCCTTCGTTTGCTGGGCCTTGTTCTGACCCCCTCCTCAACTGAAAGCCCTATGCGCCAGTTGTATCCGTGCCATCTTCCCACCCATGTGTCACCTAGGTGCCCTGTGGAGTTGCCTCTGACCCTGCAGCCAGGCTGGTGGAGGACACATCCCTGCCACAGTCTGGAGTCGGACGTCCAGCAGGGGTGGCCACCTCAACAACTGCACCCCAGCCGGAGGAGGATGTGGAGGCAGCAAGAGCCAGGGCACGGGCAGAGGCACAGCAGCAGCGGCAACAAGGTGGGAGCCATGATGGCTTGGGGCCTTCGTCATCGGAGGGGCAGGCATCGGCCAGAGGGCAGGAGGACCCATTGCCTTTTCTATGTGGGTGGATGCAATACTTGGTTGGGTCTTTGGGCTGGGGAGGCTGGCCATAAGGGCCATGATTGAGGATTGTCATGACCTGGGGGCAGGGGGACATGAGTGGGGGGCTGCTGGCAGGTGCCCTGCACTGCTGGGTGGTGGGGTGCAAGGGGACATGAGTGGGGGCCTGCTGGCTCGTGCCCCTGACTGCTGGGGGGTGGGGGTGCAAGGGGACATGAGTGGGGGCCTGCTGGCAAGTGCCCTGCACTGCTGGGGGGTGGAGGTGCTGGGGGACATGAGTGGGACATGAGTGGGGGCCTGCTGGCAGGTGCCCCTGACTGCTGGGGGGTGGGGGTGCAAGGGGACATGAGTGGGGGCCTGCTGGCAGGTGCCCTGCACTGCTGGGAGGTGGGGGTGCAAGGGGACATGAGTGGGACATGAGTGGGGGCCTGCTGGCAGGTGCCCCTCAGTGCTGGGGGGTGGGGGTGCTGGGGGACATGAGGGGGGCCTGCTGGCAGGTGCCCCTGACTGCTGGGGGGTGGGGGTGCAAGGGGACATGAGTGGGGGCCTTCTGGCAGGTGCCCCTGACTGCTGGGGGTGCAAGGGGACATGAGTGGGGGCCTGCTGGCAGGTGCCCTGCACTGCTGGGGGGTGGGGGTGCAAGGGAACATGAGTGGGGGCCTGCTGGCAGGTGCCCTGCACTGCTGGGGGGTGGGGGTGCAAGGGGGTAATACGTTGATCACTAGTGCAAGGTGACATGTGGCTTGGCTGGGGGGCATGGCCATGGTGGATGGGCTGCCTGCGGGGACATGACCAGGGGTGCAGGGTAGTCCCCTGTGGTGTGGGCTGCCTGCAGGGGTCGTGGAGGGTGTAGAGGGAACACCTGGGAGGACCCACATTGCCAATTCACGTGTAGGACTCCCCTGCACCCCCAAAATACACGTACCCCACTCGCACAGGGCCTATCGCGTGTGAAACTTCCCGCGAACCCCAGAAATACACGTACCCTGCCGGAATCGCGTGTGAAACTTCCCGCGCACCAAAAAAATACATGTACCCCACTCGCACAGGGACTATCGCGTGTGAAACTTCCCGCAAACACCAGAAATAAACGTACCCTGCTGGAATTGCATGTGAAACTTCCCGCAAAGCCCAGAAATACACGTACCCTGCTGAAATCGCGGGTGAAACTTAACGAGCATCCCAGAAATACACGTACCCCACTCGCACAGGGCCTATCGCATGTGAAAGTTCCCGCGCACCCCAGAAATACACATACCCTGCTGAAATCGCATGTGAAACTTCCCGCGCACACCAGATATACACGTACCCCACTCGCACAGGGCCTATCGCGTGTGAAACTTCCCGCGAACCCCAGAAATACACGTACCCTGCTGGAATCGCGTGTGAAACATCCCGCGAATGCCCAGAAATACACATACCCTGCTGAAATTGCGTGTGTAACTTCCCGTGCACCCCAGAAATACACGTTCCCCGCTTGCCGTGTGCTGTGTGGCAGCCCTGTATACTGGTTTAGGGTTAGCGCAGCCCTTTGTGCTGGTTTGGGGATTTTGATGGCTTTTCCTTGCGCAAGGGCGTTCTTGGGGGCGTAACTGGCGCTGCTGCAGGGTCACTGCGTCAATGTGCGCCACGGCTGGTTTTGGTAGCTAAAATCCATGAATACGCTGTGCGTGGAAATGGATTTTAGCAGAGATTTGCACGCGGACACTATGCGCCAGCCGCGTGCGCCACTTTTGTGCGAAATTCTATGAATTACCCTGTCAATGTTGTCCCCTGTGATTTTCTTCTTGTGGCCCACATCAGTTGTGGTCCTTATCTTATTTTGGTCCTTGATGTCCCACACATCCATTGTCACTGCACTGCAAATTTGGTTTCTGTTGACTTATATTAATTGTTGCCCCATTGTTGTTTTTTCCCTCTCTTCTCACATTAATTATTGAACAATTCTGATTTTATTTCCTGATGTACCACATTATATTTTGCCCACATTAATTTTTGCCCCTCGCAATGTTTCTCACTAGTGTCCCATGTTTATGTTTGCCAACTGTGACTTTGATCTCTGATCTCACACAAATAAACTCTCTCTTACCGGACTTTGCTCCTTGGTGGCCCACCATAATAGTTCACCCAATACGATATTGCTTTCTGGTCCCCCACATCCATTTTCTCCATGTCACCCAACATCAATAATTTCACACATTTCTTGATTCCCCATTATGACTTTGATCCCTGGTATACCACATTCATTTGTCTCACATGAATCTTTGCCCCACTGTAATTTTTGTTCCTGCTGTTCAACATTCATTGTTTTGAATCAGTGATTTTGATCGCTGGTCTCCCACATTAATTGTTCATTTAGTGTGATTTTTCTCCCTGGTGTCCCACATGTATTGTTGCCCTCTGTGATTCTGCTCCTTTTAATCTGCCATCAATTGTTCCCGGCTTTTATTGTTGCCCCATTGTGATTTTGATCTTTGTGATCCTGCATTAATTGTTGCCCCACTGAATTTGCTCCTTGGCATCCCTCATTGATTTTTGCCACCATGTATTGTTGCATCCTGTTATTTAGACCCCCTGGATCCCACATTATTTTTTTCCTATATTTTTGCCTCCTGGGCTCCCAAATTATTTGCTACCAATATGTATTGTTGCTTCATGCAATTTTGCTCCCTTAAGCCAACATTATTTTTTTTTCCAACTATAATTCAGCACTCTAGTCTCCCACGTTAGCTACTGGCATGCCGTTTTTATTAACCTCTGTAATCCTACAGTGAACATGAGCTGCCCAAAGCCTCAAGACCACACTGTCAGGCCGATTCATGTAATTCCTCTCAAAAGTGTTGCACGCGGTTGGCGCACAGCGTGCCCGTGCGAATGTCTGCGCCAGCCGCGTGCGATAAAATCAATTTCCGCGCACAGCGTATTCATGGATTCTCACCTCCAAAAGCAGACGTGGCGCAGAATGGCGCAGCGACCCTGCAGCAGCGCCAGTTACGCCGCCAAGAACGCCCTCGCGCAAGGAAAAGCCATCAAGATGGCAAAACCATCGCAAAGGGCTGCGCTGACCCTTTACCAGTTTACCGGACTGGCAAACAGCAAACGCAAAGCAGGGAACGCGTATTACGGGTGTCAGGAACACGCGTGCGCGAGAAGTTTCACACGCGATCTGGGCTGGGGGAGCGTGTGCGTGTATTTCATGGGTGCGCGGGAAGTATTACACGCGAATGGCCTGGGTGCGCGAGAAGTTCCACACGCGATTGGCCTGGGCGCGTGTATTTCAGAGGTGCGCGAGAAGTTCCACACGCGATTGACCTGGGCACGTGTATCTCAGGGGTGCGTGAGAAGTTCCACACGCGATTGGCCTGGGCGCGTGTATCTCAGGGGTGCGCGAGAAGTTCCACACGCGATTGGCCTGGGCGCGCGTATTTCAGAGGTGCGCGAGAAGTTCCACACGCGATTGGCCTGTGCGCGTGTATTACCGGGGTGCGTGAGAAGTTCCACACGCGATTGGCCTGGGCGCGTGTATCTCAGGGGTGCGCGAGAAGTTCCACACGCGATTGCCCTGGGCGCGCGTATTTCAGAGGTGCGCGAGAAGTTCCACACGCGATTGGCCTGTGTGCTTGTATTCCAGGGGTGCGCGAGAAGTTCCACACGCGATTGGCCTGGGCGCATATATCTCAGGGGTGCGCGGGAAGTTTCACACGCAATTTCAGCATGGTACGTGTATTCCAGGGGTGCCGGGGAATCCTACATGTGATTTGGCAGTGTGGGTCCTCCCAGGTGTTCCCTGTACACCCTCCACGGCCCCTGCAGGCAGCCCACACCACAGGGGACTACCCTGCATCCCTGGTCATGTCCCGCAGGCAGCCCACCCAACATGGGCATGCCCCCCAGCAAAGGCACATGTCTCCTTGCACTAATGATCACCAACTCATGTCCCCTTGCACCCCCACCCCCAGAATTGCGGGGCACCTGCCAGCAGGCTACCACTCATGTCCCACTCATGTCCCCTTGCACCCCCACCCCCCAGCACTGTGGGGCACCTGCGAGCAGGCCCCCACCCATGTCCAACTCATGTTCCCCACCACCCCCACCCCCCAGCACAGTGGGGCACCTGCCAGCAGGCCCCCACCCATGTCCAACTCATGTTCCCCACCACCCCCAACCCCCAGCACTGTGGGGCACCTGCGAGCAGGCCCCCACCCATCTCCAACTCATGTTCCCCACCACCCCCAAGCACTGTGGGGCACCTACCAGCAGGCCCCCACCCATGTCCAACTCATGTTCCCCACCACCCCCACCCCCCAGCACTGTGGGGCACCTGCGAGCAGGCCCCCACCCATCTCCAACTCATGTTCCCCACCACCCCCACCCCCCAGCAGTGCAGGGGCACCCTCCACCAGGCCCCCACCCATGTCTCCCACCACCCCCACCCCCCAGCAGTGCAGGGGCACCCTCCACCAGGCCCCCACCCATGTCTCCCACCACCCCACCCCCCAGCACTGTGGGGCACCTGCCAGCAGGCCCCAACTCATGTTCCCCAGCCAACATGTCATCACAATCTAGATCCCTGGTCCCTATGGTCAGCCTCCAAATGCAAAACACCCACCCGAGTATTGCATCCACCCACTCAGAAATGGCAATTACATGACAGAACACCAATTGCAAGTTTCGAAACAAACACATGTCCCTCACATACACCCAATGGGTGTCAGTGAATCTCAAAACCCATATCATGATATGCATGAAACCAATGAGATGATACTACACATTGAAGTTCGATAAAAAAATATGTATTAAAGGAAACATAAATAGATTCAAAAATAAAGAAACAGAAATGGGAATGTACAAAAATGAAAAGAAGCATGTCCGTGAAACAAAGCAAAACCAAAAATCATAATCCAAAGTAATGGTGTCCAAAGTCACTGTCCACAAAAGCAAATCCAATGGGAAATAATAATTGAAAGCCATTGCTCCATGGGTAAATTGTGAAAGAAAAATTAAATCCAACAGTGAACTATGTACAGACGAACAAGCCAGGGTCCATTATCCCAACAAAAGAAATGAAACCTATCTAACAACACTAACTAATAAAATAAACTATATACAAAAATGTGGCCAATGTCCAAAAGGTCCAAAATAAATAAAAAAACAAAGGAAACCTAACACTACCTACATAACTATGTACAAGGGCAGCGGGCTAGTCTGACGGCTCACTTTTGGATGTCCCGGCCCAGGGCATCATCGAACTCCTGCTCAATGTCCCGGAGGCGGTCCTCCTCCATGGCCCGAGGGTCCGCAGGGCTGTCGACGTGTCCACCTCCAACCCCCTGCGGATTGCCTCGAAGCACTCGGCCCGCCTCAGGGCCCTCCGCATGGAGTTCTCCGCCCTGACCATTGTGAGCCGTGCCTCTTCCGCCCGCTGCCGCTCCGCATCTATGGTGTGGCCCAACCGCTGCCACACGGTAGACACTCTGTATCCTGGGTCCTCCTGCCCTCCGGCCGATGCCTGCCACTCCGATGTTGAAGGCCCCGAGCCTTCATGGCTCCCACCACGTTGCTGCTGCTGCTGTGCCTCTGCCCATGCACTGCCTCCTGCTGCCTGCACATCCTCCGCCGGCTGGGGTGCAGTCGTTGATGTGGCCACCCCTGCTGGACGTCCGACTCCCGACTGTGGCAGGGATGCCTCCTCCACCAGCCTAGCCGCACCGTCAGAGGCAGCTCCACAGGGCACCCAGGTGACTGATGGGTGGGAAGATGGCACGGAGGACGACTGGCGCGTAGGGGGTTCAGTTGAGGAGGGGGTCGTAGCAAGCCCCATCAAACGGAGGAATCCGGCCTGGGTGACCTGTCCCAGCAGGCTGACGTGGTCAACGAGCCATTCAAGATGACGTGCAGTCTCCTCATGAAAAGACTGCAGGTCACCTCGCATGGCCCGTTGACGCAACGCCACACCAGTCAGGACAGGCTCAACCCGGACCCGGATAGCCACGTCCACAGGCAGAGGAAGGCCAGTTGTCGTTTGCGCATCCCCTTTCTGAAAACGGGTCTGGACGTAGGCATCCCTGCTGGTGCAAGATGATGCAGGGACAGGATCAGGGACAGGATTGCACACAGGCACCTCCGCGGCGGCCTGTGCTGCCTCCTGTCCCTGGTCCTGCACTGCACCACTAGCACCAGTGGGATCCCCACCTCCAGACCCCGTCTCTGTTGCTTGCACGTCGTCCTCCTCCACCAAACCCCCCACCAACCTGGATGACTCCGTGCCATCCTCCCCCGTTGGGCCCTGTGGGGTCCCAGCTGCCCCTTCTGCTGCCGAGGAGTCCAACTCCAACCTCCGCCTCTTGGACCTCCCCCCGGCAGCTGCGGCCTGGGACGCGGCACCCGACTCCTCACTCCCCGACGAGATGGCAACATGAGAGGGGAGCCGGGCCTTGCGTCTCCGGCTAGCGGTGGGATCCCCGCTGCTGTGCTCCACAGCACCTTCTCCGCCCTCTTCATCAGTTGACGCTGCAGACATGGAGAAATAAAACACAGGCATTAGGGAACTGTACAATGGACACATACACACATGACAGTTGTACATGAGTGGCATTGGCAAACCTCAGACATGCCATCACAATCCCCAACACACATGTCATTTCAACTCGCACACATGAGCCATACCACAGCCATCATCGCAACTGCCAGGACCATCCATACCCATACAACAGCATGAGCAGGCAAAGCTGAGCCAGACATCACATGCAACACAGGAAGTGCACCACACATGTACACACACCACCACACTTGCATGCATGTGTACACCTCTGCCAAGTGTCGCAGTGTTCAGATGGCCATCCATGTCACATCTGCCAATCAGGCTTCCACATCCCGCTGTCACATGCATCCATGTTGCATCACTGTTGCACCCTTGTCAAATACACACAAATGCACATGTACACAGTGCTGATACATGCAGCTGAAAACAACATACATGCGTGAGATCACGGACATGTCTACTTACATACACATTCATCCAAACATGTGTGCCCACACAACTGCATTTGGCATGCAAGCCTACACACACAAGCACCATCCATGTCTCACACATTACAGCCCTCGCATGTGTTAGCCCCACGGCCCTGTACACCCCCACCCATACTCAACCCCATACAAACAGATGTGCAACCTGCACACTACTGAAACATCACCACACGCACAGCTCACAATCAGGATGCATGTACACTTACCGCTCGACTCCAGACGGGTCTGCCTCTCAAGGACCTGGACATGGAGCGCTGGGGATATGCGTTCCAGGACCCTCATCTGATCTTCTGACAAGTGGCCCCGGCGCCCCTTGGCATACGCTGCCTTCAAGAGGCGCCGGGCCTTGTTCAGGGTCCTGGACCTGAAGTCCTCCCAGCCCTTCTTGACATGTTGGAAGTAGCGGACTGCCACCCCCTCCACGTTGATGGCAGTCACGATGTCAGTCCAGATCAGAGTCCGTCCTTCCTTGTCGGCGCAGGAACTTCCGAAGAGGGCATCATACTGCCCCAGGACTTGCTCCACCAGGACACCAACTTCGGTGGCACTGAAGCTGGTGCCCCTCTGCCTCTCTGGCCGGGGGTTGTCAGTGGTGCCAGATGTTGCAGTGCCCGACATGACAACCCCAGAGGCAGGAGTGGGTGGGCAACTGGGTCCTGGGGCTGGGCTGTGGAGCGATGGAATCCCAGTCGGGAGTCTTCGGTTCCAGCAGGGGTGGTCACAGCAACAGCACCCCTGGCTGATGTGCAGGCAGCAAATGGCAGGGCACGTGGGCAGCAGGCAGTCGGGCAGCAGCAGATGGCAGGTGGGAGCGTGCTCGGGGCTCTGGGGGGCAGTAGTTCGGCCTTCTGGGCAGGAGCGTGGTCTTCCGTGTGCTTACGCGTGGCCAGCTTGATACGGAGTGATTTGGCACGTGAAAATTCTGCACGTCAGCGTGTGAATTGAGAGGAAAGGCCCTTAGCGTGTAAGCGCGTCAGCAAGCATACGCGATTCCATTGGACCAAAGGCCCTTAGCGCGTATGCGTGTCTGTGACGTATCGCGCACGGGCGTTGCTTTTCATGGGGTGCGGTGCGTGTGTCTTGCAGGCGTTGGGGTTCACACGCTATTACTTCACAGCGGGTGGGTGTTGGCTACGCGTTCTTCTACACGCAAGGCAGACGGTGAGTGGTACCCTGCTCCCCCAGGCCCGATCGCATGTGAAACCACCCGCGAGCCCCTGAAATACACGTACCCCACTCCCCCAGGCCCGATCGCGTGTAAAAACACCCGCGAGCCCCTGAAATACACGCGCCTAGGCCAATCACGTGTGAGAAACTTCTCACGCACCCCTGAAATACACGCGCACAGGCCAATCGCGTGTGGAATTTCTCGCGCACCTCTGAAATACACACACACGCTCCCCCAGGCCCGATCGCGTGGGGAACTTCTTGCGCACCCCTGAAATACATGCGCCCAGGCCAATCGCCTGTGGAACTTCTCGCGCACCTCTGAAATACACGCACACGCTCCCCCAGGCCCGATCGCGTGTGGAACTTCTCGCGCACCTCTGAAATACACGCACACTCTCCCCCAGGCCCAATCGCGTGTGGAACTTCTCGCGCATCCCTGAAATACACGCGCACAGGCCAATCACGTGTGGAACTTCTCGCGCACCTCTGAAATACACGCACACGCTCCCCCAGGCCGGATCGCGTGTGGAACTTCTCACGCCCCCCTGAAATACACGCGCCCAGGCCAATCACGTGTGGAACTTCTCGCGCACCTCTGAAATACACGCACACGCTCCCCCAGGCCCGATCGCGTGTGGAACTTCTTGCGCACCTCTGAAATACACGCACACGCTCCCCCAGGCCCGATCGCGTGTGGAACTTCTCGCGCACCCCTGAAATACACGCGCACAGGCCAATCGCGTGTGGAACTTCTCGCGCACATCTCTGAAATACACGCACACGCTCCCCCAGGCCCGATCGCGTGTGGGCCTTCTCGCGCGTGTAGGACTTTGGCGCACATTTTTTTCCTGCGCAGGGACGCTACCGCCTGCTTTCGTGTGGCGGACATGTATGGGCCTGTGCGCGTCTTTGGCCGTGCGCTGTTTTTCCCTATTCGATTCCATGAATACGTGTTGTAGGCGAGCGTGTGGGCGTTCTGCGCACTTGCCTCCTGTACTTCCCCCGTGACGCCCACATTTTCACGAGTTGTTCCCCATTCTGCGTGTGACGCCCCGTGTTACGCCTACTTTTGTTATGTGCGCCGCGCTATGTGCGAATTCGCTGTGGCCTTATCGCACAGCGTTCGATGACCTGTGCGCCAGCGTGCGCAGCGCACTTTTTCAGCGCACATCCCACATTTTGCGCGTGCACGGACTTCCATGAATTGATGTGCAATGTTTTCTGTGCGATAATCGCACTTGCGCTGCGATTTTCGCTATTTCACTGCGAATCGCACGTTTTTGCACGCGTGCGCCGTTTTTTCGGCACACATTAATTCCATGAATCGGCCTGTGAGTTTTTGCCTTCTGTTATCCTACTCAAGATCAAACTTTGAAAGATTGGGAAAAACACCAAGGCTTGTTACAAGAGTGGTTGTAATTCCAATTAAATCACCACTAAGCTTGTTTACTCTTTCCTCCACCTGTTCCGGTGGAATTGCTTCCAGATTATAAGTAGGGTAACAGCAGAACATGTCATAATGTCTGGAGTCCAAAGGACTCCATGGGGATTTTGGAGGATGTACCACTTGGGGTAAATTCACCATGGCAAATCCTAATTCTTTTTAAGGCAAAGTGGGGGGTTTAATTCCAGCTATATACTGGAGGTAAATCCTACACATTACCTCCAAAGCCAGAATTTGGTGGTGCAGGACACTGGCAAGAAAGTGTTGGTAAATTCATTACTGTCATTTCAACCCCATGTTTCCGTCACCACTAAACTCTATATGAGGTGCACAGTATTTTCATTCACTGTTGTCCTATTGTGAGCACTAGCTTCAAAACTGAAACCGTATTCCTAAGGCAACAACACCACTTAACTGCAACCATTTTAGCAGTTAACATTCCATAATCCCCGAAAAGCATCCTGTGCTACCACACAGCAGGGACACGCAATGGCCTGTAGCGGGATACAAGTGAACGTACAGGAAAAAAAAGCTCAAGAGTCTTCTACCACAACACCAGTACTTCCATCAACGAGAAACATTAGTGGTAAGTCTTCATAATGCACCTAAATGACCCCTGACACTCCTCATCTAAAAGGACCCGGTCAGCCTCCTGGCCACACTCGTAACAGATGACAGTGTTTCATCTCAAGCTGTCAACACAGCACACAAAGAATCACTACAAAACCAGAGACACAACAGAGACCAGAAAATAATCTTTATCTATGGACCCTTACCACCAAACAAAGAACCAGAAACGGATTCTAAATCACCCGACCACCAACTGTCACTTGAGCCAAGACAACCAACCTTACCCCTAAAAAAGATGGGCAAAATGTGGAAGCCCCTCTACTTTGGAACTTTGGACAACACGCTTAAGTAGGCTTCTCTGTGGGACGGTACCAACTCAGCAGAGTCTACGGTCGTCTGTTGGGCTACTGTGACTTACAAGAGAACTAATATCTATGTGCTTATCAGTCTAGACCCTCCCTCAAGAACAGTCAGTACCGAAATGGTAGGCAGTTCTTCTCTGAACAAGAGTACCAACTGCAACCCCAGTCATAGGTGTCTTCCTTGTTGATTGCTATCACTGAAGTGAAGTTGTGCATCAATTACCCTTCTTACCTAACGTTAGAACCCCAAGTCTATCAAAATTAGGCAGAAATGTGAGAGCCTCTGCACTGGGATGAAGATGGATTAAACAGCCTGTTCTGTGGAATTGTGCCCCCTCCAGGAGAGTCTATAATCACGTTTCAGACCACTCTGACTCAGCAGAGGATAAATATTCATTAGCAGACCAGTTTTATCCCACCCGCAAGCACAGTACAGCACTGAAATGCTTGGCAAATCTCCTCTGAACAAGCATACCAGCAACAACCCCAGACATGTCTTTCTGCCTTGTTTGGCTTCATCAGTGAGGAGATGCTGTGTCTCTCTGGGCACAGAGAACAGCAGTTCCACAACTAGATTACCATTTTAAATTATGGTAATATAAAACACCAAGAAAAACCTGCTCTGCCTCTTCGTAGATTATTGCAACACTCACAAGTCCTTGGAAGCCCACACCGCCCCACAGTGATATATTTACAATGAGGCCAACTAGGCCCAGGCCTAGGGCAGAGGCAGAGGATTGCCACTGTTAAAACATTTCTGTAGCAGTTTATTTAATTTTACTTACCTTTTTTTTTAATTAAAATTAGTTTCGATTCGCGGACTCTGGCTGATCCACAACAAAGTGTGAGTGATATCAAGCTGTTAGCAGTCACTGCACTCCCAAGTTCTTGGAAGCTCACACCCCCCAACAATGATATATTTACAATGGGGCCAACTAGGCCCAGGCCTAGGGCAGAGGATTGCCACTGTTAAAACATTTCTGTAGCAGTTTATTTAATTTGACTTACCTTTTTCTTTAATTAAAGTTAGTTTCGATTCGCGGACTCTGACTGATCCACAACAAAGTGTGAGTGATATCAAGCTGTTAGCAGTCACTGCACTCTGACTGCTCACGTCTTTGCTGGCCAAACTTGTATATATGCTTGATAGGTATTCAGCGATTTAGTCATGCAACTCTCACATACATAGCTGAAGATATAAACCTCTTTGGTCATTCCTATGTTCCCAGAATGCTACTTTATGTGCAAAACAGCCAGCACCTCATTGGTTTTATTGGTGCCACACCCCATTATCATTGGAGTTTGTGTTAATCAACACGCACATACATTCTGTTAAGCAATTACTTTTATGTGAAAATACACATTTATACCATTACAGAAATGTGTGTTTTCCCTCCAGAAATGTAAAGGTTAAAAAGTATGCGTCATTTTACAAGTTTAAATGCATGCCTATGCTTAATTCAAGCACAGGGCTCTCACAGGTGGGCACTAAAATGAAGTTCAGAAACAAGTACTACTTTTCCTCCCCAGCCCCACATTTCGGAGGCCTGTGGCCACCCATATGATGCAACATGAAATAAAAGTACTGAGGTGGAATAGGGCGTTTCCATTGAATCCATTATAGTGGCGCAATTGGCCCAGGCCTAAAACTACATCAGAAGCAGGCAGTTGCGTCATTATATGGTACTGAGCTACGGGGCCACGTAGAAGTGAAATCCCTAGCCATAGCAGAGATGACATATTTAAAGATGCAACTTATGTTACTTAGTTCTTTGCCTAGCAACGGTATGTTTTTGGAAGCTAGATTAAAACCCCCTTTATTCTGGACAAGGATATGGACCTCACCAAATGTGGTTATTTATATAGAGGGAATGGTGCACGTTCTGTATTTACCTGGGTCAAAATCTCTACATTGGTTCAAAATTGTAATAACAGAATTGTCTAAATTGAATATGAACCAGGGATGTCATTTCACCAAAATGCCTGGGGTAGCGGAAGTGACACCACTCGACCCTTGACCTCTGATGACATCACAGTAAGTGATGTCCTTTGACCCCAGTCCCACGTGACATTGCAGGAAGTGAGGGCACACGACCTTCAGATGCGTCTAACATTTGTGTTTGCAGGTGCTCTCATTTCAGCCATCTTCACTCGGCCATAAACCTCTCTCGTCCACTTACACTGCATTCCCCACACAGACCTATACCCATCCAGAACATTGAAACACACTATCACATTCATACTCGTTCACCCACCACTCACTGACCCATACACCTTCTCTTACATTCACTCTCACTGCATTCTCTACACAGGCATCCATCCATCCACCCAGTACATTTAAACACACACTATCAGATTCATTCTCATTCACTCACCAGTCACTCACTCATACATCTGCTCTTATATCCACTCTCACTGCATGATCTACACACACACACACACCCACCCAGAACATTCAAAAACAGACACTATCACATTTCTTCTCATTCACCCACCACTCACTGACCCATGTCACATACATACATCTGATATGCACTTCACACATGCAAAATACACATCACATTTAAAAAAAGAAAATCCTGCTTACCTGTTTTTCCAGCTTCAGCCCATCACGTCAGGCCACCCTTGGCTCCTCCACGCTGCTCACAAACAGGAACCAGGAAGCTGGCAGAGCTTCCTGGTTCCTGTATATGAGCCATGAGGAATCCGGAGGAGAAGGGGGTTGGAGCTGAACGTGGCATGTGACACATGCCACATGTCACTGTCAGCTCTGACCATTACTGAGCGCTTCCTTTTGGCGCTGCAAGCCCTAGCCCCCAGACCGGATGTGTCGGGGCTGCGGGGAACCCCGCTACTCCAGTGCCCAGGAGCTTCTGTTTTTTTGTGTGTTGTTTTTTAATACAGGGGTAGCAAGTGAGACCACATGGGTAGCAAGCGAGACAACAGGGGTTGCCGCTGCGACCCCCAAATGACATCCCTGATATGGACCAGAACTGGAGGTCTCCTGAACTGATGACTAACACCATGAGGCAGCAGATTAAATCCGTAGGAGGTATTCGTTCCTGAGGTAGGTTGGTAGAGGAATACACCTCTCTAAGTACAGAGCCACTTTACCAACAGTGCAAACCTGATTTGGGGTTTGAGCCCTATTTGGACATGATTAGTCTGTTAATATGCTAGGACCTTATATATCCAGTTTCGCTGTAACCCCCTAAAGGTTAGAACTTTCATGCAGAATTGGCGAGGGACAGTGGCAAAGCCTGCCCGGTCTGTGGGGCAATAGAAGAATCTATTATTCATTTTCTGTTGCTTTGCGAAGGCTATATAGGCTATCGAGAAAAATATCTGCTACCACTCCTTAGATTAAATGGAATTCGCCACTTGAGGATGCCCTAAACTACTGTAGGGATGCTCGCTGTTTGACAATTGTATATTTTGCATCCCAATATATCCATCGGGCATGGCTGAAACAAAGCAAAATGAGTGATGCATTGCCACCTGTTAATTAGTACTGTTAGCAAATGTTTGCGCATTTTCTCATGGTGATTCCTTGAAATAGCTTTGGCCTGCAGATGTGCACAATTGTCTATGTAATGTTGTATTGCTCTTACCTGTGAACTAAATACATACATAGATTGGACAGTAGTTAAAATGGTGAAGCATAAATCTAAATGTGCAAGTGCATCCAGAAGCCTGTGAAATGATACCCAAAGCCATAGAAGGATGAGGGAGAAATAAACTGTGCTAAAGGCACACACACTGTTTCACAGCTGTAATGAAGAAAGGTCTGAGGCGTCCCATCAAGATGTCCATTCAACCATCTTTACAGAAGCTGCCCAGTGCTAAGCAGGCAAAGAGCATCCCTGCTGGGTTTATCATGTATCTTGCATGACGTTCAGTTGCACTCAGTAATATCAGTAGAGCTGCAAAGCTTCCACACAATGCATATATTATGTTTATAAGTAACCTTAACATTAATTTGATTTTAAATACAAGGTATGACGTTTGCTGTAAAACAGTTCCTCAAACAGCAGGACATCTGAATCCATAAACTACACATCTCAAAATGTACAGTCTAAGTCTAAGAGTTAACAAAATGTTTAAATTACTACAAACGCAAGCTATCAAGACGCTTGGCCTAAACCACACACTTAAAGGTAAGGTTGTGCTGCATAGTCCGACCCATTACTCAGTTCCACCTTTTGGGGTGTTGGGTAATTTGGACAATGACAAAAACAACAATGATGTCAAACGTATCTACCACTTAATTATTTATAAAAGCTGACTGCACCACACAGCGAGGAATGCTCTTGCTCTACACCCATAAATGTTCAGGATCAACCTTATCTATTACTCCACCGTGCGAATGCACAGCCAAAGGTTCCAAGAACCTTCTGCAACTGTCTTTACTCCACTTTGGTGTTTATGCCCAGGTAGAGTTTACACATTTCACGTGTGATTTTGCCATCTATTAATGCAAGGCCCAAGCCATTAGAGGTGCATGGGCTGCAGCAGGTAACTTGCGTTATCTCCTTTATTGCTCCAGCTAACACCAGAGCTGTAACCATGAGACACAGATCTACTTCTTTTTAATTAACATGTTTTAAGTTGCACCTGAACCATTTGCATTTATTTCATATGTAAAATATAACATTTAACAAGACTGCATGTAGAAATGTAGTTATGGTGCCAGTAGCATTCATATTACAGACCAGGAGGTACTCCTCATGGGTTTACAGCAGGCAACTCAGGAGAAACCAGATATTAGTACTAAAACCAAAATTCCTCGTTCCAATTCGCCCTCACTTGTGTCCATTTGGCAGACAGCTCATGGTCTGCTCGCTTCCTATAAAGGATTGTTCTCTGATTGATTGATTGATATTTTATTTCTATTGCCCTCGTACACAAGTGTTTCAGAGCGCGACAAGGCAAAGGAGGGGAACAGGGGAGAACAAAACAGCGATCTTACTAGGCCCAGTGACCTTGAGAGCGCGCAAGTGCATGGGAGAGGGGGGGAGGGGAAAAGTGCATGGAAGGGGGGAGAAGTGGAAAGTGCGAAGCAGAGGAGAAACAGATAAATAACAATAAATAAATAATAAAGGCAACAAACAGTGGTAATGCAGGCAGCAATTTGCAAGTGCTAGGTTTAAGGCAGCAGACAGGGTAGGTCTGATAAGTGCAGGAAGAAAGGGGGTGGCTTTATGGGTACAGATACAGACCCCAGTGCAAGGGGTGGCCCGGAGGCAGTGCGGGAGGATGGCAGGGTGAGCAGGTACCTGGGCCCGAAGGACAGAGGGTGGCCAGGTGCACGGTGCCAAGAGAGAACAGATCAGCAGGGGATCTAAAAGACAGTAGACAGTTGGCCTCACCAAGTACCTCTTATGCACTCTCCTGACTGTAGAGCACACTGCCATCTCCAAACTCTGGGCAGCGGAGACATCAAAACTCTCTTTCAACTACCATAACATAGAAGGTAACAGGTTTGACTTGGGATTAGAAATCATGTCATTCTTAAAATTGTCCTTATGTTGTTATGGAGCGAAAATGGGACAAAATGGTGGTGAAGGGGTGTAGATTGGCCAAGGCAGACAAAGTTTGGTCAAGGGGCGGAATCTGGTGAAGGTGCAGAATCTGACAGAGGTGGAGTAAAGTTCGGGAGAGGAGTGTGCATGCACTTAGTTGGGCCTAGGGCAGCAGCAAGTATAAATGTGCTAAGGGAGGAACAGCCCAAGCAAACCAGGGAACACAGTGGAACTGCTAAGAAAACCCCGGAAGCAGATGCCATCTCATCAATGCCCAATCTGCAGCTAAACAATCCTAATATACAACCTTCTTTGCAAGGAGAAAACAGATGTACTCTCCATCATGAAGACCTGGCTCCCAGAGAACTACTTAATCATTATACGCAAGGCTGTGCTCACAGGCTAAAGATGAAATTCACCAAACAGAATCAGTAAGACAGAAGGAGAAATTGGACTTGTACACAAATACACTATTGACATTAAAATCAAATTGTCTGACAACATCCCGGTTTACGAATCAATTCTTCTACTTTGTTTCACCTCCATTTTCATGCAACCCAATTTTTACAGATAACCTGGCAGATGTCATTGCTTAACCTTCTGCAGACCGCCAACACCTCACTATATTAGGAGACACAAGACTTTGGATGGAAAAGGACTACAACCCAGCTACAAAATCACAATTCTTAGCACCTTACACCTCAAGCAACTAGTTGAAGGAACCTTCACCACACCAGAATATACATTACATGGCATTTTTTTACAAGTGTTTCTCCAGTGTCTCCACCCCACTCCTCTTACACAGGAGAGACCACCCCACCATCCCTTTCAGCATATTCACTCAAAAACAGTCACTACCAATGTCGATTAAAGCCCCCCAACATCAACCAGGGCCTGCAAAGAGATTAAGTTGCACACACTCCATGAAAAACTTGAAGTTGCCAAACCCCAGCTCAAAATCAACAACTACACAAGAATTCTGGAAGAACTACTTAATGAGACTGGCGGAGTGGGGGCCCCACACACACCGCGATGCTAAGTGACCAGCCACACCATTTCCTGGGGTTAGAGGGGAGGGTCATCAAGCTCCAGAAAGGAATACTTTGTTTCTGAAGTCCCTGCATGCAGTCTCACTTCGGATAGAACTGTTGCTGCATGGTATGGAGGCGCTACATCTCTACTGTGCATGTCAGAAACCAGGAAGCTCTGCCTGCACCAAAAGCAGTCACCCTGCTCCCTTTTAAAAGAGCATTGGGCATCCTGGACATCATCAGAGCAACCCAGGTGGGCTTGCTTACAATTTCAAGAACACTGGTTTAGTGGTCTACTACTCGAGTCATACCATAGAAATGATTTTCTACAAACCTTTGCAGACATATCATTTTTGGACTTGAAGGAATAATGGTGATGCTTTCTGTGCATATTCTTTGGTTTTTTTGTCCATTCTTTCAAGAGCTGCTCTTTTATCTGTGGTGGTACTGTAAGAGAATGGAAAACATACAATTGTACAGTTCATTTTCTTGATAATTGTTTTATGTTATATTTGTAATTAGGCTCTTTACTAAATGTTTACCTAGTAAAGTGGGTCACAGGTTATGGTCTTTCCAGTTCTGAACTGTGGGGCAGGGTCTGCTGACTCTGTTCTTGCTATAGTTTTTGCTTGCCGGTGCTTATTTTACAATGAGTAGGGATATACAAGGGATTGCATTTACCATGTGTAGGGTTTTTCTTAATTGCAAGATAATTTACATTAGGCATGCTGGGCTGTGTTTTGGGGTTGCATGTGAGATACAATATTACGTTTGGAATGTCATGTAATACACGTGTGATGGTTAGTTAGTGACCGTGAGAATTCCCTGCGCTGTAAGTGGAGCAACATGTTTCTACTTATTTTTGAATGTTCTGGTCAGATTTGCTGGGTTTTTCATCTGATTTTAAAGTGTGACGGATGTATAAAAATATCCCTTGTAAATTAAATGTGCTTCATGCTTGGGATGTTGCACTGGTTTTTTTAAATATATATACTTCTCAGTGGTGACATGATTTTTGAAATGGCACAGTAGTATTCTTTAGGTGAGTGTGTGTTTAGTGCAGTGTTTTTTTATTCTATGTTCAACTGTGACATGTATGTTGTCCATCAGCATATTAGGGTAAGCACATGGGATATATTTTAAGGTATTTGTTAACATGCCATGCAACTACAAGGTCTATCTTTCTAAAAGGTGTGTGATAATTTTTTGTTTTCTTACATTTTGTGCAACTGACGTAGGTCTTTTTACATTTCAGTTTAGGTAAAATTGTGTGTGATGTTTCAGTGTCTTGTTACAGGCGGTGTGCAACTGTGATGTATATCTCACAAAGTTGACATTAGTACATTTCATTTTAAGAAATTCTGTGTTTGTTTAAGGAGTGCGATTGAGTGCCGGGGGCTGGGTTTGAGAAGCCACTATTATTTGGTCATATGAGTTTTGGTGCTTTTTTAAATGTTGTCATGGGATGGGGTGGGGTGCGATGTAAGAGAGTGCTGGGCGGCTATGAGGATTCCCTGCCACAGTTATAGGGCGCTGTAATGTTTCTGTGTATATTTCTATGCACTGTTCAGCTGTGATGTATGTGTTTTTTTATCGCACAGCTGATGATACATTTTTGTTACATTATCTCGTGTTTGTTTGGCGTAAGACTGAGTTCTACGAGGTGGAATTGAGGACTCCCTGTCATTAGCACACATCTTTTTTGGTGTGTTTTCCATGTGTTTAGGAGAGGTAGGAGAGGTAGGAGAGATGGGGTTGGGGGGGGGGGGTATAATGCTTCTTTGTGATGCATATCTAGTTGGGATGTCTGTGCGTGTATTTATATGTCCTCTGCAGAGTTGTACATCCAATTTGGTTTGCTATTTTCTGTTTGTTTGGTGTGTGACTAAGACTAAGTGTGAGGGGGTGGTTGGGAGGATTGCCTCTCATCAGCACAAGCATGTTTCAGTGTATTTTCCTAGTTGGTGATGCAATGTGTGCAAGTTGTGTGTACCAAGGGTAGGGGGTGAGTACGAATGTTCCTTGTAATGTGTGGGGATTAGGGTGTTTCGGTGTGTATGTGCTGTGCAAGTGCAATGTTTTTTTAAAACAAATATCACACTTGCAAATATAGCCCTGTTATGTGATGTTGTATTTGGATGAGGTCTGTGTGAGTGCTGGGAGGATGAAGCTGAAGATTCGCTTTGATTTTATAGCAGGGGTTTTGGTATGTTTTATACAAACTGTGCAACTATTCTCCTTTCATTTGGATGTTAGGCGGTCCCTGTGTGATGTTGTTAGACTGAACATTGATGTCGGTATGCATGCAGGAATGCAACGAGGGTAGTGTTTTGCGTAGGTTCATTTTTACATCAAGATGTATGATGCTTTTTCAGTGGACATCTAGGCCTGCATAGGTGCATGCATTTGACTAACCAACTTCATTTTTGCTGTCTGAATGCCAAATCATGGCCACGTTTTAGTCATCCTACCAAATAAAATGAGAAAACAGACAAAGGGGGGCGGGGGGTTTGGGGGGTGGGGGTGGGGGTGGGGGTGGCGAGGGGGGGGTGGGTGGGTGGGTGGGTGGGTGTGTGTATGGGTGTGTGTGTGTGAAACAAAGTTAAGTTCAGCTCTTAGATCTAGTGGTCCAATCGCTGTGTGTCCCTGTGGGTGTCCGGTGCGTGTGGCTTGTTTCAATAACCTAACCTGGCAAGAGTGAGTGTGAGCATGGCTATTTATGCAGCGTGTGTGTGTGGGGGAAGGTTTATGCAGGGGTGTTGAAGTGTGATCGATCATTTCATTCCTTGCTGCATATTGTCATGTACAATACATTTTTTTCCAGCACGCATTTGTTTGTTTCTGTTGAAAAGATGAGGGTGTGGAGTTGTGTTGTTGTAGGCTGCCTATTTTCTTGCAGTTGTGTGCTTTGGGTGGTGCATTGTGCTGTGCATCCCTGAGTTGTTCTATTGCTTCCGTCCTTTTCGTGCATCTGTCCCATATTGGATGTACTGGTACATTTGGTGTTGATGCTCGGTTGGTACTCATTTCTCATGCATTCCATGTTGGGTTTGCTTTTGGCAGGTGCTTGTGTGGTCTTTTGTTTGGCCTTCTGCATCTACTGCACATGTGCAGAAATATCAATACTTTTCTTCGCCTTACAAAGAGAATAGCTCAAGTTTGGCTGATCTGATGTTATCGTTTCAGTGGCTTGCCTGAGGCCTACGAATATGGGGAAAATGTTTTTTTTAAAAACAGAAAAAAGGAGTTATGAAATTGTGGGTTCAATAGTTCATTTGTCAGCCTCCAAGGAAAAACACGTTTTTCTAGCAAACATTTTAGGCATGAAAACCTTGATAAAACTTCACCAGAAGTGGCATGTGTGTTTGGATGTGGCCAAATCAGTAGCGTGCCAAATTATGTGGACTTTTATGCATGAGAACAAAGGTTACGGGGACGTTCCTTTTTGTCGTTTTCTGTGTAAAGTGTAACTTTAACTCTACTGCTGCTATCGTGGCAGTACAGCATATATAAATGTACACACACGAGGAAACCTTGATATACACGTATTTCTCTATATATCCTTACTGTGTAGCCAGACTTTAAACACCAACATTTGACTATTGCATCTTACTCTTTCTTCATGTTTTTTGTTTTGTGTTATTAAGGTGCAGATGCTGGCCACAGGGTTTTATTCGGTCTCTAACTTTGAACATGAAAGCACACAGCATAATGGCGTATGGAAATCCATTTATTCCATGCAAGGCTTCTTGTGCCATAATAAAGAACCGCATGGGGTGGGGCTTTTGTGGTTCCATTTCACCTGAGCTGGGATTTTTCAGGCAGTTAATCAAGCGTGAAAGGCCCATTCTTAGCCACCGCCCCCCCATGAAAGCATAAGACGCTACGAGGGCTGTACATGGTATAAAGGCCTTTGGCGTCAAACCCCGGGGTTTCCTAGACTTGTGCTTTGTTAGGCAGCGGTTATGAAGCTGAACATCTACCATTTACAGGGCCTCATGGATCTGGCAGTTGCACTGCTTAGAGACTGTTGCCAGCTAGCGGTGGTGTCCATGCGGGGGGAGCCGTGTAGAGAGATTGGTAGACTCCCTAGAGTGGAAGTTCTGAAAGGAGGTGGGCGAAGGGGGAGTTGTGTCTTGAGAAGTTCCTTTGCACGCGCGCGTGCTCGTGTGCGTCTGTGTGTATGTGCGCGCGCGTACGTGCGTGCGCTTTGTTTATTTATTCATTTATTTTTGCATTTGTCAAGCCTCTTAACCCAGAGGCATGGGCCTTCCTTTGGGGAAGCTCGACACTGGTGAAGGGCTGTGCCATTCCCTCGGTTCGGTGAATGCCCTGCACGGAGAGCGCATGCAGTGTTGCGTCGTCTGTAGCAGAGTGCTGTTTGTTGAATTAAGGGTTTGCCTGCGGTGGAAGCTCTGTAGCAGATGTTGGGTCTTGTGACCTTACCCCAACACTGTTGATTGTCTGTTTTAATTCAGTAACAGTCACTTCACCGGGTGTATAACATACCGAGGCGTCCAAGTGGACATGAATCTAGAATAGTACCTATATAATGAATGTAAGTTGTAAGTTTCTTTATGATGGGAGCTCCTGTGGGCAGGGTTGATCTTGCAACCTTTCCCAACGCATGAGTCTGCGTGCAGTGGGATTGTATTTATTTAATTATTGAGCAAGAAGGTGAGCGCTTGAAATGCTCTAGATTAGGGTGACCAGACGTCCCGGTTTTGCCGGGACTGTCCGGGTATTTGCGCCTCCGTCCTGTGGTCCACAGACTTTTTTAAGTTTAAAAACCCAGTCCCGGAATTTGGGTATTGGGTGGTTACCATCACGGTTTTTGGCACAATGTCATGATTTTTCCATAGGTTTGGCCAAAAAACGGGATGGTATCCACCCGATCTGCAAATCCCAAACGTGTTTTTAAAACTTAAAATAGTCTCGGGACCCCGGGCGTTCTCCTCACTCGATAAACATGACACGGGACAGGCCGTCTCTGCTCTACTCCTCTATTTCTGCTGCTCTTGATGTTCTTGCCCCTGTCATGAGGATCCGTTTGAAGTCCAAAGCCAAGTGTAATTCCTGGTATGACTCAGACCTAGCTACACTTAAACACGAGTGTAGGGCAGCTGAAAGGATATGGAGGCTTCCTGCTTATCCTGTGACAAACTGGCCTGCCGCCTGCTCCAAAGGCATTACCGTCTCGCTGTCCGCTTCAAGAAGAGAGCCCACATTCAAGCCCGTGTCTCTGTGGCATCTAACAACACGGCCGAACTCTTTAAAATCTGCAAGGAACTGGCCAATCCTGCTGCAGTCTCCACCCCTCCTCTCGCATCCCAGGCTCTTTACAATGCCCTTGCCTCTCACTTTAATTCCAAAACCCAGGACATCTTGTCCACCCTCTCCTCTGCCCCCCCTCCTGTCCCATCTCCTGTCTCCTCTCAGTTCTAGGTTGCTTACCCTCCTTCAGCCACCCCACTTCCCTCTTTCTTTCCTCTTTTCTCTCCTGATGAGGTTGCTAGACAAGTCCGATCTATGAAAGCCTGATCAAAACAGGTCTATCCCTGTTCCTCTAAAACCATTAAGGACCACATCGATACCCTCGCTCCGGCCCTTGCCGTTTTCTATAACCATTCCTTTGCCTCTGGATCTTTCCCTTCCCCCCTGAAGCACTCCCTTGTGCATCCTCTCCCCAAGAAACCCACAGTTGATCCCTCCTATCCAGCTAACTACTGCCCAATTTCCATTACTCCCTCTTTGGGGAAGCCCCTGGAAAAGCTGGCCATCTCCCAGCTTAACCTTCTTTCTGACGCTGTTGGCTCTCCCAATGACCACCAATCTGTATTCAGAGCTGCCAGAAGCAAGGAAACAGCTCTCCTGAACATCCGCGAAGACCTGCTCTCTAACCTTAACTCTAACATTCCCTGCGTCCTCATGCTACTTGATCTCTCCTCTGCTTTCGACACGATCAACCATACCATCCTGCTCAATCATCTCTGTGACAACCTGGGTATCACCGATCAGGATCTGGCCTGTCTGACCTCTTTCCTTTCTGATCGACCCTCCCAGGTATCACTTGGGTCCTTCCTATCTTCTATCTCCCTCTCTACCTGTGGTGTTCCCCATGGGTCTAACCCCTCACCCTGGCTTTTCAACCAATACTTGACTTCTCTCCCCTACTGCATTTCCATTTTCTAATCAAAGTTCCAGTGTTATGCTGATGACACCCAACTCATTTTCAGGCTTCCCTCAGGCACCCCCCCCCCTTCCCTCATCTCTGACTGCCTAATCGCCATTCAAAATTGGTGTGCTGCCAATGATCTTTGTCTAAATGCCATCAAGACTGAGATCCTCCTCATTGTTACACCTTCACCATCCTTTCCCCTCACTCTCTGGCCGGTCTCCTTTGGCCCTCCTCCTACCTGCGAGGCTAAGAATCTCGGGGTCATTTTTGACTCCATACTTTCCTTTTTGGCACACATCTCTGACGTTTCTAAAAAGTCAAACTTCCTACTGCTCCTCCTTAGAGGTACTCTGCCTTTCCTCTCCTTCCCTCAGTAGCTCACTGTCTCCCAAGCTCTGGTTCTCTCTAGGTTGGAATACTGTAACAGCCTCTTTTTAAATCTACCTGCCTCTACTCTCCGCCCTTTACAACTAATCCAGAACAGAACTGCAAGACTTGTCCTTGGCCTCAAGCCCTGGGATCGTATCTCTCCTGCTTTGAAATCCCTTCATTGGCTCCCAATGGATGCAATGATTACATTTAAAACCCTCTGCATTGTCCACAATGCTTTCCGGGGCCTGGGTCCAAAATACCTTTAGCTATCCCTCCGTAAATGCATCCCCTCTTGAGCCCCTTGCTCCTCTACTTCTAACTCCATCAGGGTTGGTCGTTTTTCAAAGAAATGAGCTGGGGGCAGATATATGTCTTCGGCTGGGACCTCCCTTGGGAACAGCCTCCCGACCACCTTGAAACTTGAGGAGAACCATCTCTTGTTCCGGAAGCACCTCAAGACCTTCCTCTTTGCTTCTGCCTTTGTCCCTCTTCTCTGTTGATCTGCTTCTCTCTTGTGGCACCGTGCACCTGGCCACCCTATGTTCATGGGCCTAGATACCTGCTCACCCTGCCTCCCTCCTGCACTGCCTCTGGGCCACCCCTGGCACTGGGATCTGTACCCATACAGCCCCCACTCTTCTTCTGCACTTATCAGATATACCCTTTCTGACTAATCATGCACTTGCCACTTGCTGGCTGCACCACCTTTTCACTGCATTAATTAATTTATTGATTTCACTTATTATTTATTATTTTCTCTCCTCTGTTGCGCACTTTCCATTTCTCCCCCTTCCATGCAATTGCGTGTTCTTAATGTCACTGGGCCTAGTAATATCGTTATTTTTGTTCTCCCCTGTTCCCTCCCTTTGCTTGGTTGCCCTCTGAAACACATGTGTATGAGCGTGATATAAATAAAATATCATATCATAGAAGTAGGACTAGTTTCACAGCTGAAGCTTTAGTCCTACTTCTGTCAGTGGCCTGTCCTGGTTTTCTATATTCAAAATCTGGTCGCCCTCCTCTGGGGACAGCAAAACACGGATATATATATTCAGTGAAAAAACATTGTTAAATGGACGTTATGGTTAAGTTACACTAGTAAAAACGTATGAAATTCAATGGAAATACGTTGTTACTGGGATGTTATGGTTACAGGTAAAACCTAAAAACCCCAGAAGTACGCTTATGGTAAGCTAAGCAACCATAACTCACGCTACCACTGTGCACTGCAAGGACTAACACCCATGACATCAAAGATGACATCACAATGTTTTTTCACTGACCAGCCATGTTGTGCACTTCCTGAAGTACCGTGAGGGCCATGCCCTAGTAAAGCAGTAACATCCCTGCTTCCTTTTCCACTGTCTTCTTTCCAGCAACCCCTCATTCGGTACGGATAAATAGTCACACATGCATCCACCAATCATAGTGAAGAGCTCTCCATGTAACACTAACAGTTCTGAACAACATTCCTCTGCGTAGACACCACACCCAGAAATGTTATTCCCCAATCACGTAGCCTGCACAGTCCCATTTCCAAGCCCACCTTCCTCAAAAGGTCTGGATGTGGCTTTCGTGGTGTGTGCGGGCGTGGGGGAATAAATTGCAACCAGGGTAGGGGATTTCGTCTTCAGTGGTGGCTCTGAAAAGAACCTTTTTTTTGGTAGCTGCTTTTAGAGAAACTCCTTTATTTTTGTTTTTTATAAGGTTTTCTGTTTTCTTCTCCTCCTCACATTCTTACAATAAACTTTTCAACGTCTCCTGTATACCGGCAAACAAAAGAGCAAAGAAATGCCATTTGCATGGAAACACACCGCATTTCAAGAATGAATGTTGTCATGGTTGCAGAAGAACATCTCACGAGCAGACGAAAAATCACACATGCTTCTATTAATGAGACCCCTTCCAGCCTCTACTTTTTGAATAGTCCCATACTCTTCTTGGTGTTATGGCAGAGAAAACCACCTGGGTAGTGGGAAAAAGCCTCTTCTCTGCCTTCATCAACCTCTTCAGTTGATGGAACACACGTAAACAAGTCATGTAACCCAAATGCATCCCGCCAAAAAGCACAACGAGAACGTCAACTGTAGCAAAACTGGGCACTTGTCTGCAAAGTTGAAGCATAATGCTGAAACTGCGAACATGGACAGCACACCACAATGCGTCCACTCCTTCCAAACCGAAATCTCCATCAAAGTGTCTTTCCTGGGCATACTTGTGCAGATCTACCACAAAGGCATCACCCAAAATCAACACAATGCGTTTCTCCATGTCAGCCCTCCTCACTACGCAGAGTAATGAAAAATAGTATTACCGCCCCTTCCTGTGAACCACACCCTCAGTACCTGATTGGATAATCCCCACAGTCCCATTGGCCTGCATGGTCAGAAGCACAGACTGTGCCACATACGCTTCACCAAACACTGCGAGGGCCGCACCCCTGTAAAGCAAGACCAGTCCTCCTTCCGTTTCCATTATTTTTTGTCCAGCACTACCTCATTGGGTACTGTTAAACATTTTTACTGAATTCTGGTCAACGCTTCTTGCACAGTGTAAAAGAAAATGGCATTGCCAATGGCAGTCAAATAAATGCCATTTCTATGGAACCACTGCATATTTTGCGACCTCATGATCTCATAGTGGGCGGAGAATATCCCAGCACTGCGCATAAATTCACAAATGCTTCTTTTTATAAGACACCTTCCGAACTCTGGCTGGTGACAAATTACACCGGCATGGTCCCATACTCCTCTTGGTGTTATGCATGAGAAACTGACCTTGGCAGTGGGAAAAAATCTGCATCACTGTATTCAGCAACTTCTTCAGGTGACAGAGCAAACGTCCACACGACATGTAACCCAAATATGGACTTCAATAATGCACCACGACAACATTCAAGGTAGCCACAGTAGCCACATATCTGCAAAGGCGAACCATCCCATGGAAACTGCACTCATAGAGAATGCCCCACAAAGTGTCCACTCCTTCCAACTCGAAATTATCAACGCCGCTTTGCACAGGACACCTGTGCAGATGTTGCACAAAGGTATCACCCAAGATGAGTAACTGTGGGTCTCTCCATCTCTACCAACCTCACTACACAGAGTATTGGGAAGAAATAGAACCACCCCTTCCTGTCAACCACACCCTGAACACCTAATTGGATAATCCCCACAGTTCCATTTCTATGCCCACCTTGCTCAGAATGGCAGGATGTGGCACGTGCGCTTTCCCAGCTACAGTGAGGACAGCGCCCCAGTAAAGCAGGGATAGTACTTCTTCCCTTTCCACTGTTCTTTTTCCAGCATTCCCTCGTTGAGTACCGTGAAATATTCACGCACGCATCACCAATGACATCCAAGACCTCTGCATGCAACACTACCATTTCTGTAGGGCACTCCATATTTACTGTTACACACTTCGAGTGCCCGTCGCGTGTGCTTCCAAAGCACCTCCAGTAGAAAGTTCTGCAGAAGAATCCACGATTTCAGCATTCAAAACCATCCACAGCTGCACCCATCACGACATTGGCCATGCACACAAAAGTCTTGGGCTTGCCCACACCCAGAACAACATAATGGAGCAATGCATGCAAACATGTGGCCGGATCCCACAATCGTAACATAGCCAGCAGCATTTCTACCCAGCCCCCGCACCATATCACAGCAATGCATAGAAACATGTAACCGTTAGCAGAATCCACAAACATACCACAGCCTCCGGCACCCCTACCCACTTCCATTCACTAAGTATTGTGTCACTGTCAACCAAGCCACAAAATCTTCACAACATTGGCCCTACTCCCACTAATCTCCACAAAGCAGAGTATCCAAACACATAGAAGATCCACTTCAACTCTACCCTCTTCTATACTGACAGTATTCCAACATTGCACCCAGTGGCCACACTGCAGGACTTGTCCACCCTCTCCAGCCATACAACGAAAACTGTAGGATGTTCGAACAATGACCACACCAATGGAACCAACAATGTACGCAGGTCAGCTCACTTCTGGTGCTCTATTAAATCTAAAATGTGCTCCACAACCATTCTTTACAGGTCACCGCCCTCTGACTGATGCAGAGTCCAAACTGCAGTGCTGCAGCGGGTGTGGGCAAGACCTTGGCTTTTGGGTGCATGGCCTACGACCTTTGGTCATAAAACCAAGAGTCTAGGCCTTGGACACACCCACTGCAACGTAATACAACCATGCAAGCCAACCCTCTTCTACACTGACAGTATTCCAACACTGCACCCAGTGTGCACACTGCAGGACTTGGCACTGCACCATCTCTAGCCATACACCGAAAACTGTAGAATGTTCTAATGATGACCACACCCATGTAACCAACAATATAAGAATTTCAGCTCACTTCTGGTGCTCCCATCGAACCAACAATGTATGCAATGCTGACAAACCACACACACAAGGCAACAATGTGAAACCTACTTGCAACCAGGGCCCATAGTTGTCGGTGCAAGGCTTCCAGCCATGCATGGAAGGGGCCACAGGCTCACCACACACAACACAGCATAGCACGCGCTATGTTAAAATGTTTATGTCATGTGCAATGCAATGCACTGCACTTCTTCAATTCAGCTGCCACCAGTCACCACAGTAAAAGGTCATGGCACGAGCTACCGTGCCGTAACAAAGGTTTCCTCCATTCCCCACACATGGTAGTCACCTGTGGAGGGACCCGTGAATTGCCGCAATATGCACGGATACTGCAGGCACACCACCGTCTGCTTCCACCTAATAACATATCTCAGATGAACCACTTCTTACTCCCCCCACCCTTTCCATCCCTTCTTCCCACCACCACATGGCGTAAAGTATGTTTGCCAGGCCCTTTCGGCGCCGCACTGTCCTCCAATACACCATGGCGGCCTCTCCAAAAAATGTAGACGCACAGCACGCTCCCCTCCAGCCAACCACCTGCAATGTTCGCCGACACCACAGCGTACTGCAAGCCAGTGAGACTTTTGTCAGCGGAGCGAACAGGGAAATGGGTCCGCGGAGCGCAGCCAGATATCACAAATATTTTTTGAGACGTACATTTCAGCTCTTTGCAACAAAAGTACTGGTCGGATTTCCACCAAACATACAGAAGCACGCTTTTGGAACCAAGCCCCCGCTCCTGCCTCAAATTTGGTTCAAATCCGTCCAGCCGTTCGGCCTGTAGGTGTGCGCAAAGTTTTTGCCCATTCAGTCTATGGGAGAAAAAAAAATTGGGACCTCCGATAACTGTGCCCACCTCCAGGAAACCTCTCCCAACTTTCCAGAGAAGTTCAGTGAGGGCCACATATTATTTGCAAAGTTTGGTAAGGATTTGTCCAGGGGGAGCAAAGTTATAAGCCGCCCAAAAAGTGGTCTTCCTACGGGTTTAGCAACTTAACCATAATGATATATATATATATATATATATATATATATAATTATTATTAGTTTACAGGTCAACTCATGAATATGCAGTATGTAACTTGGATGGGATCAGGAGGGTGGGATGAAGTGCTGGCATGCAGTAGCATACCCCTCCAGACAGTACTGTTCATTTTGATGTCGGGGGAAGGAGTTCCAGTGAAGAAGGGGAAGGGGGGAAGAAGTGGAAGTGTTTTCCAGCTCTGGGGATGCTGGGGAAACAGAGAGATTCATAACAGTGCTGGAGTGAAGGCTACATGGTGGGGACGAACAGGTGATGGATGTAGCCAGCGTTTGTTTTTTTTACTATTTTGTATTTAATTGCTGTATCATGAGCCAACTTTTTGCATTGAAAATACTTTAAAATGCACCAATTGAAGGTGAAAAGGTTTTATGATGGGGATATAGAGGGAGAGAGGCAGACAAGGAACACAAGCCCAGGCAGTTCAAGGGCAGGGTGGGTTCCAGTACAGAGTGACAGTGCTGGGGGACATTTGAGATGTGACAGGTTAGCAGCAGAGAAGTAGTGTTGTTAGGGATTTCAATCAGGCACACACCCAAGTCTCGCCGAGCATGTAGTGCGCAAATGAAACCCTTATTGATTTTTGTCTATAAGTTCAATATTCTGAATGATATACCACTCCCTTCTCAAAATACCCCCCAGGTTACACTGAACCAAGAATCAGGCTAGTTGTAAAGGTAAATATTTGTTTATTTATTTAGAATTTAAAATCACAATATATTTTTAATAGGTCAAAATAATCACCAATGGGGTGACAAGAACAATGAATAATATCTTGAATGCACTGGGAATCAGTTAATGAACACAAAAAGAATGCAGCAAAAAAAAGAATACTTTTGGGTTGGTTTGGAACAGATAGCACTGTGGTTAGAGGTTCCCCCTACAACACCCCTCAACCCACCAATAGGCAATTTAAATAGATGTGAGGAGAGAGCAGGTACTCAGGAATAATATAGACCAAACAGAATATCACTCCCACCTTCCCCCCTTAAACACAAGAGAAAAACGGATTTGACTTTTCAACTGTCAAAATGGCTTTGAAACTGGCTGAGCAAAAACACTGTGTTCAAAAATGCTTAAATTATTAGACATTTCTATGGGAGCTGCTTTGCACAGATGCAAGCAACCACAAGCAATGATGTAATCTAAAGAAAACAATTGGAATCTCAAAGGCAAAGGGGGAAATAATTTAAAGGCAATTCACACGTGTAAAACTTTTGCAAAATGTAAATTCGCGGCAAACTTTTACTATGCGATTTTTGATAAAAACGGGTCAACTACACTGTTCCACAATTCTTAGTTGTGGAGATGGCTAAGGATGTTAGGTATCAGTGAGAGTTGAAATTTCGTTTCTATCTTTAAAACTGAGGGAGTTATAGCGGGTTTTAGTGAGAGGTGTTTTTCGAAAATAAAGACACGAATTTGGACAAGAACTTCAGTTTAAAACCAGAAAGTATGATTATGCTTTTACTCAAGACTAGAGCATTCAGACTAGACAACCAGGCTGGGTCGAAGTAAGCTCTGAGAGACTGATTCATGACTTCAGTAACAGATCCCCAGCGCCTTCCCTGGCGGAACCAGTCCAAACACTCAAAGTGGGATTTTTGGATTAGAGTTACACAATTAAAAATGACTATGAAAATGACGCTTTAGCAAATAGACAGGGTAGGGTAGCACCAAGGATTTTTACACTGTTACTGGTTATGAAAGTAGGGATAGTTCAGAGATTGGGGTGGAACAAGATAAGGCAAGGTATACAATAGTTTTCTAGCATCCTGTTAATACTCCTAATCCACTGGGATTTAAGATTTTTGGCCCATCAAGATTCTGGTCAATGGATCAGGTCTATCAGGGAAGGACAGCATATCAGGCGCAGGACAGGATCAGCTAGGCTGGTCGCCGGAACTGCACGGGATCTGCCCTTCTTGTTTCTGGATATTTCAGATCAGCGGGATAGCGAGTTCAGCAGGCAAGCATTATGGTAGCAAGCCAGATAGTTTCAGGATGCTTTACCACACCACAGCGCTCCACTGGGTTGTAAGGATTAGTTGAGGATTAATTGAGGATTGAGGCCTAGCTGAAACTGGTTCAGCTACTGCTTGGCCTGGTCATTGGCATCTGGATCTAGAAGGATGTTGAAAGTTGGATGTTGAATACTGGATCAAAGTGCTTCATTGGAATCAGAAGAGAGAGTCTCTATGTGTTGTCAGATTCCCTATTTATCCTGTCAAATGACATCACAAAAATGGGTGTATGGGCCGGCTTAACTAAACCTGCCCCTGTGAACTGGGATTGGATCAGAGCCTTATCTCTGCCTTGCATCCGAGTGATTGGATCAAAGACAGATGATGTCAGGTTTATGGTTTGATTTTTACAATCCTTAGAAACCTCCCCTAGCCAGTAGTATCAAAATCGGATTTTGTCCTAAATACATATTTATACATTTGTAACCTCTACAAAAATCACATACAAGGATTACATATTTTATGGAGTTTCTGTTCATCAAAATCCCACAGCTTTGAGACTGTGTTTCGCCTTATTGCAGCCTTTTGTCCATTTCGCCATGAAAACATTTTCCAAACTTTCTCCAAATTTCCACAAATATGTGTGTTTATAATAGGAATGTGTGTGCAAAGTTTAACAATTCCAGCATAAATACAGTGCCCATAAAACCACATATACTGCCATTCCTATTCAGCATATGCTACAGTTGCAGCATGTTTTGAAATATAGGGCCAAAAATTAGATTCACAAATATGCCCTTTTTATATTTTTCACCACTTCTGATAGCGAGTTATAAGTCTCTAAAAAAAAATGTCATTACATATTCTTAGTAGCAAATGGTCAGCCTTTTGTCTGTCTCTAGAGGCAAGGAGCAGCCCCCACCTTTGGGATTTCCTTCTGCAAGCCTAGTTTACGACCTCTTCACACGTCCATTTCCTGGCCTGGAGAATCTGCCATTGTTCATTCCCTGGCAGCAGACACAAGTCTAGCATACCCCACAATTATCATGTGTCAGTGAGTATCTGCTGAGAGCCATGCCCTCCCCTTGGGTGGAAACCTGTTTGTCAACTTCTTGCAGACTCGGCCAGCCTAGGTTAATTTCTTAATTTCTTGACTTGAAATCCAGCATAAAACAAACCTGGTGCATCAGATGACATAGATCATAGGTGCACAACATACGGCCCGCAGGCCAGTTGCGGCCCGCCATGCTGTTTTGTCTGGCCCGCGAGGCACAAACACTTTCCTAATGGAGGGCGGCCCGCAAGCAGCATCGGCCGCCATCCATTAGGGAAGTCTTTGTTGTCTTCCGGGCAAGGACAAAACACTGGCCGTCATTGGCTCAGCACACACCACCACGTCGCTCCTATGAGCCACGTAGTGCGTGTGTGCTGCACCAATGGAGAGCCAGCACTACGGCTGGCATGGCCAGTAAGGCTTGATGTCGGAAGGCATTTCAGCCATGCTGGCTACGCCAGCCGTAGTACCACTCACCTCGCCAGTGTTCGAGTTTACCTGCCTTCCAGCACGTCCGGTAAGTGGTCTGTTTGTGTTTGTGTGTCGGGTCTGTTCTGCTGTATGTTTGTGTTGTGTATGTTGAGATGGGGGGGTGGGTGGGGGCGTGTCAGATGTGCATGAATGTTTGTTTTTGAATGTTTGTGTTGTGTATGTTGAGATGGGGGGTTTGGGGGGTGTCGGATGTGTATGAATGTTTGTTTTTGAGTGTGTTGTGTATGTTGAGATGGGGGGTGTCGGATGTGTATGAATGTTTGTTTTTGAGTGTCTGTGTTGTGTGTGCTGAGTTGGGGGGTGGGGTGTTTGGGTCTGTATGGGTGCATGCTTCAGAGTGTGTGTGCTGAGTTGGGGGTGGGGGGTTTGGGTCTGTATCGGTGCATGCTTGAGAGTGTGTGTGCTGGGGTGAGGGGGGGGTTGGGTCTGCATGGATGCATGCTTGAGAGTGTGTGTGCTGAGTTGGGGGTGGGGGGTTTGGGTCTGTATGGGTGCATGCTTGAGAGTGTGTGTGCTGAGTTGAGGGGTTCGGGTCTGTATGGGTGCATGCTTGAGAGTGTGTGCTGAGTTGGGGGTGGGGGGTTTGGGTCTGTGTGGGTGCATGCTTGAGAGTGTGTTTGAGGCATAGTGTTTGGTTCGGGGTGAGGGACATGGGGCATAGTGTTTGGTTGGGGGTGAGGGGGCCATGGGGCATAGTGTTTGGTTGGGGGTGGGAGCCATGGGGCATTGGGGTGAGGGACATGGGGCATAGTGTTTGGTTGGGGGTGAGGGACATGGGGCATAGTGTTTGTTTGGGGGTGGGGGCCATGGGCATGGGGCATAGTGTTTGGTTGGGGGTGAGGGACATGGGGCATAGTGTTTGGCTGGGGGTGAGGGGGCCTTGGGGCATAGTGTGGTTGGGGGTGGGGGACATGGGCATGGGGCATAGTGTTTGGTTGGGGGTGAGGGACATGGTCATGGGGCATAGGGTTTGGTTGGGGGTGGGAGCCATGGGGCATAGTGTTCCACTCCAGGAGTGAACCCAATAATAAAGCTAAAACAGGCACAGTTAGTAGATGTACATCTTTTGCTTTTTTGAGGAAACCTGACTCAACGAAGGCCATACTCCTCTTGGGCAACCCAAACAGCAAACTATAGCAGTCCAAAATAACAGAATGTCTAATCATAGGTCAATAAAATATATATAATTTAATTAAACTGACGATATACAATAACTAAATCGAAATAAATTATAACAATGGAAAATTTGTAGTACAAAATGTAAGTTTGAAATGCAATAAAAATCGTTACCCCTCAAAAACATATTCTTTTTCCATGTGTTTAATACAAATTGGGGGTTGAAAAAACCTCCTGCCATGCCCGCCTACCGCCCCGCCCACATTTACTTTTCGGCCCACTATAGCCCTCATATAAAGTACTTTCTACCCTCTGTCAAAATTAGTTGTGCACCCCTGACACAGATAAATTACATTCTTAGATTTAAACCTCGGGGATCAAAACAACTGAGATCCGTGTTCCTTTCAGCAACAGTTTTTTTTATATTTGCTAAGCCAGCAGATCTTTAGTTTAAGACAACGTTAATGTTTAATCAGGAAAGCCCATTTGACAGGGGCTGTCACTCACAGATAGCCCAGTGTGGCTGCACACAGATTTTTGACAGGAATTGTCATTCACAGGCAATCCAGTTTTGCTGAGAAAATGTTTTGCTCTTAACATTTCAGGACCTTGTAAATTCACAGTGCTTCATTAGATTAAATGAATTTTAGCGCCAAGCAAGATTTTAAGTGTTGGAAATTGTTATGTACAGGGATTTTGAAGTTTCAGCAGCAAAGTAAATGTCATTTACAGGAAAATTTTGGAGTTTCACTTGCAAGCGCTGCTGCTCCATCTGGACTCCATGTTTACTTGTCATGGAGTCCACTGGCACTTTTTCTGCAGCGTGTGCTCTGTTCCAACACACATACACCATGGGTGGCAGGTTGTGCAGCCATCTTTTTGTGTGTTGAAAAAAGCGGTTTTGGAGGTTTTGGCGCGCACAAGGGTTTTGCCGCCACTTTACTGATAGTAACCATAGATAGCAGAGTGAGGCTGCATAGTATAGCACAGTGGGTCAATACATCCCACAAATTCCCCATCCCGACTTCGTTTTGACTTCCAGTCGAGGGGGAGTCGGGCGAGTGGGACGTTCTTTTCTGTCCATGTGGAGAACTTAATTTGCTTCTCCTGTCAGCGATTGCGGCGACACGCTCTCCTTGCCGGGTTGGGTTGGGATAGGACGATACTCCGGATTCCTTGGGTTTTTCCTCCCCGTCACCGAGTGGTCCTCCTTGGTTATTCTCGGGATTAGTGTCAATACTAGAAAACAGAACATAACACGGTTATGAAAATGTTCCCACTACTTTACCCACACATCTTCGGAGGATCTCAGCAGTGGGAAAGACACTTGCATTCCCTAACAATTGTCAATATTCCCCGTCTATATTCAGTGATCATTTACTCATTTTCTCAGGTGTACTCAATGAATATTTCATAATTTTCAAGCTGTCTGGATTTTCCCCCTCTGGGTTTCCGGTAAGCTCTTCTATCTGCCGCAAAGTATGCCTGCGGTGGCAACTCTTTAGCTGGTTTATGTAGACCCACTTGTCTTCCCCCTCTGTCAAATTGCCCTTGGGAATGCAGATTCTGTAGGCGACTGGTGAGATTCTGTTCACAATTTCAAAAGGACCCCGCCAACTTGGGAGGAATTTGCGCTCTTTGGCTTGGTTCCTTTGGAAATTGTACAAGTAGACCCAGTCTCCTACTTGATATTGCTTTTGTTCCTTTTGTTGTCTTAAGGTCATAGTGGGTCTTCATACTGTCTGAAGATCTTTCTAGATTCCTCTGAGCATATGCAAAAGCATGTTGAAGGTGTTTTCTCAGATTCTCAACATACGCATGAGTTGTGGAGGTATTTATCAAGGTCTGCTCTTGGGTTCTGTAGAGCAGATGCTGGGGAAGCATCATCCTTCGTCCAGTCCTCAGCTCAAATGGAGACATTTTAGTTGCAGATGAAGGGGTAGATCTGATGGCCATCAGGACAAGGGGTAGTCGAATGTCCCAACTTGGCCCAGAATCTGCCACAATCTTTTTAAATATGCTCACAATAGTTTTATTGTACCTCTCAACTCCACCACTAGAGGACCCCCGGTAGGCAATGTGTAGTTTCCTTTTTACCCCAAGTATCTCCCACATCTTTGTCATCACTTCGCTAGTGACGTGGCTACCTTGGTCTGACTCAATCCTTTGGGGTAGTCCAAAACGCGAGAAGATGTGATTGATCATCAGGGCAGCTGCTGTTTCTGCCTTGCAATTTGGGGCCGGGAGACATTCCACCCATTTAGTAAACAAGCATGTGACGGTCAACATGTACTTGTTCCCCCTAGTGGAGCGAATCATGGGCCTGATAAAATCGACTTGCAAAGGCAGTGTCATCCCCCTCTTTTGGAGGGGAGCACCGTGTGTGAGTGATGTTGGCTGAAATTGTGCACACACAAAACACCCCTTCAAGTATACGTCGAGGTCCTGCCCCATGTGTGGCCAGTATGAAACCTCTCGCAAGATTTCTAATGTTGCATGAAACCCCCCATGACCGGCTGTGGCCGCATCATGGGCGTGACTTAGCATCAGGCTTCGGAATGAGGTAGGGACCACCCACTGGTCATGGCCAGATATGGATCTCCTCACCAACAAACCGTCTTGGATTCTGACATTTTTTGGACATTTCATCAACACTCTGAGGCTCTCTTTCCCAATGCAATCGGTATCCATCAGGGGAAAGTCCTCAGGGTCCTCAATGTGTTGATAAAACTTACCAGTTATTGGATCCCCTTTCTGAGCCGTAATCAAATCAGCATCTGGGGTCTCCTTACTCCATTGGGCAGTTGAGAGTTCATTGTGAGCATTTGTCTGGGACCTAGTGATAGCGGTGACCTGGATTTCCTCCAACAGGGACTAGATCTCAAGTAGATCCCCTTGGATGGCTCCAGTTTTGGCCTGCTGATCAGCCAGGTAATTTCCAGTTTTGTCTGGTCTCTCTACTTTAGAATGACCCTTAATCTTTTTCCAGTAGATGGTCATCCCATTTGAGGTGACCATATCATCAATATTCTGTATTAATTTTCCATGTTTTAGTGGTTTATTATTAGCACATAGCATGCCTCTGGTTTTCCAATTAACCAAGTGCTCCACGAACCCGTTCTGTACATAATCTGAATCAATGATTATGACTAGTTCGTAGGGTTGGTATTGGACAGCAGTGAGAATGGCTTCATGCACAGCCATCAGCTCTGCCACTTGACTACTACGGGGACCGTTTTTGTACCCAGCAGAGGGCTCTGGGGCATCATTCACCCATGCATTCCCCACGCCAGCCACAAGTTCCTTCACCACCCTCTGACTGATGCAGAGTCCAAACTGCATTGCTCCGGTGAGTGTGGGCAAGGCCTTGGCAACACCCAGCACAGCATAATGGAGCCATGCATGTGAACATGTGGCCTGATACCACAATCCACAAACATAACATAGCCAGCAGCACTTCTACCCAACCCCCGCACCATAACACAGTGATGCATAGAAACATGTAACAGTTAGCAGAATCCACAAACATACCACAGCCTCCGGCACCCCTACCCACTTCTATTCACTAAGTATGGTGTCACTGTCAACCAAACCACAACATCTTCACAATATTGGCCCTACTCCCACTAATCTCCACAAAGCAGAGTATCCAAGCAAATAGAAGATCCACATCAACCCTACCCTCTTCTATACTGACAGTATCCCAGCACTGCACCCAGTGCCCACACTGCAGGACTTGTCACTGCACCATCTCTGTTACACCCTTGCACCGATGGTCGTTCTGGCGACAACATAGTGTTTATAATGTGGTGCAGCCTTACTCATCCTAGATGGCAGACGCCTCTGAATCCGTCTGTTTGGGCCACGGTGCAGAGGTTGCACGTTCTTTATGTTCCTGCCGCAATGATCATGTGACTCCATATAGTTCGACCAGGAAATTCAGCAAGTGCGTCGCTACTCTTCAGAACGGCGCTTCGTAAGTTCGTTCCTAGGGAATATTGCTCAAATCCCCATTCTACTATCCTTTGCATTCTGAACCTATAATAATTCCTGTTCCTTCTGTCCCTTTAGGGCTCACTCCCTTTTGGAAGACTCCACACAGCATACCGTATGCACTCAACTCCGTACCCGGAGTAAGTTGGGTCATAACTTTTCGATAAAGGCTCCAGACTACCCTAGGTGGACGAAGACTCACCTCTATTTTCTCTCGTCCAGGACCAGTCTCGCCCGCACCTAACTCCTTGAAGGAAGCCTGGCAGATTCCTCCTGGAAGCCGACTGCTGACCGTCACTGCTACACAGGGTTTTTTCCCCGGAGGGTTTTCCCTAGGGACTGTGTTTCCTCTGCGGCTGAGACTACGAACAGCTGGGAGGGAGCAGGGTGTCCCGGGAAGCCTTCACATTGTACAGTGTTGCTGTTTACGGAGTCTGCCTGCTGCCCAGGTTAGTGGACTCCACTAATTGTTCTATCTCAAGTTAAAGTAGCTTCAGGCATATTGTAATAATCTCCATCCATACACCGAAAACTGTAGTATGTTCTAACAATGACCACACTCATGTAATCAAAAATGTACGCAGGTCAGCTCACTTCTTGTGCTCTATCTAGTCTAAAATGTGCTCCACAACCATTATTTACAGGTCACCACCCTCTGACTGATGCAGAGTCCAAACTGCATTGCTCCGGTGAGTGTGGGCAAGGCCTTGGCTCTTGGGTGCATGGCCTATGACCTTTGGTCATACAACCAAGAGTCTAGGCCTTGGACACACCCACTGCAACGTAATGCAACCATACATGCCAACATGTGACCAAGTACCACAATCCACAAACATACCACAGTCACCGGCACTCCTACCCCAATCTCTGCACCGTGATACATCTATACATGGAAACATGCAACATTGGGAGAATCTACAAACATAGCACAGCCTCCGGCACCACTACCCACTTTTATTCAAATACTATGTTGCTACTGCCAACCAACCCAAACATTTGTTGACAACAGTGGCCCTGCTCCCAACGGTCTATTCAGTCCACAAAACTAATACTTCACAGTGCAGTACAGTAGTCAGCACTCCGCGCAATCGACAGTACACAAGCCCATAAAATATGCACTTCAACCCTATCCACTTCTATGCACACACTAGAAGATGCACTTGACCCCTACCCTGTTCTCCACTGACAGTATTCCAACACTGCACCCAGTGTGCACACTGCAGGACTTGGCACTGCACCATCGTCAGCCACACACCGAAAACTATAGGATGCTCTAATGATGACCACACCCATGTAACCAACAATATAAGCATTTCAGCTCACTTCTGGTGCTCCCATCGAACCAACAATGTATGCAATGCTGACAAACCACACACACAAGGCAACAATGTGAAACATACTTGCAACCAGGGCCCATAGTTGTCGGTGCAAGACCTCCAGCGATGCATGGAAGGGGCCACAGGCTTACCACACACAACACAGCGTAGCACGCGCTATGTTGTAATGTTTATGTTATGTGCAATGCAATGCACTCCCCTTCTTCAA
Source organism: Ambystoma mexicanum (assembly GCF_040938575.1). Lineage (NCBI taxonomy): Eukaryota > Metazoa > Chordata > Amphibia > Caudata > Ambystomatidae > Ambystoma > Ambystoma mexicanum. The sequence continues at coordinate 510,487,150 of NC_090929.1, read as the reverse complement.
TTCAGCTGCCACCAGTCACCACGGTAAGAGGTCGTGGCACGAGCTACAGTGCAGTAACAAAGGTTTCCTCCATTCCCCACACATGGTAGTCGCCTGTGGGGGGACCCGTGAATTGCCGCAATATGCACGGATACTGCAGGCACACCACTGTCTTTTTCCACCTAATAACATATCTCAGATGAAAAACTTCTCACTCCCCCACCCTTTCCATCCCTTCTTCCCACCACCACATGGCGTAAAGTATGTTTGCCAGGCCCTTTCGGTGCGGCACTGTCCTCCAATACACCACGGCAGCGTCTCCAAAAAATGTAGACGCACAGCAAGCTTCCCTCCAGCCAACCACCGGCTGCGTCCAATGTTCGCCGATACCACGGCGTACTGCAAGCCAATGAGACTTTTGTCAGCAGAGCGAACAGGGAAATGGGTCCGCGGAGCGCAGCCAGATATCACACATTTTTTAAGATGTACATTTCAGCTCTTTGCAACAAACGTACTGGTCGGATTTCCCCCAAACATACAAAAGCACGCTTTTGGAACCAAGCCCCCACTCCTGCCAAAATGTTGGTTCAAATCCGTCCAGCCCTTCGGCCTGTAGGCGTGCGTAAAGTTTTTGCCCATTCAGTCTATGGGCAAAAGAAAAATTGGGACCCCCGATAACTTTGCCCCGCCTCCACGAAACCTCTCCCAACTTTCCAGAGAAGTTCAGTGAGGGCCATATATTATTTGCAAAGTTTGGTAAGGATTTGTCCAGGGGGAGCAAAGTTATAAGCCGCCCAAAAAGTGGTCTTCCTACGGGTTTAGCAACTTAACCATAATTATATATATATATATATATAATATGCATTTATACAGATAATTATTAGTTTACAGGTCAACTCATGAATATGCAGTATGTAACAGGGAGGGGATCAGGAGGACGGGATGAAGTGCTTGCATGCAGTAGCATACCCCTCCAGACAGTACTGTTCGTTTTGATGTCGGGGAAGGGAGTTCCAGTGAAGAGGCGGAAGGGGGGAAGAAGTGGAAGTGTTTTGCAGCTCTGGGGATGCTGGGGAAACAGAGAGATTCATAACAGTGCTGGAGTGAAGGCTACATGGTGGGGACTAACAGGTGATGGATGTAGCCAGCGTTTTTTTTTTTACATTTTTGTATTCAATTGCTGTATCATGAGCCAACTTTTTGCATTCAAAATACTTTAAAATGCACCAATTGAAGGTGAAAAGGTTTTATGATGGGGATATAGAGGGAGGGAGGCAGACAAGGAACACAAGCCCAGGCAGTTCAAGGGGAGGGTGGGTTCCAGTACACAGCGACAGTGCTGGGGGACATTTGAGCTGTGACAGGTCTGCAGCAGAGAAGTAGTGTTGTTAGGGATTTCAATCAGACACACACTCAAGTCTCGCCGAGCATGTAGTGCACAAATGAAACCCTTATTGATTTTTGTCTATAAGTTCAATATTCTGAATGATATACCACTTATATCACACCCTTCTCAAAATACCCCCATGTTACACTGAACCAGGAATCAGGCAAGTTGTAAAGGTAAATATTTGTTTATTTATTTAGAATTTAAAATCACAATATATTTTTAATAGGTCAAAATAATCACCAATGGGGTGACAAGAACAATGAATAATATCTTTAATGCACTGGGAATCAGTTAATGAACACAACATGAATGCAGCAAAGAAAAGAAAACACTAAGGGGGTAATTCACAGAATTTAGCGCACAAGTGGCGCACGATGTGCGCGTGCGAATCTCTGCGCCAGCCGTGTGCGCTAAAATCCATATCCCGCGCACAGCGTATTCATGGATTTTAGCTACCAAAACCAGCCGTGGCGCACAGTGGTGCAGCGACCCTGCAGCAGCGCCAGTTACACCCCCAAGAACGCCCCCTTAAGCAGGGAAAAGCCATGAAAATCCCCAATCCAGCGCAAAGGGCTGCGCGAACCCTGTACCAGCATGGCAAGTGGGGAACGTGTATTACTGGGGTTTGTGGGAAGTTTCACACGCGAAAGGGCCTGTGCGAGTGGGGTATGTGTATTACTGGGGTTCGCGGGAAGTTTCACACGCGAAAGGGCCTGTCCGAGTGGGGTACGTGTATTACTGGGGTTCGCGGGAAGTTTCACACGTGAAAGGGCCTGTGCGAGTGGGGTAGGTGTATTACTGGGGTTCGCGGGAAGTCTCACACGCGATTGGCCCTGTGCGAGTGGGGTACGTGTATTACTGGGGTTCGTGGGAAGTTTCACACGCGATTGGCCCTGTGCGAGTGGGGTACGTGTATTACTATGGTTCGCGGGAAGTTTCACACGCGATTGGCCCTGTGCAAGCATGGTACGTGTATAACTGGAGTTTGCGTGAAGTCTCACATGCGATTGGATCCGGGTACGTGTATTACTGGGGTGCGTGGGAAGTTTCACACGCGATTGGCCCTGTGCGAGCGGGTTACATTTATAACTGGGGTTCGCGTGAAGTCTCACACGTGATTGGCCCTGTGCGAGTGGGATACGTGTATTACTGGGGTTTGTGCGAAGTTTCACACGCGATTGGCACTGTGCGAGTGGGGAACGTGTATTACTGGGGTTGCGGGAAATTTCACACGCGATTGGCCCTATGCGAGTGGGGTACGTGTATTACTGGGGTGCGCGGCAAGTTTCACACCCGATTGGCCCTGTGCGAGCGGGGTACGTGTATAACTGGGGTTTGCGTGAAGTCTCACACGCGATATGAGCAGGGTACGTGTATTTTGGGGGTGCGCGGGGAGTCCTACATGTGAATTGGCAGTGTGGGTCCTCCCATGTGTTCCCTCAACGCCCTCCACGGCCCCTGCAGGCAGCCCACACCACAGGGGACTACCCTGCACCCCTGGTCATGTCCTGCAGGCAGCCCATCCACCATGGGCATGCCCCCCAGCCAAGCCACATGTCAGCTTGCACTACTGATCACCAACTCATGTCCCCCAGCATCCCCCCCAGCAGTGCGGGGCACCTGCCAGCAGGCACCCACTCATGTCCCACTCATGTCCCCCTGCACCCCCACCCCCCAGCAGTGCAGGGCACCTGCCAGCAGGCCCCCACTCATGTCCCACTCATGTCCCCCTGCACCTTCACCCCCCAGCAGTGCAGGGCACCTGCCAGCAGGCCCCCACTCATGTCCCACTCATGTCCCCCTGCCCCCACGTCATGACAATCCTCAATCATGGCCCTTATGGACAGCCTCCCCAGCCCAAAGACCCAATCAAGTATTGCATCCACCCACAAAGAAAAGGCAATTACATGATACAACCCCAAAGGCAAGTATGTAAATGAACACATGTCCGTCACACACACACACAATGGGTGCAAGTGAATGTGAAAACCCATATCATGACATGCATGAAACCAATGAGATAATACCACACATCGAAGTATGAAGAAAAAAATGTATTAAACACAACATGAATGTAATTTAAAAAAAACACACAACAATGGGAATAATTAAAGAAATGCTGCATGTCCGTAAAAGAATCAAAAACAAGAAATCGTAATCCAAAGAAATCCAAAAGAATGGTGTCCGAAGTCACAGTCCAACAAAGCAAATCCAAGCGAAAAAAGAAAGTGAAATCCATTGCTCCATGGTGAAAATAAAAAAAATGAGAATACTCCGATGGTGAACTATGTACAAATGAACAATCCAGGGTCCATGAGCCCAACTGATGAAATGAAACCTACCAAAAATACTACCTAATAAAAAACTATATACAAAAACGTGGTGCATTGTCCAAGCGCAACCAAAATAAAAAAGAAAAGGAAAGGAAACCTAACACTATCTAAGTATATACAATGGCGGCGGGCAAGTCCTGTGGCTCACTCTGTGGTGTCCCGGGCCAGGGCATCATCGAACTCCATGTCGATGTCCCGGAGGCGGGCCTCTCTCCTGGCCCCGAGGTCTTTCAGGGAGGCACTCATGGCCTGTTCCAACTCCCTGCGAGTCGCCTCGAGGCACTCTGCCCACCTCAATGACCGACGCATGGAGAACTCCGCCCTGACCATGGTGAGCTGCAACTCTTCCGCCCGCCGCCAACCGCAGCCACACGGAAGACACATCCATTCCAGGGTCCTCCTGCCCTCTGGCCGATGCCTGCCCCCCTGATGTCGATGGCCCCGAGCCATCATTGCTCCCACCTAGAGCCTGCTCCTGCTGCTGTCCATGTGCCCTGTCCGATGATGCCTGCACATCCTCCATCAGCTGGTCTCCAGTTGTGGTGTCCACCCCTGCTGGACCGCCGACTCCCGACTGTGGCAGGGATGGGATCTCCACCAAGCTGGCTGTGTTGGTCAGGCCAGGTCCACAGGGGGCCCTGGTGGAATCTGGGCTGGAAGACGGCAGGGAGAACGACTGGTGCATAGTCTCCACAGAGGAGGAGAGGTCCGCCAGAGTGCGCATCACATGTAGGAACCCACCAACCAGGGCCCCTCCCAACAGTGTCACGTCGCAACGCTGCTCTTCGTGATGGCGTGCGTTCTCTGCCCAGGAAGAACGCACGTCATCACGAATGTTACGCATGCGCAACGCGATACCAATCAGGACGGAGCCCATACGTTCATGGGACCCCTCATCCACAGGTAGTGGAGAGGCAGATGACATGGCACTCTCCCCTACCTGCGGACGGGCCAGGGACAGGGCCTCCCTGCTGGTGCAGTCACAGGGTCAAGGACAGGGACATGCACAGGCCCCTCCTCGGTGACCTGTGCTGCCTCCTGACCCTGGCACTGGACTGCACCAGTGGTACTACCCCCACCAGGCCCCATGTGCGGCTCAGTAGCGGGCTCATCCTCCTCTGTGGAGACCTCCAACCTGGATGTCTCCGTACCGTCTTCCGCCATTGCAAGCCCCTGTGGGGGCTCACCCGGCCCTTCCGCCACAGCCGCAGTGGCAGACGCGGCACCAGCCCCCTCGCTCCCGGATGATGGCAAGTCCTGGGAGGGTGGCTGGACCTTGCGTCATCGCCCAGTGGAGGCATCCCCGCCGCTTGGCTCCACAGCGCCGTCTCCGCCCTCTTCTTCACTTGACTCTGCGTAGAGGGAGACATAGAACACAAGCATCAGGGTACAGTACAATATTCCCCTAGACAAGAAGCAATAACACATGAATGGCAGTGTCTAACGTCACTTCCATCCTGTCCCTCCACAACACATGGGTGAATGCACGCAACGCACATGCATAAACAGGCATGGCGCCTGCAATCAACATCAGCATCCATGTACAAGGGCCTCTATTAATCAAAATGTTGCCTTCAAACTCACATGCATCCTGGCTCACACTGATCCCATGCACACACATCCCCGGAGGGTCATGCATCATGCCTTGTACACCACAGACACAGTGGATATACACAGTGCATACAACGGTGACCGCACTGCATGAGTGAATCTAGACATCATCACGGACATGTGTCATGAATCCATGGCGTATCGAAGTCACAGACACACTTTTCAGACACACACACATGTGCACCAAACATGTACATGACAGCAGCACCCATCCCTCACACCCCCGCCATGTGCAAGAACAGACACTGGCATGCTTTCATGTGTGCATTTGCCATACAGCTCCCCATGTAGCATTGGAACTCATGCACCAACCATGTGGTTCGCACATTACTGGTCTCACATGCATGACCATGATGTCCCTGCACACACACATCCATACATGGCCCATGTCACACATACAGGCAAGTATCAGACTACCAGCACACTGCAACATGCCCTGTCTCGCACACCAATGCTTGGCTACTTACCGCTCAACTCCAGACGGGTCTTCCTCTGAAGGATCTGGGCGTGGAGCGCTGGGCATACGTGTTCCAGGACCCTCATCTGGATGTCACTCATGCTGACCCGGCCCCCCTCTGCGAGGTGCTGGGCCTTGTCGAGGGTCCTGGACCTGAAGTCCTCCCAGCGCTTCTTGATGTGCTTGATGTCGCGGGTTGCCACCCACTCCGCATTGATGGCAACCACTACGTCGTCCCAGATCCTCTCCCGTCCTTCCTTTTTTGCGTGTGATGTTCCGACGAGAGCATCATAATGCCCCAGGACATGCTCCACCAGGACACCAACTTCCTTCACACTGAAGCTGGTGGCCCTCTGCCTCTCTGGCTGGGGGTCGCCAGTGGTCTCAGATGGTGTTTGCCCCGACATGGCGACCCGAGGCAGGCGTGGGTGGGCAACTGGGTCCTGGGGCTGGGCTGTGAAGAGCGATGGTATCCCAGTCGGGAGTCTTCTGTTCCAGCAGGGGTGGACACAGCAACTGGATCCCTGGCTGACGTGCAGGCACCAAATAGCAGGGCACGTGGGCAGCAGGCAGTCAGGCAGCAGCAGATGGCAGGTGGGAGCGTGCTTGGGGCTCTGGGGGGCAGGAAAATGGCCTTCAGAGCAGGAGCGTGGTCTTCCGTGTGTGTACACGTGGCCAGCTTGATACGGAGTGAATTGGCACATGAAAAAAGTGCACGTCAGTGTGAAATCCGAGGAAAGGCCCTTAGCGCATAAGCGCGTCAGCACACGTATGCGATTTCATTGGACCAAAGGCCCTTAGCGCGTAAGCACGTCTGTGACATATCGCGCACGGGCGTTGCCCTGGCACGGGTTGAAGATCCCACGTGGCTTTCCATTGCTCTGTACGTGCTTTTCGTGGGTAGCGGGCGTGTGTTTTCCAGCCGTTGGGGTTCACACGCTATTACTTCACAGCGGGTGGGTGTTGGCTACGCGTTCTTTTACACACAAGGCAGAAAGTGAGTGGTATCCCGCTCGCCCATGGCCAATCGCGTGTGAAACTTCCTGCGAACCCCAGTAATACACGTACCCCACTCGCACAGGGCCCTTTCGTGTGTAAAACTTCCCGCGAACCCCAATAATACACGTACCCCACTCGCACAGGGCCCTTTCGCGTGTAAAACTTCCCGCGAACCCCAGTAATACACGTACCCCACTCGCACAGGGCCCTTTTGCATGTAAAACTTCCCGCGAACCCCAGTAATACACGTACCCCACTCGCACAGGGCCCTTTCGCGTGTAAAACTTCCTGCGAACCCCAGTAATACACGTACCCCACTCGCACAGGCCCTTTCATGTGTAAAACTTCCCGCGAACCCCAGTAATATACGTACCCCACTCGCACAGGGCCCTTTCGCGTGTAAAACTTCCCGCGAACCCCAGTAATACACGTACCCCACTCGCACAGTGCCCTTTCGCGTGTAAAACTTCCCGCGAACCCCAGTAATACACGTACCCCACTCGCACAGGGCCCTTTCGTGTGTAAAACTTCCCGCAAACCCCAGTAATAACGTACCCCACTCAGTATATACATGCTTTTTATTTGCGCACACTTTTGTAATGCGCAGGGACGCTACCGCCTACCTTCGTGTGACGGACGTGTTTAGGCCTGTGCGTGTCTTTGCCCGTGCGCGGGTTTGCCCTATTCGATTCCATGAATACGTGTGGTTCGCGTGCATGTGGGTGTTCCGTGTACTTCCCAGCAGTACTTCCCCAGTTACGCCTTCTTTTTCACACGTTGTTCCCCATTCCGCATGTTTTGCCCCGTGTCCCGCCCCCTTTTTGGTGTGTGCATGGACGTTGTGCACTTTCCCTGTGCGCGTCGCGCACAGCGTTTGAGCTGTTGCAATGACGTGTGCGCCCGTGTGCACCACGCTCGGGTTTGGCGCACATCCCAAGGAAAACACGCGCAGGGACTTCCATGAATCGCACGCGCATGTGTGCGCGTGCGCCTGTTTTTTCATGCTTGCGCCAAGATTTTCGGCGCACGTTTGTTCCATGAATCGGCCCCTTAATGTGTTAAAAAATGCTTACATTATTATACATTTCTACGGGAGCTGCTTTGAACAGATGCAAACAACCACAAGCAATGATTTAATCAAAAGAAAACATTTGGAATCTCAAAGGTAAAGTGGGAAATAATATAAAGGCAATTCACACGTGTAAAACTTTTGCAAAATGTTAATTCGTGGCAAACTTTTACTATGCGATTTTTGATAAAAACGGGTCAACTACACTGTTCCGTGATTCTTAGTTGGCGAGATGGCTAAGGATGTTAGGTATCAGTGAGAGTTGACATTTCGTTTCTATCATTAAAACTGAGGGAGTTATAGAGGTTTTAGTAAGAGGTGTTTTTCGAAAATAAAAACACGAATTTGGACAAGAACTTCAGTTTAAAACCAGAAAATATGGATTATGCTTTTATTCAAGACTAGAGCATGCAGACTAGACAACCAGGTTGGGTCGAAGTAAGATCTGAGACTGATTCATGACTTCAGTAACAGATCCCCAGCGCCTTCCCCGGCAGAACCAGTCCAAACACTCGAAGTGGGATTTTTGGATGAGAAATACACAATTAAAAATGACTATGAAAATGACGCTTTAGCAAATAGACAGGGTAGGGTAGCACCAAGGATTTTTACACTGTTACTGGTTATGAAAGTAGGGATAATTCAGAGATTGGGGTGGAACAAGATAAGGCAAGGTATACAATAGTTCTCTAGCATCCTGTTAATACTCCTAATCCACTGGGATTTAAGATTTTTGGCCCATCAAGATTCTGGTCAATGGATCAGGTCTATCAGGGAAGGACAGCATATCAGGTGCAGGACAGGATCAGCTAGGCTGGTCACCGGAACTGCACGGGATCTGCCCTTCTTGTTTCTGGATATTTCAGATCAGCGGGATAGCGAGTTCAGCAGACAAGCATTATGGTAGCAAGCCAGATAGTTTCAGGATGCTTCCCCACACCACAGCGCTCCACTGGGTTGTAAGGATTAGTTGAGGATTAATTGAGGATTGAGGCGTAGCTGAAACTGGTTCAGCTACTGCTTGGCCTGGTCATTGGCATCTGGATCTAGAAGGATGTTGAAGGCTGGATGTTGAATACTGGATCAAAGTGCTTTGCTGGAATCGGAAGAGAGAGTCTCTGTGTTGTCAGATGTCCCTATTTATCCTTTCAAATGACATCACAAAAATGGGTGTATGGGCCCGCTTAACTAAACTTCCCCCTGTGAACTGGGATTGGATCAGAGCCTCATCTCCGTCTTGCATCCGAGTGGTTGGATCAAAGACAGATGATGTCAAGTTTATGGTTTGATTTTTACAATCCTGAGAAACCTCCTCTAGCCACTAGTATCAAAATCGAATTGTGTCCTAAATACATATTTATACATTTGTAACCTCTACGAAAATCACATACAGGGATTACATATTTTATGGAGTATCTGTTCATCAAAATCCCACAGCTGTGGGACCTTCTTTCGCCTTTTTGCAGCCTTTTGTCTATTTCGCCATGAAAACATTTTCCAAACTTTCTCCAAATGTCCACAAATATGCGTGTTTACCATAGGAATGTGTGTGCAAAGTTTAACAATTGTAGCATAAATACAGTTCTCATAAAACCACATATACTGCCATTCGTGTTCAGAATATGCTACACAGTTCCACCGCGTTTTGAAATATAGGGCCAAAAATTAGATTCATAAATCTGCCCTTTTTATATTTTTCACCACTTCTGATAGCGAGTTATAAGTCTCTAAAGAAATGTTCATTACATATTCTTTGCAGCAAATGTCAGCCTTTTGTCTGTCTCTATGGGCAAGGAGCACCCCCCACCTTTGGGATTTCCTTCTGCAAGCCTAGTTATGACCTCTTCACGTCCATTTCCTCACCTGGAGAATCTGCCATTGTTCAGTACCTGGCAGCAGACACAAGTCTAGCATACCCCACAATGATCATGTGTCAGTGAGTATCTGCTGAGAGCCATGCCCTCCACTTGGGTGGAAACCTGTTTGTCAACTTCTTGGCAGCTCTTTAGTTTTAGACAACTTTAAAGTTTAATCAGGAAAGCCCATTTAACAGGGGCTGTCACTCACAGATAGCCCAGTGTGGCTGCACACAGATTTTTGACAGGAATTGTCATTCGCAGGCGATCCAGTTTTGCTGAGAAAATGTTTTGCTCTTAACATTTCAGGACCTTGTAAATTCACAGTGCTTCATTAGATTAAATGAATTTTAGCGCCAAGCAAGATTTTAAGTGTTGGAAAGTGTTATGTACAGGCATTTTGATGTTTCAGCAGCAAAGTAAAGTAATTTACGGGAACATTTTGGAGTTTCACTTGCAAAGCGCTGCCAGACGTGGACCCCTTGCTCACTAATCTTAGAGAGGCACAGCCACACCCTACTAATGAGGTCCAACCAGACCGAAACGCGTGTCTGGGGTTGCTGTTGGTACTCTTGTTCAGAGGAGAATTGCCTAGCATTTCGGTGCTGGACAGCCCCAGGGCAGGACAAAGACTGATATGTTTAGGATATTTCTCCTCTGTGAAAGATAGTGAGCTAAAGACTCTATGTAAGGCTCTTATAACCAGGACTCATGTCTGGAAGAGAGTCTCCCAGGACCCCCCATTGTTATTTGCATATTTCAAGTAACTTTGGGTCTCACCCTCAGTTACTAGGGGAATCCAGACGTGGACCCCTTGCTCACTATTCTTAGAGAGGCACAGCTACACCCTACTGATGAGGTTCAACCAGACCGAAACATGTGTCTGGGGTTGCTGTTGATACTCTTGTTCAGAGGAGAATTGCCTAGCATTTTGGTGATGGACTGCCCCAGGGCAGGAAAAAGACTGATATGTTTAGGATATTTCTCCTCTGTGAAAGATAGACAGCTAAAGAGTCTGGGTAAGGCTCTTGTAACCAGGACTCATGTCTGGCAGAGGGTTTCCCAGGACACCCCTTGTTATTTGCAAAGTAAAGTCATTTACGGGCAAATTTTGGAGTTTCACTTGCAAAGCGCTGCTGCGCCATCTGTACTCCGTGTTTACTTGTCATGCAGTCCACTGGCACTTTTTCTGCAGCGTGTGCTCTGTTCCACCACACATACACCATGGGTGGCAAGTTGTGAAGCCATCTTTTTGTGTGTTCAAAAATGCAGTTATGGAGGTTTTGGCCCGCACAAGGGTTTTACCGCCACTTTACTGTTTCTCGCACCATAGATAACAGAGTGAGGCCGCATGGTATAGCAGAGTGGGTCAATACATCCCACAGTGTGGTATATAATCATGGCCCAGAGAGAGTAGAGCATGCTACTTAACAACATAACAGGTGGGTCATAATGAGACCGGAGGCTTGCTATTATGCATTATAACTTCTTTATTTTCAACCAGCAGCAAAGAAGAAAAACGATAACAAAACACCAGAATTATGTTTTAAAACACCAGTATTATCATGAACAGAAATGTCTTAAAACATCAGACCCCAATCTAAAATGGCAGCCCTGGCCTGATAAACAATCAGGGTCTTCCCCCCCTATAAATGTCCATAACACTAGTCCATCATCCTCTTCTTTGCTGTTCGACCAGCAGGTAAGTGTTAATTTTCTACTGTCGAGCTTTCTACTGTTATTTAGGACTGTAATGTTTGTATGTGCAAAGTATTTGCATTAGTACGTTTATAGCAGGCAGTGTTGCTTGTGTAGTGGCCTTATTCATGCGTCTGGTGTAATTTTACTTTTCCGGCAGTGTTGTCGCTCCGTTGTTTCCCTTGCTCTGTGATGGTTCCAAGCTGAGGGTTTTGTTGGTTTCAGTGAGCCCAGGAACCTTCTCAACTCTCGGAGCTCTGTCTCCATTTTGTTTTCATGCTGGGAGCCGGGGAAGCCTTTTCGGCATCCCAGGCTCGTTCTCTGTCTTGCACGTGCCGGGCCTGCGTGTGTCAGGCCGCGCAACACTGTTTCTATTTCCATGAGCCCTGAGGGAGGGGCTCACGTCTGAGCACATTGCGGGCACAAGAGCGCCATCTTGTGGTCCTTTTCGCCTCAGAGAAATGCTGCGCTTTCACCTCGAGCAATGTTTACAGATACTTTGTTTCTTCAACGCTTTTTGTTCCCATTTGTCAGACGAAAGCCTGCTCAGCTGTTCAATGCGTGGCAAGTTCATTTGGGGAATTTATTGTTGTGGCTTGCTCAGCCTTTATGCTCATCTGTGTGGCGCTTTCCAAGCTGCTGGGGTGAGCAATAACCTCTGCTCGAGGTTCAAGCTGCTTTTAGGAATATCCCATTAAGTTTCCCTCTCCTCCCCAGTCATATTATAAGTGGCTTTGAAGCAAACCATGACAACTGCTAGAGGGGAAGGGCTGCAGGCAGGGGTAAGTGAAGGAGGTATCATCATAAGCCAAGGCAGTTCCCTCAGAGGGGAATGAGGTCCACTCCAAGCAGGGGGCTTCAGGGAGGTTGGAAGGGGGCGATAAACACCTTTGAAGAGTTGTCCAGGAGACAGTGAGTAATGCATTATGGGATCTTAATAACACGTTAGATGGTGTTTTTGATCGCTTAGTGAAGGGCATTGCTGATTTTCATGGGAAAGTTCCTGCAGGCACGTCTGATGTGCCACTGGAGGGTTCTAGACCTCATAAGTGTTCCCAAAAGACCAAATATGTGGAAAAAGAGGTCCCTGTACAGGAAAAGAGGTAGGGACAGTGATAAAGGTTTCGCCGGTGGCTTCTTCCTCAAAATCCTCCTTGTCTTCTGAGGATCCCCCTCTGAAGAGGAAGAAAGTGAAGAAGGAGGAAGGTAAAAAGGTGCTCCGAGACATGTGCTCCGAGACATGTTGGGGGATCCATATTTTGATCCTTGTTCAACTCTGAGTGGAGGGTGCCAGAGGCAGTGTCCTCCTTTATGCAGCATTGGGTATAGAAACCCATTGGGAAGAAGTCGTGTAATAAGCTACGGGCAGAGGGCCCTCACCCTTCTCTCCACGATAAGGAGGCAGCGACCCCCGAGATTGACCATTCAATGGTAGTTTTCCTGTCAAAAAAGGGAAAAGACCATATCAAGGGAATAGACAAAGCCCTGAGGTCCTGCTAGGACAAGCTATTAGATGTGTTGGGGGCCCCATGCCCAGTTTTTTTTATATGCTCGAGTGGAACGCAGTATATGACACCTCACTAGATGTCAATGTTCTCAGGGACTGGATCCAGCGTTCTCTGTGCCTGCTCGACAACGCCAACGCTGCTCTGTCATTGGAGCGGTGTAAAGCTGTATTATTGCACTTGGATCCCAAATTGGCTGACATGGCTCTGGCAGAGGTGGGGCCTAAGGCCCAGGGGTTGTTCTTTGGGGAGAGATTTGTCCAGGAGCTCTCTTCATTCGTGCACATCTTCACGGCATTGGATGAGGTGCAATCTAACATCAAACCCCTGGGTGTTTTTGTCAAGGCCAGAAGAGGCAGAGCCCGCTTCTCTGTCCATCCGTCCCAGGGTGCTAGGATTTGGCACCACAGGCGGTGGAGACACCTTTTTCCCACAGTGAGGGGTGCAGTGGAGACCATGTCCCTCTGGGGGAGCAGGGCACGCCCAGCTTGCTTCAGATGAGGTGAGCATTCTTCATTTAAATGTTTCTTCCCAGAGCTTGAGGGGAGGTTAGCGCGTTTTGTTCAAAATTGGGTGCACGTCACAGCAGATGCTTGGGTGCTGGAGACAGTGCAGAGGTTTCACTTAGAGTTTTACAGCCCACCCCTTTCAGGTGGTGCGTCCTCATCTGCTGGTGTTCAGTCTGGAGAGGCAAGCTTGCGTAGATGCAGAGGTGTGCAATCTCATTCAGAAGTTGCGGTTGTGCCAGCAATGATGACCGATTCCTCCTTTCTCAGTTTCACCTTTTTGGTTCCCAAACCGGATGGGGGATTCAGACCGGTGATCAACCTCGGAACCCTCTATTCTTTCATGACACAATGCCACTTCAAGATGGAATTCATCTGCTCAGGGATTCTCTTTTGCAAGGGGATTGGATGGGCAAGATCGACTTGAAGGATGTGTATTTCGTGGTCCCCATTTTTCCCCACATCAGCAGTATCTACAGTTTCAGTGGCGAGATCGGTTTTGGCAGTTTGCGTCACTCCCGTTCGAGATAGGTGATGGCCTTTCTGATTTTCAGGGGGATACGAATAATCATTCATCTGGACGACATGCTTGTTCTGGCACAGGAGGATAGTCTCCTTCTTGCTCTACTTTGGTTCACAGTGTCCCTTCTTCAGGATATAGGGTTTGTAATCAATCGGGAAAAGTTGGTCCTCATGCCTACACAATGCGTGCAGTTTTTGGGCTTCATTGTAGATTCTCAAAGGATGCAGGGAATCGGATCCCAGATCAAGTCTGTGCTGAAATAAAGGGGTGTTGGCACTTCGGCTTCTGACCAGGGTCATATGTATGCTATCAGCATCCGTTCAGGCCATCTTTGCAGCTGCGCTGTATTACCGGGCTCTTCAGAGGATGAAGACTCACCATCTTCAGTCAGGGACCCCTTATTCCCAGGTGGTGCGTCTGTCTCCAGATGAAACGGCTGAGCTTCATTGGTGGCTACAGCACATGCAAGCATGAAACGGGCTATCTATGTTTGGGTTCGCTCCAGATATGGTGTTGGAATCGGATGCAAGTCTGTCCGGTTGGGGAGCGCGAATGCAAGATGTTCCTAGAGGAGGAAAGTGGCCCACTCTAGAGCAATCTCTCCATATGAATTACCTCAAATTCTTGGCAAGGTCCATTGGCGTGAAGAGTTTTGCCAAGGACAAGATGTATTGTTGCATCCTTCTGAGGATGGACAATGTGTCAGCCGTCTGTTACATCAACAAGTTGGGGGGCACTCGCTCCAAATGACTAGCGGACATAGCGCAGGATTTTAGGCACTTCTACCTCAATCCTGGAATTATGTTGCAGGCAAAATATCTCCTGGGTCTCTCCAACACTGTGGCAGATTGGAATTCCAGATTCCTATGCAACAGCAGCGATTGGAAGCTCAACGGCGAGGTGTTTCTGCTCTTTCCACAGATTTGGGGTTTGTTCCTCCCGTATCTGTTTACCTCTCACCTTAGGTGCCAGACCCCTCATTTACTCAGTATCCTGCAGGGATACGCCTTTCCTCCGTTTTCTATCATTCCAAGTGTTCTACTCAAACTGTGCAGGCAAGCGGCGTCATTGGTACTATTGACCCCCTTTTTGCCAACCCAAATATGGTTTCCGACCCTTCTGGAGCTTGCACTGGATATTCCCAGGTTGCTTCCGTCATTCCCTCTGATAATTACTGAACCGGGGGCAGCTGTCACAAATTAGTGTTAGAGGGGCAGCTGCAGTTCATGGCATGAAAGATTTCCTTTCGGGAGATGCTTGTGAGGTCATCAGGGACTCTTGGGCTAGATCCACTCAGGTTTCCTATTCATCTGCGTGGGTGCGCTTAGTGGACTGGTGCGTGGTGAGGGTTCTCGATTCAGTTTCTGCCACTCCAGTAGAGATAGTTTATTTCCTGGTATCTCTCTTTAAGGAGGGGAAGGCATGTAGGACAATCAATAACTTTCGTTTGGCCATCAGAACTGGGCATATTTTGGTCAAAGGAGAACCGGTGGGTCAACATTTTCTAGTGAAAAGGGCGTTGCCGTGCATCCGAATTCAGATCCCTCCTAAGTCGAAGTATTCTGTTTTCTGGGATGTGCATGTGGTCTTTCGTTTGTTCTAATCATGGCCAGTTAATGAAAATCTTTCGCTTCAGCAATTATCTGCAATGTTAACTATGTTGTTATGCCTGGTTTCCATTAGAAGGGTTTCGGATGTTAAAGCTTTGGATGTGGATAACAAGTTTTTTTTCCCCAGAAGGGGTAACTTTCTTTATTTCACGCAGGAGAAGGTGCTTATCTACCTCAATTTCTTATCCTTCTTTTCCAGAGGATCAGAAACTGTGTGTGGTTCATTGTTTGCAAACATATATCAGAGTTGCTAGTGTGTTGCAGACTCCTTCCACCGCTCAGTTACTGATCTCCTACAGGAAACCTTTTGCTGCAGTTTCCTATGCCACCTTGGCTCGCTGGGTGTGTTGGGTTATGAAGGAGGCTGAGGTAGACATGTCAATTTTTGGAGCTCATTCCGCTAGGGGAGCTATGGCTTCTAAATCGGTCTTGATTGGCGGCAGGTTGGAGGATAGCCTATGTGCAGCTGATTGGTCAAAGGAGTCCACATTTAAATCTTTCTATCATAGGAAAATTCAACAGGTAGCCAATATGTTGTTGCAAGAGCTTTGAACTTGCATAATGGGAAGCCTACGGTCTCGACATGGAATGGCTAATCCCCTGCACTAATGTGAGTTGGGGTTTACATTCTATTAAGACAGACGTAGGCGGGTATTATTCCTCCCTCCCTTTCCCAATATTTATACTTTTCTCCAGCGGTCGTTTCAGTTCAAGATGGCGCTCCTGGTTTGGGGTACAATTTCAATATCTGCTTTCATCTCGCAGCTTCAGAAGAGGATGATGGACTAGTGTTATGGACCGCTATCAGGCCGGGTCTGCCATCTTAGGTTGGGGACTTATGTCTTAGAAATTTCTGTTCATCATAATACTGCTGTTTTAATAATAAAATCTGGTGTTTTGTTAAAATGTGTTATCTTTGCTACTGGTTGAAAGTAAAGAAGTTATCATAATACTTGCCTCTGTGTCTCTTTATAGAATCTAAACCCCAACTCACGTTAGTGCGGGGGATTAGCCATTGTAAACATTTGAGACAACGTAACATTTCAAGTATTTAGTGGTACTGGAGAAACACCCCCGACCAAGTTGCAGCACGAATGGTCTGGGAAGAGCAATCTCGGTCTCGGGTTAGTATGGGAAGGCTTGGCTCAGGAACCAGCTTTTATGGGTTTTTTGCAATCGGGGGGGGGGGGGGGAATTTTTTTAGACTTCGGGCCTCATCACGGTTTGGGCGGTAGCCCTTAAATCTGGTGGTAACAGTAGTAGTGCCACCAATACCGCTCTGCGGGATCACGACTGCAATCGAGCCGGCGCTATTGAAGTCGGGTGCTATTACAGCCAGCTGTAATAGCACCAACAACCAAACGCGATATTACAGACCTATCACAAGTACAGCATCAGCGCTCCTAGCACCGGAAAACCGGCGCTAATACTGGTGAAAATACCCCCTGCCAAATGCTGGAGGTAAAAGAAGACATGTGAGAGTAACAAAGCCACAGGTCGAAACAATGCACACAAGAGGTCTACAAAAGACCCACCATGTCCCATACACCCTTCCCAACATCATGTTGCCATTTGGAGCAGGGAGCCATGATGTGGACCTCTACATGCTGCGCCACGAACTACAGGGGCATGACAACCAGCCCAGGCCACAGGAAGCAGAGGAGGGCATGGGGGTGTGGGGTGGGAGTCGGAGGAGGATGAGATCAGGCCCAGCAAGGTGGACAGCCATACCCAGGGTCAGGCCAACAACCTGGCCCTGAGTGATGTGCAGTTGGTATCCGAGTACAGGCTGGACAGGGCAACCATCACCCAGATGCTGGACACAATCCAAGGTGACATAGCTATCAGGATTGTCATCAGCACCACTGTGTCCCCACTCGTGAAGCTTGTGTCAGTCCTACCTTGGAACTGGCAGCTTCCAGCACACAGTTGCCATGATGCATGGCATGACCCAGTCCACATTCAGTGCCGTCCTGGGCCAAGTGCTGGATGAACTGCTGCGCCATGTGAATGAACACATAGCATTGCCCACCACCCAGGCACAGGTGAACAAACTCAAGGCACAGGCATTTCCATTCTCGCAATGTGCAGATGACCTGTAGCCCAGACCTGACCATAAGCCACTGCTGCGCTCGCTACCCAGTATCCAGCCATGACTCCATGGTGCTGCGCAACAGCATTCTGCCAGCCTACATGGAGAGGCACCGAGCCCAACGCACATGGATAGTGGGTGAGTACAAACCCTGCCTGAAATACATGCCAAAGTACACCAAATGTAGGGGGCGGCAGACCCACAGGAAGCCTTGCATGCCACCAGGAGCCACAGCCAGCACCATCACAGCACCAGTTCCATGTATGTGTGGTACACAAGGACACCTGCACACAGCCACCACACCTGAACCCACAGAAGGTGATGGGCACACACTTGTCAAAACACAATAACACATGAGACCACAACAACCACAATGCACCTTGTCTGTGTTGATGTGCTGCTATTCACCCTGACAAGAGCAACCTCACCCAGGGCACCACACAGGAATGCAAAGTGAGATGAATGCAATACCCAGCCACAAAACCACTGTAGAGGATCCGGAAAAAACACAAACATGAACATCCCTGAGAGAGTGACCCCTGAATGCCCATTGACATGCATGCTGAAAAAGAAAAAATGGTGCCATGTAGCTAACACCCCACCAGCCGCTGAGACAGCCACATCCCAATACAAATGAACACTGGCCCTGAAGAGGCAGTCATGACGTGAGCCTCATCCTGACGTGATGGATGCACCACTGTGCCAATCAAACCCAGGCAGTGGTGCATGTAGAAAGTGGGCTACAAGGGACATGGCGCACATTGCAGAGCAAACCCCTGGCACATAAATACACCATAATCAAAGGACAAGTGGTAACATGACGGTACTTGTTGAGCATGAGTGTCCCACACAATTCCATACACTTAGGTCATCATCCACTGCTGCAAGTCCATTAACACCAAGTGCATGCAAATGTAACCTGCCACAGAACAGCTCAATGACAAGGTGCATGTACGGGTCAGATTATGCATGTCCCTAAAGATGATTGATATATACCAATCAGGCATCTACATTGCATGTACCCATTGCACACATTGAATTGTGTATTGATGCATATTCCTTGCACACCCAGTGAAACAACATAGGCCTCATGTACACATGTCATCCCATGCACGTGATTCAGGATACCTGCAGCTCACATGGCTGATGCCCCCTGTGCGGAATCCACAAACTCTGGCAGAGCTGGCACAAAACAATGCCCACAGTCGTACCCGCATATGTGTGGAAAGGACATTTGGTTTGTTGAAGGCACGTTTCCGGTGCCTGGACCGTACTAGAGGGGTACAGGTTTATGAGCCATATAAAGTTGGAAAGATTGTACTCACCTGTGCTATGCTGCACATCATCTTCTGCCGTAGCAATGTGCCACTACCCCCTGATGCTGACGCACAACACCCAGGGCATGGGAGTGATGATGACCATGTGCCCGTTGCCGGGGCTAATGCACATAGGGATGTGGTTAGGGAGGGGAGGTTGGCCAGACAGGCGTTGATTGAGAATTGTTTTTGATTTGGTGGATGGGCACATGTCACAAAGAGTACTTGTAAAATAAATAGCACTTGAAGACAATCATGATTGTCAGAGCTTTCTGTCAAGTTTGAACTGGGTTTAATTAGCGTGGAACTAACCCCCCGCCCCCACCAACTCTGCAGCACAAATGCTCTTCCCCCCACCAAGTCCCCAGCACACATGCCCGTCTCCCCTAACCAACTCCCCAGCACACATGCCCCTCTCCCCCAACACAGTGCATATGGGTCCATGTGCCCAGCACTCAGGTCAGCAGTGCATTGTCCATCTAACAGGGAAGTTGTCGCTTCCCACGTGCTCCGCCTTCAGGTGAGCACCGCTGTGAATGATGCAGTGACCTACTCCTCGGTGACCCCTGTAGGGATACTTCTGTGGGGGTGGTGGAGGTACATGGCACTGATGCGGCCAACACCAGTTGCTGGCAGAGAAGATTATTTGCCTATGCATCTGTTCAGCATGTGCAGATTGAACCTCGCATAATTTACGTACTCGCTGGCCAAACCGTGTAAGTGCTGCAGTGCATCCCTCTTCTACCTTCCGTGTGTGGGCATTGTCGCGTGCCATGGTTTTGGCAGCCTCCCTAATCGCACTACCAATGGCCCTGATGTGGCGGTGGCGGTTGCGTTCACTGGCCATGCCTTCTACCCTCATCTGTCGTGCCTCCATCACATCTAGGCATGCCATTACAGCATTGGCCAGGCCTGTTCCTGTATCCCGTGTGGGGCTGCTGTGCCTGGCAGGTCTCTGCGGGGTGGTGGGGCTGCTGTGCCTGGCAGGTCTCCATGGGGTGGTGGAGCTGCTGTTACTTGTGGTGCTGGGCTGTCTAGTGGGGCTGCCGTGGATGGAGGGGCTGCCAGCAGATGACCCATATGAGGGTGTGTCCTCATCCGCCACTGGTGTGTGTGTGTGTGCGCAGCAGCGTGCACAGACTTGTAGACTGTGGCTGGGAGTCTCCACATGCTCAGGGCGCCTTCGGGTGAGTCCGTTTGCTGCACTGGACTGTGTATTGGCGTGATCACAGGTGCAGCTTGCTGCTCTTCACCGGATGAGGCACCCTGATCTGGGGTGGTTGCACTTGTGGCAACTTCCACATCCTGTGAGCCCCTCGTGGCTTGGAATGGGCTTCGGGAGGCAGCCCTCATGGCTTATGGGCACCGAGGTGGTGAGCCCCTGGTGGCTTGTGGGTACCATTGTGGTGAGCCACTGGTACGGTGGGGTGGGTCCTCTGCCTTGGTGTATCCTGCTGGGCCCTTCACGGGGTGGTGGTGGTGGTGGTTGAGGCACGTCTGGGCAGACGTCGGGATGGGCTGGCCTCCTCGTCATCCACATTGCACTCGGATGATGCCTGCGTGCCTGTAGGGGACATAGGGTATGGCATGAGGACAGGGCACATCAAATTATTTTCATGCATTTTAAGGCATCCAGAGGGGTGGGGGAGGAGGAGTTGTACAGGACACTTTCTTTCATGTTTGGGCTGACCTGTTTAGTATTCACAATGTTTGTATTACTGGGGCATACTATGGGGTGGGAGGTCCAGTTCCAAATTTTTGACATAGCCATTTCATGCATATGATGCAAATGCACAGCTGGCATGCCGCAGTCAGTGAGGTGGTGTTGGTACTACACACACACACCTGACATTGCTTTGCCCCCGTCATGGATGTGTGTGCCATGGGTCTTGCATGTGTCCATTGGCGGCACAACTCACAACTCTGGATGCCCGGGGTCGCCTAGGTGCACTGATACCAAGGTGCAGTCGTGGGTGGCTGTGGTTGATCACACGCACTGCACCCACTCGCAGTGCTTGGCTGTTGGACATTCACACTGGGGATGGAGTGGTAGCCTATTTGAAATGCAATTTGCAAGGGGGGGTGACTCACCTCCAGCCTCCTGGGTGCCGGTGCCTGCTTTCGCAGCTCCTAATCCCTCAATGGATGCCATATCGATGAGGGTGGTGCACTGCTCCTTCCATGGTGCCAGCTCTGGGGGTGATGGTGGTGGACCTCCACCCGTCGCCATGCTCTCACTCCTGTGCTGTGCCAGGAGGCCCCGGACATGACCCGCAGGTCGTTGACGCCCGAGCGGCAGTCCTCTCCATCCCTGGGGACACAGCCTGCCGCAGTGACCTTCCGGCTGATGCCTGCCCAGATGTGGTTACGCTGCTATGAGCCCATCTTTTTTGTGGGGGACCACACAGTTCGTCCTGGTGGGAAATGACTTCCTCCACCAATATAGTAATTTCTGTGTCTGAGAACTTCAGTTTGCTCACCTTGTCCAGGGCAGACTTGCCCCTCAAACGCTCCTGAGAAATATTTGGTGCTTTGGTGGAGCGGATGGCTTCCAGGGGCTCTGATTTTGGGTGGATTGTATTTTCCAAAATGGCCACCGCTTTGTTTCCCGTTACGGCAGTGACTAATTTCCTGCTGCGCTATTAGGGCGGGATTCTGGAGGTAACGCAATGTTCGCTGGATTTTTGGGGTTTTCAGCCACTATACCACTGGACGCTGTTTGCGTTAACACCCGACCCGTGTGCGTGTGCCTGCCAACTCGTGATGGAGATTTATTTGCGCCACAAGTCACAGCATTAACGCGAATACTGCTTGGATGGTATATACGCCTCGATACCGCGCAACCCATGATGAGGCCCACAGTCTTTTGGAATTTTATTCCAAAGTGAGGAGGTGGTAGTGGTGGCAAATAGCTTGCCTCTCTTGGCTTGTGGTAAGTGTTTTCATCTAGGGTATAGGAGTATTTTACCTGGATGAAAGAATTTTAGGAAGAGGGGAGAGGTACTTAAGACCTAAGGTGTTTGGATTTCTGTGCTCTAGGCACATTGCTTTGAGGGTAATCATGGATTCGATGAGGAGCAACTTGAGGATCTTGAGATCTGCAGAGATAGAGTCCCACGATAAAGGGTATAGTCTGTGGGTTAATTGAGGGTTCAGTGTTACATGGGGAGACAGCCACCCTGGAGGCAGCGAACAAAGGCGGTAGAGAGGAAGTGGAGGATGAGGGTGCAGAGAATGTGAGATGCAAGGTTGAGACTTAGCTTAAGGGATGGGGCAAAAGAGTAGAGAAGGCTAGATGGTGTACTCTGTAATTGTGGGTTTCACTACAGGAAACACAATATGGGAGTTAGTGTCTTGTGAACTCCCCCCACAATTGAGTGTGCACTTTCTAGACGTTTTGCCAAATCGATGGGGATGTACGGAGCATAATGGTGCCCTTCCATATTCCCCATGCAAGACCCATTAAACAAGACACCCTTGGCATAGTTGACAGCACAAAGAATCAACTCGAAGATACTTGCATGTCAAAGTGGCAGATTAACCCCACGCTGTTCAATAGTAATGAACTATGCCTGCTGTGAGGGCGCCCTCTGCTCTGTGGCCCCCGGATTGGATTAGCACACACAAACTCCTCACACAATACTTGGAGGGTCGGATTGGCCCCTCGGCCTTTCGGCCCATGGCAGAGCCGAAATCGTCCCTGGGGAGTTGGGGCCGGTTTCTGGCCATGCCTGGGATGGTTTGGAAGAAAAAAAAAAATCTTTTTCAAAAAAGCCTTTCATCCATCTTAGGTCCATACATGAGTACCAACACAGGTTGGGTGATATTATATGCATATTTGTTCTATAAAAAAGAGCTTAAGTTAAGTGCTATACAATAACATATTATCATTTGGCCTTGGATGTCAGCTTGGATTCACAGTAATTTAGTGTACTTAGGAACAATCCTATTTGATGCCACTTCCTGTTTTGTCAAGGGTCGTGAGGCGAGGGGTGGGCCATTTTTTTGAGGCGAGGGGTGGGCCACTTTTTTTTCGGTGACCAGGCCTATTTCTTGTCCCAGTACGACCCTAAATACTCACCCTTGTGCCCTTTCCATCGCCTGGAGCGGGCAGTACAAATGTGCAAAGGTACCCCGAATGGTATGCGAATGGAGGTGGACGCCCCCTTCGGCTCTTCCACAGTGAGACCACAAGACCTGCGTATCGTTATGAAAGGGCTGTAGAAGCATGCGGTCAACGGAGCAGCTGCTGTGTTTAATAGAAGGAGAGAATTGCAGCCCCAAGGCTCAGCGACCGTCCTTACCAGAGACTGCTCAGTCTGCTATCCTGCGCCATAAGAGCGTGCGCGCGTCCCCACCGCCTGTGCCCGCGTGGACGCCATGATTTCTAAGCCTGACCTCGGACGAAAATAGTCACAGACTGCTCTCAGCAATAGCTATTAAAGAAACACAGGGCGGAAACAATCAGTGTACATTTACAAGACGGTCAATCGGAAATAATTAGAAAAGTATGTGTAAATATGCATTGTATTACCACTGGAAGCAAATTCCTGAATGTCTGTCTGTAGCTGCACAGTGGTAGTGTAACAAGGATGAGTAAATCACGAAAATATACGTCATCTCTCAAAACATCCTGTTTTATTCCAAGCTCTTCTACGAGCTCCGAAAGCACACAAGTTACCCTGCTGCAAGAGTTCAGGCCAGTCCGAGCAAACCCAATTATTGTATTTTTTGACCCGTGACCCCAGGGAACGACCTTGAACCTTTCTCCATGGTTCCTAGAAAAACAAAACACGATTCGCCAGTATCTCCAGTCTTTCTAGAGCTCCATTTTGCTTTCGTTTTAACAGATGTATGGGAAAAGTGTTAGTGGGTGGGTCAGAAGTAGAATTGCTCCAAAGGTGGTTTAAAAACAGATTTCAGGAAACCGTCCTCAGCGTGGGACCGATTTGTTCTCTCATTAATAAAGTGCTTAAAGCTGGATGTTCACTGTTTTGTAAGGGCCCCAGGGTTCTGTCGATGCATGACAGGAGGCAAAAGGAGATAATGAGATTGGTTAAGGTGCCCATATTACAAAGTCCAGTGGAGGGGCAGCAGAGGTGTTGCTGTTTGGGGCTAAGAGGGCTATAGCCCCTGGTCTTTTGGTTGTAGCCCCGGATAGAATCTCAGAAGCTACAACCAAAAGGCTAGCTAGTCCCCAATCCCGACAGTTCCGACATTAGCGTAGCCCAGGGTCTTTTCCAGACCTAGCAACACCCCTGGGAGCTGGAATGGAAGCTCAGGTCTCCCATTTCTCCAGTTGGCAGCTTGACTAGTCTGCATCTATTTACCATCTAAGGCATGGGTGCACAACATACGGCCCGCGGGCCAGTTGCGGCCCGCCATGCCCTTTTGACCGGCCCGCGAGGCACAAAGACTTTCCTAATGGAGGGCGGCCCGCGGCCGCCCTCCATTAGGAAAGTCTTTGTTGTCTTCCGGGCCGGTGAAAACACTGGCCCTCATTGGCTCAGCACACACACGCATCACGTCGCTCCTACGAGCCACGTAATGCGTGTGTGCTGCACCAATGGAGGGCCAGCATTACGGCTGGCGTGGCCCATAAGGCTTGATGCCGGAAGGCATTTCAGCCTTGGACCATGCCAGCCGTAGTGCGATTCCAGCTTACCTGCCTGCCTGCCTGCCTTCCAGCACGTCTCCGGTAAGTGGTCTGTTTGTGTTTGTGTGTCGGGTTTGTTTTGCTTTATGTTTGTGTGTATGAATGTTTGTGTTTGAATGTATTTTGTGTATATGTTGAGATGCGGGGGTGCGGGGGTGGGGGGGGGTGTGTCGGATGTGTATGAATGTTTGTGTTTGAATGTATTTTGAGTGTATGTTGAGATGCGGGGGTGGGGGGGTGTGTCGGATGTGTATGAATGTTTGTGTTTGAATGTATTTTGAGTATGTTGAGATGCGGCGGTGGGGAGGTGTGTCGGATGTGTATGAATGTTTGTGTTTGAATGTATTTTGAGTATGTTGAGATGCGGGGGTGGGGGGGGGTGTCGGATGTGTATGAATGTTTGTGTTTGAATGTATTTTGTGTGTATGTTGAGATGCGGGGGTGGGGGGGGGTGTCGGATGTGTATGAATGTTTGTATTTGAATGTATTTTGTGTGTATGTTGAGATGTGGGGGGGGGTGAATGTTTGTATTTGAATGTATTTTGTGTGTATGTTGAGATGCGGGGGTCGGATGTGTATGGATGTTTTGATTTGAATGTTTTTTGTGTGCTGAGTTGGGGGGTGGGGGTTCGGGTCTGTATGGGTGCTTGTTTGAGAGTTTGCTGATTTGGGGGGGGTGGGGGGTTCGGGTCTGTATGGGTGCATGTGTGTGTGTGCTGAGTTGGGGGGTGGGGGGTTCGGGTTGTATGGGTGCATGCTTGTGTGTGTGCTGAGTTGGGGGTGGAGGTTTGGAGTTGGGGTGGGGTGGGGGGTTCGGGTCTGTATGGGTGCATGTTTGTGTGTGTACTGAGTTGGGGGGTGGGGGTTCGGGTCTGTATGGGTGCATGTTTGTGTGTGTGCTGAGTTGGGGGGGGGGTTCGGGTCTGTATGGGTGCATGCTTGAGTGTGTGTGTGTGCTGAGTTGGGGGTGGGGGGTTCGGGTCTGTATGGGTGCATGTTTGTGTGTGTGTTGATTTGGGGGGTGGGGGGTTCAGGTCTGTATGGGTGCATGCTTGAGTGTGTTTGGGGCATAGTGTTTGGTTGGGGGTGAGGGGGCCATGGGGCATAGTGTTTGGTTGGGGGTTAGGGGGTGAGGGGGCCATGGGGCATAGTGTTTGGTTGGGGGTGAGGGGGCCATGCGGCATAGTGTTTGGTTGGCGGTGAGGGACAGGGGGCGTAGTGTTTGGTTGGGGGTGAGGGGGCCATGGGGCATAGTGTTTGGTTGGGGGTGAGGGACAGGGGGCATAGTGTTTGCTTGGGGGGTGAGGGACAGGGGGCATAGTGTTTGCTTGGGGGGTGAGGGACAGGGGGCATAGTGTTTGGTTGGGGGTGGGGGCCATGGGGCATAGTGTTTGGTTGGGGGTGAGGGGGCCATGGGGCATAGTGTTTGGTTGGCGGTGAGGGACAGGGGGCATAGTGTTTGGTTGGGGGTGGGGGCCATGGGGCATAGTGTTTGGTTGGGGTGAGGGGGCCATGGGGCATAGTGTTTGGTTGGCGGTGAGGGACAGGGGGCATAGTGTTTGGTTGGGGGTGAGGGGGCCATGGGGCATAGTGTTTGGTTGGCGGTGAGGGACAGGGGGCATAGTGTTTGGTTGGAGGTGAGGGACAGGGGGCATAGTGTTTGCTTGGGGGGTGAGGGACAGGGGGCATAGTGTTTGCTTGGGGTGTGAGGGACAGGGGGCATAGTGTTTGGTTGGGGGTGGGGGCCATGGGGCATAGTGTTTGGTTGGGGGTTAGGGGGGTGAGGGGGCCATGGGGCATAGTGTTTGGTTGGGGGTGAGGGGGCCATGGGGCATAGTGTTTGGTTGGGGTGAGGGGGCCATGGGGCATAGTGTTTGGTTGGGGATGAGGGACAGGGGGCATAGTGTTTGCTTGGGGGGTGAGGGACAGGGGGCATAGTGTTTGCTTGGGGGGTGAGGGCCATGGGCCATAGTGTTTGGTTGGGGTGGGAGCCATGGGGCATAGTGTTTGGTTGGGGGTGAGGGGCCCATGGGGCATAGTGTTTGGTTGGGGGTGAGGGACAGGGGGCATAGTGTTTGCTTGGGGTTGGGAGCCATGGGGCATAGTGTTTGGTTGGCGGTGAGGGACAGGGGGCATAGTGTTTGGTTGGGGGTGGGGGCCATGGGGCATAGTGTTTGGTTGGGGGTGAGGGGGCCATGGGGCATAGTGTTTGGTTGGCGGTGAGAGACAGGGGGCATAGTGTTTGCTTGGGGGGTGAGGGACAGGGGGCATAGTGTTTGGTTGGAGGTGGGAGCCATGGGGCATAGTGTTTGGTTGGGGGTTAGGGGGGTGAGGGGGCCATGGGGCATAGTGTTTGGTTGGGGGTGAGGGGGCCATGGGGCATAGTGTTTGGTTGGGGTGAGGGGGCCATGGGGCATAGTGTTTGGTTGGGGGTGTGGGACAGGGGGCATAGTGTTTGCTTGGGGGGTGAGGGACAGGGGGCATAGTGTTTGCTTGGGGGGTGAGGGCCATGGGGCATAGTGTTTGGTTGGGGGTGAGGGGCCCATGGGGCATAGTGTTTGGTTGGGGGTGAAGGGGCCATGGGGCATAGTGTTTGGTTGGGGGTGAGGGGGCCATGGGGCATAGTGTTTGTTTGGGGATGGGAGCCATGGGGCATAGTGTTGCACTCCAAGAGTGAACTCAATAATAAAGCTAAAACAGGCACAGTTAGGAGATGTACATCCTTTGCTTTTTTGAGGAAACCTGACTCAACAAAGGCCATACTCCTCTTGGGTAACCCAAACAGCAAACTATAGCAGTCCAAAATAACGGAATGTCCAATCAAGGGTCAATAAAATATATATTATTTAATTAAACAGACGATATACAATAACTAAATCGAAATAAATGATAGCAATGGAAAATGTGTAGTACAAAATGTAAGTTTGAAATGCAATAAAAATCGTTACCCCTCAAAAACATATCTTTTTCCATGTGTTTAATACAAATTGGGGGTTGAAAAAGCCTCCTGACATGTCCCGCCTACTGCCCCGCCCACTTTTACTTTTCGGCCCACTATAGCCCTCATGTAAGGTACTTTCGGCCCTCTGTCAAAATCAGTTGTGCACCCCTGATCTAAGGCGAGCGTCTTTACGTCCACTGTCTGCCTCAGTCGTAATGCCATTTAGCTGGCTGAATAGTGGTGATGCAGTCTTTTCTTCGTATAGCATCACTGGTGTTTGAGGCGTGTTCCGCGGTGGATAGGAGCTTGAATGCTTTCAGATACAGGTATTAACTCCTCTCTGGCTGCCACAATCCCGTTTTTGCCAACCTGCCCAGCTAAAACAGATACACGATACATGCCCTCACCCAGTCCACATCACCTACTTGGGATTATATGAGCAAGCAAGCACAATCCAGCTCTTCAGCTCTACTTGTTCACTGAGACGTCGACTGTAGCAGAAAGGAGGTCCAGTTCTACCTCAGATAGCACACTTTGCAGAAGACAGCAGTGTAAGGAAGAAGGAAGCAGCCTCTGACACAATGATTTATTCTGGGTGGACACCCAGCCATCAGCCGACTTATCTTTCACCCAGGGTTGAAGTAAACATCCATTCATAAAGCATGGCTCATTCATAAAGCATGGCTCATTCACAATAGACACTTTACTGAGGACACTGCTACCGAGAAAGGAAGGGGTTTTGCTACCAGGTTGGTTCAGAGCATACCCATTTATTCACAGTAGTTCCTGAAGAAGGGAATGAGGCAGCAGTAACTCGTGCCCTTCCACCAGACCACTCTTAAAGTCTGAGATTTCAGGAAGAAATGAGGATTCAATAAAAAAATAGCAGGTATGTGGTGTGGGTTGGAGGGGGCAGTAATCTTGGTAAAGGTGCTCAAAAGCAAGACAGGAAATCATAAACGCTCTGCAAACCATCATCTGATCTGCAACATGGCATTTGTTGCAAAAATCATGAAGACCTACGTATACAATGGACCTCGGAACATGTCGACTCGAAACAACATCCTGGACTACACCCAAATAGGCTTCATGCCGTTGAGAGGGAGAGAAGCAAAGCTTCTGTCCATATGGAACGACTTAAAGATCGACATCGATGCCAACATCAATTCAGCCATCACACATCTCTAGACATCTGCACAGAGTTGGCACAACAAGCGACCCATCAGTAATTTAAAGACAGCAGAAAACACAGTGCTGGGCAACGCAGTATTCCAATGACCTCATTCCTAACAGACAAAACACAAACTACCCGGCAACTGCTCTAAAGATTGAACACATGCAAGATAACCTGTGGAATAAAGGATTAAACATATCATGTTTTCTCTTTAACATATGCTTGGCCTCACTCATGAGACTCCTTAAGACATTCGGCGCTCTAGCTACAGCTATGCAGACAACCCTCAGATAATCTTGAAACTCACAACTACGAAAGACACAAACACTGTCATCAAAAGATGACTCCCTAAAGTAAACTCATGGCTGGCCAAAAACACACAGAAACTCAACCCGAACAAAACTGAAATCTTGATTTGCCCTCCCTAACACTTCTCCTCACAAAGTAATCCCATAGCCGGCCCGGATGGGCATTTGAAGCCGCTGCCCCAAAGGGAACTGTTATCATGGGCTGCATGCTCGTCCCCTAAGGTAGCCTTGAAATAAAGACACAGATAAAAGGGTAATAAAAGTATGTTATTAACTGTATTGTGTCATTTAATTTATATCTGCGTGTGTGTGTTTTGTACCGAACCCTAAGATGTCTTCATTTCTCCCCAGGGGGGAGCCACTTCCCATAAGGCCAGGGTGGTGAAGCTGATAGTTCCCCTGCAGGTGGTACTCCGCGGGAGGATCTCATGGGAAGAGGCCTCCCCTCTGGGGCCAAGGCAGAACATCTCGAGAGGACGCAGTATGACATCCCTCACCCAACACCCTACACACCTCCATATCCAATAGATCCAAAACCCTTTACCAATAAGTATATGGTACTTTTGTAAATCTGTCAGCCTCTGAGATACTGAGACGAGGAAGATTAGAGATGACCAAAAGGGAGCATATCAGATGAGTACTGGGATGAGGAGGAGGTGCAGGCCTATTGAGAAAGCTCCATGTAACTTGACTGCATTTTAGTTATCCACCGCCAGATCAGATAAGAAGTGACAAAGGACTTACAATGTTGCTGAGCCATCTTGGGAGGAACCGTGGACCAGGAAGCTGCTCTGCGCGGGAAGTTCAAGTGGTTGCAGTCTGGGGCGCCGAAGAGGCCCAGACGGCATCCCCAGCGGGTCCGTCACTGAAAGACCCCTTGGCAAAGCAGTACCTCAACCTCTCAGGCGAGTTGAACCAAGCGGTCTGTAATGGGTACGCAAACTGCAGAAGGCCAGAAGCTGCAGAGCAGCCGCAGTGCTTGAGAAGCCTGCAGAAGCCCAGAGAGACTTGAATCAAGTGAAGGCAAACCCAGAGATAGACCGCAGCCCACGAGAGAAGTCCCGAAAGGTACAGGAGTGAAAGGGCTGGCCGGTGGGAGTACCAGAGGTTTGGATTACTGCACAAACATATAAAAAGAAGAGATCTAGAACTCATGGGCTGGGATATGAACCATGAGCTATAGAGAAGCGGGGAGAGCCATAAAGTGAAGTGGTTCCCCAACAGGGGTATGGATCAGGCCCCCAACTTTAAAAGCACATATCACAAAGAGAACACAAGTCATGTTTCTTGTGGGAGTACCTGGCAGGAGAGTAATCCAAGTCTGCAGAGGAAATAAGCATAGAAGTACGGGTCTGGGGCCGGCACCCAAAACAGGAGGAAACTAACTAACTAACAAAGGAATTTCTTACATAGCGCAATCACTCACCCAAAGGTCTCAGGGCGCTTACATGAACAAATACAAACACATAACACTAAAGTTCCAGAAAGGAGAGAAGAGGGTAGCCGCCATGGGTCATGGCGACTCACAGGTCCTGAGGGGTAGCCAGTGAAACTTACGGCACCAGGGGGGGATTTAAGCATCAAAAAGAAAGGTCTTAAGACGTTTTCTGAATTGTTGCAGTGTCGTGGACTGTATAAGATGAAGAGGGATTGTGTTCCAGTTCTTAGGGCCCCAGGCCACAAAACTTGCTTCACCCAGTTTCTTCAAGAGGGTACGTGGTTGCGCCAATAGCAGAAGACTGTTTGAGCGTAGTGTACGCTTAGGAGGCACTATCTGGAGCCTAGTTTTCAGATATTCCGGGGCTTTGCCTAAGAGGCATTTAAAGACTATTACTAAACCTTTGAATTTGAGGCGCTGCTTAATAGAGAGCCAGTGTAACTTGTTGCGGTGCTCTGTAATGTGAGTTTGACGACTTAGGCCACATACAGCTCGAACAGCTCCATTCTGTATAGTTTGGAGACTCTTAATATTTCTTTTTGAAGTGCCTATCAGGAGGCTATTGCAGTAGTCTAGCTTGGTATTGACTATGGCTGCTGCAATGGATGCTCTATTGGCTTTGGACAAATATAGTCTTATTTACCACAGGAGATGTGTGAAAAAGCTGCATGATGACTTGAGGTAAGATACATGCTTCTGAAAGGTCATATAAGTATCAAAGTAAACTCCCAGTGTCTTTACGGAGCCTGATACGTGAATGTTGTTTCCGCCAATTACAAAAGCAGTGTAATCTGGCTCCATATTTTTAAGCCTAAACGCTGTACTAATAACCAGCAGCTCTGTTTTTTTGTCATTTAGGGCAAGAGAGTTAAGACACATCCATTTTTGAATGGTATCATAGATTTCATTTACAGTAGCTAGATCGTCCTTGTAGACCCCAGATAGTTTAATCACTATCTGCGTGTCGTCGGCATAGTTAGAAAATTGTATGCCCGTTGATTTTAGCAGATCACATAGGCATTTAATGTAAATATTAAAAAGTAGTGGGGATAAGCACGATCCCTGAGGGACACCACATATCACAGGAATTTTTAAAGATTTAAAAGATCCCTTCGCGACACATGCATTCCTGGGGCCCAGGAAGGATTTTAGCCAGCGAACTGCTGCAGGAGCGCATAAGCCGGTTTTTTGGAGTCTTTCAGTTAGTAGTTTGTGGTCGACCAAGTCGAACGCAGAGGAAAGATCCAGCAGGAGCAACAGCGCAGAGATACCCTCCTCAGGTATTTCTGTTATATTGGCCTTAAGATCTAGCAGTCCCGTCTCTGTTCCATGATTGGCTCTAAAACCGGACTGTTCCCTGGCCAGAATGTTATTATTTTCGACAAATTTCTCCAGCTGTACATAAGCTATTTTGTCCAATATTTTAAGTATAAAAGGAACATTCGTGATTGGACGATGATTCTCAGGAAGCAGGGGGTCAAGATTATCCTTCTTAAGTAGAGGGGTGATCCATGCCTCCTTTATACTGATAGGAACAACAGCTTCCTGAAAAGAGCGGTTGAGTTCTGTTACCCATGGGGTGAGGGTATCAGCGAATTCCTTAAAAAGTGTGGTGGGAAAAATATCTCCCTTACATGATGTAGGTTTAAGGCCTTCAATGATCGCTAGAACCTCTGACTCTGTCATGCTAGTAAAGGAGAAAGGTTTTATACCATGATGCGGGGGTTCTGGAAGAGAGGGTAGTGATAATTCAGTTAGCCACTGAGACTCAATTTTATCCCTAATGCGTCCTTGATGGAGTTCAGTTTTGTGAGTGAAACTATCGAGTATGTTTTGGCACCATTCATTGTTTATGATGAGCCTATGTTCAGTGTTGGGGTTTTTAAGTTCATTGAGGACTGTAAAGAGTTCTTTGGATTTTATTGCAGCTTTTTCAATTCTTTCATTAAGAGACAGTTGTTTGGCCTCCAGCACAAAATGTTTGTATTCTCTGGCTGCGACTTGATAGGTCAGTAGGGTGGAGGGGGACGGGTGGTTACGCCACTGGCGTTCGCATCTCCGTTTGTTTTTTCTGGCAGAGATTATATCGGGCGTGAGCTGAAGTTTAAAGCCTTGCTTCTTCTTACTTTTCTTCTGTCGAAGGGGGGCAAGGATATCAAAGGCCTTGTTGGTTGCGTTTCTGAAGGCAATGGTAAAGTCTTCCAATGATAAGTTACCTCCCAGAGGGGGTAGCAGGGGCTGTATGGTAGTTTTAAAAGTTTCAACTGTAATATTTTTTATATTACGTGATTCAGTTATACTACTGGTTTTTATCGGGGTCAAGTTAAATTTTAGTGCTAGTACGAAGTGCACCAGGAGGTGGTCGGACCATGGGCATGGATCTATGTTAGTTACACTGGGTGTAATATTCCTAGTAAGAATCCAATCAAGTGTGTTTCCAGCTTTGTGGGTAGGTTTATCCACTGACTGTACAAACCCAATGGAGGAGAGTGTTTGAAGAAGGGATTGGACTTCTGTGTCGTAAAGGTTGTTTGCCCATAGGTTGAAATCTCCTAAAATAGCAGCAGCAGTATTAATTTTACATATACTTCCTATGAGAGCTAACAGTTGTTCCTCAAAGAGAGGAGTTTCTCTAGGGGATCTATAGATAATTA
This sequence comes from Ambystoma mexicanum, assembly GCF_040938575.1. Classification (NCBI taxonomy): domain Eukaryota; kingdom Metazoa; phylum Chordata; class Amphibia; order Caudata; family Ambystomatidae; genus Ambystoma; species Ambystoma mexicanum. Next base: position 510,454,035 of record NC_090929.1, on the reverse strand, counting down.
TAAGGCTCAGAGAGTGAGTTGTGTCCGTATTAAGTTTAAGTTGAATTGCTTTGCATGAATCAAGTTGAGGGGGAGATGATATATAAAAATCTAAAGAAGATTTAAAAATAATCGCAACCCCACCTCCGGGTCCGGACTTGCGGTCAGCATGTAAGCATTTATATCCTGCTGGAGTAGCAAGAGCTATAGCATGCAAAGCTGTGTCATGAAGCCATGTCTCAGTTAGGACAAGGAGATCATAGTTATTATGTATGATGTTGTCAGCAATCTTAGTTGCGTGTAGTACCATGGAACGTGTGCTCAAGAGGCCGCATTTGAGAGTGTTGCCATTTGTATGGGTTGGAGGGTGTTGTTTATTTACACTTGTTGGTGTGTGTTCCCCTTGTGGCTTGTCTGTGTTATCACAGTCAGCTGGTTTAGTAATAAGGTGCTCACATGTTGTACTAGAGAGAACATAGTCACTTACTCCACCAAGTGTGGTATGAGAGGAGTAGTCCTTTTTGAGAGAACAGTTGGCTTCTGCCTGTAGCTGTAATCTACGATTCCTTTGAATCATAGATACAAGTTATATTTGGGTGTGGTCTTTTGCAGGCATAGATAATATCTGATCTAATTACTGATTACTAATATCATACAGAGGATAGACAAAATATGGAAATTGCTATGCTATGCACTCACCTGTAGCGAACCGAAGCAAACCGGCCCCTACGCGCCGGTGCTTACACGCCTGACGTGAGGTTAAATACACGTCAGGACTACAAACGAGATGGGATTTGTAGTTCCTTGCAGTTTCCTCTCAGAAAACGAGTGGAAGCTGCTAACGCCCTTAACACAGCTTCTAAATGCGCTTTCACGGCGAAAAGGCACACAGAGCAGAGCAGAATTCAAATTATAAACTTATTTCAGTTTCACATCGAATTTTCTAAGCACAATCGAATTAATTCCTACAATCACAATTATTCAAATATGCAGATAAAAAGGGTTGTTAAAACGGGTTAAAAGAAATAAAAGGTAGCACTTCTCTTCTGCGGCAGTACTTGGCAGGGCAGTGCACCAAGTGATCCACAGGGGAGGGACCCGGGTCGAGGACCCTATCAATATATGAACTCTGTTGTTGAGAAGCCTGAAAGAAAAGGCGAAGCCAGGGAAAGGGAGTCATTCCCCCTGATATGGTAAGTCATTTATAACGCGCCTGCACACAAGTAGACAAGGAAGGGGAAACAGAAGGAGAACAAACAACGATCCTACTAGGCTTTGTGTCATTCAGGATGCGCAAGTGGTGGGAAGAGGGGAGGGAAGAAGTGCCAAAGGGGGCTGAGGGCGAGGAGAAGTGCAGGTGACTCAATAAGTGCTTCCAGATGGTGGCGCTCTTAAGTGCAAAAAGAAGGGACTGTAGGGTTACAGATACAGACGCTTAAGTGCTGAGGGAGCCGGAGGCAGTGCAATGGCAACTGGACATGCAGGAGCCTGGGCGTGAGTTCAGCGGTGGCTAGGTGACCACTGTGCGGAGCTATCGGGGACATTAGCAGGGAAGAGGAAGAGAAAAAGCGAAAGTGAAAAGGAAGGCCTTGAGTTGCTTCTGGAACCGGAGGTGGTTCTGCTGAAGTTTGAGAGGCAGGGAGGCTGTTCCAGAGGGAGGCCCCAGCCAAGGAAAGAGATTCCCCCACCCCCGCCCTGATGTTGTTGAACTGTGTTACCAAAGTAAAAGAGAAGCCAGGGGAAAGGAGTCAGTCCCCCTGGTGTTGTTGAACTGTGTTACCAAAGTGAGAGAGAAGCCAGGGGAAGGGAGCCGTTCCCCCTAGAGTTGCAGAACTGTGTTATAAAAGTGAAAGAAAGACCAGAGAAGGGTGTCATTACCCCTGGTGTTGTTGAACTGTGCTACCAAGAGAACATAGGGCGGGGGAAAGGAGTCATTCCCCCTGGTTGTATTGAACTGTGAAGCCCAGATGCCAGGAGAAGGGAGTCATTCTCCTGGTAACCAGGGTATGGGAGGCAATTCCCCCGGGCTGTGTTGAAATGCTAAATTAAGATACCAGGAGGATGGAGTCATTCTCCTGGTAGCCAGTATTATAAAGACTTGCTGAGGCAGAGTGCAAGAACATAGGCAGTGTGGCTGCCAAGTAAAAGTGTTTGAACTTTACCTTTTTTGTGCTGGAGAACAGTTTTGAACTGGAAAAGGGAGCCATTCCCCTAAGAAAAGCCAAATTCCGAGAGTGAACTTGTATTGCCAGTCCAGAAGAAGGGACCTAGAACAATTACTTTATCAGTAGTTTAGGTTCAAGTGTAAAGGAAAGAAGTAGAGTTTTGACACAGGACGGTGGACTATTTGATTTATATGGACATTCTGACAACACCTTTGGTATTTTAGTTGAGGCAGGGAACCCCTTCTTAGAGATGGGGAAGTTAGGTTTCATCTTTATTTTCTCAAATAAAAGTTTATAACAGTCATCATTGCACCTGTGTGTCAGTCTCCGCCTTCTGCACCCCTACAGTGTGTATGTACTTGAACTGGACTAGTGAGCTGGATGGAACATGTAAGAGAAAGAAAAGACAATGTAACAGAACTCCCCTTCCCACTAATGGGCTGGACAGGGGAGAAAACAATCCTAAAGTGATTATGAAAAGAAAAGTGACTGCTAAGGTAGAAAGAGAAATGAAGCACAAGGCAGAGAACTACACGAAAAATAGCTCCTTGGGAGGCTACTGCTTCAGGCAACCTCTGCAGAGCACCAAAAAACCAGAGTGCAGGGCAGCACGTGTGGGGGTAGACTCCAGGTCATTAACCGTGGGGCTGAGCTGTTGGCCAGGGGCAGCTCTGGAGGAAGTCATGGGCTGCTCTACTGGGCAGCTCGGGTGAAGGAAAGCCCTGGGTGGCATGGAGCAAGAAGCCCAACAGCCCGCAGGTTCACAGCAGTGACAGTGGCAGCATCCGCTTTGCCATGGGGAGACCACCTGATGATAAAAATGGCACTGGGAGTGGCAGTGAATGTGTCACAGGGGATGCTGCCTGAAGTCAATATCACAGCCGCAGGCCACAGTGGTGTTGTGTGGCGGCCCCCACGTCAAGGGGGCCGCCCCAAAGATTTTGAACATACAGTGGTGCAAGCCAGTGGGCCCCCCCAGCATAAGGGGGCCCATCCATAAGTTTCAAAAAGGGCAGCAAGTGTGGCATTGATCGCAGGCGGCCCCCATGCCAACGGGTCCACCCAGAACAGTACAAAGGGAGGTGGGGAGTGGCGGTGATGGCAAGCAGACTCCCATTCATGCAGGGGGATGCCCAGAAAAGAAACAGAGCATGAGCTGTGCAGGCAATGAGTGTGGGTGGTGAACGGGTCCACCCTGGAGAAATAAGAGGTGTCATGCTCCCATCTATAATTGGGAGACAGGCCGCCAGCCACCCTGCAACTAGCCCTGAAGCCAGCTCTGCTACCAACATGGCAACCAGCCCTTCATAGCACCAGAGATACTATATACAGAGCTTAAGGTACTGTGAAGGGGGTGACGGACTGCAGCAGGCCCTATGATGAGGCCCTATGTCATGAGTTGGGTGCTAAATGGTCTTTTTGCAGGAGGTGAAAATCCCATGTTATGCCTGTTTTCGGTGCAGTTACCGCCGGTTGCGTTAGAGCACGATATTTGTGCCAAAAATGCTGTATTGGGTCCTATGCACCCAATGGGGAATGGGGATTTACCGTTAACGCCCAACCCATGATCCAACGCTAATAACAACGGACCAGCTGGTGCTAATACAATTACAGTTGGGTGGTATCACAGCTGGAATACCGGCGAACTCATGATGAGGCCCATAGTGTTTATATGTTGTATGTAAATGTATTTATCTATGTGTATTTATATGTATATATTTAATTAATTATTAAATGTTAAGTAGAATGTAGGGCGAGAAGTAGAGTTTGAGGAAGCATTAGAGGAATGTTATGTAGGGTTAACGTTAAGTAAGGGTAGGATGTTAAGTATATGTAAGGAAATTAGATAGAGAAAAAGGAGGTAGAGTGGAGGTACCCTAATATGAGGTAGCGGGATAGTCTGGCGGTCTGCCTGTGGCCACCTAGGGAGGTGGGACTGCCCACCGAGACCCCACACTTACACTCACACTCCATGTGGGTGGTACCCGAGTTTAGATAAGGGATATGTTGCGTCAGACTCACCCCAACGGTCTACATAACCCCTCCAAGGAAGGGTGAGCTGACATAGCGGGTCCTCATTTAGTTAGTGCTCTCGCCAAGGGAATCTTAGGAGAGAGGCGGGGGAAGGGTTTTAAAAGTATATGGCCCTCATTACGACCCTGGCGGATTTCGCGGTGCTAAATGCACCGCGAAGCACGGCGGAAAGCCGTCGATAGCGCCATGGGGGTTGGCGGATTTACCACCCCATGCCGACCTTGGCGGAGCGGTAAATCCCCAATCCCCATTCTGCCCTTCCCCATTCCCATTCTTGCCCCATAGGGTATAATGGGAGTGGGGAAGGAGTTAATTACGCCACCGTAAAATACGGTGGCGTAATTAACAACGAGGTCCCGTAGCGCCATGGTTTTCTCCGCCTGGTAAAACCAGGCGGAAAACGGCGCCATGGCGCTACGGGAACTCGTAGTAGGGCGGACGGGTCCGCCGCGAATACCGCTGGCGGAAACCCACTCCGCCAGGGTCCTAATGAGGGCCTATGTGTTTTGGGATCCCTATTCAATTCAGTCTGGTGTCTGTGTCTATTGGTAATCTAAATACTCATTGGGTAACACATCTCCTGTTAACAGCAAGTTTATTTTGAGGAGTAAAGCCCTTTCCTACCAGCTGGCCTGTTGTTTCTCATGGGGACTGTCTCTGGTCCGGTTTGAGGGAGGTCGTCACCCTTGCTTGGTCCAGGGCTGGAAAGACTTAACCAGAAGGCTTAACCTGGAACAACAAAAACACTGTGGTTAATTAGCGTTTGGACGTCCTACATTCAATCAGACAAATAACGTTCTGCCTCCTTTTCCCACACAGAACCTTTGCGGTCAAGCCACTAGTTCAATCAAGAATCAACTTTGTCAAGAACATTTACCTAAACATCATGAAACATCTAGTAAAGGAACTACGAGGAGTACAGAATACAGCCACATGAATTCTAATAGACACAACCGAAGAGAACAAATGTCTCCAACATTATGAACATTCCACTGGTCCAGTCATATAAAAGAAAAAACTGCGCAGTGATTTGCATTGCCCACTACACCTTACAGTGCCATTGAACAGAAATCATCCAAAGAAAATTCACCCCACACCAACAGACGAGGCAACTACGATCCATCAGCGACATATTCCTAAAAATTCCACCATATATCAGAAAAAAACACAAAGGATCAGTTTTCTTCAACAGAACAGCCAAACTATGGCACTTCAAACACACCATGAATTAAATGCTCAGAAGGCCCATTGGGGAATCAAATGCTTGTTTCCCTCGCAATCACTTTCCCTCTATGTTCCACATTATACTTGCACACTGACGAAGCCATTGTACACCCCTGTCAATGAGTGCCCAAAAAATGCAGAACTCCATATGTCTCCCAACAACTTGCAGAACAGAGTCCCAACCAATACACCCACACAGTATGGACACACAAAGCTTCCTTCTGGATTCAGATACCTCAATTGTCCTTGACACAAATCACCCAAGAACAGGCCAGGCAGAACCCATGTTCTTCTGACCTGCACATACATACAAAGCAAGCCTGCATTTTCCATCTGCTCATACAATCCAACTGTGACAAATTGACTTCTATTCTGCACAAGTACAAGGATGAGGATGAGTAGAGGCTAAAATACCTACTCAGCCCTCACACTCTTACAAACAAAGGGCTAACACAACCATAAAGGTAAAACAGGCACAGTCAAGAGATATACGTCCTTCGCCTTTTCTGGTAACGTGGGCAGAGGGAGGTAAAACAGGCACAGTCAAGAGATATACGTCCTTCCCCTTTTCTGGTAACGTGGGCAGAGGGAGGTAAAACAGGCACAGTCAAGAGATATATGTCCTTCGCCTTTTGTGGTAACGTGGGCAGAGGGAAGGCTATACTCTTAAGATGCGTCTGTATGTGGTTCAGTAGTGACCCAAACAGCAAAGTATAACAGTCCAAAATAAAGTATGTCCAAACAAGCCTCTTTCAAAATATATACACTTTAATTAAATACACCCTGTACAATAACAATTAACTCGAAAAACGCTACACAAAACCCACCCCTGAAGAAAGAACACAAACTAAGCCAAGATAGTTGATGCAGCACTCTGAGAAGTTAGTAATGGGTGAAAGGCAAGCAAATTCAACAATGTTCTTTAAAAATGACATGTACGTCTGAGCAAAAAGGGTTCAAATTGACCAAACCAGTCACTAGCTCCCAGAAATGGACCATGGGGGCAGTTAGCAGTCAACAGTACCTTCTTGACATTGGGAGATAGCAAAAGGTAGCAAAGGTGGGTCTTGCAGGTTGAAATGTGTTGATTAATTCTTGAAACACACTGCAAAACAGTGAAAAACACAGCTGTTTTGGCTCGTGGGGTGCTGTGAGTCATAATCCAGGGGATCAGGGATGAGACGGGTCCTTTTATCATGTTCCCAAATACGGGGAGGCTAACACACAACTGCAGGGGTCCTTAAACACAGTGAGGTCCCGGGTACCGCTGTGGCTAGCAGAGAGCAGCTCCAGCAGCAGGTCACTTCGTAGGTTGCTGCGAGCCCCACTCCAGGGACTCGGAGACAAGATGGGTCCTTGTTCTCCGGCTCCACTGCAGGGGTTCTGCACCATGGGTAGGTCCTGGGTATCACTGTGGCTCACAGAGAGCCAGGGCCTGTTCCAGCACAAATCACCCCCAATGGACCCTGGGGATGGTTAGGAGACATAGCTTACCTCTGTCCCTGAAACACCTGCCATCACCTCACAACTGGACTTTGGAAATGACTGCTCTCTCTGCAGAGTCCAACACAATCTTGTCAAGTGATGATCCAAAGATACCTCAAGATGATTCCCAAGAGAATGTAAAGAAGTGGTGGGAGATACCTTCCTTCATAGGCAAAAGTCCCTGGTTGATTGGACTAAAGCCATCCTGCTTTAGGGGTCCAATCCCTGATCTTGAAAAGGGTGTCCTTTGCCTTCATGATGTCACACCCAAAGTGCTTTGCTCCAGAGGAAGTGCATTGGACAGGAAAGAGAAAGCGAGGCAGAGCGAATCAATTATAATTGTAATTGTTTATTTATAACATGCTTAATACCCAGAGGTTTCTAAGCGCGGACCCGTGGATCAAACACCATTTCGTCTTGCTTCCAAGGGGAGCACTTTGCCCCTGAGCTATCCTCATGAGACTGGCAGAACCCTCCCAAAACTGTAAAGACCCCTTTCTGGCCACCCTATCCCCACCCCCTCTCCTTCACAATAGGATCAATGGCCCATAGAAATGCAGCCCTCTGGCCTGGCTTGCTGTAAATGGGTATTCCTCTTGGTTTCTGTTCCCAGGCCAGCGTCCTGTGGAGTAACTGTCCTGTGGGAAAAGGGTGTTACCTGCTCTTACAATGGAACAAAGATAATAAATCCCTCAAGACTACAGTTCTGTCAGTGGACAGCGGTGGGATTTGTCTGGGATGAATGCACATAGTCCTTCCAGAGCTGAACTGGCCCACAGGGCTGACACATGTGCAAAAACAATATAAAGTGGCTGGGATAACTCTGAGAGATGCTGGCCACCATACCTTAACCCAGGTATGGCTTATATTAATCGTTTATTGTGCCACGAGAACAGGATCACCAAGGTTGTGCAGTTTCTGGAACAGAGATGCATATGTTAAATGCAGCCCCTGTACTGCAGACGCTTGGATGTCACGTAAGCCGTCAAGAGGGCAACTACGACCTCTGAACCTGCTGTGCCACTGGTAGAGCAGGTTCTGCGAATCACGATACTGATGTACACACTAGGATGGTAATTCTGCCAAAATTCTTATGGAGTCCTATGGACTCCAAAAACTGGGGACTTTCACCGCCTAACAACACTTGCAATCCTGCAGTAAATCCGTGGGACCAAGTGGCAGTACAAGTAATTCCGTTTGGTGGTATTTACGCAGATTTATCACTGAAATACTACCAAACGCGATGAGGTCCAGTGTAATGCTAACTTCAAATAGGCTTCTTTGCGCTGGTGGAAAACCAGCAGATATTAGCATCCGCCAAACTCTAAATGAGGCCTTAATGTTCTATGTACAGCACTACAATACAAATTCTATTTTTATTAGTTTAATTTCATATGCTTACAAAATTCATACAGTGCAGATAATGGGGCTGCTTTTCAGACTGCTGTATTTGCCATTTGCTTAGAGATGTCCCTTAGGCTGGTGGAAGGGACATGTAAACCCTGTTTGGCAGCCTCTTAGTGAGCTTTGGGTTTCATAGGATGTCTTCCAAAAGGATGTAGAAACATTGGATACCTTTCTGCCTGATGCATGTGCCCCAGCCATAGTAAAGTGCATAGGCCATGCGCATCGAGGAACTCCTTGATGTAGACAAGGTAACATTTCTGAGTTTGCCTCATATCTAGATTATTTACTCTGCCCAATCCGCACAGGGTCAAAAAAAAGAAGACTGGAGGAGCAATCTCCCTATTACTATGAATGATGGGTAACTACACACCACCATTATGTAAATGTACCTTCAGATAACCGATTTGGCTCACTTAAGTAATTGCCATTGGAAAGTATGTTTCCTAAATCAAAAATGTTATTTTAAATCACACCATTGGCTCAAAGGGAGGCTTTCTGAATCAAGAGTGTTCCCTTACCTGAACGAAATAAAGAACACATTGAATTATTATATCTTCAAATGAAAATATTGAAAATTAACATACAGTCTGACTCCTAGCACTGGCCTTGTGACCCATCTGATCTCAAGTGTTGGGCTCCACCGGTTCCGCCTAATTCAAGTCTTCCAAATATTATTTGGATTCCTCACACACCACTAGGACGGGCCAAATTGCTGAACACAAACTGTATCCCAGCTTTGCTATTGCTGTCCTCACCGCCAATCCAAATGGGCCACTCTGCTACTTGGCATTTGCCATGTGCCTTATCCAGAAAGGGAACAGAGGTATCCAAAAGACAGGTATGGCTATCTGAAAGTACCAAAAATATATTAGTCCTCAGCATGTAGTAATAAGTGGCAAGCAGCGTCTGCAGGTGCCAATCAATAGTGTTTGTGTAGGATTTTAGTGAAGAACTGAGACGGAAGAGTCATGCATGGACATATAACAGGCTACAACTTCTCCTCTAAAGACCAATTATGGTCACTGAGCCAGCCTTTGAAGTTTATGGTTTGACCTGGTGGGCTCCTACCTGTTGACATCCAGCACTTGACTATTTGGAGGAGAACAATTCAGATGTGGACAACAAAGAGATCAAAAGGAAGGGTACTGAACTGGTCAAGCTGGTTTACATGACTACATGGGAGGCCTTCCAATGTGAAAGATGCAATTGTGCTTATCGACTAAACAATGGTAACTTTTTAACAGGAATGGTTTGAGGTAGAGCCACCATCTTATATAAGTCTAATGGAAGGACCTGATTGAGCCAGAACAGAACAGTGAAAGATTGGTAATAGGAGCAATAGCCTCAGTACTGTTTTGGGGAAATTTTGATATGTGCTGCTAGAACATTTCCTGTTATTATATTAAGCAATATTACTGTGTACTAAGCAGGAATAATTTTGCAATCCTGTCTGCTGAAATGACCAGAGGATCCTGTGAGGCGCATCTATTTTAGTTTGCAACTCCATCATCTTAGGTTGAGTGATGCAAAAAACAACCATGCCAATAGACATTAACTGTGATGGGGACTGTGAGAAACCTGAAGGTGTCTCCCTAACTAGTCCCCGGGGATCTGTCATCCAGGTGGCCAGGACATGGCCATCACTATTGGATCCATTTCCTGGGGGTGGTCCAGTGAGGGAGGATCACCTGGATGGGAGGTCCTTGGGGAGTGGGACACTTATTGGTGAAACATGGTATCCCCCTTCTTTCAACAGCTTTTCCCCATCCTACCACATAGGTTATTCTAGAACACTGCCCCCTTTTTTCCGACACAAACACTTTTGCACAACACGAAAGACAACAGACTAACATCAGAGTCGTTTACCTGACATATCCCAATACATGTCCCAATACAAGGGCTAGGCAAAGTCAGACAACTGTCCAGAATCACACACCTGAAGGTCCTTTACCTTCACCAAAGGGATAAAAGGTGGAGCACAAGTCGAGCAAGGCAAAGCGCACGACGTGAGAGCTAACTCAGCAACGCTGTTCAAGAGGAGGAGAATGACAGCGCACCCTGAGAGGGTGACAAGGAGAGAAACAGCCTTGCCCTTTCCGTTCAAGACCTGTGAAACCTCCACAGAAGGAATCTTAAGACCACAAACAATAACCAGCATGTGTTGCAGCAGATGTCAATAGTACATGAGACCCATGAGAGCTGATAACCAAGCCAGGGAGAGACGCTGGTACCAACCTGGTCTCGAAGGAGAATAAAGCCATGCAGTTCATCACAGCCGGTGAGTCGAGGGGAGAGTCGATAAGAAACCGAACTGTGTTGAACGAAAAGTAGCAAGCAGCTAATTGAACTGTAAAAACATAAAGAGCTATTGAAGGTAGAGGGAAAACCAGCAACAGAGTGGGTGCTCACTTAGGAAACTCTGGCGATTACCCGATTGTTTAAACTACAATAACCAGAAGGACTTGGAAGAAGGCGAAAAAAGGGGGTCAAAGGTGTCATATAATGGTCTTGCAAAATCCTCTGTACAATTTCAAAGTCTTTGACTGGCAGATGATTGTGAAGTGAAAGTAAATGAATCCTGCTTGGTGAAATTAGCAAATGAACAGTGTATTACAAAAGTTGGCAAGACTGAACTCGGCAGAGTGAAGCCGACAAAAGGTACGAAGCCTGAAGAACTGTTTAAAAAAGACATTAAGATTTGTGAATACAAGAAGTATTGGAAGACCAGGGGAAGTGAATTGTCCCCCTTGTCATTTGGGGTCCAAGCCCAGCTGAAGAAGATCCAGGGGTGAAAAGTCATCACCCAAAGTCCATTTGGAAAGGAACTCTTTGTTTGTTTGTTGTTGAGTACATCAGGCCCTCGAAGGCAAGAGACTTTTTATTGAAAAGAGACTTAACCATCGAAGAACCTGATAGCTGGTATGGAACTGTCGGCTCGTGCTAAGAAAGCTTGAGCGTGTGCTGTGCTCCAAAGTCCCACCTTTCCTATGCTGAAAATGTGGGGAAGAGAGACCTCAATTACTGCATCCTGACTTATTATTTGTGAACACTTCTTTCTTTCTTTCTTGGGAACATTATCCCACACTTCTTTTTGTACTTAGAGTAAGATTTGCAATAGGTTTTTCTTATTATCAGCCTTTTATTTTGACACGACACCACTAGGACTGCCTTAATTTTCATTTGATGGTTGAAAACTCACCAGTAGGTCTGGGACATGTAACTATGCAATCCGGTCTCTGTGCATCTTTTGACCATTTGTCAGGATAAAGGGGCCATCTGTCCAATTTGTTCCAGCGATAAAAGAAAAACAGAATCTAGTTTGGTCTCCATCTCCTGCTTTCTGGTAGAAGGGGTGTGTGCCTGTCCCTATCACCACAAAAACAAGTAAGGCACAGAAGAATGACTTTCTTCTCATGTGGGTTGGTTTCCCAACAATTTCACTTTAGTAAAGTATTTGTAAGTAGTTGTTTGTAACTACTTTTATCAAGTCGTATAATTCAGATATTGGGTCATTCACATTTTCAACGGTGTCTTTCACATGCTGCTTCACCCTCTCCCTTTTATTCTGTTCTCTTTTGATCTTATTTGTTTTACGTTCCCTTTTTCCTTGGGACAGTTCTGTTTTTCCCTTGTTAGTCAAACTTGAGAATGTCTCTTTAATCGATGTCCAATCCTTCTCCTTTCTGGGATGAGTATGAGTGTTCCAATAATGATTCTCATTCTTCTCCAATAGTTGATCTTTACTGGGACGAGTATGAGTGTTCCAGTTACGATTCTTACTCTTCTCCAATACTTGATTTTTACTGGGACAAGTACAAGTAGTGATTCTCAATCTTCTCCAATACTTGGTCTTTACTAGGATGAGAATGAGTGTTCCAGTAACGATGTTCACTGTTCTCCAATACTTGGTCTTTACTGGCACGAATATGCATGTCCCAGTAACAGTTATCACTCTTCCCCAGTGATTGGTCTTTACTGGGATGAGTAGGAGTGTTCTAGTAGCGATTTTCCATCTTCTTCTATACTTCCAATACTTGGTCCTCACTGGGATGAATATGAATGTTTGATTTGTTATTTGTTTGGCCCCCCACCTCGGTCTTCCACACTTTATGTCTCAGGGATTGCATCACCAGGCCTGCAGTCCAGATGGGGCCGTGTTCGGGGATTGTCAGCTTGGCTTCTTAGCTCTTTGCTTCTTCTTCATTCATCATGCTCTGCGGTGCCTTCAGGTAAGTGGTCTCGGTGTTGTTAAGGGACTCCCAAGTCCATCGGATTTTGGTCATGCCACAACTTCTTACTCTGTCACTCCTGGGGGGTTGTACCAGTCCTGCAGCTTCTCTTGCCTCAGGTTTCCTGGAGTGCTAGGATTCAGATGCCAGCTTTCTCCCAACATCGGGAAGACCTGCATCCCTTTTTCCTCCAGCTTCGCTCCTACAGGTAATTTCCAACTCCTGGGCTTCTCTCTCTCCCAAGTCCCCTCCTCTCAGATTTATGGTGCTGCTCTGGGACTTCCCCGGCGCAGCGTCAAAGTCTGCTTCTGTGTTCTACTTGTACTCAGTACAGCTCCAGTGGTTTTCTACATCTCAGTACCACATACGTTTTTCTTTTCAGGTTCTCTCAAAGGTTCTATGTGACAATAACAAATATCAGCTTGTTCCTCATGTTTTGTTCTAGTAGGTTTTATTAGTGATGGGCTAAAGGTAGGTGGGTTAGGGAGTTCCTCATCGGAATGGGAGAATTATACCCAAGTGGGGAGTCTATCCCAGTGGGGTCTCACTTGCCTCTACCCCAAGGGAGGGTATTGTGAGTGGCTCACCTACCTAGCCTCTCAGGGAAAGGCTCCCACTGGGGAGAATTGACTGAATCCTGCGATTCATTACAGGACACTCAAGAAGAAGGAACATAGTTAATCCAAGCCTAACAGGGAACTGTGTTCTTGTTTACCAAGTCATGTGGATGTAAAATATTGTGTCCTTTTCTATGCTTCCTGTGAACACATCTTATTTCTTAAGAAAAGCCTAACGAACAGGGGATGGCAGTCTTGGCATTGAAGGACTAGTGAACATCCAGCAGAAAGGTCCACTTAAACAATAAAGTACCCTGTGATTGTACAAAGCCACTGCAGTCTAAGTAAACCAAATTCCCAAATGTTTTTCTGAAAAGGCAATAAAGGGGTGAATGGGGGGTCTGTAAAGCTGACAGGTTTTCCTGGATAAATAAGCCAGTGGTTGTAGAATCTGAAACCTATCAATAACAACCATATCAGATTTTTATGCAGTGCTTCATGATCAATGTATCACCTCAGGAGGTAGAACAGCTGAGTCGGCCCTGCCACGATTCGAACTTGGCAAGTGTAGGCTTGACCCATATCAGGGACGAGCTCCTAACCCATGTGATATCCACCCAGAGAACTAGGATTGTGTTCTTCATGCAGATAGGTCCACTTCCACTTCTGAACAACCAAAGTGACATTTATTTTGTTTGCTGCTTTAAAAGTACTTCCTTTTGGAATCTTTTCTGGAGAGCCTAGATTTGAGGAGATGAAAAGTTTAGGAAGGACAGGCAAACTAAGGAGAGGTGGCTTTACTAATGGGAGCAGGATAAGGTTATCAACTACTGTTTGAGAAACATGTCCATCTTACAAAGGGGAATATTTTCTGTGGAAGGGAAAGCTAAGGATTTGGTCTTGGACATCCATCTTGTGGGAAGTGGACTTTAGTTACATTAATACAAATAATAATAATATGTTGTAATACAGCACTTCATGCAAGACTCCTCCAGGGTCTAATTCCTGTAATAACAGGTGTTATCATTACGCCATTTTGAAGCGTACTTGAATTATTGACGTCAGAAGGATGAACGATTAAGTATGCTTTACTCGTGCAGGTGTCACCTTTGGCAGTCACATAAGGAACATCATAAACGCAAAACAATCTTCCCTCAAGAAATGGAAAGGCCCATTGACCTCTCCTGGGAGGAGTTGAAGAAGCAAAGTGTCCGAATTTGTGAAACATTTGAGGAGTTTGAACAATTTGTATCACCACCAAAATAATAAAATGATATGTAGTGCCGCAAGTATCTCTTTTGTGGACAAACCGGGATGCGTGATGCTTGAACCCATATAAAAGAACCCAATTGAAAATGTTACCTTGAAAGTTAGGGGCTGGGGATAACCAGTTATACGTAATTCTTTTGAAACATAGCTCCCAGAACCACCACCCATCGAATCCCACCCACCAAATCTCTCTCCACCTGCTTAATCACTTTTCATCAACCCCCCAGCCATGTCCCTCTCACTAATTAGCGGCTTCACCCCATACTCTCTCCCCCTCTGGCCATGTCTGTGTACTTAATGGGGGCTCTGGCCCAACATTACCCCCCACCCTCAGAGCCAGGCTGCCTGATGCCCTATAGGGCCATTCCCTCATACCACCCTTCTCCCCCTTCCTACCACACCCCACATGCCCCTAGTCCTCCACACATGTTAGCCTTACCTCAAAGTACTCTCCACATATACTCTGCTTACTGGCTCCATGCAGCAAACACTTGCTGTTGAAACCAGACAACACTTTCACTGACCCTGTGTTCGTTGCGCGGGTCTGTTGGTAGGCCGTGGAATGGTGACCTGTATTCAGTGAAGGCATTCAATTAATCCATCTCCTGCTTGTAACCTGTCCACCTCTGAATATGCTGTGATTGGAATAACAGAAGAAAATGAAGGATATCTATCGACTTTCTTCAGGAACTGAACGCAGGGGTGGTTCCTAGGATCCACACTGGTGTTCCTGCTCCACACAGTGCTGGGAATCAATGAGTCTTTTAGCTTCCAGGGAATTCTCTGTCAACAAAATATAGGCTAGGAATTCATACAAAAAAGCTGCTCGTAGGGCTTATCATTTCATAAGCAGTATTGCCATTCTTTGGCATTCTGAATATCACACACAGCAGTAGGTCTTTAAACCCTTCATTTAAACTTAAGAGCCTTCCTTAAATGGTGCCTCTTATTTACTTGGGTTATCTCTCTAGTAGTACCTTTTATTTGGGAATAACATTTGCAGTAGGCCCGAGGCCACAACACACCCCTTGCACAATTTTAGGTCTAGTAACAGATGGCCACTGTGAGTGGACACTAAGGGCCTCACTATAGGTTGGGAGGTGCAGTAAAAATGTGGCAGTAATAGTGTTTCTGCTGCATTACCACACCGGCCAATCCTGAATTTGGGGGAAAGTCAGAGGATTCACCTCCAGCTCTGATCTGCAGGTGAATGCACCAAATTTCTGCACATTTTCGGTGCAATAATCGCAGCGGTAATTGCACCAAAAATGCCCCATTGAGTCCTATGGACTCCAAAAATTGGGGACGTACACCATCACCGCCTCTTGTGATCCAGCTCTAATATCTCCAGACCATGTGACGTATCGGTAATTGCATTGGGTGGTATTCCAGTGGATTTACTGCTGGGATTCCGCTAAACTTGTGATGAGACGCTAAGGCTGCATATCCTTTACAGACAGACATTGATGCCACTGATTCATGATTAAGTCAATACAACAATAAAGGAATAATCTAGTAATGTCTGTCATAAAGTAAAAGAAAGCCTCTTACAAAGGTACCAGAAAGGGGATCCTTCAAACTCCTCTCCAGCTTCCAACTAACAACTGCAGTCTGTCTCTTCAGACTGCAGGTTTGTGAAGTTCCTGAACCCTTATCGATTGAGTATGCCAATAGGCCTTCCACGATTGGTGCACTCTAGAAGTGGAAAAATCGGCAGATCTCTTACAGCAGAAGAAGACCCAGAGTGAGTCCTCCCATGACTGACCCCCCTCTCCCAGGATCTTGGGAAGGCGGCTGAGATGTTCTTTGTATATTCATCACTTCCTTGCTCTAGGGCCCTGGTTGCACATACACCTCCTAGCTGACCCCCGTTAGGATGAGCTCCCTGGTTCCATTTAAGATTGCACCATCTTAGACCTACTCTAGTTTCTGCTGTGGGCCAACCTGGTCTGCTGGAATCCCCCTTCTCCCTCTATTTAGAAGAGTTACCTATTCTTCTCTCACCTCCTCATGCACAGTAGTGGTATCTATCCCACTAGCTCTCTTTGCTCAACCCTGAAGTTAAGGGACTCGGGGGAAAAAGAAGCTTAGTGATATGATATGATATGATTTTATTTATAATGTGCTTAATACCCAGAGGTTTCTAAGCGCAGACCCGGGGATCGAACCTGTGGTGCTCCGTGTCGTCTTGCTTCCAAGGTGAGCACGTTGCCCCTGAGCTATCCTCCCGAGATGAGGATACCTGAACGAGATGCCTGGACGCTGCATTATCCGAACTCTGGAATAATTTGCCAGTGACCAACTGAGAGCTGGAAAACCACCTCCACTGGGTATTAAAGACTTTCCTTTGCAAGAGCACCTTAGGATGCGGCTGCTGAGAAGTCTTCACATTTGGTCTTTGTGAGGGGTCAGAAATGAAATACGAACACAAAGTGGTCATGTTTTTGGTTAAAGACTTTTATTTAAATGAAAATGGATTGGGAAAATGCCTCTGTGACCCTATTCTAAAGAGGAGTTTCCCTATCTAAAAACCAAAAACAAAGGATCTGTCTGTGTCAGGATGTCATAAACTGAAAAGCCATCCTTGTGTCCAAAACAGGTCCTATCCTGACCCTCACACTACAAACAAAACAATAAAATTTGAAAGGAAATGTCTTCCACCTGATATTGGCAAAAAAAGTGTTCATAAATGAAAATTAGAATAGCTCCAACAAAAATGTTCTCCAAGGTGAAAAGACCTTGGATCCACAGGGTGGTTCCCTTCCCCTGGATTCTTAAATGGGGTGGCAATGTCTCTTTAATAACAGTTCCTTTGTGTCTCTCCTTGATTCACAAAACACCTGTTAGGCAACATGTTCTGTACCAGTCTCTCTTTAACACAAGTTTCGTCTTTGTCTAACAAACACCATCCTTCTCTAACATTTCTTGTAGCTTTGCAAATGGCCTGGTATAATCTCCTGCCAGGACTCTTTATGCACTTCCAACTGCCTTGTATACTCTCCTGCCAGGGCTTTTCTTGCGTTTGAAATGCCTGGTACCCTTCCTTTAACAGGACTTCGCTGATGTTTGAATTGCCCGGTATCGTTCCCTTGCCATGACTTCTCTTGTGTTTCAATTGCCTGATAACCTTCCCTTGTCAGGACTTCTCTTTTGTTTCAATTGCCTGATCTGCTTCCCTTGCCAAGATTTCTTATGTGTTTTCACAGTTCCTCTGTATCATCAGAACTGCATATACTGTTCTTGGCTCAATATGTCTGTCTGCTTCAATGCTGGCAAACTTTGCCCCACACTTGTATCTCATGCATTCACATCTTGGGGTTTGGTTCTGTACTTTTCCTTTTCTGCTTTAAACAATCTTCTTCTGGTTTCTGTATAAGCAATCTCATAACATTCAAATTGCCGTTGGTGCGGTCGCCGAAACCCCACACGGTCTCCACTTGCTTTGGGCTGACTCACAGGCTCTCTGCAGCATCTCCGGTCCTGTTCATGCTTCTGTGGCATGGCTCTGCCCCTCGCTTCCCACTCTGGATTATGCAGACGTCCTTCCGGCTTCCGTTGCAGCGCCTTCCTTACTTTCCTTCCTGCTCTTGCACAGCGTTTCTCCTTCTGTCTCGGTGAACTCCATTTCTTTGCCCCACCGGTTCGTGTCTCCTGCGTTTGTAAGCCCCTATGGAGGAACCAACGTCTACTCCTGCACTCCCACACTCAGTAGTGTGGTTGACATCTTTAAATGTCCCACGCACAGGTGAATTTTGTAGGACTAGTCTGCACATTGAGCTTCGGGCTCCTGTTGAGCAACTCCTTCATTCTACTCGTCTCAGTACTTTGGTGGTTATGGAAGTTGGCATCCATGGTTGTCATTGGACATACAATATTTAGATGGTCTTTCTCAGTGGTTTTACATAAGAGATCAGTTTCACATAAATGTACACCAAAAGCAAAAGGGGTTTTGTTGGAGCTTTGTGTCTTCGGGTCATAGGTGGGAGTTTGACCTAAGTATTGTGAAGAGGCTCCTTAACTTCCTCTAAAAGGGGGAACAAACAGCTGGCAATAGGCCATAAGAGGGTGTTAATAATGGGGAAAGGAGGCGATACTACGTCTTGTCCAATGAAGTCATGGCATCTCCCCGGTAGTTGTCTCCTCCCATGTGATCCTCCCTCATAGAGCCGCCCCCAGGGTCAGGAACAGGTAGCAACTGCTGTTGCCTGGCAGCATGGGAGGAGGTCACCACCGGGGAATCTGTAATGACTCCATTGGATTCATTACATCTTCCTGCCCCTCACATTGCCTCTTCATCCTGCCGGGCTCTTCCCTTTCGTTTCTGTTTTCACTGATCACTTTGCCTTGTTTTGCACTTAAAAGTACTTCACTCTTCCCCCACTCACTTTGCCCTCAATTGATCTGCATGTCCCCAGACAGCTGTGGAAGATCATGGTCCCTGCCCTTCTCTGAGGCTGCTGTGAAATGGCTTGCTTGTGTTTTCTGCCTCATAAAAAACACTATCAATAAATAAATACAGCCTTTATAACTTCTTGCTCCATCCCATCTGTCTTCTCCAGCATCACGTTGATGTACCATCTCCTCCAACCGCACCCCTACCTGTCCACTCTCCTACATGACACATATGTAAATGCAGCATGAATCAGACACACAATGGACAATTTCATCTGTCGACATATACCACTGACTCCTACTACCTCATCATGTCACCTACAGCAACCCATCCTCAGGCATCCGCCTGCCAAACAACATCAAGATTAACACACACCACCCCCAGACACATGTGGATAATAGTAACTCCTGGCCTGCCTTGCACAGCCAATAAAATAGCAACCCCAGCCCTGCGTCCACTTGCCCACCAGCGAACCCACCTTTTTTCTTGCACGACCAGAAGCACCAAGAGGCCATGCAAATGGCAAAAGACAGGTCATAACAAGACCGAGTAACAGAACACATATGTGTATAATTTACCCCTGTTCCTTATATGACCAAAATTATAGGTTTATTAAACGTATTCTAGGATGTGTACACAGCACAGGCCACAACCAAGATCCCACAGCCCCCACAACGACAGAGATTACAATGAAGGTGATGGATGCACGCGTATTTACATAAATTACATTTTACACATCTCCATAGTAACAGGAAAAGCTGTCTGTCTATATGTTACCTTGCCAATCTAGGAATGTGTTGCAGAAGAGTAGGCTTCAGTGAAAGGTTCTGAAATATTGAGAGATGTAAATGCTAGAATCTAGATACAGATTGGATGTAGTACTCTGGGACTCAAAGAAATTCAGATGTATTAAACATAACAGAAACACTGAATGTTCAGAACAAACTTGGGACCAACTTCATTAGCTTGTTAGAGTGCAATATCTGTCAAGAGTGATACAGTCTAGAACTTGAGAAATGCACGCAGAGTTAATAAAGGATGCAGCAGTGCGTGTCCGCTGGCAGTTGTGAGCAAACCGTTGCATTGTAGGGTTGTTTTTTGCTAGAGTTCCTATGTGCCCAATGATCATATCAAAGGAAGCCCTGAGTGCCCTCTGTGGCGCTTGTCACAGCATCACGTTTCCGAGGAAGGTAGGCTGACACTCAGGCATAGAGGAGTGTGAGTGTTGCATTGGGTGCCATCTCATATACACTAAGGAGCTCATGTTGCTCCAAAGTGTAATTTGGCTGCGGGGAGCAGTTATGTGTTGACATGAGCTAAGGCGGCTCCCTGCTGCCAAATATTCATAATTTGCATGGCAGAGGGCCAAAGGTGGTGTACACATTTGTATATCACCATTTTCCCTGCACAATTGCACTTCATAAAGCAAAGTGGGCCAACGCTGCCAGACATGCGTTTACTTTTAATTGTGATCACTGCTTACCATGCTTTCATAGAAAGCAGCATTCACAATTACAATTAAACACTGTCCGACATGCTCACATGTCTGGCAGCGTTTCATTTTGATTGTGAACACTGCTTACCATGTGCATGTTAAGCATTGTTCACAATTACAAATAAATGCTGCCTGACATGCAAGCATGTTGGGGAATGTGTAATTGTATTGTATTCGTACACTCTGCCTGCCATGCAAGCATGGATCCCTGTGGTGGTCTGCCTGCTGGTGCATAAAGCAGACAGAATCCATCAGGCTATCCAGCATTTTCACAGGAATGACAATCCGGAGATGAAGGGAGGCGGTGGAAACTCAAGTTGCGACCTGCCCCTCCTCTCTGCCATACAAGTGATTGAAAATGAGCTGCAGCATGAATCAAAGGCATTAATGCCTTACTCAAGCGTTTACACTGATTGCGGCTCATTGGAACATGAGCTCCTCAGTGAATAGTGCAAAATCCCAACCTCGGACAGGTTCACTGCTATGAACGAGCAGCTGTGATTATCAGGCTTTGATGATACAGCACAAAACACCATGCTCCTCTACATGGCTTGCAAACCTTTACAATCAGTTAACAAATCATTCAAAGCAGCAAAGGTTGTGTTGCAGGAGGAACAATTATGCCCATAGACAACACCCACTATGAGGGGTTACAACTAAAAGAAGCATACTAGGAGGAAAAGGATCCCTAAGACTGTGTCTATTCCCTTTTTCAGCAGTTGGTGCTGACCAGTATGGTGGGTGATGAAGACGAGGTGAGGTTGCAGCTCATCCAAGGACTAGTCTCAATCATACTGCAGAGACAAATTATAATGAAACCGGGAATATACTGCAACTGGGCAGATACAAGGTCTGCCAAAAAGGACAAAGAGATGAGACAAGCATTGTAGAGTTTGGTGCCATGAAAAGGGCAGGTTATCCTTGGAGGCACTATCCATCTTCCAGATCGAAGGCTCCATCATGGCGAATCAAAACATTTCAAAAGCGTGGAGAAACGGCACCCCATGCAGAACAATGCCTGATGAGAGGTCAGACTTGTAGTCACGGCGGCAAGCGCAACTACTTTGCCAGGGTATATCTCACTCACTCTTTCAGAATCTGAAGCGCAGCCAAGCTAAATCGACACCTAAAACCTGGGTAGCTCAAGTTGATCAAGCTTCAAGACAGTTTAGTAGACAGTGACGCATCAGACAACTCAATGTCCAAAGTACATTTTGACAACAAGGGGTGAATTTATATGTTTTGTGGAACCAAGCCAACCCCTCTGAAGGGTCTTTTCACAGAGGCGATGCATCATGGAAGTCAGCTGGGGCACACTTCTCAGCTGTGACACATTTGAAGCATTGAAAGGGGTTCATTTTGCCTTTGGAGTATATTTAGAGGATGTGGCCAGTTTGCTGGAAAAACAAGATGTTGCTTCAAGGAGTCGAATATTTAAATGGGCCACTTATAAGGTTACATTGAGAAGGCACGGTACAACCTATAGCCCTTAAGCAACACACAGACCTATTTCACCTATTAAAACAGATGAAAAAAAGAGCTGAATAATCTTTAAAAAGAGGTGATAATAGAAGGTGAAACAAGCCATATCCCTTGGGCGTCCCCCCCCCATATAATGGTGGCCACAAAGCCCAAACAACCGGATGCAATAAGGATATGTGTAAACATGCACCTTTCCAAATAAGGTAATTAGTAGGGGAGCATCACCCACCATCACTGTAGAAGACATATTGGCACATTTTACTGGAGTGAAATTATTTGCCAAACTTAATCTGAAGGCTATTACCAGATTATCCAACATTAGTATTCAAAATATATCTACAAGAATCCGTGTTGATATATCATCGGCTGTTCAAGTTTGTCAACTGATGATCTGCATTGTGCTGGCAGGGCTGAAGGGAGTCATCAGTGTTAATTGATAACATTCACGTTACCAACAAAATGGAAGTGGAGCACCTAGACCATTTTGACAATATTCAAATCAGTTTACAGTCACAAGATCTCATGCTAAACAGGTCTGAATGTGAATTTTTCAACACCAGAATTGCATTCTTTGGATACATGTTCCAGGCATCTGGTTTGTCAGCAGATCCCCAGCAAAGGTCAGCAATGTTCACACCACAAGGGCACCTTCCAATGCATTGGAAGGATGACTAGCATATTGTGGTTGATTCATCCCCAGTATGGACACTCGGTCAGAACCATTGCATACCCTCAGCAGGAAAGATACGCTGTGGGTGGACAACACTTGAGGAGAATATACTCCTGGATACAAAAACTGCCCTACTGCCCAATGTTATGGTGACCTTTTTCTATCCAAACAAAGCCACAGATATAGTGGTAGATGCCTGTCCGTACAGGGTTGGAACGGTGCTGACAGAGAAAACGTCAACAGGAAATGCTCTTCCCCCTTTCTTATGCAAGCAAGGCACTGACAGCGACCAATCAAAGGTATTCACTGGCAGAAAGTGAGGAATTGGTGGTTCTGCGGGGCTGTCTCCCATTACCACATCTGTGTGTATGGGCAACTGGTAGGCATGATCGTGACAGAACATAAACCACTTTATAGTAGTCAGGTCATCACTGCACCCTCCGGCTCAATTAGAAGGTGGCTACTTCAGCTGCAAGAATACAATGAGAAACGATGTACCGCTCTCGAGCAGACAACTCTGTAGATTTTCTGTCTCACCATTACAAGAATGATCTCGTGGCCAAGGGACACCTGGGAGATGACACAATGGTTGCTATGCCAGCAATAATGTTCATGGAGGAAATTGTTGGGAGGTTGCCAGCCAAGGAAGGCAGCATGGAACAAAGTGAGCACAGCTCCGAGTTGGAGGAAAATCTCCAGCTTTCCAACCAAACTTGGGAATGGGCGGAGCGGAAATACAGCATAAATAGCATTACCACTGCATTTTTTACTGCTCAGCCCAACCTCTGATGAGGCCCAATGTGTTTGAGCGTGTTAGTACAGGGATTGGTGTAGGACCCGGTACTCAATTCGTAGCATCCATCCAGTGTGGCCATAGTGACATCACAGAAGGGGTTGGCCTGGGGTTATATCTCAGTTATTGTGCCCTTTAGGCAAGGTACTTGAGAGAATACGACCTTGGAGACACTTAAAGGGCTGGGATCTCTGGCAGTGGACAGTGGCAGGCATTGGTTGAGAGTGGGAGAACCCCAGGAAGCGTAGACGGCATAGGGAGCATACAGCAGTGGGTAGCAAGTGGAAAGTAGGTGAGCAGTTTGCGGGTGAAGTTCCGAGTAGGTGTTCCAGATCGACTTTCATCATTATTGAAGTGAAGATGTTCTGGTTACCCATGAATGATATTCGAGTCAAAATCTGTTGGGAGGGGGAAGGGACGTTACAGCCCAAAAGGTTGATAAGGCTATATGCATCATCACGCAAAGTTATTAAAGGAAGTGCCAATGGGCACGAGCTGGCAGTTGTGAGCGAGCAGTCACGTGTTGGCGTGTGTTTGCTATGAGGTCATGTGTGCCCGATCATTGCATCGGAGAGGCACCCCCCTGTTCCATCACCAACCACTCTCTACAGCATCACACAGAGGATTCGTTTTCCTCCCAGTACCTCACCTCACCTCCACTGCGTCATTCATCCATCTTGCCAAGATCTTGGTATCTTTCACTTTCGAAAATGAGGTAAAGTGAAATGAGAAGCAAAGAAATTCACATAAATAGACCTTGGTGCGGATACAGTCAAAAAAAGGAATTTACAATATTTCAGACATTCCAGAAATAGGACATGAAAGATATGCGTGCTGTGAAAATCCAACTATATTCCACGAGGAAGAGCCACAGCTGTAAGTCGCAGGATGCACAATGCAATCAGAATCCAATGCATTGCAAGGGGAATGCCAACCAGACCCTACACCGAAATCGCGCGCGCGCGCACACAGAGAAATGTGGACACAACAATAATGAACTGGTAGGCAAACAAAGACACAGCTTTGCTTGAATATACCATAGGCTGCGACCATCCAGTTATTATTGAATGTAGACTAATAGGGAAACATGCTCCCATCTGGTATCAAGATGATTGCCACCTAAAGGAACGCCTATGGTCTTATCACGCATATGGGCTGCATCCTCGTTCCAAGGTCCGGCATCCTTCACACCGGGACTACCTCAGGTTCAGTGTTGTTACTTAGAGGTTGGTTCGTTTGCTCAGCAAGCACTTTCTGTGACCCCAATAAGACCATACCAACGTGTTTAAGCTCTGCATTCCTCAACAGACAGACCACGGTAGGTGGCACAATAAAAGTAGTTAGGCACTGAATTGCTTGACCTCTCAGTTCTGGTAGCTCAACGTGCCTACACTAGCAGGTAGCTCCTTCTAACAGTGAAAACACCATTGAATAATAGTGCCATCCTAGGGAGGGAGGTGGCAAAAGAGAACAGTCTCTTCGGCACACAAATCACCACACAAAACTTGGTGGCGCTGGCACTTGCCTTTATTCCAGCCCAATGTGAGGTGTCGATGGACCTGTGCCGCATCCCGTGTCACACTTTGGCCCTGCATGGTAAGGACCTAGTGCCAGTCCATTAGGTACCCTCTCATTCCTTAAACATATGTCAATGTCTTTTCTGATGATGTGAATGTACTTGTCTATTCATAAAACTACACAGGCGGGCCTCCAGACATCCCTTGTCCACAATTTGCACTTGTCAAATGTTATTATCCTTCCCCAGCTGCAGCAAAGATGGAAAATTGCAGCCAAAAACCTCCATATGCTATCGCACTGATTCCTTACAACAGAGTCTATATTTAATTGTAACTGGCTCCCTTAAGACCGATACCAGATGAGCTCCTATGGTTCTTTCACAGAGGACCCCATGGTGGTACTGCATTGCCGGCCATGTTACTTGCCCTACAGGACACTGCACTGACCCCCTTAGAGTCGTATCTCCTGGCTGGTATAGTCTTCACTTGGGATGCCTCCTCCTCCCCCAGGAATATCTAGAACAGTCTTGCCACATCCCACCCGCACCATCCCCCACATCGGGCATCTGGGACACTACTGCACAATTCATAACAGTGCCCTCTAACACTGTGGCTTTTCAAGTGACAACGGCCACTGCTAACACCATCATTACCATTTCATGCGACAGCTGCTTGACCACCACTGTGCCCACTGCCACCTCAGGCTCAGAACAGCCTCCGCCTGTTTCTGCCACCATGCAAGGTTCGCCACTCACACTCAGAATCAAAATTAACCCCCACCTCCTGCGATCCGCTTACCATCCGCTCCCTTGTATCCACAACTCTCTCACCCTTATGCAGTGGCCATCCACTGTACTGGCACCATCACCAGGACTCTGACCTCAGCACTGATGACGATGACGTAGATGGAGCAATGGAGCAACCCTGTGACCTTACATCCTGGTACCCTAATGTACCCGTGAGATAATGTGGGAGAGACTAAACATGATTGAGTAGTGCCAGAAGCGCACCCAGATGGATGAGTAATCAATCGCACATTCTCATTGTTGGTGATGGTAAAAACAAAAAGGCAATTTATTAGTTTACTTGCAAAACAAACAGACAGCAACCTATCTGTTAACCCATTTCCTCCCAACGAACCCCACAGCTCCCTCCAGAATGGAAGCCTTTACATGGCCCCCAACAACATGAACATAGTACTGTCCAGAAAGTTTAGACTAGGTCTTCTGGCATGCTATTCCCACCAAAATGTGTATTCATAAGGATGTTGGTCCATCCTCCATATCAGTGTCCAAAGATGACGCATGGTATAGCACTTCCGGTTCACCGAAGGCTGTTTCAGGGAACCTCCGATCTTGCCCCTTCAGGGAAGCGGTGTAGGCCTTCCACCCCCACGACAGGTTATGGTGTCTATAAACAAACCTTTCTTCAAACAGACCTGTGCCAGTGGGATTCACTGGCATCAGTTCAACAGGCGAGCCCCAGTCCCAGCAATGGCGAAAGGTCCTGACAGTACCCAGTTGTTGCCTCCCATGCGCCATTCAATCCATACGTCACATGCAATGCCCACATCCAACAAGGAAAAGTAATACCCTGAGATCGGGGCATGAAACGATGTCACAGGGGGAAGAAGACAGAAAAGTACTTTGGGAGGCTATTCCTGCACGCCCCTCCTTCAGCTGTCCAGTTAGATGCATTTATTTATTTAATTGATCCAGGCACTAGAGGCTGGCACATCTTCGCTTCTGTGCTTATAGTGCAATAACACACACACAATGTTTTCTTTTTTAAACATTTAAGAACATTTTCTTTCATTCATGTTTCACTGAAGAGACACCTCTAAAATAGGATCTAAATTCAGGATTTTCATTCAAGGTTATTGCTCAATAAGTGCTGTAGCTCTCCAAATTCTTTATGCATATCTCGAAGTAAAACGAATGGACACAAATTATCCTCACGACTGTCAGAGGTCCAGAGGGTGCACTTTTGACAACTATTTTCCTTTCTCTATTGCAACAATTATGACAGCACATAATTGAGTGCCAGCCTAAAGACAAAGAACAGTATTACACGTACATTTATGGTTAGAAAAGGTTATTCAGCAATTCCATTACCAATAGAATAGATTTCACTCTGTGGTGTACACAGGAGGGAGGGGGAGGGGGGCAACCTCAAATGACTTCAGCTGTTTAATGAAAATGATCCTCGAATACTTGCAGACTTCTCAATATCGGTTATTTTCTTTACCTCTGGGATTAAACCTCCCAAGTGATGGAACCTTCTAGGCACTACCCTAGGCCACACCTGCGAAAACTGTTTGCATGCTTATGGATGTTCTCTGTACCACTTGCCAAGATACATTTAACTGTTGTGTTCCTGTCTGCAACACTAAATGGATGTCTGTTGTCAGTGTAGACACTAACTGAAACACACTTATAGTCTTTCTGTAATGCCAACTCACCATGCAGTGTTATTCCTGCTGCTTTTCCATACCAACAAATTCTATTTCCCGTCAACAGTAGGGTCCTCTCTCTAGCTTATTAAGACATTGCAGCTGGAAGGGTCGCAGAGGCCATTATTTCCGGGTTTTACCTAGTCATAGGTTAATCCTGTGGCAGAGGTGGGGTATTGGGCACAACGTTCGGGAGGTCGTACCTCGCAAACATCTCAATATATCACTTAGGCCCAGTCACATCCTGCCCATGGACCAGGAATTATCTTGATGAATACTCCTTGCATCAGCAACTTTTAGTTTAGTTTATTTTCTTATATAGCGCGCCTCACCCAAAGGTAACTGGGCGCTTATCCTTAGACAGAGAAGTAAAGTTACATACATCAAATACAATTCCCGCCAGGCGGAGAAGGGTTACAGTTCACCTTTTTACAGAAATGGATACTGGAGGTGTGTTACAGATCACCTTAAAGCCAGAGTCAATGAGCAGGAGATCAGAACAAAGGCAGGGGCGAATTATTATTGGTTACAATTATACATTATTAGTTACATTTATACATATATTTACATAGATTTGGATCAATAGCAAAATTGTTAACCCATCAGAGGAACCTCAAACTCACTCAGGGAGTATGTGGTTGTCGGGACGGACATGACATGCTTAGGAGTCGTTTGGACTATGGCTGTACCGAATAGCATATTTAGTATTTGGCCGAATACCGAATAGTTTGTCAACTATTCGGCCGAAGATGCTTTATTTAATAAATCATGTTCCAAACTTCAAAAAACACTTATTAAAAAAACAAATAAAGCACAATTTTCAATGCATTCTATACTTTTATTTCTCTTCATTGTAATTAATGTAGCAACTTTATTTAAAGTATAAAAGCCAGAAAAAAAGCAGATTTAACCAAAATGAAGGGACCAAATGTACAGAAGATTGTTGCACATTCACTTCCAGTTAAAGTAGGAGGCTTCACAAATGCAGAAGGACTGCCTTTGTGAATCAGATGCATTGTATTCTCTATCCAGTTGCAAACTCGATGTGGTCGAGTTTTGAAATTTCTTTGCAGCTCACATAGAAATGTATTAAATGGTTCATGTCGGCTCATGCAGGACACAAGTCAAAAGAAAATCTGAATTGCGTGAACTCCATCTCACAACTATTCACCCCACCCAAAAATGCAACTTATAATTCCTGATAAAATATCAGATACTCAGGACTTAAATCCTTAAAAAAAGAAAAAGTATGCAATGGGAAGTGACATTACAGGAACTGAAAGTATCTATGCACATTTCTTTCAGTTTGTTTTTTCCAGCTGAAAAAATTGCACATTGCATATAAACATTTGCCAAAAGAAAAGATGTTCCTCTATTGTTGCAGGCTAAGTATAAAAGATGAGCACTTTTTTTGTCTATGAACCTGTAACAAAAAATGCCCTAAAGAGCAGATTACAATAGAAGATATTTTTCAGCTGTGTGATAGCAATTTGTCTGGTCTAATTCTGTTCAGTTTTGCAAACTGAAGTCTATATTTGCCTTTCTGAGTTCATGTTGCATTGTATTCAAATGAGAATATCAAAGTATTCGGCAAGAGCCGAATAGCAAAAAACTATTCGGCCGGAGCCAAATAGCTTTTTTTCAGCCAGAATTCAGCCGAATACTTACTCGAAGCTGAAGTTCGGTACACTGCTAGTTTGGACTGAGGTGCCAGGCTTTGGTTTTGGGTCTAAAAGACCAGAAAGCGGGGACTGCTCCGATGTCAGGAGGGAGGGCGTTCCATCGTTTGGCTGCTAGCACTGGGAAGCTGGTCCCTCCTGCTGTTTTAGGTTGAATTTGGGGATTGTAAGCTGGTTGAGGTAGTTGGATCTGGTGGGCCTGTTGGCCTGGTGTCTTGTGAATTTAGCTATCAGGTACGCAGGAGCTGTATTGGCTAGGCACTTATGAGTGATGAACAGTGTGCGGAGAGTAATTCTGTCCCAGGTGGGTAGCCAGTGAGCTTCTCTTCTGAGGGCGGAAATGTGACTCGATCTCAGGATATTGAGGGCTGATCTAAGGGCATTATTTTGCAACACATGGAGTTTACGTTCCGTACAGAGGTCCCTATGAATAGTGTGTTGCAATAGTCGAGCTTGGAGAGAATGAGAGCTCTTGCTAGTGTGGAACAGCTTGTGGTAGATAAGGGCTTACAGGCGTTGATCAGTTTGTTAGTATAAGCTGTGGTGGAGGCTAAAGAGTTAACTTGTCTGTTTAGCATCAACGTGGAATCAAGGTAAATACCCAACGTTTTGACTTCCCTCAGTACTTTAATGATATTCCCATCAATGTTAAATGACTCATAGCAGGAGTCTAATTTGTTTAAACGAGTTTGAGAACTAATAAGTAGCTCCGTTTTTATCATCGTTTAAACAACGGCTATGAGTGGCCATCCAAGCTTGGTTCTCCAGATAAATGTTGTTAATCAGTTTGGTGTCTTGAGAGTGACATCCAGTGAGTGTGACAAGGATCTGGGTGTCATCTGCATAGTAGGTATACGTGACACCCAGATTATCGAGGCAGTCGAATAGGAATTTGGTGAAAATATTGTAGAGTGTGGGCGAAATACAAGAGCCCTGGGGGACACCACAGGTAATGGGCACTGGTGGTGCTGTAGCTGTAGATGAAAAGGCCCTGGTGGTTCTGTTGGAGAGAAATGATTTGATCCAGCTGGCCATGTTCGGTGAGAAGGTGGCAGCTGATGGTAGGTGTTGAGTGAGGATTTCATGGTCTACCAAGTCAAATGCAGCTGATAGATCCAAGAGCAGCAGAATGGCAATCTTTCCTCTGTCTAAGCTCATCCATCTGAATCTTGAGATCTAGCAGTGCTGTCTCTGTACCATGTCTGGGTCTCAACCCGGATTGACAAAGGCCTAATAGGTTGTTTTCTTCAAGGTGTTTTTGTATTTGTAAATAGGCTGCGCGGTCCCGGATCTTAAGATGAAACGGGACTGTTGTGATGGGCCTATAATTTGTGGGCACATTGGGGTCTAAATTAGGCTTTTTTTTAAATAGGGGCATGACCCAGGCTTCCTTGAGATTGTTGGGTACTGCACAGTTTTTGAATGATGCATTTATCAGAGTCGTGATAAATGGGGCTAATTCTCTTGCATTGTACTTGATGACTGCAGCAGGGCATATGTCACACTGACAGATGGTTTAATTCCTGAGATAATATTTTCCACATCTTTAATGGAGACTTGAGAGAATCGGAAGGGGACAGTGGAATAATATGCTTAGAGTCTTTGAATGAATGTGAGTTAGGGGGCAAGTTCTTTTTTTGGTGTTGATTTTGGATTGTAGGAGAGCTATTTTGTCTGAGAAGGCCTTTTGAAAGCTTGCACATCAGGTCTCATTCTAAGAACAGTCATCGATGATAGGGGCAGGGGATTCTAATTCTCTCAGGATGGTGAAAAGTTCCTTAGTGCTAGATTTAGCATTCTGGATTCATTATATATGTCCTTCTTTGTCCTAGTGAGGTTTTTTTTTGTAAGCAGTGGCAATAGTCCTGTATTTTTCCTTATTCGCTGGAGTGTTTTTTTTTTCCAGAAGGACTTTGCTGATCTTTTTCATCCGTTAGGACTTTCAGTTCCGGAGTAAACCATTTGTTTAAGTGGGAGGAGGGTTTAGCTTTTCAATGTTTGAGCAGCCCAATCTGGTCAATTGCTTGATTCATAGTGGTGTTAAAGGTGTTGACTAGTTCTGAAGGGTTTGTATCAACGTTCAGAGGAGTATTAGTGATAGGAAGCAGCATAGGGAGGAGTATGTCCGGTGTAAGGTTGCGCTTATTCCTTGCTAGGGTGGGAGGGACTGCAGTAGTATTGGAGTCAGAGGGGGCTTTTCCCTGGATGGAAAAGGTGATGCAATGATGGTCAGACCATGCACAGGGTTCGTTGTTGAGTATAGTGGTGGTGCAATTAAGGTCGTGACTTGAATGTACACTCGCGGTTTTCTGCAAGCTCACGCACTGTACTAGAAAAGAACATGTTTGGGCAATATGGAGTTTTGTCTGCACCCACAAAATCTATAATTATTTTACTTAATAGCTGCTGCGTAAGAGTTAGGAACTACCAAAAGTCGACAAATTGTATAACACAGTCCAAGTTGTCAAACCTGTTGTAAGCGTAATAGGTTGGATTACAGAGAATATGTCAAAATGTATTGATTTGGAAAACAGAGCCAAAGTATATGAACTGAAATCCTATGTTAGGGATTCAGTGCACATTCTGTAAATCTTGGAGATGCTTTCTTGGCAAGACAATTACATATTAGTATCTCTTAATGTTAGGGCACTCGATACACAGTGGCATAGCCAGGATTGTTCAACAAGTGGGGCCTGAAGCTAATGTAGTTGGGCCCACCAGAAGCGGGTTTGCTCTTCCGTGAATACGGTAGAGTGACTGAATATAGAGCAGATGCTCAAACCAACCAAAGAGGTTGGATTGGGCGGGCGGGGGGAGAGAGGGGGGGGATTCTAGCCCCAAGTGCTTTTTAAAAAAAAAAATGGGTTTAAATTGTGCTTTTTGAAGCACAATTTCTGCAAAAAATTGGGTAAAATGCCAAATAGTTTACAATTAGTTTTGTAAAATCAGACATGAAAACATCGATTGTATTACAAAATCCCCAACAGTGCATCAGAGCCTTTTTTCGTGATCCATTTGTCCACTATATGCCAGTATACAAATCATTTTCACGCTGACTGTTCATGTCCATACTGGCTGCACCAATACATGGCAGTATTACCTCATAAAACAAACTCAAGTTTGCTCTGTCCATAATGCCAATAATGATACATTAAGAAAATATGTTCATGCTGGCTCTGCCAATATATGCCACAATCCCCATATTAGAGCATACTTATGTACGACCACTCATATTGAGTTTTTCCTTAACAATATGAAAACACACAATGCCAAAGTAAGGAAATATGTCCTTGCTAAGTGCATGCATGCCTCCCTCAAATGGAAGAACACACATGTTGCCTTAATGTCAGTAAAACAGGTTATGCCACAGTAAGAAGACATCTACTTCCTGGCTGCACAGATGCCTCCCCCAGACCTTGTAAGACCACTCATGTTGGCTTTGCCCTCAACACCAGTAGAAAATGTAATGGCACAGTAAGGAAACATTTTGTGCTGTCCTCAGAAGTGCCGTTAATGCAATTTAAAAATGCCATCTCACATTAAGAAATGTTCAGACTGTCTACCCCATTGTAAAATTAACCTACCACCAGAACCCCACATAATCAGACTCCTAAAGTTCTCTTTGCCCAGAAATGCTAGTAAAACGTGCCAAGATGTAAGAAAGCATCCATGCTCCAATTCTCCCTAACTCCATCCATGCATGTAGTTGCTCATTGAAAACCACCTACCACTATTATTAGTATTTCGTTTGCTGCTATTGCACTAAAGGGTGAAGGAAATGGTCTTAAAGAGCCTTACACTACTAAGACACCCCTGCCAAATGCAGCCTTACAGAGGACTCCCTGCTCACTGTGCTTAGAGAGGCTCAGCTTCACCTCACTGATGATGCCCAACAAGGCTGAAACACATGTATGGGGTTGCTGATGGTACTCTTGTTCAGAGAGGAATTGCCATAGCATTTCGGTACTGGACTGCCCTTGTGGGCGGGACAAAGACTGATATACAAATGGATATTTCCCATCTGTGAAGGTACAGTGAGCAAAAAGCAATGGCTGCGAACTCTCAATGTGGTTAATAACCACGGAACAGGTTATCATGCCTTGTTCTTTCGAGAGAGGGGCGCCTGCTACCTTTTGTGTATTGTTGTCCTTCATAGACTTAATAACAGTAGCATTGAAACTTCTCACAGCCATATGCTGTAGTTCCTACTCCAGCAATGTGTCAGCATCGCTCTTCACTCCCTACAGCCTTATCCATCCAACTGGCCACTGTGCAGTGACTGACTGTATTAATTCAAAGCTACCCCTGCCCCGTGCAAGTCAGTTGCCTGTGGTCTTTATGCCATCCTGAGAGCACTTTGAAACCTATGAGAGAAAAGACTAGTGAAGGAGGGAACAGTAAAGGGGGAGGTAACAAAGGGGGAATGCAGGCAGAGGCATCGCTGGGGGGGCTGAGAGGGCTATAGCCCCAGGTCTTTTGGTTGTAGCCCCGGATAGAAGTTCATGGGCTACCACCTAAAAGCTTGCAAGCCCAGAGTCCTGTCAGTCTCGTCATTAGCGTAGCCCCGGACCTTTTCCGGGCCCAGCAACACCCCTGAATGCAGGTATAGTGGACAAGGATGAAGGGTAACGGGTTTGCGATGGGACTGAGAGCTTGGCTTTGAGGGGCTAGCAAAGGGCAGAGAGGGCCTGGAGGATGGGCATCTAGGGGAAAGGTGAAAGAGTGGGTGTATAACGCAATGGGCAAGATGCCATGGAGGAGTTGTGTTGGGCAGGAGAGATCCAGTCTGCACAGCAATTACACGGTCGGACAATAAGGCGAATAGCAAGGAAATAGAGAGTAAAAGGACCTCCAGCAAAGGACTTGGAAAAGAACAGCCATCTGGCAGAGCATGTGCACCCTTCCTTAGATTACCATAAAACGGCAAGAACTATGGAAATTTCCTGTGATGGAGTTGGTGGGTGTAATAAAGCAGTGAGAGCTGAAAGAGCAGGAAGTTTTAGTTCCAGGGATTGCTGCATCATCTTAGAAGCTGAAGGATAAGGTTTGTGTGACTGCCCAAGCAGCACAAATAAATAGACAGAGGTTGGTTACCCAAACAACATAGATATGCCCTGCATTAATAAGAAAGGGGAATGGGAAGAGCCCATGCCATCATACCATGCACAAAAAAATGTATTGCTGTAAAGTCTTCCCACAGCCTCACGTCCAATCAATCCTTCTACCCCTACTTGCTATCATTGTATGATGATCGACTTCTGAAATGTTGGCCCAAGTAAAGCACACTTCCTTTTGCACCTTTAAGCCAACATAACACAATTACTGGCTGTGCAAGTGGCACCTGGCAGCAAAAAGCGAGAAACCATTGGCCAATGATCAATGCAAAATGGCTTTCTGGACCACTAACTGACAGCCATTCCCTCCCCACTGCAGCCATACACTGGTACCTAAAGTAAGCCTTTCCACTCTTTACACAACCAGCTATTTACGTACACATCCCTTATCCATCACTCCCTGTGCAACCTCCTCCTCTAAATCCTGCAACCTCTAGATTTCAATGCTCATTGTGATTCCCTCCATATTTACCCTGCACAAGGTCACTAATTAATGCACAGTCCTTACATTGAAGGGTCCTTGTAGTTCTAGCATACTTTACACAGTGGAAGATCTGTTATTCCCACAGTAAGCACACCTTCCGAGGTCATTGACACCCACAATCCTTACCTCACGCGCACACACACACACACACACACACAATCATACCCATCAGTCATTAATCTACGCAACTTCCCTCAGTCATTCACACGAGCACTCAAAACATTCACACTGCATTCTCATTCACACGCGCTATGGCACCAATATACACACCATTCACACTGCACTCTCATTCATTCATACACTTAGACACCTTCTCGCATGCAAGCGCACACACAGACATATACGTAGATACAGACATTCACAACAAACACCCTGTCACACACTCATACACATTTTTGTTTATTACCCGTTTCCCACCCAGCTCTGGACTCGGTGCTCCTCTCCAGGCCTCAAGCTCCTGTGGTCTAGAGCGGGCATTCAAAGATTTTGGGTGGGCCTTGCCCACTCAGGCCATACCCTGTCTACGCCCCTGTCGATACATCCATGAGAAATGATCTAGCTATGGAAACAATAGATTATACATACATTGAGACCTCTGCAACATACTTCTTGCACATGCAAATTATCAAGTAATTGTTCGAATTCATGCTAAAAAATAACATCTTCCTATTCGATTGAACTCTGTATAAACAGACAAAGGTTATTGGGATGGGGATCAATTATGCTCCTCCTCTGGCAAACCTATTCATGGGCAAATATGAGTCATTGCACGCCTTATGGAAAACTACCTTGGTTCAGAATGTTGTGGCCTGGAGTAGGTACATTGACAATATTTTTATGATATGGAGAAACACAGCATTTGAACAAGAATATGTTATATTTCTCAATGATAACTTTGAAAATTGAACTGAGCAGTACACATAGTAGAACAGAGACTAA
This sequence comes from Ambystoma mexicanum, assembly GCF_040938575.1. Lineage (NCBI taxonomy): Eukaryota > Metazoa > Chordata > Amphibia > Caudata > Ambystomatidae > Ambystoma > Ambystoma mexicanum. Next base: position 510,418,668 of record NC_090929.1, on the reverse strand, counting down.
TTTCCTAGATCTTCACATCTCTATAGTTAAACTAGAAGGCAGAACCCATCAGAAAGCAACTGAAGTTAATTCAATGCTTCACACAACTAGTTTACTTTAGTTTATTTACTTATATAGCGTGCCTAACCCAAGAGCATCTCGGCGCTTTTACTTGAATATACAGCACATTACATAATTACAATACACAGTATTACAAAGTTACAGTCACCAGTATTCTGGGTAAATGGCATAGCAACAAACAGAAGCAGTGAGACATTAGAGAACACTTGTCAGCAGCTGACTTGGGTAACAGATTAGAGTCAAGACATGCCTAGTAAAACATTGAGAGATAATTATATACAGTGTGCTATGTAGGTGAAAGTGAGACCTTCAATGACTACTGTGTTACAGTAGACGTTGAGCAAAGAGCCAAGCTTTTACTCTGGCTCTAAACGACCAGAAGGAGGGTTCTGCCCGAATGGCTCGGGGGAGTGAGTTCCAGCATTTGGCCACTAACAAAGGGAAACTGGAGCCTCCTGCAGTTTTCAGTTTGTATTTCGGGATGTTGAAGAGGGTGAGATAGAAGGATCTAGTGGGTCTGTCAGAATGATTCTCTGAAGGCTGAAATGTGATTTGAACGTGGGATATTCAGTGCTGATCTAAGGGCATTATTCTGTAGTATTTGTATTCTGTTTAGGTTCCGTACCGAGGAGCCTAGGAAAAGGGTGTTGGAATAGTCCAGCTTCAAGAGGATCAATGTTCTGGCTAGCATAATGCAGATGTTGGTTGAAAAGTAGGGTTTGCAGGCATTTAGAAGTTTGTTAGTGTAAGCTGTCGTTGAGGCTGTAATATTAACTTGTCCTTTGAGAGAAGTAAACCCCTAGCGGTTTGACCTCACTGGCAACTTTCATGGTGTTCCCATCAATGTTAAAGGACTTGTTACGTTTGTCCAAATTGTTTAGATGAGCTTGTGAACCAATGATCAGAAGTTAAGTCTTGTCGTTTAGACAAAGGCTGTTGGTGGTCATCCAGGCTTGGATCTCAAGGTAGATATTTATCATTTTGGAATCTTTAACATTGCAACCAGAGAGCGTGATGAGGACCTGGGTGTCATCAGCATAATTTGTGTAGGTCAAGCCCAGGTTGTCAAGATGATCAAAGAGGAGCTTTGTAAAGATGTACTAAAGCATGGCCGATTCGCAAGATCGCTGTGGAACTCCACAAAGGATAGGTCCTGGGGGAGCAGATGCTGATGGTGTGAAAACCCTAGTTCTATTTGAGAGGACAGATTGGATCCAGCTGTTGGCATTCGGTGAGAACGCTGCAGCTGAGATTTGTGGTCAGGATACGATGGCCAACAAGATCAAATGTTGCTGAGAGGTCCAGTAGTAGGAGGATGGGAAGCTTGCCCTTGTCTTTGGATTCATCCATTTGGATTTTTAGGTCTAGGACAGCAGTTTCAGTGCTGTGTCTTGGTCTGAAACCATACTGTCGAAGGCCTAATAGGTTATTATCTTCCAAGTGTTTTTGTATTTGGAGATTTTTGAGAAGCAGCATGACCCAGGCCTCTTTCAAATTATTAGGGACTGAGCAGCTTTTGAAGGCAGAGTTAATTAAGGCTGTTATGAACGGTGCAAGTTCTCTTGCTCCATCCTTGATGATCAGGGCTGGGCAAATATCCATCTGGCAATTGGAGGGTTGGAGACACAGGATGATGTTTTCTACTTCTTTGGAGGTGACTGGAGAGAAGTGGAAAGGGATGCACAATGGACATTGAGGAACCGGTAGTTTGGGGTTGTTGGCACTCATAGCTAAGCTGTTATATTTTGTTTCAATTTTAGGTTTCTGAAGGAGGTGCAGAGACTAGTTCCCTTAGTATGGTAAAGAGTTCTTTTGTACCTGACTTGGCGTTGCGAATTCTAGCGTTCTAGATTTTTCTTTTGGTGCTGAGAATAGCTACTTTGTAGGGATATTTGGCAGTGGCAAATTTCTCCTCGTTTAGGATTGAGGGAGTTTTTCTCCGATCGTTTCAGGGGCTGTTTTGGCATTGCGGAGCAGTTTTAGGTCAGCTGTAAACCATTTGTTTAAGTGGGCTGGATGTTTAGCCTTTCTAACTTTTAGCTTTGCAATTTTGTTTTGTGCTTGTTCAAGGGTATTATACATTTCAATGAGTGAGGAAGGGTCCTTGTCTGGGTTGTATGGTATACTGGCAATAGGCTGTTGTATGGGCCGTAAGTTGTCAAGAGTTATGTTGCACTTATTTCTGGTCAGGGTTTGAGGAACGATTATCCAGCTGGTATTGAGGCAGGCATTCTCCTGTATGGAGAAGGTAATTCAGTGGTGGTCAGACCAGGCAACGGTACATTGTTTAGGATTGTGGTGGTGCAATTAAGGTCTGCCAACCAGTCCAAGGTTCTACCTTTAATGTGAGTGTGTTCATTAATGCAGAGTTTAAAACCTAATTGTGAAATGGTGTTTTCAAGGATGGTAGCATTCACATCTTTAGGGGCATGGAGGCCTAATCTCCCAGCAGGATGATTTGTGAGCCAGGTTTAGTATTTTGTGTCAGGAGGAATGTAATGTCTTCATCGAAGGAGGAAATAGGTCCGGGTGGGCGATAGATAAGATGAGTAGTAAGGTACGGGTGGAAGTGAGAGGAAGTTTTACTGAAAGGAGTTCCACTGATGGGAGGGGGGTGCTGGCGAATTCGCTAAGGCACAGGTGAGAATATGTCTATGAAAGCCACGCAACCACCTTTGCCAGTGACTATCTGCTCTGATAATTGTATAGTTGTCTGGGGGCGCTAAGGATAGGGTGGGACCTGCAGCTGGGAATAACCAGGTTTCTGATATGGCAAGGAAGTCTAGTTGGTTGGTGGAGATGAAGTCAGCAATGTCGAGAGCATGGGCTACCAGGGATCAAGCATTGATAAGGGCTCCTTAGATGGTTGGTGTGACTAAGAGTGGAGCTTCTGGTAATAAGGTAAATGCTGTGAGTGAAGGTGCGTTATCGATAGGGTTGGGGGACACAGTGATGGGGTTAGTGATCTGTGCAATGGCGGACCCATTGTTATCCTGTTGAGTGGCTGGGCTGGTTTTTATTTTATTTTGTAAGAAGCAAGATCCTAGTCTTGCATTCCTCATAATAAGTGAGCAAGGGACGTGTGGCGTCGGTGGACAAGTTGTCATTGCAGAAGCACCATTAGAAAAATCCCTAATGGAAAATGTATATGGGCTAAGAGAAATTGCAGTGAATTAACTGTTTATAATGAAGATTGTCAGATGATAACCCAGAGATTTAGAGATCAAGGCTATACAATGAATACTATTGAAATGACTAAAAATAAGGCACATTAAAGAAATAGGAAAGATCTTCTAGTACCAAAAGCAAAATGGAGTAGCTACAATACAGGAGAAGTGAGACTAATTACATTTTACTCCAATAATACAAACACACCGTTGGGGATACTAAGGAACACTTGCATATTCTCCTAATGGACCAGGAATGTAAATCTTACATTGGCCCCAATCCCAAACTAGCAACTAACATACAGTCGAGCCCCAACACTAAGTACCACATTGTGCCCTAATTTATGAAAAAAGCCAGGAAAAACAAAAGAAGCATACAACTTGCTTGACACCAGAATTGACAGGTTTTTACAAATGTGGGAAATGTTCTATGTGCGACTATGCTTTGACTAATAGTAAATAATTCTGAACCAAGAATAATCAAACAATTAAGATCAAGCATTTTATCAATTGTAAAACATATGTGGTGTATCATTTGCTTATGCCACATATGTTTTACAATTGATAAAATGCTTGATCTTAATTGTTTGATTATCTGTGAAAATGTACACATTGAAAGTACGATCTGGGAACATCTTAACATGATTGTGAGTCAGGAGCAAAAATTGCCCCTCGCAAGTCACTGGCAAAGAAGTCACCAAAAGGATAATGAGAATCAAATATAAGATTTTTGGGTCTATACAGAGAAATCAATGACGCAAGAGGTGGTGATAGAGAACTTAAATTGATACACGTGGATTTCAAATTGAGCTGCAAACTATGAATTAAATATAAAAGACTGAATATTGAACACGAAATTAATGTTTTTCTGCAAAATAAATGTATGCTCTCAGATATAATGTACCTTCAAAGATTTTGATACTGCAACAATGTATTATTTAAGATTATATCATTCAATCTAATATATGAATACGAGGCAATTCATGGTACAAAGTAACCTATACTAATATCTTCGTGTTAACATATATGCTGATGGAATTTCTATCCATGTTTAACAATTCATAACAACCAAGTCTTCACAATTCTATGATAATCCATTCAATAACGGAATGATCAAAATACCTTTTTATAAAAATTCAAAGAAAGATATTTTCATGGTGACATACAGCGATTGAAGATTCAATATTAGTAAATAGTAGATGACAACGGTGACATCCTGGGTTTACATATGGTGTCACACAAATGTATATAAATACAAAAACAAAATGGCACCCATGAGATTTACGCCGGCTATGCCAAAGCCTGAAAACAGCGGGGATAGAGCACTATCCAACCTAAGCAAGGCAATAACTCCTTATATTTTTTAAATTATATACTTTCGTAACTATGCAATGCAAAAGTCCTGAATATGTAGAGAGTGATGCATCATGCCTTATGCTTCATTCGACCTTACAGTGAGAATATAATTTGAACACTGCAGGAACTAGCAACAAAGAAGATATATGCAACCTAACAATGGATACAATGTGGTTAAGGAAAGAAGATTGGTCTCCATTATAAACACCTATGCTTGCAATCAATGAAATATGAAAACTAACTTCTGAGACAAAAAATTACATTCTTGATTTTTCATAGCAAGACATCTAAATACCTAAATAGAAGGAAAAGAAACATGTTGTTCAATAAGAATATACGCACAGCATATTGGCGAGTAAGCCTTTGACAGGGATTTAGGAGTAAATGCATTAAATATTTCACATTTAGTTTTCATAAAATGTCAGAATAATTAAATGTTTTATTCTTTGGGCCTCATCACGAGTTGGGCTCAGGGCTGGGGGTAAGCACACAGGGAAAATGGTAATTTTTCTGTGCAATTCCTGCCAGCGGTATTAACGTGCAGTAATTGTTCCGAAAATTCCCCATTGAGTCCAATGGACCCAATGGGAACTTACGATTAGTGCCCCACTTGTGATCCGGTGGTAATACTGCCGGACGGGTGAGCACTAATGCCAACAGAGTTGGGTGCTATCCCAAGAGGGATACCGTGCAACTTGTGATGAAGCCATTTGTCTTTTCTCCCTCTCTGACAATGTGCATACAAGTCTGATTGATCTCATATTATTTTGTTTATTTTTTCAATGAAATCACAGAGGTGTTTTGAAATTGTTTTCAAGGACTTCATTGAATGTACAAAGATTGACAGCTCTCAAAATGTCTTTAGGAACATACCAATCGTACGTGTGTCTTAAAGAGTGTGTTAATCATACATATGTTTAAATTTATTTCAGATTGATGGGAATAAGCTAACAAAAGTGTCTAAGAATAGACCTGATAAACATGCCGGCTAAGCTTGTGCATATGCTAGGATAATTAAAAATGATTAGGACTTAGCCAATCTCCTACTGAATTCAATCGGGTAAGCACAAACTGTCCTATTATATGTTTTTTTTTAATTGGAATGAACTTTTACAGAAAAACAATCTATGCTTATATAAATTAAGACTCCAGCTATGCATGAATAATAGGAACGACACGCAATGCTTTCATCTGCTGTATTGCCAGAAGTCTCTCAAGGACCACAGGGCTTTTGGTATTCCTGAATCAATCTGCAGGACTCTTGGTCAGCTGTTATTCGGTATGTCTCCATGGATGCGAAGAAGCTCAGAGTTCAAATAATCTTGCACCTCTTCACAGGCAACATCCCACTGTAGTGTTCACCCGCGGGAAACTACTCAGTTTATTAACTGTATCAATGTGACTCGAGTGAGTGCACTAAGAGCGCTAATGATGTGCAGTTCACACAAGTATAACTGTGAGCTGTGCCCCAGAGATGAGCCCTGTCGCTCGGTCCACACAGTCGTCTAACTCTTGGCCATGATATAGACCACAGGCTGGAAGGGCCATATTAGCACCATCCCCAACACAGTCTGCTACTTCGGTTTCCCTTTTTCCTCTGCGCAACGCCTCAGACTGTTGCTGTAAACCGTACCATTTGAAAACCGTGGTGTAACCTTAAATGCAGATAAATGGACTGTGGAAATCATGGTGGCATGGGAAGCATTGAGAATAACACATCGGAACCCCGATGTATTTATCTTGCTGATAGTGTCATACCACAGAGACAGACTATGAATATGAGTGTTGCTCAAAAATTCAGTAATTTCAAACGTTGGAGAAACGAAATACTGGATCAACGTGCAGGGCCTATTATCTGTTTATTATTTTGACACATCGGAGGTTAATAACGCCTGTATTACCGCCCAATTACTAATTAATATCTTATACCCAATCAAAGAAAGTCCAAAGGCTGCAAAAAGAAATATATGAAACTTGAGATTATGTACAGAAGATTGCAGACGTTGCGTTATAGCCCTCCCCCCCCAACCCTCGCTCTCTGCCTTTACATCATTTGTTTTCCCACATTTTCAACTCTTCTACAAAAAAACAATTATAATAAAATAAAAACAAACAAAAAAAGGAAAACTTTCACCTTTACGACTGTTCCACTATTGGATTAGGTATCTGAATTAAGATTGGCTTGGCAGTCCCAAAAGTAGCATCTGGGAAATATCTGCAGTCATTCAATTGCAGGCAGCAGATATATTAGGCCGACTTTTCTACCAGGATTGACCAAGCGCATTCTCAAACCCCATCACATGCCCACCACTGCTTAATATCTGATTTATAGCACCCCAAAACTGCCTTGGACCAAATTAAGTATGCTATCTCAACACATATATCTATTCTCTAACTTACTCCAGAAGACAATTCACTTAAGATGGACTGGCATGCATCCATTCTTACATAATGCATGTCCCTGAGCCCAATTGCCTTCTTCTCTATCCCACTCTCACTATTGCATTCCTCATTTTTCTCACTAATCCAGATGCAGATTAAGGTCTGGCGCACCTGTGCAGGGTCACAATGCATCACAAACAAGGATCAGGCGCTCTTAAACTACTACAGTGGTGATTTGGTGCAGTCAGAGTAACGTAGCATTCCATGAGTCAAATTAGAACATACTCTTGCCCGCACGTTGTTCTTGAAAGTCAAAGTCGTTATCAGAAAACAATCCAACACTTTGATCCTCTATGCTATACCTGACCAGTGTAGCTACACTATGAAAGTTCAATGGTAATTTTGCTACAGAGACTAGGGGTGAGCAAAGATTTCGCCCGCAAAGCGAATGATGCGGAATCCACACTGGATTCCATTTCTGGCCGATCCACTTAATCAGCATTACCTTTCCGGTGCCTCTGAAATTCCATACGGTTTTGCACTGTGTTTCTTTCCCATGTTAGTTTCTTGTAGTGTGACGAGAAACTTCCCACGGGTATTTATTTATTTTTTCCATCCGTGCTTGTTTCGTGCAGGCACACAAGTAACTTTGTGCAGGTTTTTTAGCAATCCGTACTAGGTTCGTGAAATGAGAAACTTTTTACGGGTCTTTTTTAAGACCCGTACTAGTTTCATGCAGCGGCACGATAAACTTCACACAGCTTATTTGTTCGATTTGTGGTAGGTTCGCACAGAAGCACGAGTAACTTTGCACACTTTCTTTTAAACGGGCTAGGTACATGAAGTGGCACACACAACTTTGCATGCGTTTTTCCAACTGTGATAGGTTCACACAGCAAATCTTTACGCAGCTATTTTCTTTTGGTTCATGGTAGGTTCACACAGCGGCACAAGAAACTTCATACCGCTCTTTTTAATGTGTGCTAGGTCCTCACAGTGGCACAAGAAACGTTATGCGGCTTGTTTTGAGTGACGAGATGGCACGAGAAGCTTTGCAAAGCTCTTCTCAATATGCAGGGGTGGTGGAATGGCTGATATCATCTATACAGATCGAAATCTTTCAGATTTTGCTTCCGCTGCCTGTGGAACAGAATTTCACAATTTTGCCCAGCCCTTACAGCAATACTTTTATATGTTTTATTTATTTATTTCTAGAGCACTTATACGCAGGTGAAGTGCTTCAAAGTGCTTCAAGGCGGGAAGGTAGCAAGGGAATAGAGTAATCATTCTTAGGCCTTGAAGATTCTGAATGATCTAAATAGAAAAACTAGCATACTATGCCCAACGACATTTCTACTAGTGCAAGTGCATGAAGTGTCACAGTTGAGCCCAAGCTCAGGAGGGGGGACGGAAAATGGTGTGGTGGGGGGGGGGACAGGACAGACGAACTAACTGGTCCCAGTGTGTTAGGTCATGCATACATACAGACGGAGGTGCAGAGACGGGGGACAAAGAGTCTGGTCCAGCAAGGGCCCTGGGTTAAGTGCAGAGAGGTTGCCCCACTCAAGGAGAGTAAGCTGAAAGTGCAGTAATGTTGAACAAGTGCAGCAGCTCAGAGACAAGTGCAAAAGACCGGCGGGGGGGGGGGGTGAGGGGCTGGGATCTGTAGGCTCTCGATGTGAACCAGGTAACCAGTCAGCAAAAACTGAACAGAGTTAGGGAGGAGAAGGAAGGTGGAGAGAAAAGAAAGGAGATTAGCAGAGGAGAGGGAGAGTGCTGTTTATGCTGGATCACGAGTTGTCTGGTATGTACTGCTATGCCACGTTTTTGCTAAAATGACTGCTAAACTACCCAATGTTCTCTTTGCTTTGCTCTACCCTACTTTAAAATGCTATGCTTTCTTATGCTCAGTTTGATCAGGTATGTTATGCTACGCCATGTTGTGTTTCAGTTATTGGGAAACGTTGTGCAATGTTGGTCTGTTAGATGGTTTTGTGAGCAAAGGACATTGTTTCCGTCACAGATGTTACTTAAGATTGTGTTTTAGATGGCAAATTCTTTTGTGTTTAGGCGGGCTTCAACCCCCCGACCCCGCACTCTGCACATAAACACACCAACACACACTTGAATTTCCACTTCCTCCCTCATTGCCTCTAAAGCTAACCCAGTTCCACCCTTATTTTTTCCATTCCCAATTGTGATCTTGTAACTGAATTGCATATTTAGGCGGCAACAGCAAAGTTGTTGGGACTTCTGTTTGAATCCACACTCCTTTATTCCAAGGGATGGAAAACCTCCAAGCCATTGGATTCAATGGGGAAAAAAAAAATCACAGCTCCCAATGAATTCTACAGAGCGGGTGGAACAGATTTGGGAGTGGGCACTGTTAACGGCTGGAGAGACCGATGTAGGAACTGCAGTGTGCCCTTGACATGCATGTAGAGGTGTACAATGGGCATATGGTTGTCAGGGGGGGGCATGGACACGTTTGTTTTAACACTTGCATTAAGCTCAAATAGTAAAAACAGAATTATAGGTCTATGTTTAATCAAATACTGTCCAAAACCTGTCTTGCCCAAATTTTGAAGTATTCAAGAAGGTAGTTATAACGTATACAAGCATTATTTTAAAACAGTCACATTTCTGCGTGGTATGCAGTGGTGATAACCACCACCTCAAAATGTTTAGTTATTTGTCAAAGCATTAAAAAAAAAAATAAATAAATAAAAAAATACCCAGTAAATACATTTTAATGAAAAGAAAACTTGTGGAAGTTAGGTTAGGTACACTGTTACTTTATGCATAAACATAGGAAAAAGACTTCTGGTCACCACAATAAACATGTATTTCTACTAGGTCTATGATTTAATAGAGGGCATATTTGCAAATGCTGGCAAGTTGGGTGATATGATAGGTTATTTGGTGGGGCAAAGCAATCACAGAAGTGCCCTTAACTGGGTCCTATGCTTACATTTTGGAGCAAAGCCATTACAGGTTTGTCATTAAAGGGGCAGGCCAATTGACTTTACAGAGGCAAAATGCTGGCATTTTGGGGCAGAGCCATCACAAGTGTGTATTTATTATTTGACACCTACTAATGGCAGTGCCGCTTTGATTTGGTTCCAATGGGGTTTGCTTCTTGTTGGTAGTTTTTTTATTACCCCTTCATTTTGAGTCATGTTAGTTTGGTTCTACTAGCTGGTCATGGCAGGTGAATGTACGTGATTATTTCGTATACAAACATATCAAAGACAAAAATGTTGAATTCTAAATGTCCGTATTCAAAATAAGCACCACAGAGCCAAATAGCCTTTGTAGATCTCGCTCCCCCACCCCTTACCTTTGGCGGCACACTATGTGCCGGCAAGTCCCTCCAGTGCCAGTTGCCGTCACTTCCATGGATGGGAAACGGTGCTGCAGGGTCCTTTTGTCCCACCAGAACCGTGTTGTTCTGGATGCAGAGGGACACCCCTGCTGCCCCAGATTCCTTTATAGTGAACAGGGGTGTGGGGGGAGGAGGGGGTAAACAACCCTGCAACCCCTGCTTCCCTTGTTCGCTATAATCAAAACCGAATGGTTGAAATGTACGGCATTTTCAGCTCTAGGTAAGTTTGGTACAGCTGAAATCCGACAATTTCAACCATTCGATTTTTGTTTTTAATAATACAATATTTTCGTTAGATACCATGGCAGGTTATTTTAAGACCTTTTGTTTCGCTGTTTCACCTTAATATCACGCTGCAATGTACAAGGCTGACGAGCACTTTGAAGAATCCAATTGGTGTACCCAAATAAATGATGCATGTTAGCAGCACTCCATTTATGAAAAAAGGCTGCAAAGCGCCAAGCAGACCTGCTAATGTAAACTGGCAAGCAGGTTACACCCCCATTTTATTTAAGTTCTCCAAGCTGCCCTCTGAACTGGAGAAATTAACAAAAGGCCATGGTGATAAGGGCAGGTCAGGGTGATAAGGGTAGACAATACTGGATTACTCAGATTTGACTCCCAGATAAGCCCAGCAAAAGAGGCATCCTGCCTCCCAAAATACTAGGACCATCCCATAAATTACCTAGCAGGCCCCCCAAAAACCTCCAGGAAGCCCAGGGCTGTGCTGTGGGAAGAGCTGCAGCACAAAACCCAACTGTATTTAAAACACCCTCAGCTCCTCCCGCCTGTCCAGTCTATAGAACCTGGCTGAGGGCATAGACCGCAGGAAGTAGAAGGGCATGTGCTCTTCTGTTCTCTTAAGCGGAATTTCAACACACAAAAGTTCATAATGACGCCCTAACGTTGCAGAACTACAGGCTTGACCATCTCTGAACCAAACACATACATTGTTCGATAATTTGACACATCTGGGTCCCAGACTGTCAATGCAGACAGAAGGAAAGTCATCTGGCCAATCTCTCCCTGTCTTCCCGGATTTGTCACACCTACACATTCAGCGTTCATATAGTTTATTGAACAAAGCCTGGATAGGGAGCTCAAGAGTATTTTTTATCATTATAGATGGTTGCATAGAACTGTAGTTTGATAGCCTATTCTTAAGTCACAAAATCTTCTTACATAACCTTACATTGATAAGTGAATCTAATAACTCTGGATTGAAAGCAGGTATAGCCATTGGAGGTTTGAGACCATCTACTTCTTCCCCTTACTCTTCTACTTTTATGCCCTCCCCTGCCCCTCAATTAACCTCTGCATGGTCAAATCTTGGATCACGTATTTATACCAGGAAGGGTGGCATCGTTGGATTATCCTCCTGGTTTTACCCAGAGCGAGGTTTTAAATACTCTTATGATGAAGCCGCCAAATGTTATGGACTCACTTGAACACGTCTCAAGTCCATCACACAACCATGAGCTAATTCTAGCACAACAAAATCAATGTTCTATGTTATAAGGTGGTTTTATAAAGCGCTATAGTCACCCAAAGGGTATCTCGGTGCTGTTTGAGGGTTAAGAATGAAACCCCGGGAACCTCAAACATCCAACTCAATTATAAATTGAAGAGGTACGTTTTCAGTCTTTACCAAAAAGGTAGATTAGGTTCTCGCTGAAGGTCGAAAGGTAAGGAGGCCAAAAGTCTGATGGCCAGGACCAAGAATGAGCGACCACGGAAACCTTAGTCTGGAAGAGTGACCCATGGCATAGGTATTGAGCTTTGCTGCAATAGGGGTTTCCGTAAGGTATTGAAGACAAGGCACATGCTTTTAAATTTAATTTGGTTCTTCACGGTCAGCTAGTGTAACTAACAAATTGCCGGGGAGATGTGCTGATACTTCTTGTACTTCAGTAAAAGCCAATGCCGCTGTATTCTGCACCATTTATATAAACGGGAAATAGCAAAGCCTGGTAGACACAGGTATATAGCATTATTAAAACCCAGATTTAAGGAAATCAGGAAATTACAAACTAGCAACTGATTGGGGGGGATGGGGAGAGCGAGGGGGGCAGGTAAGGGAAGAATTTGTTTAATTTCCGAATGATGAAGTAACAGGATTTTGTGACTGATGTAACTTATAAGTTCAGTGTTGGGTTATTGTCAATGATGCCCAGATTTGTAAACTGATCTTACACTAGGACAGTGTCCAAAAGAGTTAGGCAAGAAGGATGAGGTCCATTTTGTTTTTTGTTAATGATCAAAATCTGGATTAATTAAAAAAAAGAAAATGTATTTGAGGCCTTAAGGAAGTTCCTGATGTAACCTGACAAATCATCATTGTTCTCTCCAAGCTCTATCAGGATCCGAGTACCATTCAGTTTAATAGGTCACCTCAGCCTGCTGAAGGACTTTCATTAGTGGTTGAAGATGCACATTAAGCAGAGGTGGGCCAACGTCGATCCTTAAGGGAGTCTGCAGTCCTTTGTAAAAGAAGAACAAGTTACTTACCAACTGGTAACGTTCTTTCAACTGGATGTTCCTCCAACGTATTCCTCATCTTTGATGTATTCCATCCAGCTTCAGCTGCTTCAGAAAAATATTTCGGCAGAGGGCGCCGATGTCATCGAGTCGATGGTCCCTCGAAGGCCTCAGTCGAGGGTGACATCATCGGGTGTATAAGTAGCACGCACAGCACCCTTTGGCCTCATTTCTGTTTTTCCCCCCCTTTCATTATCGATTTTCCACTGTGCAAACTGTGCCGGCAGACAGGTATTTTGTCTTGCGAGAGTTGGAGTGGCAACAGCCTGGGAAAAATCTACAAAGGGGTAGGTTGGGAGGGCGATGAGGAATATGTTGGAGGAACATCCAATCGAAAGAATGTTACCATTTGGTAAGTAACTTGTTCTTCGAGTGGATTGTGTCCTCCAACGTATTCCTCATCTTTGATAGACTCCCAAAGCAGTAAGGATAATTCTTATGGAGGAGGGATTAGGAATATTTTTTTTTCAATATCTGCAGATGGCTTAGTATAGGACTGCTCTACCAAAATTTAGCTCCTTAGATTGGGAAGCAAGCATCTAGGTTGTAGAATTCTGAAAAGGTTTGCAGCGATGACCAAGTCGCTGCTTCACAAATGGACCTCATAGGAACACCTCTTTGCAGGGCTGTAGATGAAGCGATGCCCCGGGTGGAATGAGCCCTTAGACCTTCTGGTGGGTCTTTTCCCGCCAGTCTGTAGCATTCCAAAATGCAAAGCACAATCAGCGTGATATTGTCTGTTTTGTTGCCAATTGACCCAATCTTTTTCCTGTGTAGCCAATAAACAGTTGGCTGTCCAATCTAAGCCTAGAGATAAAAGCCTAAGGCTCTTTTTGGATCCAACCTGTGTAATCTTTCCTCCTCCTTACTAGGATGGAGTGGAGGATAGAATGCATGTAACACAATTCTTTGATTTAAATGAAACTCAGATACCACTTTTGGTAAAAATGAGGCTTTAACCTTCAACACAACTCTGTCCTTATGGAACACAGTATAGGGTGGCCCAGAAGACAGTGCCTGCAATTCGCTCACTCTTCTTGCAGATGTTAAAGCAACTAGGAAAGCAGTTTTCCATGTTAGTAATCTTAATGGACACGTGTGCAAAGGCTCAAAAGGAGCAGACATTAAGAATTTTGGGACCAAATTGAGATCCCAAATCGGTACTTGAAATGGGTGGGGAGGAAACACATTAGTGAGTCCTTTTAAGAATTGTATTATCAAAAGGAATTTTGAAGTAGGAGCATTCTTCTGACGAACGCTTGAAGATGGAAAGCGTCGCAAGATAACCTTTAATGGTTCCAACCTTCAGACCTCTGTGCTAGGTTCAGAAGAAAAGATAGTACTTCCGGAATAGAACATAGAAAAGGATCGACATTCTTTTCTCTGCACCAGTTGCAAAACCTTTTCCAACGGCAACGGTATAGAGACTTTGTTGCTGGTCTTCTTGCCGAAAGCAACACCTCTATAACGTCATCTGGAAGGTTCCAATCCCTGTATCTCAGCCTTTCAGATTCCAAGCATGAAGGTTGAGCGTTTTGACCTCTGGATGGAGAACCTGACCTGTGTTCTCCATCATTATCAGGACATTCTTCCCTCCGACAGATGGCAGGAAAGCCTTCAGCGCTAGTCTGATTGCTCTCAGCTCCAGAAGGTTGATGTGTAGTTTGGACTCTGATGGAGACCAACGAATGCTGATTGTCAGATCGTTGGCATGAGCTCCCCACCCCTTGAGTCAGGCGTCCGTCACTACTGTAATCTTCGGCCATGGCTGCCAAAAGGGTTCTCCTTTCAGAATATTCTCTGAACAAGTTCACCATAGAAGATCCTGACGAACCTTGTTTGGAATCTGGAGAAGATCCGTCATTCGACCTGAGAACTGGGACCATTGAGTCTTTAGAGCCCATTGAAGGGATCTCATTCTCAGGTGTGCCTCTGGCACCAGAAAATTGCAGGATGCCATGAGGCCGAGCAACCTTAAGAAGTCGTAAGCCTGAAGATTTTCGGCGTTTTGGAATTTGGAAACCATCTGAAGAATGTCTTGAGCCCTCAACCTGGGAGGCGAGCTCTTTGCCAGGGATGTGTCTAACACAGCTCCTATATACAGGAGCCGTTGAGGTGTCATTTGTGACTTCTTGAAATTGAGGGAGAAGCCCAGACTGGAGGAAATGGCAGGTGACTTTCAGGTGATCCAGTGCCTGTTCGGCAGATCGTGCTCTGATCAACCAATCATCCAGATAGGGGTAGACATGAACCCCCCCCCCTCTCCTGACGTGTGCTGCCACTACTACCATCAATTTGGTGAAGACCCTCGGGGCGGAGGTCAATCCGAATGGAAGGACTTAAAACTGATAATGTGAGTCGCCAACCACGAACCTCAGGTATTTTCTGTGCTTGAGATGAATCGGCACATGAAAATAAGCATCCTGGAGGTCCAATGACACCAACAGTCCTGAAGCTGAAGGGCCTGAAGGATCTGAGAGTGACCATCTTGAACTTGTCCTTCCTGAAGAACTTGTTCAAGTTTCTCAAGTCCAGGATGGGTCTCAGTCCTCGGTCCTTTTTGGGGATAAAACAAATATTGGGAGTACCATCCCATGTTCCACTCTGCTGCAGGTACCAGTTCTATAGCACCTTTCTCCAGCAGGGTTGGAACTTCCTGCTGTAGGAGCGGGTCCGAAAACTTCAAGGGTGTCTCCCTGGTGGATTGCTTGGAGGTTGCGTTAGAAAAGGAAGGCAGTAATCTTGGGCTATTATTTCTAGAGCCCAAACATCTGAAGTAATGGCTGCCATTCTTGCAGATGCTTCGACAGCCTGCTGTGATGCAAGTCCTCAAAGTGGTTTTGTGGCGGTTGCTGCAGCCGCTGATGGCAAAGAGGCTGTAGCTGGCTTTGCACGTTTTGCTTGTCCACCGCAAGTGGCCTTTCTTTGGCCCCTTTGACTGGCCATTCCTCTTGTTCTTCCATGAGGAGTAGTATCGTCCTCTTCAAGATTGATATGTCGCACGAAAGGGCTGAGGTTGCCTAATAGCAGCTCCCAACGACTTGGCAGCTGCCTTTGAGGTCTGCAACCTCTCAAGGCTCTCGTCAGCCTTGTTGCCAAAAAGGTGAGACCCGTCAAAGGACATGTTCAGAAGACGGTTCTGCACGTCTGGTGCAAAACCCGACTTCCATTACAATGCAAATCTACGCATTACTCTACTAGTGGCCATGGACCTGCTCACACTATCAACAGTATCCAAACCAGATTCAAGGGATTCCTGAATAGCTTCCTTTCCATCTCTAACAATGGCTAAGAATCCTTCCCTTTCTTCCCCTTCTGGTATGTGCTCCGCCGCCTTTGCAATGCACTTCCAAAGAGTAGGAAAACTTTGCCAAGGCACAAGTGGAGTTGGCTGATTTTAATTCCATGCTTCCAGCTGAAAATACCTTCCGTACCCAGCCATCCACAAGCTTATCGTCCCTGTCTGGAGGGATTGACGGTACGCAGGTTTGTAGAAGCTGTGGCTGCCTGTATGACCAAACATTCGGGAGTGGGATGTTAGACAGATAGCCGGGGTCACTACTGGCAGGGCGGTATTTTTTGAAGTAAGGGATTTATTCACTGGAGTAATAGAATTCGACGTCTCCCAATTTTTGGCCACCCTATTTTGTAAGGGCACATGGAAAGGTAGAATTGGGTCTTCAGTAGGACCATGGTCTAGTATGTCTGTAAGATCATCTTGGACAAATTGGGCTGTAGGCCTGGCTCAGCCCAAATAATCTAATACCTTAGTCATTAACTGACGGTATGATGGATTGGCATGTTCAGCTGGCTCTGGTCTATCAAATTCATTTTCTGGGGACGTATCAATACCACTTGCAATGTGCAATGATTCAACCACATCCTTCATCCTGCTTTCCTCTGAAATCAGGCATTCAGTAACATTTGGAGTACCAAATTTAAGCCCAAAAGGTACATTTTCCTCATCAGATCTTTCTTGTTCCTCAAAAATTGAAGTCCGGGATTTGAAAACTCCTTCCTAGGCAGAGGCTTGAAAACCTTCTCTGGAGGAGGTAGAGGAGTGCTAATGGGTCCTAAATGCAACCCAGGTGTTCTAGCCTTTTCTTTCTCTCTTCCTAGCTGATCTTGTCGAGCTGGAAGTTTCAGCGTCGAGGGCTTCGGCGTCAACAAAGGCATCGAGAACGTCGACGTAGTACCTGACTTTGACAGCATCAGCTTCGAGGGTGTCGAGGCACTCTTCGAAGACTTGCCCTTCGAGGTATGTTCGGTCTCGGACGGCGTCGGTGACCTCGAGCGGTTGACTCGACTCTAGCGATATTTTTTGCTCGACATCCTAGAAGGTTCTCTATCCTTCCTCCTTCGATCACCGGGCTTGAGGGCGCACGAGTGTCGGAGTGATAACGCTCCCGGCCGCCTTGCGAGGCTTCGCTTTCTCGAACACCTCCATCATTTTTACTCTAAACGCGTCCCGTTCTTCGGATGATGAATCTTTTGTGAGACATTTCATCCTTTTTGGGGATTCGTCCGAAGACCAAGTGGAGGGGGATCTGTGGCGTTGTTTCTTTGATTTTTTCGTCGAAGACGAGCGATGGGAATCGCTTCGGGACCTGGACCAATGCCTTTCACGTCGAGGAGATTTCTCCTCACGGGACTTCGACTCGACGCTACAAGCTTTTCGGTCGGATTTACGACCTACCTGCAGTTTTCCCCTCCTCTCTCGCAAGGCTTTCCCCGTCATCGTCATGCAGGCCTCCATGTCGTGGCCTTCTCTAAGGCACCATAAGCACTCTTGGTGCGGATCAGTAATCGACATTTTTGAGCCACACGATTTGCATTTTTTGAAACCCGATTTCGGGGTCGTTGCCGGCGTCGATGACGAAGACCTATTTCGTTATTTAATCTTTCTTCACCGAACTCTAGGCGCGCCGAATCTCCAAAGCAACGTACACTGCGGAAAAACAGAACTGAGGCCAACGGGCGCCGCGCGTGCTACTTATACACCCGATGAGGCCTGCGAGGGACCATCGACGCACGGCGCCCTCTGCCAAAAATAATTTTCCAAAGCAGCTTGGATGGAATACATCAAAGATGAGGAATACGTTGGAGGACACAATCCACTCGAAGTGAAATATTTGACCAAGCTGAATCTGCTGGGTACTGCCCTGTAAGAAGGATCCTAGGCCCTGGTACCTGCTCTTATTGAAAATAGCTTGACATCACAGGGGGTGCATTTACTCTTTCTTTCCAATCAAATCATTTGATCCACTACCAATGACAACACACATACCACTACTCCTCCAAGCATACACCTTCACCTTGAAAACCTTTGCTACCTATCCAATTCTTTGTCTATTAGTTCCTATCCTATTCGTGCTTCACTGACCCTCTCACATGCACCCTCTCCTACCCCCCTCCCATTTGCTTTCCACCACAGACCACATTCACGCTCACACCCAGGGTAGGCACAATACACGACTGTCGACACAATCCTCCGCAACAAAACCAGGTGATTTGTGCAATGTAACAGCTTTTTTGGATTTCAATTCACTTCTTCAGCATGGATTTTTTTGTTTTTTGTTCAAGTCATAGCAGCCCTCCATTCCAATCCATGCCTCGGCGTATCACGTGCACTTTCCTTCAAACAAGTAGAATTTGAGATTAGGCCTGGGGCGCCGTAACATTCGACTATCCCATTAGTGAACAAGAAATGAAAAAATGAAGACAGCCTTCCAACAAAACCCTCCAAAAGAAAGTGAAACATTACAGACAGGTAACTCTTACTCATCCACTACGTAATATCAATCCTGTTTCTCACATCACAATACCGTAATCTTTACTCTACAAATGCAACACCTTCTGTGTAAAGCCCTCTGTCCAGTTTTCAAGTCACCCAGAAAATGTCTACGCACTATGCTCTGTCGATCAATCTTTCTGCTCTACTACTCCTTGCATTAGTCTATCTGCAAGTGCTGCATCTCTTTTTAAAAAGGCTGTGTGCCTCATCCCAACTTCCTATTGCACTTGCGGTCTTCTTGATCATCTATGTATCTCTAGTCCGCCATGTGTGCCTTCATACCCTTTCTTTTTGCAGCCTTTTTTTCTTGTCCTGTCTCCATCTAGCACCATCTTCAAAAAGGCAATCACAGAAATATTTTAAAAGATATTTTTCTGGACAAACAATTTTATTTTAGTTAATGCATCTATACACTGTACATTCAGTCACTGTGGTATATGAGCATATCTATTTTCATACATAATCTCATAAAAGTCCTTTATTTTACAATATTATCTGTGTCAGGGAGTAGATGTGGAAAACGGGGACGGAGAGGACAAGGGACTAACAAGGTTCACAGCGCAATAGATAAATATGCAGAGCTCTTTTCTTATTTTCATTTGTGGAAAATCAGGCATTTATAAACAAGAAAGCATACATTAATTACATAAAAATAGCTCTAGGATAGCAGATAAGGTCATAATATTGTCATTAGCAGCAGTATAGGGGGGAGAAGGATAAAAGAAGTTGTGCTGAAATGATATGACTGTTATAACTGTTTCAGGATTTTATCTCACAAAACACCATCCCTCATAAAAATATTTTTGAAAACATGCGCTGACCAACAGGGAAACAAAAATGCAGCTTTTTCTGTAGTAATGAAATAATTTACAAGGAAAATGACAACAAAATATGACAAACAATGAAAAATGTTCACCAATATGTATTGCAGTGAAAATTGAGGGGCTTCTGCTTGCTCATTACCTTACCTCAAAACAGACCACAAATTTTCTTTTGAGTAAAAACACAACCCATAGAAACAAAGCCATCTAATTAGATAAGAAATAGTTTCTGCAAAAAGTTACACCATATACACATATGATACAAGAGTATACAATAAAAAAATATTTACAGTCTGAATTCTCTTTTGTACATTGGCTAAATTCCATTTGAAAATGCGCATATTGTGTGAGCTAGATGGCTGTTTTGTTAATATTATGGAGGTTATTGCTGTTTGTTGCTTCCTGTCCCTTTTATTGGAGGCCTGTATTTCTATACTTAATTACCAAGTAGCTGAATTGTAGAATGCAAAAGTATTTTAGCAGCATATGAAACCCCTCTAGTTATTCCTCACCTCCTCTCCACCATCACTCCCTCTACCCCGAAACTCCCATAGTATGCCACCCTGGAAAAAGCAACTATCGTTGAGTAGGACATGACTTCACCTGCGCCTCCCCATCCGAGAGTGATGTGTGCTTTATGGATAACCTGTTTCAATAATGTACGATTCCACTTTACAGATTAACAGATTTCTAATTCCACTCAACACCAAAGTTATCGATACCGTCCAATGTCCCCAATTTGAATATCATGCCAAGTGGAGGAGATAATATGCGATCATACAGGCCCAATAACGAGAAGAGGTTGGAAAGGGATAAAACTGCTAAAGTAGTCGCTTTTTTGCTTGTCAGTAACTACATTTTTAGCAGTCTTCATTTGTATCTACATGTCAACTATAGTCCATGGCCTAGAACAGAAATACCAAACTCCTCTCAGTTAAATTGTATAAATAGAAATGATATGGTAAGTAACTGAGGTAGAGAGATGCATAGCAGTCATTCTTTCATTCTGGAAAGCTTTGATCGCTCTAGTGCATTGCAATGCTGAGAAAGAAATTACACAAAGTTCCTCACAACTAAAACGGTTTCTGGTGCCACTGTAATATTCACCATTGTTGATGGAGTAAAGTTCATATTTCAAGTGCATCCGAGTCCCAGCTCGATAGAAGAAAAATATAGAACATGAACTTGCAAAAGATTGCCTTCACAAGATTTTCTGTGCACCTTTTGCCTAATTGGGCCATCCTTCCATGTTCCCTGCACATCTTTGCGTGCAGTTACATCAAACTAGCAAAATTACAAATTCCCAAACACATGGAATCTCGCCATTCTACTGAACAGACAAAAACAATGCCAACGTTTTCAGTTATCTTTGCTAGTATCCTCAGGTGCTACAACTTCACCGGACTGCTCAGGAAGCAGATATTGTTAAACAAAATAATACTAATGGAGTTTCAGTCTGCAGCCAAAATGGAGTTGTAGCTCTGCAGAGTTGGTAAAGCTGACCGAATACAGTCTCCTTTGCTTGGGTTTCTATTGGGGATCGCAACTCCCATCAGCCCTACCTAGCATAGGCAATGGTCAGGGATCATGGAAGTCATAGTCGGGAACATTTGGAGCACTGCAGGTTGCAGACCCATGCATGGTCATGACTTTTTGGGACAGAAAGCCAAAAGGCTGGTTTGGGGGTTTCATTTCTGCCAACTCCAGGCCCTGAGTCCAGACAGCCAATGCTCTGTGATTTCATACAAGTGCATGCCTCATGTATAGGAGTGCCACTGATCCCTTGTAGTAAAAAGTACACTTAAATAACGTCATCAGCTATACTCCTCTTTATTGTTGGTATAAACAACCCTGACTGAACTCTTCAACGAGTTGCTAGTATTATTTTCTTAGCACGCATTGAGTTGACGACAAAAAAGAAAAACAGTTAAATACCCAATGGACATAACTATCTATTTCTAATGTCCATAAGAATCCGCTGGAAGTACAACTTCCACACGTTAAGAATTTCAAGAGAGTAGAAAAGCGCAAGCTTGTCCGGGGATGAGAAATAGGCCACACTAGAATGATCTCCGATTTGCCAGTTGTGAATTCAGTTAATTTTCGGAAAGGCCTGTGACTTCGAAAATTATGCACTGGTCGATCTGTAAAACTCTGAATTGCTGCATAGGCAAATCCCCCATAAAACGACCTTGTAGAAAATCATGCCCTTTGTGTAATTTCTCCACTTTTCATGCACATTAAGACCTGGAGCATTGCAAAGCACTTGAAACGCATGAAGTCTCATATTTCCTAACCAGGACAAAACCACTGCAAAAAATTCTCTTTAAGAAACCAATTCTCTTTAAGAAAACACTATAAAAGTCAGACCTGGAAATTGAACAGTTTTACGTTACTTACATGACAAGTGTAAAACAAAATTAAAAAAACCTCTTTGTAAGACTATGCCAATGCCCACAAAATAAAATATGTGGCAGATTTTTATTTCCATGCATAGGATTTCGTTTTGATGGCAAAACTAAAAAGACCAGGACAACGATCCACATACAAGTAAAAAAAATTAAGAATCCCTATACCAATAGATTTTCTCATTGCATTTCCGAATGTTTGGAAGACCCCAATTCTCCATAGGTGTTCGGAATGAGGGGCAAAACTATGAAGCATAAGCCCCAACCATGAATTATGGACTGTGCTCCCCTCTCCCTTTGACAACGGTTTTTATTGTCGAGTTGCAAATGGCTATCTCGGGGATACAAGAAACTATGAAGAAGATTCATTTTGCCTATCAAAAGTAAATAAATACTAACATGTTTGGGTTGGGGGAGGATTAACTGCGTCTTCATGTATGCAGGATCGTTCTTTTAAGACTCGGATATGAACATTGGAAAGCAAGTTTGGTAGTACAGAAAAGAAAACCTTTGATCATCTGTATTACTGCAAGGGTGAGGATACCTTTTGGGTGTTCTCCTTTTGGGAAAAAGAAACACGAAGATAAAAAGGACAGGAAATAAATTGTCGGCAAATGATGAATCATTCTATAAACTGAGTTGTTTCCGTCTTTAGACACACGGAAAATGTGATGGCAAGTATTGTCTGTTTACATTTAAAAACAAAAATGTCCCTTGTTCAATGAGCACCATATGTAGCTTATAAGCACATTTATTTTGTCCTTACATTTCAAAGTGTAAAGTATGATACAAAATTATTTTCGAAAAAGAGCTTGTGAAAGGGGAAGAGAAGGAATAAAATGCAGTTATGGGTGTTATGAGGATTTTTTTGTTTTGTTTACAAAGTGCAGTTCTAATCGTTAAAAACAACAACATAAAAAGATGAAGACACGTAATGCTGCATTTCTTTTCCAGTGCCGCTGCTTGCATCCGAAAAATAAAATGTACAAAAATAAAATGGTACTTTAAAAAAAAAGGAAAAAGCCTTATTCACAGCAGCAAAGTGTCCTTTTCTTTTTGTCTCTGTAGTATTTGATAATGTTTGCCACACTTCCAAGTAGCAAAGGCAATTAGACGGAATCAAATGTAAATACTGCTTTTGAGAAACGTTGATACAACAAAGTAAAGGTTGAGTGAAAAACCCCATGGCTGAATTCTAGATTTCAGAATGACTTTAAAACGTAGGTCTCCCTTCACTCGTCTTTGACCCAGATCCTTCATCCTTCTTCATCTCACTTATAGTCTATCATTTCCATGGCGTTTTGCCATCCTTTCCCTTCCTTTCTTTCTTTCTTCTTCTGTTCACCAAAGTGCTCAAGTGGCAAGCACAGCAGGTTCTCAAGTTGACAAGAGTTAAGAAACACTGACGATAAGGCTGAGCAGGTACAGTATCTCTCACGCGCTCTCTAGCATACACATTTTTACTCCATCCTGTATTAGTTCCACTTCAGAAAACGGATCGTTGAAAGAGAAGGATACAAATAAAGGAATTGACCATGACAAAAGGCATCCGAAATTCCCATGCAAACATGTTTGATGGTTCAACCGGTGATGGCTTGTTAACAGCATTGCACAGAGATTTGGTGACCAAAATGGCATTTACATTTTTTTTGTTTTCTTTTTTTGTAATTAGGGAATCCAAAAGTCTGTAACAAGTCAGTAAAAATTGTGCATCAGGGTTATTTCAAGTTTGTAATACAAAAGAAATTCTGCAATTTTTTTTCCCTTTTCTTGTTTTTTCATTAAATAGCTTATAACAAAAAAAACAATATTTTATTTCAAAATGTTCCAGCAAGTGCAAGAACCACGAAAATTGCAGGAGGGCAGGGTGGAGGAGGCCGTTTGAA
The DNA here is from genome assembly GCF_040938575.1 of Ambystoma mexicanum. Lineage (NCBI taxonomy): Eukaryota > Metazoa > Chordata > Amphibia > Caudata > Ambystomatidae > Ambystoma > Ambystoma mexicanum. The sequence goes on along the minus strand of NC_090929.1, from coordinate 510,394,871 downwards.
TTCATTGAACGATATCGCTCGCTTGATGTGAGACCAGTAGAAAAGTTGTGTTTTTTCCCCTCTTTGCTGTGATTCCAAAAGCAGTTTGATTACAAACGGTTGGTGTGTTGCAGGCACAGTAAGATGTTGTGCTATGTGAATCGAAAGGCGAGGCTTATAATTCAGTGCTTCCGTTGTAACGAGTAACATTTTCCCTCCAACATATAGTCAATTTTTATGTGTGCCAGGTGCACACGCACGCACTCATGCATTCCCGGGCAGACAACACGCATTCCTCTCTGCTGTGCATATACTTAGTTTCTGTATATGTATAGATAATGTGTACACATATATATATATATATATATATATATATTTTAGTTTTTGTTTAGTTCTCAAGATCTTTCATTGTGTGTTCAATGCTGGTCTGGCTACTAGATTTAGGCCAAAGTTGTGCCTGAAGTTCTTTCACAACTTTTTCTAAATGTTCCCGGGCATCTCGCTCACGGAGCAGGTCAGCACGCAGGTGTTCCCGATCAGTTTCCGCATGCTGTAATTTTACTTGTAGATCCTCGATCTGGAGGAAAACAGAAAAACAAATTGTTAGAATGTGCATTGCAACTAACTGGACTCAATATTCAAAGACAACTTTATTGTAACGTTCTTGTACTCTGGAACATCCAACAGCCTATTTCTTGGGCACAAAGGACAAAGCCGATTCAAAACAATAGCTATTAGGCTTCATTCTATTTTACAGGGGAAAACACTACATTTGAACTTTTGAACTGGGTAGGCCAGAGTAGATTCAGATATTGAGCATTGCTACTGAAACCTCACATATGAAGGACAAAAAAAAAATAAAAAAGAAAAATAAATAAATGGGGGGTACTCTTCTAGCAGTTTTTGGTAGAAACTGAAGGACCGCTTTTCCTGCTAACCTGAATGCCTCGCGAAGAGTTCACAAAAATGCCCTTTTGCAGCACAAGACGCACCAAGCAGCACTAATAATGTAGATGCATTTCAATCCAGCCTTTTTATCCATATCACATTTGTGGTACTAATACATTTATGATAAACCTCCCCAAACCATAATGTGGCACAAAACAAATCTCTCTACCAACATTCTCAACCAGCACTTTACATATCCAAATCATAATATCGAGACCAAACCCAATATCAAGCGCTTTCATCAAGCCTTGACTTGAGTAAGAACAGTTAACTCACCAAGTCATTGGACTGAAGTTACTTCTGTTTACATTGAAATGTAATACCCCAACCAAAAATCACTCGACCGTAATTTCTCTGGTCTCAGAATCATGGCTCCTTCCTAGTCACTTCTCTAGTCGAGATTCAGGAAGCAACAGAGCATTTTATAATCAGACGAAAGAGCAGGGTGAGGATCAGAGAAAATGTGAGCAGGGGAGGGCGACGGTGGGCAATTGGCAACAAGGGATCTACAACCAACCAGTGGTGGAGTCAGTTGTGAGCAGATCACCAAGTCTCAAGTACGGTGGGGAGTGCATGGTGTGTGGACATGTGTGTTAGGGAGGAGCCATTCCTTGAAAAGGAAGGTCTTGAGCTCTTTGCTGAAATGTAGAAGCGATGGGGAAAGTCGACTGGAAGGAGGTTCCAGTGTCTTGGAGCGCAGACCGAGACTGCCTGTCGGTTTTCCTTCCTGCACCGCCAGAGTTCAAGTCTGCACATTTCCTTACGTCTGGTGGATCACAGGCCTCCGGAGAGGCTGAGTTTCTCAGTGATGTATCTTGGAGACTTCCTGGTGACAGCCTTGTAGAAGATGCAACAGGATTTGAAGATGTGCTTGCAGCAGGAGTCAGTGCAGTTCGATGAGGGCGATGCTGATGTGGTTGAATTTGCAGTCCTACAATGAGTCTTGCTGCAGCATGCAGGACACATCAGGGATGCCAGTGTAGTCACCGGAAGGCCTTCAAAAACGGCATTGCCACCATCCAGGTGGGAGAGGACCAAGGCTTGGGCAGCAGATCTGAAGTTGTTTTCTGGGATGAAGGGGTTCATTTTCCAGGGAGAGAAAGTTGGTACCAAGTCGTTTGTGTCTTCCTTACTATGTGCTGTTCGAATGTGTGGTGTCTGTCGAAACCCGATGCACATCGGGTGGAATAGGGAGGATATTTCTCCCTGCCAGAGGGCATCAGAACATCATAAGCTAAAGCTACAACAATCAAGATGGGAAGAGGTGGGAGGAGAGCAGTGACTATAAACTGTTTTTCAATGACATTCCTGGGACGTGATAGCCTAAACGCTTTCTGGAATCTTTTAGGTGTTCTCCTTTAGGGAAAGGCAATGTTGTTATTTAACTAGTTTGCACTGCAAGGACAGTTTACAAAAAAGAACTTTACACCACTCGCAAAGATCACTGAAGGCCAACAGAAGAGCCTTTTCTATTATCGAGACATTGTGTACACATCAAATCTGTTGGTTGTCTCCACAACCACCAAGCTGGCTTCAGAGCAGCCAGAGGCACCGAAAAAGCTCTACTGAACACCCATGATGACTTGCTCTCAAATCTAGATTCCAACTCTCCATCCATTCTTATCCTTCTGGATCTTTCCACTGCCGACATGGTCCATCATGCCACCCTGACAAATTGGCTCTGTGACACCCTTGGTATCACGGGCCTGGCACTGGACTGGTTGACCTCATTCCTCTCCAACCGACCTTCCTAGGTCCAGCTGGGCCCTTCTCATCTGCAGCCCCCCTCAAAGCTCTATCCTCTTGTCTTGGCTCTTCAACATCTACCTCGCCCCTCTGGCCCACCTGGTGATCTTCTCACCTCACTTTGTGTTATGCAGACGACACACATCTCCTTCAAGCTTCCCTCTCCTGCCTCCTCTTCTTCCTCTCTCATCCCTGACTGTCTGACTGTTATTTAGGCATGGTGTGCTGCCAATGATCTCTGCCTTATTGCCAGTAAAACGGAGATCCTTCTCAGTGGGACCCCAGCACCCTCCTTCCCGCTGGCTGTCCTCCATGGGTCCCCCCTTCCCCTCGTCTCCTGCGAGGCAAAAAAACCTTGGTGTTATCTTGGACTTCGCTCTTCTTCCTTCAGTTCGCGGAAGCGGACCTTGTGCATAAGTCCCACTATCACCTGCACCTCCTCAGAGGCATTTTCCCTTTTCTCACCTTCCCCCAGAAACACTGTCTCCCAAGCTCTCCTTAAATCTCTCCACTGGCTCGTGTTCGCTGTTAGGATCCAGTTCAAGACCCTCTGCATCATCCATAAGGCTTTCCAGTGCCTGGGACTCTGCTACATCCAACTCCCTCTCCCCAACTACCTACCTGCTAGAGCCCTTCAGCCTTTTAGCCCCAACTCTCGGCAGATCAGACGCTTCTCTAAGCAGAGAGTGGGGGTAGATCTATCTCCTCCAATGGAGCCACCCTGTGGCATAGTCTCCCTGCCCCGCTCAGGCTTGAGCCTAATCTCTTTAAGGTCCGGAAGCTCCTTAAGACCCGCCTTTTCTCTTCTTCCTTCCCTCCCTCTCCCATGCAAACACCCCTGTCTGCCGCAGTAACTGGCAGCCTGGTTCCCTCAGAGTTCTACAAGGCACCAAGTGCCCCCCCCCGCCCAGTCCAGCCCCCACCTCACACTTCACTGGACCACCATCCCTGCAATCCCTGGCCCTTGCCCTCCTGACCTCCCTCTTAGCACTTGCATAGCCCCTGTGGCCCTCTTCCCTCCCCACCCCCTTTTCACTTGCAGTTCATCTTTACCCTGCACTTCCCTTCCCACCCTAGCACTTCATATTTCACGCAGACTGCACCCCCTTCCCTCCCCCACCATCCATTTCATGTTACAGCACTTGCACGATCCGAATATCACAAGGCCTAGTAGGACAGTTATCATTATTTCTCCCTGGTTGTCATCCCCGCACCTTTGTCTTGTCGCACCTTGAAACACTTTTTGTATGGGCGCCTTACAAATATCCAATAAATTAGAGCGCGCACAATAATTTTTTTCTATGAAAATCACACACATTTGTTAACAGAGTTTCAAAGCACAGAAGTGTGATGAATATCCGAAAAAGTTGGAATCGCAGAAAGAAACCAAGGATATTTTTTTTAGTTGCATAGCTAGTTCAACGTCTGTAAGGACATCTAAAGATTTCATAAACGGAAAAACAATTGTGTCTAAAATTGTATTTGTCAGTGAAACAAACAGATCTTTTAACAAAGTGAATATTATGTAGTTTGATCATTTACAAATAGTCTTGTGTTTTATTGGCAATACACAAAAAAAGTGTACTCCTAACCAATGTGGAAAACAAAACTTCCAAGAACTTTAAATACACACCAGTGTTGCTTGCCATGAAGATTCTGGCATGTCTGATGAGCCAAGGGTGACTTCACGGGCATTGCCCAATTGCGCTAAGTGGTTGTCAGATGAAGGTGGCACCCAGAGGTTCACAGTTTCGTCTAGTTTGCTCTGATCAGCGAGAGACAGACCACGCCACTAGAGAGGAAGCCCACATCATTTCCTGCCCACGGTGTCTCTGGCATTGTCATACCCCAGATCGGAAACAATCGCATCCCTCTCTTTTCCCTCTCATATTCAAGGTACTTTTTCCCTGCGTCTCTGAATGGTTGGCTTTTTTTTTTTTTTTTTTTTTTAAACACAGACAGCCCAAATCTGGGTAATCATTTGGGAGGTGGCCTGAGATGAAGATTACCATCTATCTAATTTCGTTTGGGATTCAAACCCATAAAGGTCACGACAGTCTGAATATATGGGGAACCATTCGGAAAAGGACGCTAGAAGGCAGGTACTGAGGATGGCATTGAGGAAATATTTTTTCAGGGAAAGAATAATGGAAGTACAAGACAATGGCTAGCGAAGGAGGCGAAGACAAAAAACAGAAAATACATTCAACGGAGCCTAGGGACGAAAAAAAGGCACCAATAGTACCAAATAGTCAAGAGTAAAGCTAGACAACATGCAGAGCTTATGCGTCCAAAAGACTAAATACGGCAAAAAAAATGCCTACATATATCTCGAACATTTTGGTGAGGGTTGTTTTTTTATATTACAAAGAACATTAGGTAACTCCAGGCTTTTCGGTTGCATTGCTATGGAAGTTGGAAACAGGGAGAGAAGGGATGCGCAGAAACATGTAAGCCAATCACTACAACAAAATAGTGGAATTACAAATATGAAAACGAGTCTAATCTTGACTGCTGAAAAGTGGCTGGGGCTTCAGAGATCTCCATGGACGATCTTTCTCCTCTGCTCAATTATTCTTCCCTTTCAACACAACACAATCAAAGGTTTTTTTTTTGTTGTTGCGAAAAAGTGTCACGAGCAAAACATCATAACTTTTAAGCCAGACTTTACCAGAAGAAAAGCTAACAAGTTTAAACCCTCGGTCCTAGCCTCTTGGATTTACATTAAAATAGAAAAAACAAATTACATTAGTTAAGTGGGCTAGGTTTCTGCTGGAGGTGAAGAACTGGTCAATGTTATTTTTTCAGTTATGTATAGAGCACATCGCCACAAAAAAAGCACTTCTAGCACAGGGTCTTATCAGTGCAGAGGCGAATTATGAGCCTGCCCAGGGAGCAGCCAGACCAGTCTGTGGGGTCAAATGGTCAATGAGCGTGGGAAAGGGGGAAGAGTGGGAAAAGTCAGGGAGACAAGGGATGAGAGCTTTTATTGAAGAGCAGAACTTCATGGAAGCAGTGACTAGTGTGGTGGTCATATTACGTTAAGTCGAGTTGTGGATGTGTGATGGCCTTGAGATATGCTCAACAGTTTCTGGGAATTTTGGGGGATACTAATGATGCTGACAGGAGGTGGTTCCAGTAAAACAGCCCACTGGAGGAGGCGTCAAAGCTAGGGATTGGCTGTGTGCAGAATGAATGGTGGGAAACACAAAAGTATAGTGTGATAGATCTACCCCACCACGTGCCATACTAGACCGGTCTTGGAGGAGAAAGAATTGCCCATGAATGTAGTGAATTGGTAAACTAAGACACTGAAATACAGTATGAGAGAGCTGAATTTGAGGTAAGGTTTTAAAAGTAACAAATGGGAAGCTCACAATGTCAAAGGACACATTCACATTACGAACATCACTGTAGGAGGGCCACTGTATTATAAGGCCTTCATGAGGTGCCAGGCAGTCATTAAATAAACAGGCTTTCATGTATAGCCTAGTTGTATTTGAGCAATGCCCAAAGAAGCAACCAGGCGAGCACACACTCTTCTACTTATTCCCTATGCCACAAACTGTCAAGAGTCAATAGACCAAAAAGCTGCGAAGAAAAATGAGCAGTCTTAAATGCATGTGTGTTTTGATCTGGGGCTCTTCTGGGAGCAATATCCTGAAACAGGCTGCTTGGAAGTTCTTGAGGCCTGCTAGGAGCTTCCTGGGGATGGGATGGTAATGGTGATGTTGGGGTTGGATTTCTCTTGGGATGAGGCAGAGCTCTTCTGGGGTGAATCTGCATAGTCCAGCCTTGTCCTGTTAATATAGGGCAAAAGGGGACTCAAGTTCACAAGGGATGGTTCTCTCCATCTTTCCCATCTACTTTAATTGCTACTCAACCACCTTTCCCTACCCCTCTCTCGAAGCCTGGACGAAAAACATTTAAGAAATCACTCGTCTTCAATCCACGATTGCCCATTGATACACCGAACGTCAATGCTTCCTCCCGGCAGACTATTACTGTCATCATCTTTAATGCCCCCTCTCCTGACCATGGACTCCCCATATGGCCAACCCTCTTGCCCCTGTCCTTCCTCATTCATTAATGGTGGAACCAGATGGGAAGTTCTTTTAGTGCACTTCCAATCATCCAGGTGCATCATTCTGGTTTACCAGAAAAGCACTACCATGGCCCAGGGCTCTCAGCCCAACCTCCTGCTCCTTGACAGACAGCGCCTGTCGCTCATCAACTTCCTCCCTTCCCCTGCCTTTCCTCTGGCTGCCACCCCTCTGGCTTCTTCGTCCACACCTAAGGGTGTACCACACCTCTGTACCCTGCTTCAGAAGACCTTTAAAAAAGTGGGAACCTTCTCCATCTAGCTACCATCAATTCTCACTCTGCTGTCAAACACTCCACTGATATCGGTCACCTCTTTGAAGACGTCCTTGCCCCTCACTGAGATGTGGTTCAATGCCAGCTCTGTCTCTGCTTTTGACACTCTCCTTCCTGAGGACTAGAAGGTCCATTCCAAGCTGAGATCAAACCCAGTCTGGAGGAGGAGTGGCCTTTGTCTACCCTGAATGGGTCCCTGATTCCATCATAACCTCTCAATCCTACTCTTCCTTTGAATGTCTTGTCTGCAAGCTTGGAGTGTCGTCTCCTCCAACTACCATATATAGGACTCCTGGGCCAATCTCCGCCTTCATTTCGGAGTGGCCCAATATCGCTTCCTCACTTCCAACCTCTACCTCAAAGATTCTCCTCCTTGGAGACTTGAATATTCATAACTCTCCTGATTCAGCTACTCTACATTTCCACAACCTCTGCGACTCTCCCTACCCATTCAGCTAGGCACACCTTGGGTGCGCTCATCTCAGAAGATTGCTCCATCTCCAACCCTCTCATTACTCCACTCTCCTGGTCTGACCATGCACGGCCAGTCTCCTCCGTCATTCGACCTATGAAGCAAGTGTCCGTTGCCGCTTGTGCCGCCTCCTTCACCCCCCACTCCTACTATTCACTCCCACACTGACTCTACTCTTACTAACCTTCACCTCTCATCTCCAACGCTCTTGACATCCTTGCCCCGCCATGAGGATCTGCATGAAGCCTGCTTCCAAGTGCAATAGTTGGTAATAACTCATTTTTATATAGCGCTACAAACCCGCAGGTATCCGAGCGCTACAATAACAGTTATTGTCCCACTGTTTGGTACTCAATGTATCGACCTCAGAAGGATGAAAGGAAGAGTTGGCCCTGCCAGGATTCGAACCTGCGTCAGCAGGCTATGCACGGATGTCAGAACAAGCGCTCAACTCGCTGTGATATCTGACCGGCCAATTCCAACTCAGTCTTGTTGAAATGCAAATGCAAAGTGGTGGAACGGAAGTGGTTGGATTCTAGCAAATACTCTGACAAACTGGTATGTCGCCTGCTACATCAGCAATACAGACTCCATCGGCTCCAAGAAACGGCCCCATATCGAATCCCGCATCTCTGGTCCCACTAACATGGCTGAAAATTTGTAAAGAATTTACCAATCCTACTGCAGTCTCCACTTCTCTACCTTCTCAGCCCGTCTGCACGGCGTTGGGCAGCCATTTCACAACCCAAACTGTCCTCTCTCCTCTAACCCCGTACTTCCACCACCTGCTTGCAAGCCTCCCTCAATCTCTTCCTCTCCCTCCCCCCCTTCTCTCAGCCTTCTCACCCAAAGCACCTGATGAGGTCACCAAGACAGTCTGATCTATGAAAGTCTCCTAGAAACAGGTGTTTGCTTCCCTGCACCACTAGAACCATCAAGGACAACATTGCCTCTCTCGCTCCCTCCTCGGCGGAGTTCTGTAACCACCCTTTCGCACCCTGGCTCCTTCCCCACACCGCTCAAGCACTCACTTGTGCTCCCCCCTCCTTAAAACGCCATCTGCGGACCCTGCATGCCTGGCTAACTACTTTCCTATCTCCACTACCCCCTTCCTGGGCAAATTAGTAGAGAAGTTGGTATTTCCCCCCCAACTAATCCATCACACCGAGTCGGTTGGTTGCCTCCACGACCACCAGTCTGGCTTCAGAGCAGCTAGAGGCACGGTAACTGCTCTCCTGAACACCATTGATGACCTGCTCTCAAACCTAGACTGCAACCACGCTTCTGCCCTTATCCTCCTCAATCCGTCTTCTGACTTTGACACTTTCAAAACATTCCGGCATGCGATACCCTGGGTATCAGGGACACGATTGGTGGACCTCTTTCCGATCAAATCGGGCCTCCCAAGTTCAACTGGGCCCTTTTCTCTCATCACTCTCGACCTGCAGTGTCCCTCAGGGCTCTATCCTCTTACCGTTACTTTTCAACATTTTCCCTTGCCCCACTTGCCCATTTGATCTCCAACTTCTCTCCTCATTTCCAGCATTCTGCTGATGCCACACAGCTCTCCTTTAGCTTCCCTCCTCTCCTTCCAGACTGCCTGACTGTAAATTATGCATGGTGTGCTGCCACCGATCGCTGCCTTAACGCCAATAAGACTGAGATCCTTCTCATTGGGACTACTCCACTCTCCTTCCGACCAACACTCGGACCGTCCTCCTTGGGCCCCTTCCCCTCACGTGAGGCTAAAAACATGGGTGTCATCCATCTTCAACTCCTCTCTCTCATGCTCATCTCATATAGCTTACCTTGCCAAGAAGGCCTACTATCAGCTTCACCTCCTCAGATAAATGCTCCCTTTCCTCACCTTCCCCCAGAAACCCATTGTCTCCAGAGCTCTAGGCTGGACTACTGCAATAGCTTCTTCCTTAATCTGCCTCTCTACATCCAACTCTCCCTCTCTAAATAACTCCCTCCTAGAGTCCTCCGATCCTCTAGCTCCAACTGTCTGAAAATTAGACGTTTCTCCAAGCAGAGAGTGGGGGGTTGGATCTCTACTCTACAGCTGCCTCCCTCTGGAATGTCCTCTCTGTCTTGAGCCAGATCTCTTTAAATTCCAGAAGCTTCTCAAGACCTTCCTCTTCTTCTCCCTCACACTCTTGCCCTATCCCTCCCTCCTACCCCAGTTGCCCCCCCCTGCACTTCCAGACACTGCACTTGCACAAACCAAATGTCACGAGGCCTAGTAGGACCGTTATTGTTTTTCTCCTCTGCCGCCACCCCCTCCTTTGTCTTGTGGCACCTGGAAACACTTTCTGCTGTATAGGCGCCATACAAATATCCAATCAAATAAATAAAATACAGTCTGCCTTACCAGCTAGCACTTGCAAGTCTACAGAATTGCAGCCATGTTTCGTGTATGAAGTGCTTCTAATGCATATTATTTATTAAAAAAGAGTTTGTGGGGTCCTTCAGGTCACCTTCCAGCTGCTTCACAACACTTCTCAGCCTTGTACAAAGCAAGAAAGACCTAAGACGTGTCAATTAGGCATGACATAAAACAATGTATCATAGCATGCAGTATAACGAGACCACCATTATGTTTATTTTAAACACAATTTAAAAAAAAAGGTTGGAGGGGCAAAAATGCTATAAAATGAAACTGATCAAAATTGCCTTTAACAATTACAGTTTGAAAGGTAGAATTAAAAGACAACATGGATACAAACCCCAATGTTCGCGCTGTGAAACACCTGTGTATGAGCGCAATATAAATATTCAATTAAAAAAGTGGAAGTACTGCAGGGGTGTGTGTCTGTGAATGGTGGAGGAAAATTGGAGATTTCCCCCATCAATACACAAAGAAGATTTACATTAAAAAGCTGGGAAAACAACAGAGATTAACAGCCCAACATTGCCTAATGTAGTTTTTAAAAAAAGAAACTAATTAAAAACAACAAACACCCTTAAAATTGCCTCCGGTAACAACAAAATAATTCAAATAAAGTACAAGGATGTAAACTATTGAAACTCTAAAGACAAGTGTATGTGGAGGGGAAACACCTATCGAGGCAGAAAGAAGAAGCACATGAAAAAAGTAAATATTTCCCGCAAAGTTACACAAGAATAAAACACATCCATCTTAACACTACAGTGGTACACACACCCAGCAATTGAGCCTCCTCCAAACTCACATTCCAGGTTGCAGTTAGGGTGGATTCATGGCATTTAATGAGAGTCAGGATATTCTCTTTCATGGATATTCAATAACTGAACGCGAGGTAATGAAAGGTTTTTGAAACAACATAACCAAGGATCTGGGGCAAAGGTAACAAAACAATTTCTTGGTAGGGCCATGGAATTCTGAGAAACCCAAGTCTGAGTTTTAGAGATGGCTGGTGGGTGAGCTTCTTGGGGAATCTCACCTGAGCAGAGTATTTGGCCCGTAGCCTGCCCGCCTCACAGCCTTTGTCGCACACCCGGATCTGCCTGGCTTGCTCAAGCTCCCGTTTCAGTCGTATACGCGATTCGTTGGCATCTTTCATCTTTTTTTCGTTTTCCGCCCGCAATCGCTCAATCTCTTTTCTTAAGTTCCTTTTGGCTTCGGTTGCCTCCCGCAGTTTTTCCTTCTTTGCTACACGTAGAAACTCCAACTCCTACGAGGGTAGAGGAAGTAGAAAAAGGTTGTCTGATTTTCAAATGCATAGGTACTCTTGTAACGTGCACACTGATGTGATAAAACGGGTGACTTCAAAAGCATGACTGGGTACAGCGCATGTTCATTCCATTCTCAAGGTAGGCATTCTCAAGCTAGAAAACCAGGTCTTTACTGGGGGATCTCTTGAAAAGGTATATTGTAAATCATAAAAACCTTAAACCCAACAAAACCTATAATCCCCGACACAAGTGAATTCACTTTATCAAACTTGCATCCATTTTCCTTCAAAAAGAAAAGGGACTCAACAAAACAAAGTCATATATAAAGGAGCAAAGGTGGAGAAAGAGGAACAGCTCAACATACACATTGGGATACTTCACAAGATTACAGATTTAACATTAATCATGCAGTTGTGCTATTTGGAGTTTGATGTCAAAAGATCAAATTAAATGGAAAGACATTTAGGCATGGCTAGATAGAAAAAGTATTGCAGGAATTCCTCCCCGGGCAGCCTACACGAGCCCCTCCCCACCCCCACTTAACCCCTGCTCCCATAGCCTCAGTCGTTCTAGAATGTTTCTGCTCCACAGACAATGTAGCACTAAAGCTATGCACATGGTGTGGCCCTCCTAGGGTTAAAAGGCAGCTAAATGCATATGATAAAAATACACACCAGAAGCAACGTTTCCTCCCTCTCTCCCTCGAAACTAGCCTATGCATCAAGCAAAACTGCTGTTGAGTAACAACACCCTGCAGTCAAGCAAAGGGAAATCCTGTTCCACTTGAACTATTTCTCAAATCCTAGCCAGGCCATTGTTAATGCTACCCCGGCAGGGACTTTCGCTGCGGCTGCATTTAGAATCCATGCTGGACTGGGAAGGAAGCTGCCCTCTCCGTCCCACCCCCTCCCCCACTGGTTGCACTTTTTAAACCCATGAAGTGGGAATGAAACCTTCTATTATTTCAATGAGCCAGTACCAATATTTTTGCAACCAAGAGCAGAGAGATTCACCCCTCCCAACATCACAATGAACCAACTGGTTGCTGTCTGCTGCTCCGTTTCCACTCTAGTCATATAACTATTTACATTTCGCTCTTTTTAATACAACAACGGGGAAGGTTGTGACTCTGCAGACGGTAAGCTTGATGCTCTGCTGCACTTCCAAACAGTTGATTGGGATATAAGAGTGAGATGAAGATAAGAGTCGTGCTTTGATCAACACTACAATGTTTATTTACACAGACAGCGGATTAAGCCAGCCAACACAAACAGGACTGAAGAGTATAAACCGGAGGAATAAGCTGATGGTTTGGCAGAATGGGGCTGGATTCTTAGAGCAATGTGATCAGGGGAGATGTTTGGTAGCAAACATTACCTGCTGTAAGCTCCTTTTAGCCTGCAATGCTGCACCAAGTTTCTCTTCCTGCTTCACCCGCATTTTCACCACCTCATGCAGAAACTTCTCCTTGGACTCCTTGGTATCAAGGCCACTGTCCAGCGCTTGTCGGAGGTGCTCCAACTCAGCTTCCAGACCACTGGTGTGAGAGTCAGGGTTCACTGCGGCCTCAAATGTCGAAGTGCTGATGACACTGGGGGCCGCCGGCATGCTCGGTGAGCTCATGTCCTTTGCGGAGCTGGATGATGTAAATGATGGAGAAGACAACGACGACAGCGGCGAGGTCACTACAAGCAAAACAGATTTAAATTGGAAAATCAGGCACTGAAACGTTGTATGGAATGAGTTAAGAGGGGCAGAACCTGCTCAAGCTTGACAACCAAATTTGAGGAGCGTTATACAGGTTGAAAAACATGCGATAATGAAATCGTCAATGACTTACAATAATAAATCTAAGGTTTTCATATAGCACTCAATGTCCGACTCCTTCAGCTTCAAAGCGCTGTCAACTAAAGATTCTTTTTTCATTAGCCAATTTAGTGGTACTCAATTTATCGACCGTATTAGGATGAGAGGATGAGCTGGCACTGCTGGGATTTGAACACGTGAGCTTACCTCAAGTAGCTATCTCTAGAACCAAAGATCCCAGGGTATGCTCAACATTTTTGTTTTAAAAATTCTATAGCGAAACAGCCCTGTTACATTTCTAAAAAGCAAACCCACTTTAAACGGGCTGTATACTGAAAAGAAATCATTACAATTACCTTTACCCCATGTACTAATAACCAACTATCACCAATACTTAACATGCCAAAAACATCCTTTTGTAACTTGCTTGGCAGGGACACCTACTGACATTTGCCAATATGAAACATCCTCATTGTTTTCCAAGTTGCACACGAAAACCCAACTCTGAAAACGCGGACCATTTAGAGAAGGGTGCAACCCATTTTGCACTAGTCCTATAACTTCCTGACAGGGGTATGCAAACATTTTTATGGAATTTGACATGGCCAAGTACACACAAACGGAGGCTGTGGGTGAAAGGAAACTTTGCTTAATGAGAAGAAAGTCCACTTTCAGAAGTCTCTCATAGAAAAATGCAGGTCAACTTTTTCTTAAACGTACAAAGGTCAAAGTCCTGCCAGAAGACTGGTCTTTGTGGCTAAACAAGTCAGGGTTCGAAAGGAGACAGTCTGAAAGCTCCGAAGAAATCCTCACACCACTGCATGAAAGATTAAATCTCGCCTTTTGTGAGCACTCTGCAGAAGAGGGACCTCGGTCATGTCGGGATAAAACAAAGTATTGCTTAGGATCATACTCGCAAATAAAGACCACCTGTTTTTCCTCAAATGAACAATGCAGTCACTAGGCCACATCTCTTAAACAAGGCCATGGTTTTCTAACTGGCAATTAAAAAAAAGTCACTAAATAAAGGGAAACCTTTTGGGTTTCATGAATCCCAACTGAATCCTGCAGCTTAAAATACCCTTTCATTTGTGCTTCTGGTAAAGCAGAAACCTCAAATTGAGAAATGATTTTATCTTTCAAAGTCAATGGTATGGTTTCTACAATAGATGGAGCCTTCATGTATACTTACTATACATTTTTTAAAAATATATATATATATATGTGTATATAAAGTATCCACTCACACTTACATTCCTCTCGCGTTTCCACCTCGATTTCAGCCTCAGACTCTTTTTCTTCCTCAGCAGCAGAAACTGCAGGGGGTACCGGCGTCTCTGTTACCTCTGCGTTTTCTGCAGTCAGCCTCCGTTTCCGGGACTGGACTGGGCTACCAAGCGTTTCACTACTTCGGGGTGTCGTCGTGGCACCCGGTGAGCTGTGAATCACTTTCTGCTGTGTTGCGGCAGGTGCTAGCGCTACGTTGGGGGCCACAGAATTCTCAAAACTCTTGTAGTTGTAGAAACTAGAACAAAGTAAGGGAAAAACCGAGTTATGCATGTGGTGTTGATTCCATTTTCAGCATCTTCTGATTTTGCAGAATGAAGGGCCTTCAAATTCTGCAGCAAAACCATAGTGTTAACAAATGCGCAATGGACCAAACTGCAGCTTTAATGAATATTGGCTCGGGTCATACACGACTGGATTTGTCTTGGAGAAGGAGCAAAAACTGAAATGCAACAAAATATTTTCTTAGCCATGGCCCTCACAACTTGGTCAGAATTACATTTTATGTACATTCCTAAACTGCCTCCTTTAAGAGGGTATCTTGCCACAGCAAGGCTTTTTTTGCCACTTGTGATCCGAGATGTTTGGGAGTGTGGGGCGGGTACGACGACGAGCATTTTTTAATAAAATCTCTCCAATCCCATGTCTAGCTCTTTGTTCAGCCAGAACACAGTTGCTGCTGAAAGAAGCTTGGGAGGCTCACCCTCCGCAGCACACTAAATCTTCTCAAATTTGATGCAGCCACTCTGAGGGGAACTAGTCGTTCTCCAGCCTTTTCAATACTTGTAACAGTAATTGGCTCAAGCAGAGGCTGAGAATTGATGTGCAGTTTGAAAAGATCACGCTTGGGGGTGGGATGCTTTTGAAACAGCACAACGCTTCTGCCTCAGCCCGTTACTTTTACTTTCACTGCAAACACTGGAACGTGTTGGTTTCCACTAGGATTTGGAAGTCTACATGTCCCTAAGATTATCTCACCAAAGGCATTCACAGGCATTCAACTGACACTGTACCAACCTCTCCAAGGCAATTAATAATAATAATAATAATAATAATAATAATAATAATTAGGCTTTTATATAGCGCTACAAACCCTCAGGTATCCGAGCGCTGCTTATTATTACCCACGGTGTGTGGTGCTCATTTATCGACCTCGGAAGGATGAAAGGCTGAGTTTGGCCCCGCCGGGATTCGAACCTGCGTTAACAGGCTCTGCACGGGTGTCAAAGCGAGCGCTCTACTCGCTGTGCCACTTGACCGGCTAATAATTGCCAAACTCCCTCCAGCCCCCTCTGCCCTCAAACCCCACTAGCTGAAAGCTTCCCAGCGACTTGTCAGGGCCCCAGGCTCTAGTCAAACCCTGTCCTTTCCTCAGGATTGTGATGCAACACAATCCTGAGATTGGCTATGACACAAAGGTACCACACTGGGCTCCAAGAGTCGCATGCCTAACCCATAACTGGTTGTGTATCCCATCTTTCAGCCTTCAAGGCACATGTCTGATAAATTGATGCGTGCTACCTCCGATCTTGCAAAGGGACTAGCTTCACATATATCAAGTCTCAACTGGACTGCACCTACTATGACCGACACAAACCCATTCTGTCCTGCCTTCCTGAGAGCACCAAGAGTGGGCTGTTTCTTCTTTACCTGCTCTTCAATTTCACTGCCCCTTCCCCCACTAAACAGTGTACTATTTAGACCTTGAAGATTGCAATGTGTGGGGAGAGTGCAATTTCTAATACACACCTCACTGAGAAGAAAACAACCAGTCAATACCTTGATTAGGCTAACAATATTTGCAAGCTTTCGTGGAATGTCTCCACTTCCTCAGGCAGAGATGAAATTAAGCATTTGAAAAACAATCACAGCATTACAGTTTACATAGCCCCTCCTGCAGATGCCAAGTTATCTGTGCCAGTCTGTTTTTTCTTCTGCTTTTTTCAGTGCATTACCCTTCTGAACTGAAATTTTTCAGTGGAATATCGTGAAAAAGATTACATTCTGATGAATATGAACAAAACAAAATTACACATGCATCAGATGTTGTATCATTCATAATTTAAGCTTTCCGACGCCATCATTATCATGACACAATTCACTGCTGTATTTTACCTATGCGATTCCAGGCTCAAAATCGAGCTGAAATGTGTAAATTCAAACAATTCCATTCTTTTAGTGGAATGTTAAGAAAAACATGATCTGTACATGAAATGGAAAATCACGCTTCACTCAAAGGTTTTCGTTGTGGCATACTACAACTACATAATTTTGCACTAAAATATAACTTTGTTCTGGGTAGCAGAACACAGCCTTTTTTTTTAGTAAATAAAAAGAAATAGCCAAATGCGTTTTAGCTCTGTGAACAACCTACCAGGCATACATAAATGCACCATTAAACTGATTGAGTGATGGAGGGGATGCAATAACCTTGTGTCCACATCACTCTCGAGCCACTGCCCTCCATGAGCATTGAATTTTGTCTTGAGAATATAATGTATTGTGTAAGGGTGCAGAAGTGGACGCGAACACAAAGGTGGCATGCTTGTTGGCACACATTTGTATGCAACAGAAATAAAGGAAGCACCCTACCTGTCCCTATAACTAAGAGAGGTTTTCCTGCCTTAAAACTATGGATGGCGTAAGAAGGGACGTCAAAAAGAAATAGTCCACTATCCAATGTCTCAAACCTATTTCCGTCCCAACTATAAAGGCAGTTTGTGAATGATGGGACATATCCTTCTTCCCTGGCCGTCACTGGTCTTTTCTGAATTGGTCCACACAGATGGGGTGGAGTTCTCGTTTCCCCAGACCTTCTCCTCAGGCAATTAGCTTATAGTTCCAAAACAAGATTGATCAACGTCTTCCTTCGCCAAGCCTTTCTTTCAGTAGCATTAATAATGTCTGTATTTTTACCAAAGGATACATCTTTCTTTCTCTGGTTTTATAACTTGCGTCAAAGGGTCTCTTTCGCTTCCCCCGGTCTTTTCTTGACTTTAGAGGAGATTTCGCTCTTCGTTTGTTCCTCTGTCTTTTGCCAAAGGATACCTTTCTCAACCTTGGTCTTGTCTTTTCTCGTTAGATGGGCTCCAGACCTCTTTCTCAGCTTTCTAATTTCTCTTAAGCCTGGTTCACTATCCTGCCCGGTGTTCTCTCGCGTGTACAACTCTCAGATTTTCGCTATTTGGATCCCAGATGCCCTTCTCAGGTTTATAGTGCCTTTCAGTCCAGCCCAGTGCGCTATCCTGCACAGCATTGCCTTGCATAAACAATTCTCCAAGTTTCTCAATATTCGGGTCCCAGGCCCGCTTCTTCGGTTTATAGTGTCTTTTAATCAGGTTTGTTTCACTATTCTGCCAGGCCTCTCAAGGTCTGCCTGGGGTATTCTCTCACCCAATATGTCCTGGTTTGCTCTTTCTGCTTAGTACCACTGGGACGAGGAAGATGGGTCTGCACTTCCTCCCAACCATGACCTCTAGGGTCTACCAGTGCCTTCCCGGTCCCTCTCTGCGTACCTTCCTACTTGGTCTAAAAGGGTTCCGGTGGGTTCCGGTCGTCTGCAACACAAGTGAGCTTCTCCAGCTTCCCCTGGGCTTTTGCGGTCTGCTCTCACGGGCTCCACCACGCCGGTTTCTCCCCCCTGCACATCAGGTCCTGCCTGGACCACTAGGCTGGCTGTCTTCCTGCCACTGCACATGAGGTTCCCCAGACTTTGGGTAAGTCTTGGCTCTACTCCGCTCGCTCGTACCCTGCCTTCCCCTCTAAAGGTGTTCTGTCTGTAGGGTGTCCCCTCTGCTCGGCTTTGCTCTCCAGCTCGATTCTCCTCTGTGGCCGGACTGACACGGAGGAGAATCCGTCAGTTTTTATGGCGGATTGACTCTCGTGTCACAGACAGCTAGCATATTTGTCTTGGCTCTGCGTAGGGCTCTTCATTGCCCTGCTCTTCCTCGTGGCAGTACTTTTGTAGTCACACATTCTCATTCTTCCCTCACTCTTCCTCGTCACAGTATGGTCTACTTGATAGACGGGGTTGCTGTGTATGAGGTAACTAGCAGAAGAAAGGAGACAGAGGGTGGGGGTAATTGGGCCCAATCCATGTTATTGGGCGAGCAATGCCGGGCGGCATGGTGGTTAACATACTGCGTTGTCCTTCAATAGACTTCACCTCTCCCACATAGGGCGTGCTCCCCCATGGGATCCTCCAGCTGAGTACCACCCCCAGGGGGACTATCGGGTAGCGGCCTCACCTCCCTGGCCCCCATGAGAAAGATCCACCTACCAAGGAAAAGGGACGACCCCAAGGGACTCATCAAAATTGTTAGAAATATTACATGTGTATGAGGAATATTTTCATGTGTATAACATTACTGGCATAGCAGGGATATTTGAAATCTAGAGCTCGTATATGTGTTTTATGTAAAATCGTGAATGGTCCTAAATCTTGTAATTTGCAGTTATGGATATTTGTATGCAATATCATTGGTAAACAATTACATGAAACATTAAAAGCACACCCTACAAGATAAGATTTCATAACGAGCAACTTTTTCTTATAATCCTCTAAAGTCATCTTGGTGAACTAATGAGATTTACCAACTATTAAGAATCTTCTTTCTGGTCAAATCGTATGGTTCCCTTATCCTCCCACCAACCCCCCTCCGCAACCACCATTGTGGATTTTATTATAGAGCACTCTAATAGCAATATGAAAGTGAATATTATAAATCGCTACACATGTTTAACCCTTGAGATCCTATGTACCATTTGATGCAACCCCTGTATAGTATTTCAGTTCCAAAAGCACAGCAAATTAACAATTACACAGTGAATACCTTGTGTCAAATGACCAAACAGGAAAAGTATACATAAGAAAACCTTTAAAAAAAAAGCCAAACACTTACGCATTATGTTCGGAATGATTGACCATACGCTCTGGGGTCTGTAGCACAGGGGGACCCGTGCTAAGAAAGGATAACTCATCCCTATAATGAAATCAAACATGGGACAGAGGGTAGAGAAAAAGAAAGTGTGAGACAGACAATGAGAGGCAGCAAAACGAGAAAAAAATGCAACTGTTGATGAAAAGAAATTTAAGAGGACACGGACCCATTCATTGAAATATCTGTAGAACGAGTCCAATTTAAGCTATGCCTGATCTTGCAAGAATGGTTCACAGTGGCTCGCCATGCAAAAAAAGCACCAACTGCCTGCATTATTGTAGATTTACTGTACAAGAATTGGCATAATCAGCGGTTCCATTAACATCTTACTGAGAAGGAACCGCGATCTACTTCTAATCTACAGTCCTCAGTGCATGGGAATTATCCACAGAGTACACCAGTTCTAGAGGGTAGACATAACCTAGAAGCACAGGACTATCTAGAACATTTCCATAAAGTGCATTGCATTGCGGGAAACTAAGCACACTGCTAGCTGGGACACTACATATAAACGAATTGATTGGCATTTTAAATTGCTCTAATGAGCGGAGCCACTTTCTCAAACTGGTTGGTTTACGGTGCCACTTCTGCATGCTAGCCAGTCGGAGAACGGTAGGCAAGTTTCTCTGATGAACGTGGGGGAAGAGGTAGAGGACAGGTTTCTCAGTTACAAGAGACCATTGTAACTGTGCCATTATACAAAATTGCTCTTGCACCCCACTTTACCTGTCCCGGATGAGCGCAGGAAGATGTCCAGACATTTCTTTCTCGTTTGTTGAAATGGCTGGAGACCAGGGCCGGAAGGCAGAGAGCCGTTGCCGAGGATGCATGCAGCCAATGTTCTGTAGTTAACATGAAAAAAAAAGATAAAATGAAAAATATATTAAGACTGCACTCAGTGTCAAAGTATAGCTAAAACAGAAGGCAGAAATCAGTGCTTAATCACTTGTCCTTGGCTTCTTTTGGAGAGCATTTTGCATTTGTATATAGAGTGCAAGAATTGCCCCTATGATGTGCATGCTAAATCAGTTAGGGAAAAGGATTTCTTTGCACTTCTACTATGATTAGAGGGTTACCTCAAAGTCCAGTGCTAAGCAATGTGGAGGGCAACAAACTGAAAAGCGTTTATCCAAGCGCTTCAGTGTTTGGGACGTGAAAGCTTGGGCTTTTGTATTGAGCAAAAACAACAAACACTGCTGTACAAAGTCAGAACTGGAGAAATTCGACCATAAGGATATGAAACTGTCTAGTGTTAGCTTTGTAGCACAATACAAAAAAATCCAAGCTAGCACCCATCAAAATGCTTTGGCCAGTATCGTCACAAGTGTATGAAAGACCATGTTCTGACACGGGCAATTACATTGCAAGATTTTATTCTATCCATAATGAAACACCTCCCAAACGCACACTTTGGCCAACGGCCCACAACCAGTCACTGTACACGAGTCCCAGGTATGCCAGTACATTTAGTTGGAGGTGATAAGCAATGCCTGTTTTGGGTATTGAGAGCCTTTTGGGTGAAATGCAACATCAACTGATAGACAAGGATTTTTTGTTTCTCGCCTTTAAAGGCAAAAGCGATTTGTGTCTCTTTGCAAGATGTAAATGCTGTGACCCCGAGAACATAATGCCATACTATCAGGAAGAACAAACAGCAAAAAAGACTGCGTTCTGAGTTTTAGATAAAGACCTGGTATAACATTCATAGACCTAACCTCCTCTACCCTTTAAACCATTCAGCTCAACATAAAAATGACCTACATAGCAACAAGTTGATAACTTTCGTTGGGAGTCCTTGGGCCTCATTACGACCCAGGCGGAGGAACATATTAGCACCATGGTCCACGCCGGTGTCCGCCATGGCGGAATGGGGAATTACCACCCCATTCCAAGGTTGGCGGGGCGTTAATTCCCCATGCCGCCATGGCCCTTCCCCATTCCCATTTTTGCCCCATAGGGCTCAAAGGGAATGGGGAAGGCGCCAAGTACGGTGCCGCAGATTGCGGCACCGTACTTAGGGTCCCGACCTTAACGGCTGGCTTTACCAGCGCAAAGGGACCTCGTAATTAGGCGCTAATAGGTTAACGGTGCCGCAGCCTTTTACGGCGCCGTTAACCCATTAGCGCCTGGGTCGTAATGAGGCCCCGTGTGTCAGTTACATCATTTGGGTGCTGAAAAAGCAAGTGATACTGAAAAACTACCCACACAATACAGGGATCGAAATAAGAATTTGATAAGCAGGAGCTAAAAACAACTCCTCGGTATCAGACAATGTATTAAGCTGGAGTTAATGTTCATTAACAATGAGCTGGTATATAGTAAGTCACATCTAACTTCCACATGAGATGCACACTAACATTTTGTCCATTATACATGACTCATACAAAATGTCTTATAAATATGTCCTAATGCGTCTCCACATACATTCTAGAGTTAATGTCACACAGGTATCTGTTTATGACCATCTAGCATCAGGAGTCAAATGTAGCTCCTGGTAGTTTTGTTTAAAGTTTTTTTGAAGATAATTAGGCCCTACTAGGCTAGAAGCAGGAGCTAAATATCTCCCAGCTCCTGGCAATTTAGACCCAGGGCCATTAGGGTGGGAAAGTATTACATATACCCAGTATTTCATAGAAGTGACTGTTCATTGCACCTACCACCCAGCAACACATACTGTATCCACCCTGGAGAACCGGCATGATGTTAGGCCGGGCAACATGTGAGAAGCTTGCGGATGGGTTCCTTTTATGAGATCTCGGCTCAAGTTTTTGTGTTGTTGGTGCAGATTGCTAAGCAACTTTCCCTGGAAGGCCTGAGCTGGATTAGAGTCGCAATCTGGCACAGTTGCTGCCTGACAATAAATAGTCTGTGGTGTGGAATGAGCCAACCGAGAACCAATGTGACGGATAGAAACTTTCATGGATTCCTGACGGAACCCCAGAAGCATGGTTAGTTCATGGCTGGCACAGTTGCGCTGACGTAAGTGATGATCCGAGTAGATCGAAATATGTCGTGGCTGTTATTGACAAGAATGTTGCAGTCAAAGCAGCATAATTAACATGGCAATCTGAGAAGATATATAAAAATCAAACATTTAAATTAAAAACAACTCAAAGTTGTTCTACAAAATGAAAAAGTTGTAAAGCTTTTTTTGTAAACACAGATGTGCTACCCTGTAAGTAAAACCGTATCATCGCCCAGCAGACATCCTGCTATTTCATTGATGAATTGCCCATCCCTGACCGGGAGATACAAGTGAGACATCCAAAAGGTGATGAAAGTAGGAGTGCTTTTGCTACATATTGGTAGACACTTGGGCCTCATGACTGTACAAAAAAAACACAAGACATCAAAACACAGCTATGGCACCACAACATGGGATTGTAAATGATGGTACCTTGTTGGAATTTGCCAGTGACTGCAACCAATTTGACTGCTTCTCTTTCTCTGCGGAAGAGGGAGATGGATCAGGAAGGTCATCATTCTTTGGTTTTTTGGCAGCTGGTTCGGAAGAAATCTACAAGTAAAAAAGCAGAATGATTAATACAAAGTTACACTACTAACATTATAGGTCACTCCGCCTCCCGCACTCCCAGCCCCTAGTCATCAAAATGTAGGTAATTTCTACACTCCAAGCCTTAATCTTGAGCTCACAATAAAGCAATGTGCAATGTAGCTTTACAACTTAGCCAGTAGAATCGAGCAAGTAACCCTCGGACTACTGGCATTTGGAAGAGTGACAGATCCACCTATTCCCGTTCATTGGGATTCAAAGAGCAGCTACGGTGCAGCCAAAAACGCTGTGTCCTGCATGTCACATTGGCATACGTCATTTTCGGATACAGTGGCAAGGGCGGCGGATCAAGCACACGGGCAGTGCGTAGAGCGCCATTCCCCTCTTTACCAGACGTGTCCATGGAGCTCGGACGTTCTTGGTCTTCAGTTTATTAACAAAGCCAGTAAAAACGTTACCATGGCCCTCTCATGTCAAGGACAAGAGCAAGCCAACTCCGGCCAACAGACAAAGGCACGTCCTTTGTTAATCGGAAAAAGTGAATGATGCGGCCCCGAGAGCCTGCGATACAACAGTGGGGGAGGGGCGGGATAAGCGGGGTGTTGGAAGGGTCACTCCGTGGCAAAGTGCAATCACAGGACCCAGCGCATGAATGAATTCCCTCTCACTGCAGCGGGATGACTATCTGACGCCGCCTCGGGCTGGAAAGAATACAGTTAAAAACCGGGAGAACACGGAGAGCCTTGTGTTTCCTTTGGTATTTAGTTTTTATTTGCAATGGTTGTTAGGCCGATGACTTCACTCACTCACAGCTGCAGTGTGTTCTGGGTAAATTGCCAAGTTTGTCTTTGCTGCCGAAGTGGGTCCCAGTCAGCCTTGTAAACCACTCTCACGGTCAGACCGGAGCTTTCGGTTCAGACCCATGAAATCACAAAATGCAATAGTCAAGCGTGCGTTATAACCCAACATCGAGGCATTTAAAGGGTTGATCGACGCGATACTTGGCACACTCACTAAGGCACAACACCACATCTAGCAGTAGTTGGAGACGACACAATCGCACAAATAATGCCGTGTACAGCAGCACTGGGACAGTTGCTGCCGTCTGCAACACTTCCAGAATTTGCTTGCAGCCGGGGCGCTTGCTTTCCAAACATGCCGTCTTAATTACTAGCGGTATTTGTGCCGAATATAATTCGATATCCAAACAGAAAATGTGTGTTTTTGCTAACCTCGTACTGTGACCGGGCACATGGAAAAAGTAACTTCATCACAAAGTGATGCGTTCTGCAAAGAAGCGGTGACCAAACTGCCCAGGCATTTGGCAAGGTTTCTTTGCCAGTACCATTCAATGGGGACGTAGGGGAGGGCCGCGAAGGGGGGGGGGGGGGGAAAGGGGGGGGGTCAGGCTGCAAGAACAGGTGGCAACACTCTGCATAGAAAAGAGGCCTTTCTGAGCACATCTGCAGGGACACCATTCTGTGTAAGCAAGGCTGTCAGACAGCCAGAAGAGAAGGGTTAAAGATGCCGTCCTACACGCACACACTTCACACAATCTATCCAGTGGAGAATTGTGGTAATTGGATTTGATGCAACGCTCAAGAGAGCAAACAAATGATGGGGGCAGAAAAGGCGAGAGGTTGAACCAGTTGGGCCTTAAGGCAGAGACATAATGGAGTCACCAGGTAGTAAAAAGGCTTCCAATTGGTGTCCCAGAAAGAATCGAGAGTGCTCCGCCCAGCAACCTTTAGCACTTTCCCCAACCCCAGCATGTTATGCTCATGTACACTACACCCCCATGTATCCCGTCATCCCCATCCGCACAAATACACTAGATCATACCCAAAAGTGCTATCCTTTTGATGAAGTCCACTTCTACCCTATTTTACTTTCGTTAAGCAGTAAGTCTTGCATAAAATCTGGCTTTGAGATATCATTAAGTGACCGCCAGCAGAAGGGTTTCAAAGCAACACGTGTTGCCTATTTTAGGGCAACAGCCAGAGAAATAAGTTGGTTCCATCTAAAACAAAAAAAAAAACAAACACAAATGTGTTTAAGGCAATAAGCCGTTTTTCGAATGAATGGGAAAGAAGTTAATTGGAATCTATGCTCAGACGCAAAGTAAGATTTAACAATGAGGAGGAGGTGGCCACTATAAAGGGCTACCGGATTTAAGAGACATTACAATATCCTCAATAGGCCAGGTACAAATGTTCCTCCCAGGTACAAATGTTCCTCCCTTTGGCTAAGGTATACCTCCCTCAGTCACTACACAATGCATTTCTGTGTGTTCTCCTTTGTAGCAACAGTGGTGTAACACTACATCAATGCCCCCTAAAAAATGCTGCAAAGCCCTCTTACCCCTTAAATTCCCATGACCCATAAACATTCAAATGTCTTTAGGCCAATCGCAGGGACCCTTAAAAAGTGCACCCTCGTGTAACAAATGCATCCCCAAAACATGGAGACATTAGAGGTGCAGAAATAGGTAGAGACTGCCCAACATGGGTAGCTCCCGAAGAGCCAATGGGGCTAGGGCAGGCTTACAAATAAAGGGCCTGAATCACACAGTGATTTTCAATGGGTTTTCGCCATTATTAAACGCTTCTGTGAATCGGACCCAAAGTATCAGAGGCACAACCAATCGGGCAGGGTCTCGATTTCCCTGCTCACCAGTGCATCTTTGAACATGCCCTAAATGGAAACAAGCACCCCAAAACGATTCCGGCAAATATAAAAGGACGTGATGCTGTGCGAATGCTCGCTTCTCTTCCTACGTGTGGGACTGCAGGTCTGCCACGCGTTATCTCCGTTTCCCACCAGCCGTGGGCCCTAGAGTGAAGGGATTATCTGTACTCTTGCTCCTTTCTCGAGGCTTCCTTTCACGCTGAAACTAGAAAGGGTTTGCGCACCTACTCCCAACTGATGCGGATGGACAAACTGCCTGGCGAGGGTCACCATAATAGCAGAGGCCTTCATTGTACTGCAATTTTGATTGCGAAAGGACCGGTCACAGCTTGTTCATTTAGGCACACTTTGGGCATCAACCTGCCCGCGTGGCACCCGCCCCCCCCCCCACTTGCCAACTGTTTGCTCGTTGTTAAATTACCAGCTTTCTGATATGACAAATAAGATGTACGTCGATCATGGTAACTCCGTATTCACCATGACATTAAAAATTGGGGTTACATTTCTGTAGTGGAAGCGGGACGATCACTACAGGGAAGGGGGTAGATTTAAACCCACCAAACATGTTTGTACACCCACCAGAATGTTGCCTTTATGACAACATGCTTACTTGCCACCTGATGTAGCCCCCATACCATGAGGGGAAGATTTACCACAGTGTGCATTCATGATCTACCTGTATGCAACTTTCTTGCTCGGTCCCACACACCGTGGACTGTTCTACTACTGCTCTTGTACTGTAACTAGCGCCTAGATGCCTCAGGGTTTGTGCACAGCTATAAATGAAAAAAGAAAGAAAAATGTTGGCTATCAAACTAAAACCTTAAGTAAGAACAAGATAACAAAAATAACGTTGCCACGTTGTTGAAACTATTATTTCCCGTTTGCTTTGAAAGTGTTAAAAAACACGCTCTTGCAGTCCAAAACATAACTTGATGGCAGATAAAAGTAGCCAGACACAGTGGGTCTGCCATTCCCCGCCTACTCTTGACTCTTCGACTGCAAGTGGTCTCCAGCTTTCCCATTGCCAGCTCATTGGTTACTCGCTTAATGTCATAAAACCTGCAACAAAAGAATACTCCCTACATGGCCGCATAAACCCTTTCCGCCGATTACCCTTTCGTGTCCTCTCGGGTGTTAAGAATGATTGACGGGCCACGTTTACTTTTTCGAAGTCTGAATAGGAGCTCTGGGGCCCGGATCCTTGCCAGCATAGTGGTGAAAAGGGGGATTGTGCCATTGCAGTGCAGTGAAGCAGCTATGAAGGGGGCCAATGGGGGCTATCGGGGAACGCGTGAGGACTTGACACAGGCGAGGAGCAGGTGCACCGCGCTGCAGGCCGCAAGAGGCTTCAACATTCATCCGTTCATAGAAACCAGAGAGCCGGAGGAACCAGTGCAGGCTGTCATCAGGCGATGGGGTCGGGTCACTAACTGCACAACCATGGTAAGGCGGCTTCTGCACATGCTCCTTGCAAAGCGCAAAGCGCAAAATCATTTACTAGCACGAGCTCGGGTGACTGACCTGTGGGACGGGAAAGCCAATCAGATAAGATTATGAACGCTCAAACACTGCACCTCTGAAACCAGACCAGCCATGGACTGCACCTTATTCAGGTACAACTGTATTATTGCATATAGCCCATGGTACCTCGAAAAACTAGGCATGGAATTGGAATGCCGCATCTCAGACACCACCAGCCCAGGGCAGGACGCCCTAGACACCAGAGTAAGGTTGGTGAGGTCACCTTAGACTCCTGCTGTCGTCAGCACAGACATTGTGCCAGGTTTGCCAATTGAAAATGTGGTCTTAAAGATTGAGAACCAAAGCAATAGCTGTGCTGCTTTTTCTGCAGCTGTCTCGTGCAGAGAAGTCTGGGTCCGCCTTGCGAAGGGAAGGGTGGATCTTCCTGTTTCCGCAATACGCACAAGTGAGGCGTGAAAATTCAGAGACAGTCTCACTAAGATCACAAACCACAGGCCCAGGCGCAGCCGGCAGCTACTGGCTGAAAGAAACCTCAAAAGGGAGATTTGTTGGGGATAATGAAGTGTCAGACAAAAAATGTAAAAAGAAACAAGTGAAAAAAAAACACATCAGTAAAAGATCCAAACGCCAAGATAGAACTCTGCTCCCTTACCCACAAAATTACTAACACCTGTTGACAACTTACTAACATTCAGTAAAAATCTTGCACGGCAAGCCAGTACAGGTATGACATTTTGGTTGCAGAGACACTACGGCGAAGAGTCCTTGTATATATTAAAAGGTTTTTTTTCGGCCCAAAATGTATACGTGGAAGATGATATGGTTTGGTGGCCATGTTTTTGACTTCGAATCGAACAAGCCAATTTTTCAACTGGCCTTTCCTGCTGCCAGACCTTGAGCATCCCTTAATTCCAGCTGTCCCATTGTCTGATCCAGAGTGCTCATCCAAACAAGACTTTTCTCGCAAGGATCTTATGCACCCCTCCAATCCCGCTTCCTCACAGCTTGTGGCGTGCAATATCTTTTGGGGAAAATCCTAAAAAGGCATTTCTGGAATTGCGAGTCAAGAGATTTTTAAAGGGTGGTTTGATGGAAAGACACATTGCAAGTAGAGTTAAAGCCAAATAAAGCACCAAGAAGGAGGCCAAAAATGGAGTTCTCGCCAGTGAGGTCCACACGCTTTCCTTTAAACTCAACTTCCGGATTGGGTAGTTCTACAAGGATTCCTTATGGGAATTCAGGGCGAACATACACGCCCATAGCACTTTATTAAACGCGATGAGGCACAACCCACTATAGCGTGTACTTGGAAAAATGAAGTCTCTGCCCGCGAGTGTTGCAAAACATTTGTCATTTTTTCAACCCGAGTAACACGTGTTTTATGGGCCAAGAGTTAACTAGTGTCCAGGAGGATTTAGCCAAATATCTTGAAAAATGAAATATAAAAGAAATACAATAATGATAATAGATCAGAAAACTTTGCTGGGGTTCATGATCTACCTCTTCTGAGGAAACCGATTCAAAAGTCCCACCTGTATAAAGAGCAGAAGGTAGAACATGACTCAACTCTTGCCTGACAAATCGCCTAGGGTGGCCAGATTTGAGCGAGTAGAGAAATCGAGAGAGGTGTCGTTCCCATAGTAGGGCACCATCGCAGAGGTAGGAGGCCATGTTGGAAAAGAATCAAAATGGCCTGGTTTACAGAAAATACATCGCAATCGCTGATGTACCAGTACAGAATGGTTGTATTGCTTAATCAGCATATGCTGCAACACCACAAGGTTTTAACAGCCCCCGAAGTATGGTAATGTCCAATTAAGAATGCCAAGACGTAAAGTTCAAATATGGCAAAAAAACACAAGTAAATAAAATACCAGAAAACACCTTTGCTACATTTTTAAGAAAAATATCTTCGATTAGAAGTTTTACAAGAAGGATGGAAACTAGGTTTTCAGCTGACAAATCAAACATTTTAAAGTATGGAAGGAGGAACGAATTCAAGTTAAAAACAAGAAAAAAGAAAGGAAAGCTTACTCACAAAATAACTTGTACTTCAGTCAATGAGGTACAATCTAATTTATACAGTCCAAATATAACTGGAGGGAAACCAATTTAAGAAAGGATCCCATCACCGCCAAAACAGGACGGCCAGACAGAAGCTAAACATTACTGCCACAAAAATGTTGAATGCTTCCTCCTTAAATGAGTAGCACCTTATGACAAGAACACCCCCCCCCCCATCGAGCTTGGTTAACAATGAGGGAGCCAGCAGTCTTCAGAATGCAAAACCACAATTAGTGTTTATGAATTGGAAGCCAGTTGCGAGTTTGACGTGGTCGTGTCCAGACATAACATTGGCTGCTCCCACGATGCTCTGCCCAGACGCCCACGGGGCTAACCTACATGGTCAAACTTGGGAACTGGCTCTAGACATGCAACCTCTCAGAAAATCTTTGCCCAGAACCACATCAAAAGCAGAAGAAAAAAGTGAACGCTGGAAACCGTCAGATCCCCGTCCATAGAGTTTTGACATAGAAAAAATTCCCCCAAAAAAATGCATCTAAATTGTCAATCAGCATTTAAATATTATTTTACAATCAAAGCACCCCCAATACGTAGTAAATTAAGTTTAGCACCAGTTAACTTGTGTGATGCAACAGCAGCTGTTAAATCTGAAGTGAAATACGCAGGTAAACACTGTAGCAAACCAAAGTCTCCGTGCATTTTCTGTGATGCAATACATGAAAGGACGGGAACAGCATACACAGTCTCAAGAGGGCATATAAAGGCCTATTCACTGAAGCAATTTATATTTAGAATCCATGCATAAAATAAACCGATGCATCTTGATAATGCAAAAGGTCTTGTCGTCCTTGACATGTACTTTATATTGAACTTCAGTCAAACCAATTACATGCTGATCATTTTAATAAAAAAGGGACATCAAAAGCCTTGTGTTAAATCTGCTTTTCTCATTTGACCACAGTAGCAATGCTCCAACCCAGTGTTTTGTAGAATGCCAAGCTGTACTTTCATTTTGTGAGGATAGGTTGATTCAATTTGGCAAGAATTATACATTCACCAAAACGGATAGGACACAATCTTAAGCCAGCCAGTGGCCCGCGAGCCAGGTTACCTGCGTATTTATAGGGTGTAAGCAAGAGACATCAAACCGTACAAGCACCACCCAGTCCCTGCCACAAACCTCAGGTATGCAGTCACATACAAAGTAATCCCAAGTCATATAAAAATAATGGCTTGCATTAGGCCGCTACAGAGCAGGGTCAGACTGGGGATAAAGAATTCACCGGGCCATCAATGAAAATGTGGCCCATGGTTGCATCTCAATTCGTTCGATTCATGACAGATAGTTTGAGTAGTACCAAAAGAGGAGTTTTTGGTTAGATGATTTGCAAATAGTGCATTGTAAAAACTATTCAGTAACTTTGGTCAAAAGTAACAGCCGCTTAATGATCAGACTGTACCAAAAACTCGCCTTTGCTTGCATTTTGAGCATGCACTTTGGGCATTGCCCCATTACACTTTAGACCAGTCGAGTTGGGCACTGAGAGAAAGAGGCAGCAGTGGATGTTCGGAACATAGTTTCCTCCTCATCTACTGCATCATGCCATGGTCATCAGGCTGCTCGCAGCCAAGGGTGCACAAGCACATAGCCTATATTTTATATGTATGCATTGCATACTGGCGATCATAAAAGTAGCATAATACACCGAAATAAATCGAGTGCCTGCCCTTCTCTAAATTGGAGAAGCAGAGCAAAAATAACATATGCAACATTAAATGCATGGCCTGTTTTGCCATTTCCCTGCTCTATCTTTATTCTCTTCCCCCTTCGCGCCAGGACACAAACAGTAAACACACTTCAAGATTCTGAAATTCTCCAGTTAAGGCAACTACTTGCAGAGCATAGTTGTGGAAGGATGCTTGGTGATTCAAAGTTGTGATTGTTCCCCAAGGGGTGAATTTCACAACTCTGGAGATAGTCATATTATGTTCCCTGATGTTTTGCATTAATTTTGTTTTACAGTGCGCTGCTGCCCTATTGTTCAATGACACCCAGCCAGAAATATGTTAAAGATATAGACTTGAGGAACATGTCACTTTTGCAAGGTTTTGGAACAACCGGTAAGAGTTATGTAAGCAATACATTGTTTTCCTAACCATAATGGGTAAAAAGTAAAAGCAATTTTTGGGATACCCTATATATCCACCATCCATCCCCTTTGTGTTGACTGGTTGGCCAGTCTTGCTTTTTAGTCACAGACACTTCCTACGGAGTGGCTCTGGTGACATGATAAACAGGCCGAGTGCTCATCAAGCTAAAATCTACTGTTGGTTCACAGAGCTCTTGATGACCATTATCACCAATGATGATTCATTGACACCTCCAATATATTGGTGTGATTTGCGGGAACCCAAACGCAAATGAATACTCCAGCTCAGAGTGGGGAAGGGAAGATGGGTGAAGGCCTGACAGACTCACTCGAGCTTTCAAGAGGCTAAACATATACTCTCTGCAGATGTTCTGCACCTCCTCAACAGGTCTCACTCTCCAACCAGATTACCAGTCAGACCGACTCCCCAGCACGATTACCAGTCAGACCGACTCCCCAGCACAGCCATCCCAAACACACACCTTACTATCAACAAAGCAAACACTGTTCCCACACAGTACGTGCCAAAGAAAGCGGCACAAAGGAAAGGGCCTTTCTTGCTGCATGGTCTTTTGGCCTGCTTTGGACTAGCCTGGTTCCACTGGCCTCTGATCATTTTAATTTTGTTTCACTACTTCAAGATAAAGAAAGCTTTTCAAAGGCAACTTTTAACCCCCCTCTTTCCAAACAATTTTCTAAAAGATTAAGGACACCTTCCAGAATTCATTGTCATCGGAATGTGCAAGCACGTGACTGTCAGAACCACCCTACCAAAATAGGCAGTCAGATTTTTACGAACTCTTTATGTTGTTACCCAGTGTGTCCGACAACCTTCCATCGCACCCGTAATGAACTTTTTTGCACTGCTTCACATAAGCTTGGGCTTGAAATGGGCGTACGGGGGGAAGCCACTTAATAGCCCAGACTAAAAAGGGTCAATCAGCAGCCAAGATGGTTTAGATCAGCAAGTGCACAGTTTTCCTTATTGGAGAGGATCCAGTTTAACATCCATGGTTCAGTTTTGCATTTTATATTGTAGTGTGCCAAACGTCAGGGCTCTATTGTATTCTCTTCCCTATCCTGTGTATTCGAAAAGGCCAAAGTGATGCCCATCCCCCAGTTGGCTTCCCGTCTGACTGCAAAAAAACTAAAAACACCCTAACTTTGTTAGGAGGATGTCAAGTCTGTGCCAAACTGGAGGGTACAAAGAGATGGAGTCAATTCTTCCTCTCCTCTTGTCTCGTCCCATTCCGCACTTCCTCCTCTTGTCTGTTCTTTGGAGGTGGGAGGCGGAGGAGAAGAGTGGTGTGGAGTGCCCCGATGGCCTGGTCTTCTCTTCCCTCACCTCTGTATGAAAGGATGAAAGGGGAGTCTGTACTCCCCAGATGAAAGCCGAGACCGCTGGTGGCTGCTTATGCGATAGAGCTGTATTATATTATCCATTATGGCTTAAACCTACATTTTGCCACACCACTCCATTTGGTCTCTTACACGACAGGCATTACAATGCAAACACAAACCACAACACGCTTAACACATCAAGGAATATTGGTGCACTGTCCAAAAACAACTTTTTATTTTTTAAAGAAAGATGTATCCTGGCTTTAAGTAGAGCAGAGCGCAAGATTACCGAATGTGGAAGAATATTGATTCGGGTTTCGTCTGATGCCTGTGCTGGTATACTGCGGCTTCCCGAAAGCACACTTAGCGTGACCGGCTCTGAAGCGCACTACGTTTTTATGTAAGTAAGGCGCCACCACAAACTAAGTAATGTTCATAATGTGAATCTGCGACTCATCTCCTTGGCTATACACCCAGTATTGTGTGGCATGCCAACAGATGCCCATCAGCAAAGAGACGCAAACATTGAAGCTTATGGGTTCATCCCAAGTTATCCAGGACAGCTGAGATACACACCTCCAGCTTTCAAGATGGCTGGTGTTTATGCCATCAAAAATTACGCACCAGCAGGGGAAATTAAAGGGCCCGTACCTGTAAATATAAACACTGTGTCGTGTACGAGACCTTAAGCGAGTCCTGCATTTTCACACCCATACCTCATGAGAAAAATAAAACTACAAGTTGAAGAACCATAAGGTTGTCAGAGACAGAACGTGTAACTTGGTAGCTATGTGGGTCTTTTCTACCCGACCCGGCCACATGTCTTGGCATCCAAGTGTACAAACACACATTCTTAGGCCGCTTCTAATTTCAGAGAGTTTAGATGCAACAAGAATCCATGTCCAATATACGCCCCTTCGGGTTGCCCAATTTTAGCTACAGAAAACTAGGCTGCCTCCTCCAAAGTGGTTTTAATTGTTGGATCATAATGACCAGTGTTTTTGGTGCATGGGGCAGGGAGCTTGCCGACTGTGCTTAGACCACAAAGGGCCAAACACAGTATCCACACATCCCAAAGGACAGCACAGTGTTAATCTCACTCACCAAAGTACATGCCAACAGCTCTTTAGGAAGGGCAGACATAGGAGGGCGAGAAAAAAAAAAGGATAAAAAAAAACAAAAAAATGTAACCCGCTTTAAAATAATTTGTATGGCAAACATTGGCTATTCATACCACGCATATCAAGCGATTTCTTAACTCATTAGTGGCCCTGTGCTAGACTTAACAATTTTACCATTTTGGATCGCTCATCCTTCACAGAGAACGGTGCGGTCCCCAAAGAGCCTTCCCTGAAGGCAGTTCATGCATTCTATCCTAGATGCAGGGTGGGTCTTGAGCACAATAGAGAGCCTAGCGGTTCTGTAAAAACTACCTTGCAAACCTCGGTTCTTACAAGAATTTTCAGGAGACTTGTGGCTCATACAAAAGCAGAACTAGAGCAGAATATTCTTACTCCTGTGCCATCTTAGCTTTCCCAGTAGGATTTTCCGAAGAATAAGACGACCAATTAGGAATCTATTTGTTTTTCTATTTTGACATCAGAGTACACTTTAAAACTGTGTTCGGTTCGAACTGAACATTTTAAATTTCTACAACACTTTAACAGTCCAGGAGTCCCTTTCCTTTATACGATTTTAGGATAGTGTGACAGAAAAGCAAATATTGTTCATAAAAACAGAACGCAGATACTTGGGTTTCCTGATATTCTTTAAAAGTTATATAAAAACTGTTAATTTAATATATATATTTCTGAGAATAACCATAATTCAGTTTGTGGCGTGTGCTGTGTAGTCGCTATCAAGTAAATGCATCACGTTCAAGCGTTTTAGAAATGCAAGGGAGGGGTAGGGAGGCCGAGGTAAAGTAAGCTGGCTCTGGCACAGCATGGGCGAGGCTCAGCAAAAGCATGTCAGAGCATGCAGTACAGGCTCCTGTGCTTTTATTTGCTGGAGAGCTTTCAAGGAGGCTGTAGTAGAAATCCCAAAAACCTCTGTTAGTTCAACGTAATTCCCAAATAACAATCTGTGAAGAGGGTAGCAGAGCATGAATGCATATGGAAAGGAAATCTCCAAGTCAATATAAATGGATAGCCCCACACCAAGCCCCACAAGCCAAGCAGAAATGTTTGGGATTGGGTGCATTGCTGAAACAAATGTTTCAGGACATAACTGATCG
The DNA here is from genome assembly GCF_040938575.1 of Ambystoma mexicanum. NCBI lineage: Eukaryota > Metazoa > Chordata > Amphibia > Caudata > Ambystomatidae > Ambystoma > Ambystoma mexicanum. Next base: position 510,360,220 of record NC_090929.1, on the reverse strand, counting down.
TAGCAAGTGGTTGCCAGTTTGGACTGACAGAAACTTTAAACTGGTCAACCTGTTCAACCATTTGATAAGCAAGGATCCCACCCAAGAAGGTTAGGAGCCGGCTAGAATGGGAGGTTGTTTGTGTTATGCATGGTCGGGGTATGTTGGTAATGTGGGCAGGGGGCTGGATGTACGGAGCAGGGATGGCAGAGGGTGTGTAGTACAGAGTAGTGGGTGATACTCTGGGAGGAGCAAGGAGAGTAGGAAAAGGGGTTCCCTTGTAAATTAAGAGACTAGGGAGGGTGTTGGAGGAGCCGGAAAAGGGTATTGGAGTAGGTGCAGGGATTCGTTTTTGAAGGGGACCGGGGGAAGTGGGATGGGGGAGTAGTTGCATATTTCGACCACTGGAGGTTAATCAATATGCAACTGCTCATATTGACCTTTGCCATCTGACATCATACCCGCAGGGCTTCGTCTGCAGGGAAGTAGGGTGGGGGCAAGAGGATTGAGAAGCCCCAGCAAGAACAAAGATGGTTGACCGTTAGTGGCCTAAATCTTATCCCAGGCTACTGAAACTCCACCCTCTGACAGTCTTTGCATAACTTTGAGAGTCTCTGGCCATCAGCACCTTGCTGGAACTGCCTATTGTATCCCGGCAGGCATGTCTTTGAAGCAGGGTCCCAGCCCATCCACTCAAGGGACTTCCTGACCTGGATAAGAGAGGACACCTATTCAAAGAAACATGAAAAAGAAGCTTCCTGATCTTCACTTAGGGATGTCCCAACTGAGTCACATGGGTGCATTAATGCTTTTATTAGAGCATTTTATGAAAGGGGTTTTGATCAGCAAAACATTTCAGAGGCAGAATTACCTTAGTACCGGAAGTCATGTATGCAGACACTGCAACCTATTTGTAAATGGAGCGTTCAGTTATAGTATAGCTCCATGTACGGAGCGTGAAGCGTTTTCCTTAAACTATCATTCAAAACACTCCACTTACTAGTATTTCAGATGACAATATTTTTGATGAAAAAGTAATATCCCAACACAGATCCAGGCAGTCCCGAAAAGGGACCTGCGCTAAATCCTGACAGCCCTGCTTCAAAATAGCGAACACCGACACAGCCATATCAAAAGAGTGCATACGCCTTGGAGGAGCAAGGGAAACTGGAGTTTGCTTTTGTCCCTATGGGATAGGGGAGTGTGTGGAAATGGCAATTTCTAGGTCTCCTTTTATTTGCTATGTAGTAAATGACTTTTAATGGCCCCAATGTATTTCACAACTTCATTTTCCTAAGCATTGGGTGACTTATTTTTCCCAAATGTATTTTCCAGTGTGTCCCCTGCACTGTGTGAATGGCCAAAGAACCAGTTCCATCAGTTGCTCAGTCGCAGTCTGGAACCCCTTTCAAGTCTTCCTCCCACTCGCCCACCCTATAATTAATCTCCCCTTTGACTTGGCATGAAGCCTCTCTGAACCCTGCAAAACCAGTTCCAATTTTTGTGTGCATCTTGGGTGTGCCATTCTGGATAGCCATTTGTCCACACAATGCAATTATCCTGAGTCACCAAGATAGCCCCTGTTCTGGGAACCTCTTCCATTCCCAGGTCCAACAAGTAACCTCCCTGTTGCCCCAACTGCCATGCACTGTATACGTTTATCCCCCATAACCTACAATTAACATCCCCTCTGGGCTCAAACTGCCGAAATACCTGGGAACCACACAGAATAACTGAAAGCGTGTGTCCCACTCTGCATCCCATCTCCCCTGGAAATGACCCTGGCAACACTTGTCCAAACAAATAATTGCCTGGGTGCGAGGCCGGCCCTGCAATGGGTGGGAACAACAGCCTTAGAAGCCTGTGGAGAGAGGACTAGGGGGGGTGGGGTCTCTTTTTCCCTTGGCTGCTGGCAGTGTGGTGTGCGGACGTGGGTTGGGGACAGAGGCTCCAGAGGCCCTTCTGGCAGGTACCCTTCCCCCGGTCTGGGCTTATTCTTCTCCCTGGTTCTCTTCCTCACCAAACCTGCTCTATTTCTCAACCAGTGGGTCTCCTGGCCTCTCTGTCTCTTCCCCTGCTTCTCTCTCCTGGCCTCTCTGGCTCTGTCCCCCTGTGCCCCAGTTGACCCCTGAACCCAGTTGTGTCTGTCCCCCGGTGAGCATCTCTCCCTGTGCGCCTCTGTGCTTCTCTGCGCCAGCCCCCTCTCATTTTCCACCTCACCATCTCAACCAGCACCCCCCTTCTCCAACCTTCCCCTTTCTCCCTTGGTGTCCTGCCCCTCCCCCCTTTGCATCCAAGGGTACTCCCCAGGCCCCGGGTTACATGTCATTGGGTGTGCATAGCTAGTCCATTGTGTCAAATGTATCCTGCTGGCAATGAGTTTACTCCTCTTCCTGTAATAAATCTGTCCCAGGTTTCTACAAAGACTTTGGTGCCTTCATTGTGTTCTGGGAATAGAAATTATAAACATCCTATTGTACTGTATTGGTCATTTATATATAGAGCCCTTTCCCGATTTGTATGGCCTCAATATGCTTTGTGGTTGGAACAACCTTGCGGACCAAAGTCCATGTGTGGGAGATTGTAGGAGTTCATTATTTTAAGATGTGTGATGAGTGGGGCTGTGTATTCTCTGGGAGCGTCTGATTATTAAACAAGACAATGGAAAGACTTCTGCAATCAGAAATGTGTGATGTAACATGGGAATAGGAGTGATTACATGCGGCAAAGACAACCAAACAGATTGGATTATGATTAACAACAAGCTGCCTGCCCAACTGAAGGAGTGCTGAGGTAGGTATCTGGAGATACACTGCCTTGACCAGGAGGGAGATTGAAGCTGGTGGTGGCAGAATGCACCAGAGACCAGGGAGGACCAGATGTCCAACCGATGCTGGTTCAATTCAATAAATCAATTAGCCTGAAGGTAGTAAAAAAAATCCAGCAAATGAGGTTTGCCCTTGAGCCTTTTCTATTCTAAATCCCAGAAGGAGGAGGTTTGGAAGTGCAAGGGGATGCTGGTTCCCAATAGAACAAAGGAACATTTTAAAGTGAAATGCATTTTGCTTACCAAGTGAGATTTCCTTTCGGGAAAAACAATGACTTTGTTGTTCTGTGTGCAAAGTGTCAAACTAGCATTTCTGTGAAATCTAAGCACAGTTTTTTTGTTATTTAGTAAATGGTGTCCTATAAAGGTGAACGCTCAGTTTCCACAAGAATATTTGTCAGCTCAAACTGTGAACTGAGGGCCCATGCTTCATAGCATGGCAGAATGTATTCATTTGCAACCCGTGGATGCTGTAGATATTTAGAAATATTTAAAAATAGGTTTTGGGATGGAAAGGAAGGAAATTTAGAGGAGTCATTTCTATTCCCATAAACACAGTGCAAACGTAAATCCTGTGCAACCCCTCATTCTGAAATTGCACAGTGAGTCACATGTGAAGCGAAAGGGGAGGAGTACTTATATCTGTTCAGTACAATCTGAAAACCATTCTCCCAGGTTGAAATTTGTGTGCATTTAAATCAGTATCACTGCTTCCCTAAGCTGAAACCTGCAGAGGCCAGAGGCAATTCACTGAGAGCTTATTTTAAATGGCACATACTAGCAAACCTCAGCACCATATTTACATGGGAAAGGAGTGTGTGTGGGGGGCAGGGAGGCATGCAACAGTTCCCTGATAACAGCACTTGTTAATATTGGGCAAATCAAATTTCCTGGGTAATATGCGAAAGTGAAACTTTCTATGCAGTTCAACGCCGCCACACGGCGAAGGCCAGAGGAAAAGGCCCATCACCCTCTGTGCAGCTCCGCTGCGAGAGGGAAAGTCTCCGGCACCCAGGATGCATGTGTGCCCCACCACCAGACCATCACAGGCCGCCATTGCAGGCCACGCAGCCTCTATTGAAATCAACACGCTGAAGGAGCTGTGCCTGGGCTCCATGGAAACCTGTTCTGTATCACCAGTTGATTCGCTCAACGCAGCCCACAGCCCCTCTTCCGCTTTAAAGGGAGAGGAGGACAGCCGCCAGGCGAAGCCGCCACACTGCGAAGGCCAGAGGAAAAGGCCCATTACCCTCTCCGCTGCTCGACGGCGCAGATGGCGCCCCAAAGTTGCGCCCTGCTCGCACAAGGTAAGGCCCGCAGCCTCACTACCTGCCTGCCTCACCCCCTCATCAGCTAACCCATTTCAGGCCCCTGCGCACCGCGCCTTGCAAGTACCGTAATGCACGTCTACAGTCGCGCACCCACCCCCTTCTCCTCAATACCTACACACCGGGTCTGGGTCATCGTAATGGGAGGATAGGCTTGAGATGCCAGCCTCTCCCCTACTCGCGCCCCGCCACCAAGGCCAACTTGAACCACAGGGCTGCCAACTACACTGCAGCCACGCCACGTCAGTCTCGTCATGTGTACAACCCTGACACCAATTCCAGGGTCACCACGAACATCATGCCCAACCACAGCATCTATCTGGCACCACCCAGCCCTAACCCTTGTGCCAGCACCTTGCTCCCCACTCACACTGTTGCCCTACCCACAACTGCTGACACTGTCAAGCCTATTGCTAAGCACAATGCCGCTCCCTTGTCCATTGCTCATAATGCTATGCCTAAAGTTGCTCCGTTGCCTACTGCACATGTGGCTGCTCCCGCAACTACTGTTGTCAATGCTATGTACTATGATGTTCCTATGCCTACCGCACATGTGGATGTTCCCTTGTTTACTGCTGATAAAGATCTGTCTATTGGATGTAATGACTTGCCCAATGTTGTTACCATGCTCAATGCCCATGCCAATGCCCCCTTGATCATCTCATCTGGGGCCCCATCCACGTCCACCAGCCCACTTCCTCCTAAGCACCCTACTCCCTACACACTCCTGCGCCATGCTTAATGCACTTTCAGTGCCTGCCCACGCCCTTGACATTAATGACCTGCTCATCAAGGACAACCTTGACCTCATCCTCACTGAAACATGGCTCACCGAGAGCTCAGGCCCAGCACTTTCGCTGGGTATTCCATCTGGATACTCCATCCTTAGGAAAGACCGCACCTCCCACAGAGGTGGAGGCGTCATCCTCATCGCTAGGGAAACTCCTGCCATCAGAGTAATCGATGGACTACTTGACAACAACAGCGACTACCTCCCACTAAAAATCAACGTCTCTCCTAACTGCACCACAACTATGCACATCGTGTATAGACCCCCAGGCCCAAGCCTAGACTTCCACGACACTCTCATCCCTGCTCTCTCCAACATCATCAAAAAAGACATCAGAGGTTATACTTCTGGGCGATCTCAACATAGGACTCAATGACCCTAAGGACTCCCATGCCAAATCCCTCAAGGCACTATCCAACCTCGGCTTCACGCAATCTATATCTAACCCCACAAACATCAAAGGTCGCACCCTTGACTGGATCAGCCACAACTGCTCCCTTCTCATCACCATAAACACCCCATCCCCTGGTCCGACCACCACTACATCCAATTCAACCTTGGAACCAAAAAAGTTGCCCTCTCACCCCCTCCACCCCCACCGTGCCCGGCCACCTACACAAGGAGTTCACGTCTACTCACAGCAGAGAATCTAGCACCCTACCTTCTTCACTCTGCCCTACAGGCCCCATCCTCCAACAACACCGAAACATTAGCCAACACTTTCAGGGAAGTCATCACGTCAGCCGTGGACGCCATCGCCCCTCTGACCCTCAAAAAAGCCAAAAAGGCCAAAGATACCAATGCTTGGTTCACTATAGAACTCCTTGACCAACGTGCCCTAAAGAGGACTGCCCTCTCCGCATGGAAAGCCAACCCCTCTGAAGCCACCAAACAAAAGTTCAAAGTCATCTCCAAATCCTATAAAACAAACATTACCACAGCCAAAGCTGCCTCCTTTAACGTCAGGATCACTGATGCCAAGTCGGGATCCAAGGAACTATTCACCATCTTTAGGGAATTGGAAAAACCACCTGCTTCCCCCCTCCTCAGTCCTCAAGGACGCCAATTGGTGTAATAGTATCCAATCTGCCATGTTATAGAAGCTCAACACTCTCCAAACCAAAATTTGCAGACACCAAAAAGCCCTCTCCAACCTAATAGCCAATCTGCACGCCAAACCTCCCAACATGACCACCCCCTCCCCGCTATTTGATTTCAAAGATGTCTCGGAGGTAGAGGTCACTGCCCTGCTCAACAGGACTCGGCACGCATCCTGGCCCCATTCCGTACTGCCTTTAGCAACTCCTCCTTCCAGTCAGGCCACGTCCCGTCTGGACTTAAGGAAGCTTGGGTACGCCCACTCCTTAAAAAACCCTTGCTCAACCCAACGGTCCCTGGGAACTACAGACCCATCACCACTGTTCCGTTCCTGCTCAAAATACTGGACAAAGCAGCCTACCTGCAAGTCCAAAAATTCCTGGAAGACAACCGTCTCCTCGGCCTGCGGCAATCCGGGTTCCGCCCATGACACGGCACCAAGGCGGCCCTCCTTGATCTAAAGAACCAAATGGACGATCTCAGAGACAAAGGCAAACCTGCGCTCCTATTGCTCCTGGGTCTTTCCGCCGTCTTTGATTTGGTGGACCACAACACCCTGTGCCAATTTCTCCATGCTCTCCACCAAAGCATGTCAATGGATCACCCCCTTTCTCCAAGAAAGAGCCATGAAGGTCTTCTCTGACTCAGCAGCCGCCTCTCCCAGCCTCATCACCTGCGGTGTCCCTCAGGGCTCTTGTATCGCGCCCACGCTTTACAACCTCTTCACAAGACCCTTGTTCAACATCCTCGACTCCCTTGGCATTTCATATACCAACTACGCGGATGACACAGGTCCTTATCCCACTTAACAGATTACGTAGCTGACACCAAAACCCTCACCTCCATCTGCTCCCCCATACAATCCTGGATGGCAGAGAATTGGCTCTGCCTTAACAGTGATAAAACTGAACTACTCCTCATAGGCTCCCCAGTGACGCTGGGCAACCTCGGAGATCAATACACCTCCTTCACCATCGATAACATCCCCATTAAGGTCTCCAACTACGTGAAGACGCTCTGAGTCTACCTGGATTCCAACCTATCCATGGACAGACAGGTGAATGCTATCGCCGCCTCCTCAGCGTACTACTCTAAAGTCCTCAACCCCGCCAGGCCCTTCCTGACCCCCCATAACTGCCTCACCATTGCTAGGGCAATTATCGGGTCCAGGCTAGACTATTTAATGCCCTCCTCGTTGGGACCTCCAACAAAAACATTGTCAAATTGCAGCTAGTCCAGAACAACATTCTGAGAGCAGCCACAAGTACCGCCAGAAGAGACCATCTCTCTCAAATCAGGAGGCAGGCCCACTGGCTCCCAGTCAAACAGAGAATTGTCTTTAAGACCCTTGCTATCACCCACAAATGCCTGCATGACCTTGCCCCTCCCTACCTAACACACAGAATCACCAAGCACACGGCCACAAGACCCTGACGGTCACACTATGTCAATACAATTGTCACGCCCACCACGCGTAAAGTGCGCGCTGGTGGCTCCAGCTTCCCCACCCAAGCTGGCACGCACTGGAACGCACTGCCACCTCATCTCACACTGATTGAGTCACACCTAGCCTTTCGTAAGGCTATCAAAACTAGGCTCTTTGTCTAAAAGGCCTCCCAATGTGATTCTCCTTATGCAGTATTCCTGCTTCTGCATACCTCTGTATATCTATGTGTATATCACTGTATACCTCTGTATATTTATGTGTAAATAGGAGACCTATGGTCATCCACTCACTAACCACAAGTTCCTCTCACGTTCCGTAACAGCGCCTCAATGCCTTTTGGCTGCAAGTGCGCTTAACAAAAGCAATAAATAAATATGCTCCAATATACTAGAGAATCTAAAACGCTTCTGCTGCCTCGATTGCAATGTGGCACATTTAAACCCATAGGCCCTTAAGTGACAGAGTTACAATTAGAATGTTTTTGTTATTCAGACCTCCGTTCATATACAGAATGGACTATGGAAATCAATGCTTGGGTGTGAGAAATAGTGAGACAAATGCAGGAAGATCGTTTTCGTTAACAAGCTGCATGTGATTGTGTATCATTGTGGCGACTTCCCCTCCATAAAGCTGTGGATTACCCTTGCCTTCATTGCACCTTAAATAATAAAACAAAAGATGGACTCCAATATTAGCCTGTTTCTTCTCTTGGAATTGTGGGGTGTGATTGTGTGTCAAGGGGCATTCTATCAGTTATGCCCACTTGATATAGAAGACACGTATTAATCAAAATATGTTACAACAGGAGCGTTAGTTTATAAATTAAAGCAACATTTTTCAAGCATCGACTGACTGCATCATCCGTATCCTTGAAGAAAAGGAAGTATTATAATTTACAGCATGTTACCCTGAAAATGAAATCGGCATTCACACAGCCAAACAAAATGATCAAAACGTGCAGTGGTGTTCAAAGGCACCCTAGAAAAGATGGGTTGATATGCACTCAATTGGGGAAAAGACCGCCCACTGCCTCCAAGGCAGCGCTCAAATGCTGCAAGGGGGATTTACAGATCGAAGACAACCAGAAGAAGCTCATCTACCTTAAGTAACCATTATTACTTCTGAAACCTCCCCAGAGCTTGAGGATAATGCCAGACAACCAATTACAGTCTGAGCCCTCAAAGCTCCTTTCCATGCCTTCAGTGCCACGTGCTCCAAGCACCTGACGCAGCACTTAAGAGGAGCCAAGGAAAAACTATTCTGTTCAATCCTTCCCGAAGGCAGCTACAATTATTCGTTTTTCTACTGTCACAGGACTCTACAGAAACCATTTCACAGTATCCTCGAATGGATAGCTTGTCTAAACACGTGCCAACGTGGTCTGCATCGTAAGGGATGAGATTACAATAAACCAAAAATGATACCATCATTCAGCTAGCGGCTTCCCAAACACTGAAGCACCAGCAACAATGTTAACTATTCCCGATAATAGTTTAAGCAAATACGGAAATACCCTCGCCATCAGATTTCCACATTTGAAAAGATGAAGCAGCACACACGTTGGTGAAGCTTGAACAATGAATCTTCAAAGAAAAAGAAAAAAAAAAGTCTCCGAACTGGCATTTTCCATCCCAACGAAGTTGAAACTTGAATGTGTAGAATTTTCACCCATTTGCACAAACCTGATACACATCACAATTGTGATGTTTCATGTAGTCTCACCAAAAAGACGACGGGCTTTTTGATTCTCAAGTTTGAATTTATGTCGCCTTTCGAGTAACCGCATTCACCTGTGACCATGAACGTGATTCAGCACTTGCCAGTGGTAAATAAATAGTCTGCCCATTTCACAAATCCATGCCAAGGAACTAGGACTTGGTGACAGAAAGAAGTCTAGAAGAAAAACAATGTAGGCAATTTTTATCTGGCAGTATAACCTCACATACTTTTTCATTGCTGATGAAAGGCTGCGACTTGCATGAGACACAGAAATGTAACTGTCACCTATTTAAAGACACAGTGCAGCAAAGTCAAGGCAGGAGGTTGTACAGTGTATACGCAGAGGTGGGTGGAGAACGTGTACACCACTACAGAAGTGCTCGATCTCTGAACAATAATACAGGGGCCTTAATGCTGGCTTGGCTGAGTTGAAATGCTGTGGCAGACCAATGAACAACTGTACCAATCATGCCATCTTTTTTAGCTGCCCCAATGGCGCACACCAAAGCATACTGTCCAAATTCCTATTTATTCTGCTGCTGGCGAAGGGCCGATGTCTGAACTCAGCTTTGCAGAAATCTCATTATGTTGTGGCAGAAGGCCTCAAAATGTGCATTCGCCAAAAGAGCTGTGTGCAGGTGGTGAACTGAGAGGGCGAGTGACTTTTTATGCTGGGATAGTAGGTTGCAACTTACATTTTGTGTACCCCTTGTGTCAGGTTTTAATGCAAATCAGCCTGTTGCTTTTAAAGGCTCTCCAAGGGTATAAACACCCCAGATTCCAATTTCTCTTGCTTTTGGGTTAATGTTTATGGAGCCAATTCATTTTGGGTTTCAAGCCCATACCCTCTATTCTTGGCCTGAACACGGCCATGGAACAACCCAGAGTAACTCAGCGACCACCTAAGTGGGGCCCTGTTGCCACAACAATGCAGGAATCCTCAAATGTTTGCTACCATGGTACAAGGACTGCTCAGGCAGCAGTCTCATGGCTGCCTCCTTCGTAAGGAACCTGCATACTGAAGGCCACATTAACATGTTAGTCTTCAGGTTGACCCATTTACTCCTACAACAGAAAAGGCTATTTGGATTGAGGAGCCTTGAGTGCTGCTCTTCGGGCACACTGGTGCTTACATTATTGGCTTGCATCCTAAAGGATCCTCTCGGTCTCAGACACTTACTTTTTGGGGCTATACATAAAATGTTCACTATTAATTCTGTCAATCCCGCGCCCTTGACTTTTGTTACGAACAGCATTCACCTCTCACACTGCCTCTCTTGGATTAGGCAGACTTTGAGTTAGATGGCAGCATCAGCATTACGATTCAGGAATTTACTTAGACTGGGCAGGTATTTTAAGCAGAAAATCACATTTGTGAGCCCATAATGCACCCAGCACTAATTGTAATACTCCAAAACTGCCCTGGAATCACTCTGCATGTATTAGCATAGCACATACACTTTGCATGGCCCTTTTAGAAGATTGTTCTTATATAAAAGACAAACACACATCCATAATATTCATTGATTTATATCGTGGCTGTGGGCAATAGGCATAGAGGTGAACAGAATAAAATCCAAACCAGCGCAAAGTCAAGACATAATAAGCCAGACCTGGGAGACAAACGACCAGAAATTAAGCTGGGCCCAAAAGGATCAAGAAAACAGGATTTATTTTAAAAAAAAAAGGAGTCTTTTAAGAGCTCTTTTGAATAATGGTAGTCAGCGTGTTGTCTGTAGGTCGGTGGTAGGGGAGACAGACCATTCCATACGCTTTAGTCAAAGGACAACTTGCCCACTCTTTCAAGAATGATTGGAGGTGTTCTCAACAGGCAAGTATTATTAGAGCACAAAGTGCGTACGAGGATTGAACAAAAAGTCTAGACTTAAAGTACAAATGACTAATGCCATACACGTATTTATGAGTAACGGTGGGTGGCAATTCGGAACACCAAGCTTTCCTTCACCGGAAGCCAGTGCAAAGCGCAACAAGCTTCGGTCACGTGATCTGTGCGCTTCAAGTGATTAATGACTCTAACGGCGCCATTTTACAGTGCCTGAAGCTTACCAATATTACACAAGTGAAAACCATGTAGAAGACTACCACAGTAGTCGATCTTGGCACCCACAATGGCATGTGCGAGTGCTGCACAGTTCTCCTTAGACATAAAAGGGTGTACGCGACAAAGCAGCTTTAGGTAGTAGGAGGAAAAAGATACTATCCAATTTGTTTGAGCCTTCATAGAAAGAGTGGCATCAAGGTATACCACCTATGGTTTTAACATGATCTACCACAGGTATGGTACAACCACAACTTCTTATATTCTTGAGGGAGTTTGCAGTCTCTGCTGAGTGCCTACAATCAGTAGTTCGCTCTTAAAGTCGTTTAAGACCAGTCCATTAAATGCCATCCAACCCTGAATAGAGTTGTAGATTTCATTAATGTTGGTAGAATACAGCCTTTATAAATTCCCAGTGATATGTAACAGGATCTGCGTATCATCAGCATAGTTGGTATAGAATACACCAAGACTATCCAAGAAGTCAAAGAGACTTCGTCAAAGAGAAGCTTAGCGAAAAGATTATAAAGGGTAGGCGATAAACAAGAGCCCTGGGGTACTCGGCACACAAGATCAACTGGGGTGGCTACCACATTCACTAAAAACTCTTGCAGACCTACCAGATAGAAAGGAGTAAACCCAACTTATTAGCTGGTAGGTGAGTTTTGGATTGAAGTCTCAATCCACCAAGTCAAAAGCCGCTGACAGATCCAAAAGCATGTGAAGTGCCATAGCACCCTTCTCTATGATCTGAAGCTTATTGGATTTCAGATCTAAAAGGGCGGGGTTCAGTACTGTGCGCATTTCTGAATCTGGATTGTCTGCAGACCAGTAGATTATATGTCTCTAGGTTCTTCTGTAGCTGTAAGTATGCCACATTGTCAATGATCTTTAACAAGAATGGAACATTTGTTATAGGCCTATAGTTGGTTGCTAGGCCAGGATTCAGAATAGGCTTCTTTTAAAAAAAGGAATTACCCAAGCTTTTTTAATGGATGTAGACACAGATACAGAGGCAAAGGAAACACTATGGTGGTGATAGGTGCAGTACAAAAGTACAGTAGCCAAAACACTGTTGTGGACCCACATGGGCACAGAGGGAGTATATACAGAAGGTTGTTCCAGCGTATGGTATTTGAATTTAGAATAGTACCCAAGTGTGGATGGCCTCAAAACAGCAGGATGAAAACGTACACTGCAACAGTACGGTGTTCAAATACAGCTTAGCCCAGGTTTTAATTTCGTTCATGCTGGTTACTTTTATATTCTATAAAAAGCTTTTATTTCTTTTTTTAGCTGGCTACATTCATTTTTCATTTGTATTTGAAAAACACAATTTTTTAAAAAGGTGGTACTGTTACTTTACCACGAGAACAATAAACAAAGTACATATACCAAACAACCTTAAAATCATCCTCCAGAATACAAGTTGAAACTAGCGGATGCATTTTCTACTTTTAAATCAACAGAAAGCATGCAAGGAAGGACACAAGTATGTCCATACTCTGCATGGAACCGCCCAACACGTTTTAATCAATAACTCAATCCAACAGCAGCTATTCTACAACCGTTTTAGAAAATATATATATATATAAAAAATGAACATCTTAAGGAGATGGTGAATAAAAGGAACAAAAAAAAAAGAAAACAGCTCCTTCTGCACATCAGTGGGTTACTTCCTCGACCTGGCTGACAAGTATTCAAACAGGCATGCTTGCCCTCTTCAGTTGCACAAAACGAGCTCATTCCCCCCCCCAAAAACAAAGAGCCAGCTTCTTAAGTGCCATCAGCATGCGCCTAATTGGATCCATCTTGTGCTTAATCTCTGTAAAGAGCGCCACGTGTGGCTTTGAGGGCTGCCTTCAGAGGGGATTGGATTGCAATGAGAGGGCAGATGGGCTCAAAGAAGATTAAAAAACCTTCATTAGAATCTAAACCTACCTCCCAAATACCGGCGGTCCCTGCAAACCTGACTTCTTCCATCAGGCCAAGGCAAATGCATTGAAATCGAGAAAGAAGTAAAACGCCTCACTTTTCATGTACTACTCAAATGATATTCAGGAATCTGAGAATACCAACCATGCAAGCGCCTTGTGGTTGTTTGTAAGCACATCACATCTTTGCAGAAGCATGAGAGCAACTTGTGAATTTGGTTCAAATATGGCTTTGGCATTGAAAAATTTGGCTCATGTGCAAACTTTACGCACCTTAGTAACTCCAGGTCTCTTGTTTGACACTCTTTTGTAGCCACAACTCGCTGGAATGCTCGAGTCCCTCCAAAATACGATAGCCATTAGCTTTTTAAATACATTTGAAAATCGCAATAAATGACCACAAAAGTGTTCGAAGAGTCCAAAAGAAAACGAAGATCTACTAGTGGTGGTCGCTTTCAAAAGGGTACAGTTTCGTTTGGGGGGGATCAAAGTTTGACAACCAAATACAAATAATCCCTTCATTTGAAACACAGACGGTGATCAAGTGGGCCAGTTAGGTCGGTTAATCCTCATCTGCTGCTGATGGCTTTATTGCTTTGCAAGAGATCATATAAATTGTGATCGTATTGGGACACCGAGAAAGACCTACCTGCTACAAACATGATTTGCCTCAATTTAGCTATAAACACTAAGTCGCAGGGTAGAGGTTACCATTGCAAGAAACAAAGTGTCCACTACACAGTTAAGATCCCTGAACAACCAACATCTAATGTGGTCCTCCTATGCACCATGGACACAGCAAAGTGGCTCTCCTGGGTGGCTAGCGGTAGGAGAGGCCTACCCTTGGTGTGTGAACATATCGTAGGCAAACTACAAACTAGTAAGCAGAGGTACAGTATTACCCTTTCATTTCATCCCCAGTCTCGTCTGTGTCATCGACTCTACGAATGCCCCCACCTGCTCCTACTGAGGTAGCAACCATGGGAAATAATCAGATTCCATAGCATATCACTCAGCCTACGTGTTTGGTCAACTGTGATTACTACTAAAGAAAAGTATCGTCTGGCTCGGTTCTTGGCTCAGTGGGTTTAGCAGAAAATGATTCATGCCAACTCTTACCAAGTACCAAGGCCTACAGCACCCTCCATGGTCTCTAGAGAAACATGGATTTTGGGGGCCCTTTATTCCACCATAAATGTGTTCTCTGTTAAGCATTTTGTCGTGGCCGTGCAACACCAAATCTCATCCACTCTCCACTGTGCATGTACCAGGAAATATGGTTTAAAAAAATAATAAAATGCAAAATCGGACTGCAACATAACTCAATCTTTCGTGGTGCATATAAAGTAGTGCCAAAATACATGCAGTTTAGTAACAAAAACAACTGTTTTACTGCCAACCGCATTTTTTAGAGCCATCTTTGCAGGGAAAAGAAGAAAGCCATTACTGGTGCACCATACCAAAAAAAAAAAAAAAAACACGAGAAGAACGGCAGGCCTTTACCTGGATACAGATGTATCGAGACCCTGTCGAAGGTAAAGCAGACCATGGTTTGTGAGTTAAGAGGAAAACGGGGGGAAAAGGAAGGAGAGGTGAGGATAGTGGAAGCATGAGACAAGGAAATGAACAAACAGGAAAGGGACAATGGGTTTCAGGAGCAGGGGGTGGGTGGGCTGTACGATTGTGGCAGTAAGGGTGTGTTTTTTATCACTGGTTGTGAACCAAACACATGTTTGTTGGGAAGAGGGGGGGGGAATACAACCCACCCACGATGCAAAGCCATTTTCTTCGAGGGCCACTTTCTAGTACACTGACTGCATCGTACTGTAATTATTATGTAGGCAGATGGGGTCAAAAAAGAAAAAGCGGGACGAAAACACTCGTGACTTGTTTTAGTGCACTATTTAACTAACATGTCGACATGATCACATGGAACTGTGCTTTCCCTACTCTTCCGAGATATCGAAACGGCTACCGCTTTAGCCTGTGCTAACAGGCACTGGCTCCCAGCTTCCTTGTGTTATTTCGAGATTCAAGGGGAAATGTATTTCCTAAAGCGATTTATCTGCGATGAGAGGATTTAAGTGGCCCAAAGCAGAGATTAAAACCCAGAAAGGACAGTCTTTGCAGGGTACACAGCCACTGCAAAAACCTCTTTCTAAAGCAGACGAGGCATAGTTGCTCTCAGCAGCCACAGAGACAGCTAAGCATCTCAAATTTGATCCTAAAGGTCAGATATGCCACAACCCTCCATCCGCTAAACACCAGAGGAAACAGACGATGTCCTGGCTTGCACCCATAGCAAACAGTCCCTAGAACAGCACCCCACAAGAGCCTCATGAAGCCTGCAATGAACTTCCACAGTGTCCACAATGCTCTGCCATGGGTGCAACTACATTCTCATAGCCCCACCAAGCAGGTAACCCCATAACCTGAAGAAATGCCCACAAGGATATAAATATCCAGCAGTGCAAAACTGCTATTGCTCGGAGTGTCAGTTCCTCAGTGGATAGCTCACGAGGGCCAGCAGGTCATGTGCAAAGTTTGAAGAAAAAAAAAAAAAAAAAAAAAAAGCGCAGCATTAAATTGGATATCATCACCGGTTACAACAGTGCTTAGAAAAAAAAATGGACATGAAGTGCCATGCAAGAACACTATTTTAGTATTATTCCAGTGTAAAAAAAGGCTTTGTGAATGTGCGCTGCTTACTGCAAATAAAGGGCGGACCAGTTGGCGGGAGGGAGCAGGGCTTGGATGCGTTGAAAGGGTAATTAATAACCGATTGGTGCTTCCTCATTATACCATTTAATTTCCACCCATAAAAAAGGGAAGGCTTTTCACCCTCATCTAAACCCTGTATTTCGTTTCACCCATCCCACACGCTCACCTGTTTAACGACTGTAAATCCTATCTGAATCTTGTCCAATGGGATTAGGGACCACTGTCAGCAAATATGGTGCCTCATCAGCAGTGTGCCCTGCTCCTTCGGATCCAACATGCAGCCAATAGATATTTATTTCCTTTTGGTGTATTATCCAACATTTAACTTTCATTTTCAGACAGAAATAGTAAGGCGCTTGCAGTTTCCAGTTACAAATTAGGGAATTTGCAGGATGGATTGCGGGGGTGGGGGGAAGGTAGGGGGGACTGTAAGGTTTAACGTATACCTATAAACCTGTAACTATTGTTCTCCAGCAGGGGTCTGACATGGAATCACATGCTCATGAAAGTTCCCTGTCAGACTGGGAATCCTCGGTAAAAGAACAAACAGTTTCACTTTCCCCTTAAAAATTGTATTTCTCTTCTAAACCAATCACTGTCCTCTGGGTCATACTACCCCCATCCAATGACAGTCCTCTCCCCAAGTCCCGCCTCTAGCAGCCATCTTCAGATTTGGTAAGCACGTAAGTGGCAGTATGACCAAGAAGAGCCGCAAAGGGGCCAGAGAGAGGGTCTGCATGTGAATCCATGCCAGACCCATGCTGGAGAACAATAGTTGCAGGTAAGGAACTTAAAACCTCTCCAGCATGAGGTCTGGCATGGATTCACATGCTCATGAATAACAAATACACAGCAGTACAACATACACAACCACTAGAGGTGGCAACGCTCAACAGAAGCAATTAAAACGTACCACTGGTACAGACTCCCCTCAAGCACACAGGTTGCGCAGCACTGCCTGGCCGATTCTGGACTCATCCATGGAATCCCAGTCTACGCAGTAGAACTTTGTGAAGGTGTGCGTGACCTCCACATTGCAGCCCTGCAGATGTCAAGCAGGGGCACACCAGAAAGGAACGCAGTAGAACAGGGACACACCATAAAGGAACGCCGTTGTTGCAGCAATTGCTCTGGTGGAATGGGCTCTCGGCTGGCCCAGTCAGGAGGCCGGTTCGCCAGCCGATGACAGCATATGATGCAGCCAGAGAGCCACCTTGAAATGAAAGCCTTGGACCCTACCATGGTTCCCAGGACCAACTTTACAAACAATTGGGAAATCTTCATAAACTCTTTGTGCACGTCATGCAGAACTTCAAGGCACGAGCAACGTCCAGCGAGTTCAAGGCCATCTCCACCGGCAACAAAGTTTTCGGAAGAAAACAGGGCAACACTAAAGACGCGTGGAGGTGAAATTTTGATGGAACCTTCGGCATGAAAGAGGGATGTGTATGCAGTACCAACCTCGATCCGTGGAAAGTCCGATACAGTTTTTTGCAGGATAGGGCCTGGATCTCACCCACCCGTCTGGCAGAGGTGATGGCCACAAGGAAAGCAGTTTTCCACGAGAGAAACTTGAATGGGGCTTGATGCATAGGTTCAAAAGGCACCCCCACGAGCCTCGTCAGAACCACGTTGAGTTCCCATGCAGGGGCAGGAGCTTTCATCGGCGGGAAAGTTCGGAACAGCGCCTTGAGAAACTCCTTGACTAGTCTGGGGGACCACAGCGAGGATCTTCTTGGGGGATCTGGTGTAACGTGAGATGGCCACCAGGTGTACCTTAATGGATGCGTAAGCCAGTCCAGCTTTAGCCAAAGACAGCAAGTATGGAAGGATCTGTGGAGCCGTGACCCTCAGGAGGGGTATTCGTCTCTGACCGGCACCACATTGCAAAAGGCTTCCACTTATGGCCGTAACAGTCGATAACGCCCTGGCTTTGGTGAGGACTTCCCTGCAGTCCACTGGCAACTCATAACGTCTATACTCCACGGTTGTAGGAGCCATGCCTTCAGGTTCAGCGATCCTGGGTTGTGATGAAGGAATGCGCCTCCATCTCTGGTGAGCAGGTCCGGAAGTACTGGCAACTTGACTGGAGGCAACACCGATAGGCCGAGTAGGTCTGAAAACCAAATCTGCCGCAGCCACACCGGGGAAATGAGTATCATCTTGCATCAACACTGTATGAGTTGATGACACGTAGCAGGAGAGTGAACGGGGAAATGTATACAGAAACAAACCATGTCATCCAAGCTCCCCGGTTGATCGGGTCTGCTGATAAACTTCTGCCATTTGGAGTTCACAGTGGCAAAAAGGTCAATCGGGGTCTACCCCATTTGACGAATAGGCGGTTCACCTGATCCTGACGAAGTTCCCACTTGTGGCAGGAGCGCAGCTCCCTGCCGAGGGAGTCTGCAAAGGTGTTGTTGATGCCTGCTAGGTGGAGAGGGACAAGGAATATCACCTGTCCAATGGCCTAGTGCCACAAGTCCTGAGTTTCCTTAGAGAGTGCTGGAGACTGAGTTCCCCCTTGCTTCCTGATGTAGAACATGGTGTTGTCTGAAGATTCTCACCACCTTGCCCTTCAGAGACGAAAGGAAAGGCTAGAGGGACCAGAACACTGCCTGAAGCTCCAGGATGTTAATGTGCAGATCCTTCTCCTCTGGAAGGCACAGACCTTGGCGCGTAAATGTCTGGTGTGACAGCAGTCAGACGTCTCCTTCGTGTGCTCAGCCATCTCCCGATACCGGCACGTACCAGTCCTTGCAGATGCAGATGGCCCGCCACGGCGGCCAGATATTTTGTAAACACACTCAGGGCCGACTTCGAGCTGCATGGTAGGGCCTTGAACTGGTAGTGTTGGCCTTGCACCACGAACCATACAAACTTTATGTTTCTTGCGAATGGGAAAAGTACGCGTCCTCCAGGTCCAATTATGTCAAGAAATCCTTCTTTCAGTTGGCCGAGCACGTTTTGCAACATGACCATCCTGAATTTTTGGGATTTCAGGTACTTGTTCAGACGGTGCAGGTCCAGGATGGGTCTCCAACCCCCAGTCTTCTTTCTTACTAGAAAGTATCTGGAATAGAATCAGAGCCCCAGAGCCGTTGGGAAACGAGCTCCATCGCCCCTTTACGTAGCATGGCTTGCACTTCTTCGAGGAGCTGAGGGATGTGAAGCTCCTGACGAGGGAACCGGTGTAATACGTGGGCACCTGCGTTCAAGCTCCAATGTGTGCCCCTGGGTGAGAGCATCCAGCACCCATCGGTGGTTATCTTCCACTTGCTGAAGAACCTTGTCAGCTGGCCTCCCACCAGGTTGCACGAGTGAGGGCCAAAGACGCGGCCGGTTCAGGCTTGCTTGGGCACCAGTGCCCAGCCCTGCAGATGATGGTGACCTCTGCAACCGTAGGCGTGGGAGCGGTCATTGTAGGCTTCCTGCGTTTAGGATCGGGGAGGCTGCCTGTAAAACGTGGATAATCCTTTGATTATCTGCTCGATTTTCCCAAGGAAAAGACGAGCGATGCTGCTGAAGAGTGCCCAGGGAGCGCAGCGTCTCCGTTTTAATGGCCTGGAGGGACTTGTCGACCGCCTTTCCAAACAGATATTCAGCGAAGAGCATGTCCAGCACCTTCAATTGGACGTCCCGACAGAAGTTAGTAGTCTTCAATCATCCTTGCCAACAAGGCCGACTCAGTTTCTCATTTGCCGGAAACCTGTGTCAGCAATGTCCACTAATGTCTAATGGCATGGTTCAACTCGCTTCGCTTACCCTTCCTGAAAGAAGGCGCGTGCTTCCATCTTTTTGTCGTCTAGAAGGAACAGGATCGGGCCCAGCTTGTATCACAGCTCTGTTGTACCTGGCCAGGATAGCCAGGGCATCGGCCGACTTGATTGTGGATGCCGCTGTGTAAATTACTTTCTTCCCCCATGGCCTCCATCCGCTTTCCCTCGCTGTCCGGGGAACCGATGAGGCCAGGTTAGCCAAATATTTCCCTGTTGCAGAAAAGGCAGCGACATGATAGTCTTCCTCTTGGACTCTTGCCTCTGATACAAGAAACCCATCCTTCCTGGTTTCCTCAGGCACCAGCTGGAACAGTTCAGAAGCCCTGGAGATCATGTATTGGAATGATCCCATCTCATCCAGTGGAGAGACTATGAGGAGCGTCCAAATGCGGTGACTCATCCTCTGCTGCAAAACCCTCGTCTTAGTCGGTACCCGTGGCTGTATCCGAACCAGTACCAGTCTCCGGGTCCGCTGGGGCCCAACGTGGTGTAGGAGGTTGATGTGGGGGCTTTGGATGATGCTTTCTCTTTTTATACAGAGGCTGATCAGCAGCCTGCGGCACTACAGGAGCCGGTGCTGGGGGCAACCTCTGCTGAATCTCTGACACTAAGGTGTGGAGAGTTGACAGATTGTCCACGGAAATGTCCCTTAGTTGAGGATGTAACGAAGGCGCACTAGGTCCTGCGCCGTCGTCTTCGCAGTCTTCCTTGTGGACTGTATGAACGGACTCTTGGTCGTCGTCCAAGGATTAGACATCCACTGGTTGAACACCAACCCCGGAGGGCTGTTTCTGGGCCTCTTTACCCCCCCCCCCTCATTTTCCCCCCGGAGGGCTTTGGACTGGAACCTGGACTGGTGTCTTTTCCCCCTCCAGTGGTGCTTGCAGCCTTCGCTGATGCCTGTGCGCCCGTTTCGCGGCGATAGGGATTCCGTCTGTACTGTGGGAGCCACCCTTGTTGGATCGGTTCCCACAGCCGCTGTGGCTGTCACAGCAGATGTCGACAAAGTGGTTGACGAGGACTTTGGCTGCACCGGTTGAGCCTGCTTGGGCTGCGAGGATCTCTTCTCATCCTCCGCCCTGGGCTTATCCGTTTTCTCCCATAACTTGGCCGGGGTGGACGATTTCCTCTTTGAAGAGGAGTTCAATGGTAGGCTGGCTACAGAGGCGAGCAGCGATTGTGGTCTATCCAAACTGGGAACCACATCAGCGGCGAACCCAGTGGACTCTGACTTGCAGCTCTTGGCCTCATCCTCGACCCCCATGGGTGGGACGACCTCAAAGGACTTGGATCTCTTAGCAGAGGGAGACCGCTCTTCAGACTGGCCAGTCCTGGATGAGGTACGACCCCGCTCGGAGCACAGAGCAAAGGCCTTGTTCGCGTTGAGTCATGCCGGTCTTTCATCGTCTTCTTAGAGAAGCCCAGGCATATCTCGCACTCCACCTTCTTCTGGTCAGAGTGCAGGCAGTAAAAACATTGCAGATGTTGGTCCTCCACAAAGACATTCCGTAGCCCGCATTTGGTGCAGGGCCTGAAGAGGGGCCTTCACTCCTTCCTCAGTCTTTGTGAGAGGGCACAAAGTAGGCACAGGACGGCCATCCAGAAACTTCGATGAATCTTCGCCCTGGAGGGGTGTGAAACTTCACTGACAACAGATCGCAGTTGTGGGAGGGGGGGGGGGGGGAAGAGGAGAGAGCACACAGGCTCTTGGAAACAAAAACAAAAAAAAAACGAATATTTTCAGCAAAAAACATACAATAGCTCAGCTCAGAGAGCAACTCGAGGACTCCCACACTGAAGCGTGCAGTAAAAATCTGAAGATGGCTGCCAGAGGTGGGGCTCAGGGAGAGGACAGTCATTGGATGGGGCAGTATGACACAGAGGACAGCGATTGGTTTAGAGAAGAAATACAGTTTTTAAAAGCGCAACTGAAGAAGATTCCCAGCCTGATGACGAGGAATATTTATGATCATGTGAATCCATGCCAGACCCCATGCTGGAGAAGACTCACATTTGCATTCATGGATTAACGACGAAACTGTATATCGCACCACACAAAAGTAACAATGCATTTGCCCTTTTGATGGCTTCAATGTACACAACATGAGTTATACTGTCGGCACACAGAATAAACCAAAGAAATATTACATTTTTTACCGAATATTGGCATTTTTCAAAACAAAATTACATCAAGTTAAAATTATGTTACAAGTGAGCCCATGCTTTCATGTGCAAATTAAGGTAGTTCTCCTTCTAAACGCCCCGGATGGTTGCTGGCAAAGTCTGCATGTTCTTCCTGGTAAAAGCCTCTCCCATGCTGCAACATCGGGGCTCCAATAAGTCGCCTATCCTTTTCCTGATCCACATGAATATTTTCAGCATGAGGTAAAAGCTCAGAGGATACATTTTAAATGTGCCCAGCAGCTGTAGTGCCTTCCACACCCACCCGTTGCCCCATGTGACTGTAGAGCTGTGGCACTAAATGGCATTGTGTAAAATGCACCCAGGTGGTCAAAGTCCCAGAACCGACCAGTCGTCAAATCAGTAAGTACCCTAGTGAGAAAAGACTCTTGTAATAGAAAACTGATGATTTTGGTGACAAGCCTTCCCACCAACACCTTTTGTCTTCAAACCTAGCATCCAATACAGCTACAATTCTTATACTACATATACCACCCCAAGAAACTACAACACCTCCTAAACAATAAGAGACCCACTGGTGGGGGCAACCACAACAGTAACCCACCAAACAACATACGGCTCACTTTCAAACACCAAGTCGACGCCCGTAATGGGGAAAGCAAATAACGGAAGGTCAGTACCCTCAGTAGCAAGAACCAGTACTTAAAACACTTCTCAGTCCGTATATGGCTTGTCCAACTAGATAAATAATTAAAAACATGCCTATGGCAAAAACCAAGCTAATAATTTCCTATTTGCCTTCAATACAGTTACCACACACTACATGAATTAGGAAGAAATCAGTAACTAGTTAAGATTATAAATTCAAAAATTAAACTTAGAGCTTTGCTACTGAAAACAACAATATTGAAGTGATGTCCTGTTGGGTTTGTGAGTTATATAGCAGGAGATTAAATCGAAAGAAGTGGCATGCTGAATAACAAGGGGGTACTTGAGAATTGGGTGTCTTAGTTGGGGACGTTCTTAGACTGTGGTCTTGCATAACCAGCAATGGTCAGATGTTTTCGGAAGAGAAGGGTACAATTATAGAACTTTATGAGGTACAGTGCAATTGTTACGCTGGACAATAAACATTAAGATTAGCTTTGCCACCAATAAGCTGTTATTCCTTCCAAACCAAGAAACCAGGCCAAATGTTTCATAACTGAACATCTCCTCAATACGAATCCTCAGCAGAATGGGCTTCCCTAGGGCGAGCATAGGCCCTGCCTCTGCCATCTCTCAATACCCGCTTTCTTTCCAGGGTTAAGAACATATATTCCATGCTGCTTGAAGTGTTATTCTTGGGTTCTGCAGATCCACTGACCTAATCTTAGCCTGTTGGAAAAACAATGAACAAAGGACAGACACAGAAATGCTCTTTGAAAGCTAGATTTTCCACCACCAGAACTAGCACTTCGATACAGTGCTATGGAAAAAACAATACACATTTCTCCTTACAGGAGAGAAGACACAGGCAAGACGGGTACATGACAAACATATTATAGTGGGTGCAATGGAAAGGCATCTATTCTGATGCATTTGTCTGCAGCCTTCGATCTGGTGGATCACTCCATCACAGTCACCAGGTTGGGGGACGTCGCTAACTTTGAGTGCAGCATCTCAATGTGTCTCCTCGTTTGAGCAATCGGGACTGCAGAGTTTACTGTGAGGAGACAGATGCTATGCTTATGACCCAGAAATTTGGCATCCCTCAGGGGTCATGTTTTTCACCCTGCCTTTACAACATCTTTACGGTACCTACCCGCTTTGCTCTCTTAGAGCAAAGTGGGGTAACGTTTACGAACTATGCTGATGACACTCCGTGTGTCATCCCTATTACTGGCATACAGGACACAGATGAATTGCAGCTTAATAAAGTATACACCCTCATTGAAAGCTGTATGGTACAACATGCCCTGGCTCTGGATAGAGATAAGACAGAGCTATTGGTCATTGATACTCCTAACATGATTAGGAAATTGGGTCCAGTGTACGAGAGCTTTTCAATTGACAACACCAGAAAAGTTGCACAAAAGAAGGTTAAGACGCTGGACGTCTTTTTGGACCAAAATCTAAGGCTCATGTAGGTAGCCTGGTTTCCTCCTCAGCTAAAAGGCATGGTCTAGTAAAAATGTTTGTCCCTACGGGTCGGCCATGTTTTTTTAAGCCTAAGTGGCTCGATTTTAGAAAACTTTCCTATGGACCTTACCCGAGCTTTCGTCCATTAAACGCACGCGAAAACAAGCACCAGGGAGCAGCCATTTTCTGATAATCCTATCTTTTCCCCCCATCGCCCTGGCTGACCTGCTTTTGCAGCACTAAATCATATCCGCCGCCCCTGATCCTGTCATCAGCAGACTCGTACCTCTTTCCTCAATAAGTATAAACAGACCGTTTCACAACACACAGCAGCAGATTTGCGATTCCATTCCTCTCTCTGTGTTACTTTGAGTATTCTGTGACTCGTTTCAGTGCTCTGGTCAGCTACCTTCGCCGCTTGTAGCCCGTGTGAACACCTGTAGCATCTCGGTAAATTATTTTACTCTGTTTACCACACAATGGCTACAATAATGCCCTACATGTACGAGCCCGAGTATACCGAGGAGGAACTACTGGAAAGGGAAGCACGCGAAAACGATGGGGATTCGGACGGCAGTTGGCAGAACAAATCAACAGATGAAGAGCCTGGGCCTAGTCGAATGGACGGCGTCTCCACCTGGTGCACATGCAATCGGTGCGAGCTAATGCCAACTGAGGACGAGACCTGCTGCTGCCGAGAAAACTCAGGATGCCTGGCCTACATTTCGGAATGCGAGCCACGACCGCAATGCATCACCGAGCTGCCAGACTTCAGGGCAGCCTGCCTCACACGGGCCGTGTTGAGAATAATGATGGTGCTTATGCACGAACTTCGCGCAACTGTTCGTCCTCGTAATCAGAGTAACGAGTAAGTATACTGTGCTTGTCATGCCACTCCTATTTCATGTTCTTCTACTGTATCCAAAATTACATCTACATATCATTGTAACGCATGTAAGTCGTTCAATAGTGTGCATTGTATAGATAGCATTTGTCCGTGCAGAATGCCATTAGTTACAAGAATTGTCATTGACAACAAACGTTTATTAAACTTATCTTGGTCATTTAAAAACAGTTTGTTTCATTCCTTTTCACAGGTGGTACAGGCTGGTGGCCTATCGTTCCTTTACATGGTGGCTCCACGGGAGGCTTGGACACCGCGTTCGAAGAGTGATACCCGCCTGTGCCGTTCGTGCCATTAGAGAAACGTTCCCGAGTGACAGCGGTCAGTACAGGGGATTTTCTCTCGCTGTGCTGCAACCTGACCTGTATAATCTTTAAAGTCATGTATTTTTGTGTCATGAAAATAAGATACAAAATAAAACACCACATATATTTTAACAACGTTTGTTTCGATTTTATTAATGAATCAAGTGTGTCTCCATTCAAGGATGGACGTCAGACATCTGTGCTCCGAATGGGTGAAGGTCTGGTCGCTGTGAAGCAGGGTGGTCACTATCTAAGCTAACATAACATATTCTCGATAGTGCATGCACTAAATAACACTTGTTCAAAGTCTTTCAGTAGGTTATGTCTCTATAAAAGTCACACATATATCTATACTAACAATTACAATTGGATTATACAGGCCTTAGGGTCTTGACCACTATAATACACCGGTTGAAGTGTGGGTCTGTGCTCACAAGAATCTCTGGTATGTGGCATTTGTTATTGATAAGCAACAATACACTATCATTGATATAAAGGTGATATACTATATATTGATATAAAGGCGGTTCGCGCCAGTGGATGCGCGCTGGCATGGGGGGCTGTCAGGGGCGCGAAAGGCCAAGGTGCCAAACTACATGTACACTTCAAAAGGTGTCCCACGCCAAGGCGCCATCGGTCACATGGCCTCCTCAGTCCCCGTGTCTCCATGCAGGCCTCCCCTTCAAGCAGGCCGCCCCCCTAATACCACGACATACATACGTCATTCATTCACAAACACACCCCAGTTTCTAATACTTTAAAAACCACTCAATATGTCTCATGAGAACATCTTTGTGCTTTGCAAGTCAACTCCTGAACGTGCTACCTGGGAACCACTGAGATCTATGCTAATCTGCTCGTCGTCGTGCTATCCGTGAACTTCTGTGACCGCTTCGAGCATACCCATCAGTGCGCTACCTGTGGCCATCCACCTATTCTCCCGCAACATAACGCTCTGCTTGCTGAATCCAACTGTTTGTTGGTCAAGGTAAGGCCATGTATCCTGGTCATATTTTGCAGATTTTTAAATTTCTATCTATTTGCGAGTAGAGTACCCAATAGTGCTATGTTCATTGGTCTCATTGCTATTGACTTGAATTTCCATTGCTATGCCATCAATAGATCTATTTATTTTCATCTGTGTCAATTGTCATCGAATTGCATCCTTCGGGGGTCCAGTCTATGATGTAAGCATGTTTCCTTCTCGTGCAATACAGAACATCCAAGGGATGAGTCACATGTTCAGTTTTTAGTCACATCATTTATACATTTCTGCAACTTATGCAAATACTAAGCATAAGATACTGACAGTTCCATCGAAATAGATCATCACTGGTCGAATATTTGTCCTTTGATTGTTGCACACAATGTTTAAATCGTGTTTGGCTATTGAGATGTACCTGTGTGTTCGTCCTCACGTGTGTTTTATGCTAACATAGTAATGAAAGTACTATGTTTCAGGGAGACGATGGAGCGTCATTCCGTGCCGTCTATGCGGATACAGAAAATATAGTCGTTGCAGCTCAAGAGGAAGGGAGGACATGCGGAAACGAATCAGAGCTACAGCGTGCAGATGTTGAAGGTCGAGTCAAAAAAGTTGCAAAGAAAAAAAACAAAAAAAAGGTTAGTTACAAACAGTTCATAACTTTAAAAAAATGTTTGTGCTAGGGACTATTTTATGTTTTTTTCCAGTCGATTCTACTACACTCCATCTTGTGTTTAAACTGAACATCCCTTTTCCAATCTCTCCTCCAGTTACCCGTGGGTGTCAGAACTATACACGCACAGACAGTGAAGCGAATGAGAGATGTGGCTTGCCAGACCGTGTACACTATGGAGGAACTATTAATTGAGGCGAGGCGTGTTCAGGCTCGAGATGCTCATGTCCAATGGCCAAAACATGAATTAACTGTGTTTGGAGACTACAGCAAAGTTGCATTGGACCATAGCTACAGTGCGACCGCACCACCATAAGAAGATGTTATTGAATGTATTGAAGATAGCTCTGAAGTAGTTGCAGATCAATTTATACACACTACGCCCGCCAAAAATTTGCCACCCAAAAACCTGTCGACATTGTTGTGTTCTCCCATCAATGTTGAAGTAATAGATGTCGAAATGACAGCGAATGAACCAGCCGCAGCATCCATAGACGCATCAGAACTTGATATCAGCGATATTACTTTCCAATGTGTTGAAATCTCCACAACGTCACAGGCCGAAACAACGTTGACGCAGGATGACAGTCTAATGAAAGAGAGCAAATACATTGTATTCGACAGTTGTTTGATGGAAATTATAAGTATGCTGAAATGTGTGCATTCCATTAGAGGGAAAGTATGTGGGAAGCCATTGATTAATGTGACTCGTCAAATAAAAGGCAGTAACGTCAAAATTAATGCCGCCTGTAGATTAAATCATAGGTTCTCATGGTCTGCACAACCGATGCTGGGGAAACTGCCAATAGGCAATCTACTGTGTGCAGCTGCATCACTTTTTAGTGGCTCCAGTTTTAGAAAGTTACAGGCTTTCTTTCAGTTTGTGGGACTCCATTTCATTTCTAAAGCGCTGTACTACATATACCAACGTGATTATCTGTTTCCGGCCATTAGTGATGCATGGAAAATTGAACAATTGTCTCTAGCAAGTACATTCGAAGGCAAACGATTCAGGCTAGCCGGCGATGGACAGTACGACAGCCCTGGATTTTCTGCAAAGTACTGCACCTACCACTTTCAGGACATGGATAGTAAGAAAATTGTGAGTTCGGTGGTCATGCAGGTAACACAATGTACATCGTCAGTGGCCATGGAGAAACTAGGATTTATAAAATCAGTGGAATATCTACAATCAAGGGGAATGCACATCGACCTCATAGCCACGGATAGACATGTTTCAATTGCCAAGACAATGAGAGAGCAGTTCCCACATATTAAACATCAATTTGATGTATGGCATCTTGCTAAATCAATCAATAAGAAAATCTCGGCTGCAGGGGAAAAAAAAAAGGTTTTGAAAGTATTTTGCAGTGGTCACATTCTATCACCAACCATCTTTGGTGGATCTCAAAAACTTGAGGGGTCAGTGGAAATACTACTTGAAAAATGGCGGTCACTGATGCACCACTGTACCAACGTTCACCGCTGGACAGCAAATGAACATTTCCACCAATGTGAACATGGCCCTTTGTCCCCAGAGGTGGCACGGAAGAAGAAGTGGTTGATTCCATCTTCACCAACACACAAAGCCATTGAGAAGATTGTTTGACAAAACTCTATCAAGAGATTTGAGAGGACTGACAGAATTCTGTCACAGGAGATTTGGAGGTGTTCCACAATATGGGCCTAAAGTACAGGCCAAAGCGCTTGGATTTTAGTTTTCGGGGCATGAAACATCGCACTCTACTAGCGGTCTTGGCCCATAACAGCAATGTCGGGCGTGAACAATCTAGGACTAGGGGTAAAGTAAGGATGCCTCGCTACACTAAGGTGTTTTCAAAACGAAGTAAGCATTGGGTGATCAAACCAGTCTATGATGAAATGCAGTTCGACTTTGTGAAAGGCCTTATTGTTGCTGTGTTAGAGAAGCACAGATATGGATTTTGGACGTTTCTGTGCAGAGCAGTGATCCATTGCCACCGAACATTGCGACTGTGCCATGCCCACCCGAAGCACAGTTGATTGTGAAGTACAAATCCCGGTTTAAATAATTGCAATATGATTGTCTTTTTTGTAAATACATGTTATTGTACAGTGTACCTGTAAACCTAACCCCTACCTTCACCATCATGGGTGGCGAACAAGCTGGGTGTCATCTATGAATTCTCTATATTCACCTCACATGTGTATGTATATGTATATATTTTTCTCATGTAAATGTAAATGCTGCGCACTGTTAACGGAGGGGAGGCTTGCATATTGCAAATAATAAAACAAACAATAAATCTCACTTTTAACTCAACTCCTGTGGTACTTTATACTTTCCCTGACCTTCCGCAAAAAATTAAATGTCTCAATTTGGGCTGCGAAGCTCGCAGACAACGGGGACAAAATTGGGGCACTGTGCCAGCCAAGCGGGCCGTGGCATTTGGGAGAGAAGCCAGTTCGCATTTGCGCATTGAGGCGCACTACATAGACGGATTCTAAACTTCAAGTTCTCACAGATGCCTATACTACGTACGTGATGTTGCAAATAAAGAATGCGAAGGACAGCGCCCAGATGAGGCCCACAAGTCGCACTGGAAGTATATAAGGGTCTATTGTTTTTTGACCTTGAGACAGGGACCATGCCGAAAGAACTACATTTGAAGGGAGTGCGCAATAACGTAAGAGACGATAAGGCAGAAAATTCAGAAACTAGACCGAGTTTCATTTTAGTTCAGTATACGAAAAATCGTTGTCAAGAGCACGGTCCGTTTTACAGACTGCATTACGAAGAGACACAATGGAAATTTCAAATATAATATAAGTAAATCTTTACACGCTTTTATACCGAAATGAAGATTTAATGAATGGATGCATGAATGAATGAAGAGCTAGGAAAAGCAAGTAAAACGTGTTCGTAGTGGGCACATGGGCATGCAGGTCCACTGGTCTCACCGATCTCGGTCCTTGGCCCAGCCACTTTTCCATGCACGGCCTACCTGCACTACGGGACGGTCTCTGTATCCTTCAGCCCCTTCTCCCGGCATTTACCTTGCACTTGCCACCAGCAGGCCCTATTTAATTTGTATTCAACTAACCATGTACAGCCCTTCCCCATGCGCGATCAGAAAGACACCTGGCCTAGTAGGATCGTTGTCCGTCTGCCCTTGTTCCCCACCTACCTCGTCACGCCTAGAAACACTAGAAACAGTATAGGATTTAGTGCTGCAAAAGCAGGTCAGCCAGGGCGATGGGGGGAAAAGATAGGATTATCAGAAAATGGCTGCTCCCTGGTGCTTGTTTTCGCGTGCGTTTAATGGACGAAAACTCGGGTAAGGTCCATAGGAAAGTTTTCTAAAATCGAGCCACTTAGGCTTAAAAAAACATGGCCGACCCGTAGGGACAATAAAAATGTTTACTAGACCATGCCTTTAAGTTTTTGGCCCACCTTCATCCCTTTATTACTCAAGCTATGCTGGGACCATCGGAAGGGCCATTGTGGGCGCCGAAATTGATTATTGCTGCAGTTTACTGTATGGCATTAATAAAGCACACAGGCTACAGGCAATACATACTAGTGCAGTGCGAGTGGTCATGGGTAATGCCTGGAAGTACCACTGGTGTTCAGGTTTCTTTTTCGCCTTTTGGTAAATTGTACAGAAATGTTAACTGGGCAAGATGCCCGTTTAGCTGCAGAATTTAATCAAAGAAAAAAGTTATTCGAGAACTCTCAGATCCAGCACTACTGACCTGTTGGCCCTTCCTAGATGTAGGACTATTGAGAACTATCTTTATCCAGAATGCAGCCCCAAGAGCATGGAATGGTCTTCCACTGGAACTCAGTAGCTTGAAGTCCACTGAACACTTCAAAAAGAAACTGAAAACTATTATTTGTTTAAACCTCAAGGTCTGATCCTCACGTTGACCTTTGGTTTAATGATTTTTATCTGTTGTCAGTCTTTTGTCGTTGCGCCCTTAAGCCTACAGGTCCATGGCTTGCGCAATAAAAATTCTTAAAATACTAACAATTCCCTCGCTGGCTGCCAAAGCAGAGGTTGGAGAGCTCTGGATTGCCAGGAGCGACGGAACTCATTTGACTGATGACAACAATCGGGGAAAGTTTAGAGGTTGGAAGCAACTCCTCAGAGTTACTTTACGGTTACATTTCGGCTACTGGAGTTAGTGATTTTCACTGCAGACTAAAAATCATAGAACAGGTGACCTTTTTTATAAAATACAAATATGCTGAATTGCCACAAATAGGTGATTCGATTACCCAAGTCAATTTTGCTCACTTGATCAAAACTAGAAATGGTAAAAAAGCAAAATGGACACCAACAGTATTTAAACCAATAAAGTGAAAAGATCTTGCTCAAGTCTTCACATTTTTCTTTGATGGGCCTTAAAATAAGTGGGATTTCCAACCCCATGCTTCAAGAACCAACAATTCAATATTATACCAATCTAAACGGTGTATACTGTACTGCAGAGTAACAGAACACAGGGCCATGTACCCACACAAAGACACCCATCACAGATGGCATTCACATACTCATCTGTACCTAGACAAAACAAAAACGGAACGAGTCACGTGCATCTACTTATGTTCAGACGAGCCTAAAGCTCTAGGAGGCATATCAATCGAAGATGGTTGAGATTTAGATACCAATGCAATTAGAAGCAGGACGGTAACAGAAATATATGCCCATGCAATTTAATGTCAAGACCGGAGGCAAGCATTATGCTCTACTTCTTTATTGACCCTCCTCAGCAGCCTTTTCAAAATTTCTTTTTTTAAACTATATTTAAATACAACTAGGAAACCCTCCAAGAGATGGAACTACAAAACCCCATAATTCCACTCGAGTAGTTTTCTTTGTTTTAATGTCCACCAATGAGAGCTGCAGCGTCATATCATGCCCAGGTCCTTTCCTCTTCTTTTGCTGCTCTACAAGCAGATTAGTACCACAATGTTTAGCTTATAATGTGAATGAGTATATATCTATAGTAGTAGATGTACGGAGAGTTTTAAAAAAAAAAAATGTGCGGGCAAGTTTCATAACTTTTAAAAAGGTGCGCATAGTCATTACAACTATTCCACTGTGGTAAAGTGGCAGACTAACGAAGCGACTTTGCGAAATGGAAGGCATGTCATTACGTGGGGGTGAGCAGACGAAGCAATCAGATATCCTGTTTTCGAATGTGAAAGACAGCAGTAGTGCTCCAGATAAGATTTGGAAGTGGGAGTAAAATAATTTTTTAGGAAGTAAAAATGTAAGTCCAATTCCCAATGAACAAGTAAAAATATGTTTTAACTGGAAAATGGAAATGTTTTTGTAATATTCATTTCTTTGCACATAGTTATTCATGCACAGTTATCCATGCATATCAAAAGAAACATGGTTACTTCTTCCAATCAGGAAGTTAAAATAGTATTTTCTTCCTCTGGTACTACATGCACTACTGATCCAAATATAGCCATGGGGCAGTGAGGGTGAGAACAGGGGTGCAGGATTCTACATGTCTTTTTCCCATTTTTTGTTGGAATATTTTTACTCCCCATTTTTATATTTTGGGAGTATTTGCAATTTTTAGGGAATAAAAGGTCTGATACACCCCTTATGCTCGACAGCAGTAGACGATCCGGACCAGGTCCCAGGTCTATGAGCAGATTTGCCCACTTAGGGAGACTGGCTTGCATGCAGGCATCCAGCAAAGGGTGCGCCCGACACCAAGCACAAGTCACAGAAGACATGCATGCTGAGGGAGTGACTCAAGAATCGCTCACTCGAACGCAGCGCTTTCTACACTTATCCAATAGGGCATTATCCTCGACAAATCATTTGCTTTCAAGTGTGTCACTTCCGTGGTCTCAAAACTGGAAGCACGTCTAGGTTTACATGCTGCACACAAATAAGCTCACATCAACCACAGATCTCTCAAGGACAGTAGCATGAAGCAGAACCCAGCAAAAGGGGGACATTGCAGACAAAGATACTATCGAATATCAACAGCGTGATCTTAAAAAATAAACAAAATGAACTAGTGTCTTGAGATCCCACGGTGGATGTTGTACCATTGCTCAATCATTACCGGTGTGGATTTGCTGAATGTTGAGAGCCCAGTAATTGTTATTTTCGTGGTTGAAGGGAGGGTGGGTGCAAGGTGCACAGCCGGGTCCCCCCTACAAAAGAACTATCAATTTTCCCTTTGGAGATGGAAAGGATCACTATAAAATTTTCCCAGAAGTCAAGGAGCAGCTAATGTAGTGCTGAGGTTGTGACTTTTTCCCCTTGTCCTCTATTTCCACTCTCAGTTATGTCAGAGCGCATTAAATGAGCAATCAATTTTTCTGTCTAGCATTTTTTTCCTCTTTTTTCAATCGCGGCACTTCTAGTGGGAATGTGGCAGGGAGCCACAGACTCATCAATAGGCAGGCTGTAACCTGGCGACAGGGGCACTCTCCTTCCTTTCCATTACAGTCTTTATTTTGGCGTTCCTTCAAGTTTCGCACCTGTAAGCCAAACCAAAGTGTCCCATGTCATATGGAGTGTAACAAAGGGTCAGCCTCTGGGACTAGAAAAAGGGGTGCACTCTCCATCTCGTCAGAAGCATAAAGCACACCCTTTGTTGGTTAAGTGTCCACATGTGGAACACATAGACCAGGATTCTGATCCCCGCTTTTAACACTCGACTAAACTGCGCAATCTATCGAGATCACTTAATGGCCAAGTAACTCGCATTTTAACTAGGTGGAAACGTAAAGCCAATATATTGCCAGTAAGACAGCTCAGCAGGTTGAGTGCTCACTGGTGCGATTTGCAAGTAGCAGGTTTGAATCCTGGCAAGGCCAACTTTCATCTTTTAATGTCAAAAAATGAGTACCAATTTCAGTTGAGCAACACTGTATGTAAATATATCCTCTGTAGAGCGCTTTGGTGCAAGTGCTATATAAACAATACATCATTGCTACTAAGCACTGTATAACTTATTGAACATATTGTGCTCACATATAAACAAGTATACAGGCAGGTCAAGGGGCTGGCTGAATGCTCTCTATATTGATGAGCACAGTATTTTTCTTTGCCCGCTCTGCCTGTAAAGGTTTCTTGCTGTTTTCTAGCACAATTAGGTCTGTTCAATAATAGTGAACACATTTTATTATTTGGTAAATTATGATCATTTGAGATTCACCCGAAGTTATAATTAATCTGTAATTTATCATGATACCTTAAAGAGTTTTAGCTTAATGGAAAACCATGGAGAATCCAATCTAAATCTGTACAAACAATGGGTCCCAGTCATAAACACCCAAAAGAGATGGGACAAGAAAACTGGGGAGATTGAGAATTCCTAGGCCCTTAAAAACTGCAGAAATGCAGAGGCAAATTTGTCAAGTCAGGCAGGGCAGCAACAAAATGCTTGGCTTGCCCACCCTGCAAGGATGAATGGGATCATCAGGCTAATGTCTGCTTTCTTGGAATATATATTTCCATGAAAGCGGACATTAGGCTGATGATCCCATTCAGACTAAGAAATCATGTCCGTTGAAGCCATCACACAACATTTGGCAAAGGCATGTTATAAAGTGCAATAGGATGAGTGTTAGAATTATGTACAAACCATTGCATTAAATAACTAATAAATCATACGGAAAAGGGGTTTTATTTTAGTGCACTCTTAGCAGCATAACCGTAAACATGGGAAGTGCAACTTTAAACTCTCCAATGACTGGACTTAAAAAAAAAAAAAATATCAAAATTACTTTCCCGCAATATACCCATATACTTAGTTTGATATTTTACTCCGGTGAAAAGCGAAGAACAATTTAGCAACCTTGATCTCTACTTCCGTCGTTGACTTCAAACGTTTCAAAGGCAGTCCTGATCGAAAGGAATGGCTGAATATCATAGGGACATTTGTAATTGGAGGATTCAAAACTTTCCAGGCAGTGCTGCCAGTGTTATTCAATAGAAACAGTGCTCTGATTTATTGCGGTCACGGCTTTCCCCTCAAAATTGGGCTCCAGGCCCCAATGGAGCTTTGCAGCAAGTTGGGGTAGACAAAGAGAAATGATTTCCACACCCTTTCCCAGGGATTGAAAGATAGTGGGAACTTTAAGAAACAGGTGCCAGTCAATTCCAATGGGAGTCGTTGAGCGTCCCCTGGGGGTGGGGCAGTGGTTATTGTGCCAGGGTACTAAAACTACAACTGCACTAGGGAAAGAATTTAAGTTGACCAGAAGGTTGATCCCAAACAATAGTGGAATTTCATCTAAGAGTGGACGACGGGTCACTGTGGAGGCTCGGCCATGTCGACCAGTTGGTATGGCTGGGAAATGGCTAGACAATGGCAGTCAAAGTCTAGGCTGTTTGGTCACCCTCTCCACTTTGTTCGTTCGTTGTTTTTCCACAAGGATTCCATAAAGACGCTTGTGTCCAGAGACACCATTCTTGTTCAGCAGCACCATGTGGAGGAGGATATAGTACTGCCTTGCAGCTAGGAAAGCACATCTTACTGCCTCCCAACATCACGTAATGATTGCTTGCAGACAACTTCTGAAAATGACCTTAGTAACACGAGTGCTTTTATTTTAAAGTTAGAATCCCAAAATTGACTATATCATAGCGCTTCTAGATTCATTTGGCTGTAAATGCTTTTAGGACACGCTACTTCTTCCATCTACAGAGGAAGCATGTACGTTTAGGTGAACTTGTCGGTATTAGAACATTTGAGACACACACACACACCCCCACACCACGCCCCCTCCCTCAACAATGGGAGAAAACAACCCATCCGATTAATCCCTTTAGATCATGGGAGGCATTCTGGTGAAAATGGTAGGTTAAGGAAGCTTGTATATTTTGCACCCTGAACTGAATGAATTTGGGCTCTGCCTAGCAAGCTAGTAAGATGGCAGGTATAAACAAGAGGCTTTCAAACGTTTCCGGACGGGGAGCACTCGGGGAGGACAGGGTTTCAGAATCTGGTACTTAGTATTGCACATTATTGGAGAATAGAGTATGGTTTGAATACTGCTTCAGCAGAATTTAGAATCTGAACAAATACTGATGGTAAGCAGGACGTTTCAAACCGCGGCAGTGATTTATATTATGCATTGATGCCATTTTTATCTCCAGGCACTCTAGCAACCTGAATCCATCTGGATTCTGCTCCACCCAAGAAAATGGAATTCTGGAAAATGCTCATCTTTTTGGTGGCCTGTGCGATCCAGAGCGAAAAGGACTAGGCAGACTACCCCGCTTTCCAGCCAGAGTGATTGAAGAGTTCGAGCCACTTCTCTTTGGAAAGCAAGGCATTCCTGGTAAATCTAAGTGTACCTAGTCTCAACACATTACATAGTACTCCAAAAATCCAGACCCATATTTTGCAGTGCCTTGTACAACTTATCTACATGTCGCCTTAAAAATGTTAAGATTGAATGGGTTATAACGCAACGGATGTAGGAAAAAGCAGAACCAAGATCTCATCTTCACAATATATGACCACACATTTAAATACGTGTCCCAGCATCCTACAGATGAATGTTTCGTCTCCCAGAGCCTGTTCAGACAGTTAAACATCACACATTCCAGCGACGTAAATAGCGAATCATTTATGGGGGTGGGGGGCAAAGACAAAGGCCGATTCCTCGGCTCAAGAAGTCCTGGCTCCTATCCACTCGGCGCAAAGGATCAACATGAGGGTGGCAAAGTTTTCCATACACAAATAGAGGAAATGTTGCCGAAAGGGAAAGAGGGAGAAAAAAAAAAAGGGAGAAAGTCGGAATGAAACACAGGATGTTGTGGTTACATATCCTGGAAGCACAATTTACTGGGAATCAGAGTTAATTGAAAGGGAATGTTTCGATAAGAACACAGAGGAAGCACAGCTTTAACTGGCTACTCTACCCACAAATCCTCTGTTCCCACGCATACAAAATGCTGTCTTTTTATCTTCATATAGGATGCTTGTAGTCTTGTCAAACCAAGTGAAAAAGCCTGCAATATTAGATCCTATGATATGCAATATTGCCACAGAGGGCTAATTGTCCTTTGTACACATTTCTGGGAGAAGTGTGGGACTATCTAAAATTAATACAAACTAAAAGGACAAAAGTAAATACTTTAATAAAACAGGTTTTAAAAACAAAAACTACCAATTGGTAAGCAGGAATAAGAGAGCGCACATGCCCCCCAACTTCCAGATCACCCGGAATGGGATGAATGTAAGCAGGTGTAGTAAGTATCTTGCAAAGTGGTGTCAGTTATGCCCTTCTTATAGAAAGTATCTTATCCTTAATCAAACGAAAGGGGGAGTTTAGAATACTCCTCACCAATTAATTACAGACATCACATGGGGAATATTCTGCACAAGGCAATGCAAGATTGAAATTAGAACATTATCAAGGAGTCCCGATTAGACTCTATTTGAAAATACTGCATTTACTGAATTCAATATGTAGTAACAGTTCACGGATGAAAAGGAACAGGAAATGAATGCCAATTAACCATCCCTTGAGGCACGACTTCTGATATATTCTGGGCAAACTAACTATTTTCAGTGGATATATGCTTTGTAAGATCAACCACTTAAAAAAGCACCCGAGGTTCATCTGTGGCACATAAAGGAAAATTGAAAATCAGTTTTCGTTATATTACAGAGGGAAGTAATCTCTCCAATGACTTCTCTTGTTGATTCTGATTGGGTGAAAAATCAATTTTTCAATGCAAACATTTCATTGTTCTCTTTTGTGCAGTTATTAATATACAGTTGGAGTGTGATTGTAAGCACTCCCAGTTTCAGGAGACCACATAGTTAAAAGAAGGGGAGATATAGCAATTTGCTCATAATTAAGCAATTTGACTAAGTGGGGAAACTTGGGTTAGTCCTAGTGTCTCCCAGTTCCAACATTGACAAAATAGCCAGACAATTACATCTCTTCTTAAGGTTGGCTGGTAACTAGGTACAAACTGATCTAGCCTTGCACACTAGCTTCCAGTGAGACAATGAAGTTGGAGAAAGTGGGATTTGGCCAGCATGCACGGAAATCCTGTGCCAGATGACTCCGCCCGAACGGGAACTGTGGGAAATTGGCAAAGTCATCAGCACGTGGGAATTTTATTTTCCAGAAGATGTTTGTTCGGGATGTAAGATGTGCCATTCACAGATCGATGTAGCTCAAATATCTTCCCGATTCACGAATTAGTCTTGGGGCACCCAACCTTTTGGTGTCAGTCTAAAGCAAAAGGGCCAAAAGCACAGCAGTTAAAGTTTCATAACAACGCAAGTGAATCAAACATTCAGACACCAGCATCAACGCTACAAGGACCACCAGGGGGAGTGGGGCAGTGCCAAGTATTTACATCACTGCCAGGCCAGCAGGCTCCAATCCTGGATGTGCTTCAACAGTGGAAATAGTCAAATTCATCCAATTTACCATGCACCTAAGAAATGGGTGCCATCTCATGAAGAAGCAAATTAGCAACAGTGTAAAGTTTATCTTCAAAGAAAGGAATGGCTCCCTGGGGATGCAGTCAGGATCATTAAAAAATAACATCACAGTTTTCAATTTCATCGACAGTGCTTCTGCAGAAAAGCAGAAAAACATTTATGAATGAAAAATCTGAATGGGGGACAAACAGGAAATTGCTTTAAATGTGGTAGCTCCGACCACTAACCCAATTCTAAGATGTGTCCTGCAAAAACGTGCTTGAACTTCAACCGTCAAGATAATTTTGCTAGGATGGCCCGCGTGCTTGAATGGCAAAGTGAGTTGGGTGTGCAGTGATTTGAGTGCTTGGAGATTGTGTGATGGATTATTGGGAAAAAAAGATTGTTACTATGTCATGGCTCACTGTTCTTCAATGGTATGACAAAGGAAGTCATAGCTGATTTACAGTTCGAAATACACAATACTTTGGCTAGAAGATTGTATGCAGGCGTTTGATGAATGTAGCCCGTGCGAATCGGATATCGGCTCCGTTTGGTATGGAGGAGAAAGAATTGAGATTTTGGGGTATATGCTGCGTGTTCCCAGTTATAAAAAAAAGACACTAAGCCACAGTACATGCTGCAAGAAATACAGCACCTATTTAGGATGAATCCATCATGAAAAGCACTTCATCCAGGGGAAAAATGTTTAGATGTGAGTGGGGGTGAACCTTCATGATGTTAGAATGACGTTTTCTAAAGAGGCTAGGAGTTGTAAACGGATTTGTCCCACTGGCAGAAGTGGTCAACAATGAAGTGAGTGAACAGATAGTGTGCCGATTGAGCGTTGCCCTTTGTACTCACGAGGGAAGCCTTGGATTGTGGGTGGACCTTTGAGTGGATTACTGTGAATATTCTAACAGATTGATATCACAAGCAAATTTGCACAAGGGCTAAGCCTTTTGGGGTGAAGCAAAAAGCAGGTTGGGTACGATTAGTGCTCATCAAGTGCAACTACATGACACATCTGTTGATATGACCGTGTTGATCATGTTTGATGGCCTTTTTAGATTTAGTCAACTACCATTTGGATAAGCGAGTGGAGCCTCACTTTTCCTGGGGATCATGTTCAACGTGTTGAAAGGAATAGGGGTTGCTGCTGCATTGCAAGACAACATGTGGGTGTATGGAAGAGACAGAAAGCAACATGATTTTGCTTTGTAGCAAAAATGTTTTGTCTGACAAATGATTAATCCCAAGACATGCCAAGTGTAAGGTGGGGGTGCCTTACATGAAATACCTGGGCTTACAATTTTGGCTGCTCATACTAGGCTTCAAGCAATAGTTTCGTTTTTTGGGATTTACTAAATGTAATGACCCAGGTTTTCAAATCTGTTGTGTGTAAGACAGAATCATTACAGCGGATGTTAAAAAAGTGTGCAGTTTATTTAACAGAGGAGATTGATCATGGTTTTGTTCATATCAAGACACACATTAAAGACGTGTGTACCTTGTAGACGTTTGATGTGAACAAACCATGTACACATAGTATAGATGCCAGCGCCTACTGGTTGGTGGTCTGCCCCATGTCAGCACCTTGGTGGAGACTTCAGAAGGGTAGTTTATGCGTCAAAGACTATGAGCCTAGGTTGATGGAATGGTTAGACATTTGAGCGGGATGCCCCAGAAGTGTGGGCGCGGTGGAAGATTTCTGGATGCATTAATTGGGCAAGGCTTTCATGCTACGGACCCATCAAACACTTTAGTGTAGTTTTGCGAGGGGTGGAAGCAAGTTTTTGTGTCAAGATTCCTCAGGCTCGTACCAAAAGGTACAGCTGTTTCAGTTTAAGAAAGAATATATGCCTAGTAGAAATAATGTGGAAGCAGATTTTATTTTGTGATGATGAACGCGAGTTTGCGCGGATGGATGAGTGGGAACAGATGTTCTGCTGAGAAGCAAAACCCCGGACTCTGTCAAGGAATAAGAGGATGCACAGTTGAAGGATATTCCTTTGGATGAAAAGGAGGGGATACTATTGGGATGAATGGCCACCAAAGCAATGTCTACACAAAGTACTGCCTGTTCCAAGTAAGGTGTGTGATAAACTTATTGTGGAGAGGTTTCGTGCATAATGAAAGAAATCGTGCCACCACAAAGTGGCAATTACATTTTTGTCAGACTGACTCATCGAGTGCACACCGGCATAAATGTCTCCGGCGCAAGTTACGCAATTATTTTTGAGGGCCTCAAATGGATGGCAACATACAGCGAATGGTTGCAAAGGAAATGGTATATCTAATGGTGCCAGTAAACGTACCAGCTAGCCCATGGCATTGTGAGCCCTTTTCATGTTCTGTCTGTTGACTGTAAATACTACATTACTTTTCTATTAAGATTCGATATGACCAATCGTGCAGCCCATGTGTGTGATGACCACCAAAATCACTGCAAGAACTTTTTTAGAGACGATTTTGCAAGTGAGGCGCAACTGGAAGAGATTGTGCCCAATAATGGTGTTCAATTTACTTTCTGAATTTTAGAAAGTTTGAAATATTGCACACAAACACTTCATTATATCGTCCTCAAAGTAATGGGCTTATAAATGTTTTACAGGACTTTGAAAAATCTTGTGCAAATGTGTGTTCAGAACATGCGGAATTGTAAAGAAGAACTACTTGTTTTCCGTCCGTCCTACCAAACTACAAACTGCTCTCCTCCTGACATGTGTCTTTCCTTACTTGGCATAGGGTGAAGGAACTGAAAGTTCCTCCTAAGGTTTAGGAAAACCACCACACAGGCAAAAAGTGGGGCCATACCAAACTGTTAATGAGGTCAGAAAACCAGGCCTGTTGACCAAGGGTCACGCTAGGATTTTAAAACCCCACTGTGTGGGAGGAGTGCAAAGGAAATACCCTCAAACTGAGTAGTGGGGATAGGTGGAATACAAGTCGTGTGTTCTCATGTTCTGAGCCGATTGACGCGAATGACAGAGTTCAGCCAATGACAGACTGGGTCAGCAGGAAATCTCAGCAACATGACTTCTCTAAAAGTGAGGATAACCCTGTAGCTCCAGCCACGTGGCCAATTCGCCTAGTCCCACAGGTGAGAGTGGGAGCAAGATTATTTCACCCATTATCAAACTCAAGTTGAGGGTCTGCATAAGGTGGGCGTGGAGGAGGGGCTCTGGCCCGGTTCACAGACTAAGTGATCTACTTTTAGTGTATGTATATATTATTATTTTTTTTTTTTTTACATGTCAGGCAGTGCAAATGAAATCAGCTGTAGATGCTTCAATGACTGTAGAATGCAGGCGCCCCAGAGGAGAGATATCCCAAGGGTGAACATTTTGAGAGAAATTTTAGGATGAACGAAGCAAGACTAACTGTCTAGAACCGGGGATGAAGAATGGAAGTACAAAAAGACCTCGGCCGAGGGAAGAGGTATAAATATATACATATTGTGGAGGAGCTGAGCTGGATGGTTAATTAAAGGCTTACAATCACCTAACAAGAGTGCTACAGCAACACGAGTTAGGCATATGGCAACCTGACAAATGCAAGCTCAAGCAATGTTTTGAACAGGAGAATGAAACTGTTGGTTCTACAGATGATTTGAACTACAAATCACACCAGCCTTAGCCAGCATAATCCATGTTCAAGGATCCTCGGAGTAAGTCCAAATCATTTGGAGTGCCCCACATTGCAGACTCCTGGATTAAAGCAAAGCTAATGCCACATGTAGAGATTAAAAAAGTCAGAGGCTACCAAGCACACAACAAAAGCAGAAAGCACCTATAAGAATAGAGTGAGATGGACAACACAGGACTCAATGTAATGCAGGGTGGGCAATTTACGACCCACTTTATGATTTAAGCTATATGGGTGAACCCTACTCAAAACAAGGAACAATATCCGATTCAAAAGATGGGTAAAAAGATAGCCCCTCCAAAACCCCTCGAACATGTGGAAAGCGGAAGCAGTTCTCTAGATGCTGGAACGACCCTCCATCAAAAATTTTATACCTTCACCTTCCCTGGTCTTCAATTTCACTAAATATTAATCCTTTCGGTGTCTGGATTCACACTTGGTACCAAAAAGCAGAACTGTGAAAAAGCAGGTGGGCTCGAAGAAAGGGCCATTGTGGACGAACATTCAAGACATTTAAGAGATGGGCTTTTTTGATGCATTTGCTAGGTTTAATAGTCGAGTTTTGCTGCGTCTGGAAAACCTGCACGTTGAAGGCTGCCAATTGTCTATGCAAAATAAAGTCGTTCTATTTGTTCAAATTTCTCAATCTCTCTGTACAAAAGCTTCAAATTCTGCTGAACTGCAGGGGGGTGGGGCACTACAACCTGCAGAGTAAACGAGGGAAGAAGCCAGCGTACACGGTGGTGGAACGTGTCTAGTGGGGGGGGGGCGTGATTTCAGACCTGAAACCAATGTGGATGTTAGAAAGAAGGCAAGGCGTGCAACTGCTCATAGTTTTGGCGAGAACAGCCAAATTAAACAGTTTAAGGAATGAAAAAACTTCAAATCAATACAGGCGCCGAGTACCAGATCAAAAGGCATCTAGGGAAGGCAAACTCTTGCCTGCACAGGAGCTCGCCCGATCTTGTTATAAGTCATGGAGAAGGAAATCTCAACACCAGATCTGGGGCCTGAACCTGTCAAGAAGCCGCATACAAACCAGATTTTTTTTAAAGTGCAATGAAAAAAATAATTGTAATTTGCCAACATTGTGGGCATTTTTCTGGGAGAGCTGATTAACACCGTTTACAGTATCTTGATTTCCTTAAATCAGACATACAGTTTTCACAAAAATAAAAACATTTACAGTTAAGAGCAGCATGTTTTATCTGCTGCCATTATCTGCTGCCTATTTTTAAGTTAAACTTCTTTTTAAAAAGGCGACTCATCTTATTGTCAGCATTTTTGTGAGCCTGTTTCTTGCTATGGCTATCCTCCATTTTGTGAGCAGCTTGAAGGCTCTTACAAAGGAAGTGCGATTAGAGGAGAGGAAGTGCAGTCTGTTAAAGCAGCACAGCGGCAAAGTAAAAGGTCGTATTTTCTTTTACATCAACTAATCCCAGCCAACCATTAGTAGTCGTAACAGAAGCAGCGCTACTTTTAGGAGTAATAGTGCTACTACTTAAGAGTATTGCAAAGACTAGCAGAAATAATTGCACTAATATTGCTGTTACTACAAGTAGAATAACAGCAACAATTTATTTTATTTGTACATTTATAGCAGCACGCAAAGCCCACAGGCATCTAGGCGCTAGTTACAGAGCAGACATACGCAGATCAGTGTGGGAAGGACGAGTCAATCAACAGGAAAGTTTTAAGATGCGTTCTGATGACGTTGTTGGACGGTTCTCCATGTAGATGTGGGGGTAGCTTGTTGCAGAGAGACGGTGCCCATTTATAAGTAAATATTTCTGCAAGTAGAACGCTTTACCCATTAAAAAGAGATAAACAACTCTTATAAAACTTAAAATTTGAGGTGTCTCGCAAGTGTGACCATTGTGATTGGTTTTGATTAACAGCTGAGCACTGTTCAGATTGCCTCATTTTAAAATTTTGATTCTATGAGAAATGAGCAGACCCAATGGAGGTAAGCAAGAAGGGCAGGAACAACTTCTCCTGACATTCCTGATTCATGTGGCGCAATTTCCCATAAAGATCAGATTCCCATTGTATTAGCCGGGTGTGGGTGTTCAATCTCAGGGAAATCAGATTTTGTAATTCAACAGATCAACATGTCCACAGTCCAGAAAAACCTGCACTGAGGTAATACAACATATAGCTCACCAAGACCTACACATCTCTTTGCCTGGAATGGTCCAATACTGTTGAATAACATATGGAGGCAGCAGTCCACCATCTCCAGGAGAGCCACTCATCGTGCGAGTATTCCCACTGCCTGTGATGCCATATGTAAAAAAGAATATCATTTTTCCCCATGGATCAAATCTTCCATAGTGGTTTTGCCACAACCTCAAAGAGGTTCTTTTGGGTGACCTGGGTTCCAAACACCTGTTTGAAGGAGTACTGTTTCTCCTTGTATTCGCCATTACGGTTCAACTTGATGCCATTGAGAGGGTAAAGCTGAACTGTGGTTTCATTGATGACCTCTATGCAGCAGTCCTGGTCAGGGGGACTGAGGCAGAAGTACACTGCAGAACACCCCCAATGGTTCCTTCAAGTTCTTGGAGGGTTTTCTTCACAAGCACTCGACTAGGAGTTTTAATCCTTGCTGTCTTCATCTTTGCAGTGTCTACTGTAGTTCGGTCACTGGTTCCCAACCACTCGTGTTCTCGGAAGTGAGACTCAGTACGCCGGTTCTACTGTCTGGCTTTGATTACTCCCGATACCTGGTTCTTTCTTCTCCCGCTTACAACCCTGTCACGCCGTATTATTACAATTCAGAAAATTTAACCACAGTACTACTAGTAGCACGACTGCTAGGTTTATTAAATCAAATAGTCACAGTTATATGACTACTGGTAGTAATGTTACTACCAGTAGTAGTGGTGCTATTATTGATACCAGTAGTAATAACATTAGTACTTCCAATCCTGGAATTGCTAGTAGTACTATTACTATGACAACCATTGACAGTAATAGAAGAGGTACAAGTGATACTACAACTTCTAGTAGTGGTACTGCTTATATTAGTACTGGTAGTAGTAAACCCGGTTTAGATTAGTACTGCTGGTAGCAGCACTAATATTACAAA
The DNA here is from genome assembly GCF_040938575.1 of Ambystoma mexicanum. Taxonomy (NCBI): domain Eukaryota; kingdom Metazoa; phylum Chordata; class Amphibia; order Caudata; family Ambystomatidae; genus Ambystoma; species Ambystoma mexicanum. The sequence goes on along the minus strand of NC_090929.1, from coordinate 510,315,252 downwards.
TTAAATTAGTACTGTAACACTATTGCTACAAAAAGTACTACTAGTAGCAATATTATTACAGCTACTGGTCATGTCAATACTGTTGGTGGTAGTAATACAACACATAGCACTAATACTTATACTATTTCTGTTGGTGGAGCGTGAATAATAGGCAAGTAAACTTGGTGTACAGTAAGTAATTAAATGTCTGACTTTGCTGCTACAGTGGATCTGCACAACAATATTACTTGCCAACTATTTGACTTAAGAGTCATGAGAATAAAATAACTTCAAATTCCTCTATTCCACCATAACCCCCACACCCTGACCCCCGATAGCCCACTAGTTCCATTGACCAAGGGAAAAAGGCTGGGCTGCTCCACCACATATACACGAATTAAAAAAGAAGTATAAAAGTGTACATTTTCCCCCAACCTCTGCGTACCAAATGGCAAACCACTAGCATATGTTACATTGCTGGGTGATGCTAGCAGCCAAGGAGCAAATGCTGTCTGCACACAAACATATTAAAGAGAACCAGGGCAAAAATAGAACCAAAAAGGTTTTGCCAAAGCCATTGGGTTTTGCCTATCATAATAGGGCACATTTGCATAAACCAGCCAATCAGCCACTTTTAATCCCACACAAAAAGGCAAATACTCCCAACAGAAAATGGGAAACAATTGACGTATGGATCCATGCAGCCTGCTTCCACAGAGCTCCGTGGCTATGATCAGTACTAGCATGGACGCACCAAAGGGAGGAACTCTGCTATTAATTGCTGCTTGAACTGAAGAGGAAGGAACGAAAATGCATATTTTAATTATCACGAATTATCAGGTTGAAGGAACTATGATCACAAAAAGATATTTGTGTTGACAGTTAAAATATATTTTATTTGCCTAAAAAGTATCCCCAGTGGGAATGTGAATCACTTTTTAACTCCCAACAACATAGGGAATAAAACACTTCAAAATCTTATCTGAACCCACACTTCATGCGATGACTGAAGGACAGCAATATGGTTCAAACTATTACACGTGATTATCATTAAAATACTTAATACAAAACAGGGACACTAAAAATAGAATTGAACAAAAGTTGTTCTGTCAAGTTATAGGCATCAGAGACTCTGCCGATTAAATTGACAGAAAACACCAACAAATGCAGCTAAGGCACAACCAGGCTTCACTTATTCACAAATCACAATGCCATATGTATACAACATTGGGGAATAAGGGCAGGACTACGGCGAATTTGGCTTTTGCACCCACAATGGGGGGGGGGCAGACATGGCCGGTAACGGCACGTCAGCCCGAGCCTAGGGAAGTCAGACACAGTTAACGGATGAAATCATGCTTCGTCTCAACATATAAATTTTAGGGGGTCCCCCAAACCGTCTCATTCTATGCGCTTAAACCAACCCCAACCCCATTCCCACCCATTTTACCCCATATCTATTTAGTGGCAGGCTATTATGCAAGTCTATGTAACAAGGCCTTGGCACGTATGTGGTTAAACACTTTTGATGTTTCTCTGTTATAGCATTTTCTGCAATTGTATTCTCCATTATCAGTGGATACCGTAGATGTCAGACAAGGATAGCAAGTTATTTTAGTTATGCTGGCACCTAATAATCAAAGCTTCACTGTGCAGCAAAAAAGCCAAAATAAAACTACTAGCATTCTTCAAGCCTGTCGATAGGACGGGGGTGGGGGAGGTTCGTCGTTTTTACTGCACTAAATCAATAAAAGCTTTCGGTGCAAACATTCAAGTCTAACAAGCAAGTAAACTGGAATTGAAGCTAGTTACTTTGGCCACAGCAATAAGGGTCAAGGGAAACCCCACCTCCACCCCTCCAACATCCATCCCCGATTTGGAAGGGAGAATGTAACAAGTGTATATTTCAAAACCAAAGACACTATTGAGAAGTACAACCAATAGTCTGGCACAGTCAGACTTAACTGTTGATAAGTCTAGCAAACAGAAAACACGGTTGTTTGTACTGGTGGCACATGACTAAGAAAAAAAAAATCACAATAGTAATCTTGGTAGGATCTATGTGATCACTGCGCGGCTGAAAATACCACATTCTGAAATTCCGAATGCAAAAATGCAGGGGAGCAGTGATCACAGATATCAGTGTCATTGTCCAATGGCACAATTCAGGCATTACAAGTATGAGGGACACCCCTGCACCCGGTGACCCACCTAATCCTGCACAAGGGGAGCAGGCAACACCCACTACCCCCTTGTCCGGTATAACAGGGCTTCGGTATTTCGTTTACTGCAACTGCCGAGTAAATGTGCATTCGAAATTTTAATTTCGGTATTTTAGTACAATGCCATCTGGGGGATCAAGGTAATCACTGCGCGGCCGAAAATACTGCATAAGGGAATCAAAGAAGCAATCGCTTGGACACTGCAGAAGGGTACTATGGCCCCTTGCTGTGGTGTGGGTGCTAGTTAGGAGCAGTGTCGCAGTCATGAACAGAGGAGTCCCAATTCCCATTGACAAATAGAAACGAGACAGTACTAGAAAAAGCAGAGCACGTTTTTTGGTTGAACTCGAAAACAGGTAATTGGTAAATATTCATAAGCTTAAGTGCAAAGATCAAAAACATCTCAAAAGTACTAGCTATTCCCCCAAGACAATGAAATGAATGGGAAAACTATTGGCTTTGGAGGCACGTATTTAAGATATAGTTAGGGCCGAGTATCAAAGATCTACTCTACAGCAGCACTGGCATCGGGGCGGCATTTGGTGGATCCGGGAGGCAGTAGCATTTGTCGCATTCGACCTCGGGTCGAGCCTGCCTCAGATGACCAGCAGGAAACGCATCTGGTGCCCCTGTGCATGGCAGATTGGGGTCACCTGCACAAATTTTTTCTGGCCCAACCGGTGCAGCACTTAGCACTTTTTGGTGTGTCTTCGGAAAACAAAGCACTGCCAGAAGTGCTCTCATTAGCGCAGAAGCAGGGAATAGAACACCATTCCTGCTCAGACCACCACAAGTCCATGCGTAAGCCTTTTGAGCAATGGAAGCAGGAAGCATCTCTCCCTCGGCTTCCGGCTCCTATGCCCACCCTCTGCCTCAGCACTGCACTGTTATGAAGGTGCGAGTTGAGCCCAGGTCACAGACTCGCCAGACTTCAAAGCTAGAAACTTAAGCACTGTGCCATAACTCTGTCAATGTGGGAGTTGGTACAAGAAAGAGCTGTGGCACAGTGATTGGCGTTGGACGCTTGAGGTCAAAGGTTCTAATCTCACTTCAGCAGAGGACTGGCATATATACTATGTGGTCAAGTGTTTTTTCCCCCTGCTGGCTTCAAATGTATTTTATCGAGATTGCTCTTGCTTGCCTGCATCCTGCGCCTGTAAGCACTTGTAAGCTGCAATCTAGTCTCAACCAGGACTTCAGGCAAGTTAGCTGTATATGTGTTAAAAGAGTAGTGGACGTGTGTCTGTGAAAATGTGTGCTCAGAGTACATGATGAAGAAGGGCTCTGGAAAGAGTAACTCCCTTAGAGTGGCAGGAGAGAAAGCTCTAGGGCAATATGAGGAGGGGTGGACTGCAAAAGTCCAATGAGGGATCTCCAGCCTCTGAGACAGTGACCCACCAGTAAATTATTTCCATTTCCCCTACTGCTCTACAGCAGGTCAACAGACTATATCCCAAAAACATGAATCTCCCCGACGGTGAAGAGCAAGCTACTAAATGGCTTTTTGGGTTGGAAAGATTTAAACTGAAGTAAATATTGGATACATTTCAGAACCCAGAGTGGAACCGTTGCAATGCAATCATTAAAACCTTAGGAGTCCAACCCCGAGAGGATAGGCCTCTGCAGTTCCCTGCAGAGTAAGCACTTTAATTACTGGGCAATATTAATTTAATTACTGAGCAATATCCATTTGATAAGTACTTCCATCAAAAATCTGGAATGCTTAGAAATCACTAAGTAATATGCACAGAGGACGTAAACCAACTGCGTACATCCCAAGTCATTTATAAGTTCATTCAGGTCAGGGTTTATTCCTGGTATTGTGGTACTGTGTTTTGCCGTTGTGAATGCACAAATACATATCCAACAGTGAATTGGAATAAACAACTTGTGAGATATAGGAAATGAAAATATGCAGATTCCTACCAGGTATATACTTAAGACATGTTCTTTTGAACCCACTCATTTAAGCAGCATTAAACACTTCCCCAGCTGCAGCACCCAAATCCCAACAAGCTACAAGAACTACAGAGGCAACACAGCTAGTCCCTTGAATGTTGTATATATTTTGCAGGGTGTGTTGTTCAGCTTCAAAATATCTGTACATAAATGCTATTATTCTGTGAGATGATCAGATTCATCGCAATACAACACATGAAGTTCGGTGGGTGTGGGAAGTGACTACAATCTTAACTCGCAGTCGTCCCCGTACATGTCGCCCAACATATTGTTTATGACATCACTGATTCCTGCTATGATCGCATGTATGTTATGAGCAACTGAGGCGGGCACTGAGTTAAAATGATCACTTTGCAAAACCATTGAATTTCATGGGTTTTGCTACGATCGGAAAATCTCAACACTGTTCCAACTAAAGTTTTTTCATTTAAAAAAATCAAGCTTCTTATGCTAGATCTTCCCCATGGCCAAACGGTCAATGTTGCACCAATCACTTAAAAAGACTTGGGTCAACTGCCATTGCGGGTGGCAGGGGCCCATATCCACCACCCTATGAACTAACTAGACCCAGAACGGCCATGGCATTCAGCCATGTCCACTGTCTCCGCTGCACCAAAAAGCCATGGCCAGTGATCCAGGCAGAACCGATACACATCTCCCTCAAAATTAAAATTATCAGATCCCACCAGCGACGGGCGTGGTCTATGGTCCACCTGTCCCAAGTGAACGCTGCCCTATTTTACTCTCCACTTTTTTAAACTCAGTTTTGTAAATATTTACAATTGAAATCAGGGGATGCGGCAACATGCAAGTATCAATGTTGGTGGTGTCCTATATGATATTAAAATAAAAATTTGCGAAATGAGCCACCAGTTTTAGTATTTAGGTTATTTGGGAACATAGTTTTAGTCTTGTGTAAATTTACTGCAAAATTACCACAATTTTACTGCGAAAATGGGATTTCTTCAATGAAAAACAAGATGGCGGTTTGACATGGGAAGCTGCAATGCTGACTCAACATTCTAAAAGTTTTTCTCCATCCCCACTGCAACTTTCCACTTGACCCCTCCTCCCTTGTCCCTCTCCTTTAACGCCCTTTCACTGAGCAGTTCATGTGATTTAGCAAGTCTTGTGACATATCTCCGAAAATCTTGCAGAAATCACTTGCGATTTCCCTGATAAAATGAAAAGGGTCTATAATAATGGGCTCTCCAGCCCACTCCCAACTCTATCACTTCACATGTGGTCTCTTTCTCAATCTCTCTCCAACTCCAAACCGATATAAAACCACCCCATTCTCTCCTCCAAATAGAATTTTGAGCACATAACTTTTTTGGCTTGCATTGGGATTATCCTGGAAATTGCCCACATCGAGGGGGAATAAATGACAGCTTTTCATTTCTCTAAAGCTTCCGAACCCCCAAACCAAAAATTGCACAGCTACAGCTCTTTATGCCAAAGTTGTTCCTTATTTGGTGCAAATCTGCCCAGCCGATGTTCAATGGAAGCACCTTTTATTTTTCTCCAATTGAAAAAGAATGGGAGCAGGCTTTTATTTGTGTTTTTATTGAATTTTCAAAGAAATAACATGTGGACCGTTTACAAATGTTCCAATGTAGAGGTCCCATAACAGGCATTTAAAAAAGAAATTATAATTCAGCCAAGTCCATCCAGCAACTCTACAGTTAACTATACATTTGTCAGGAAAGTCCATGTAAATTGGATGAACCTTAAATATAGGGCGGCAAATGCCAGCCTACAATTGTCTGTGCATGCCCAGCTTTACCCATCAGACCCGCCTCTCCTAAAATTCTGAACATTATCTCAGTAAAGGACAACTACTACCCTTATATTCCATTGGAACGCCAGATATTGCAGCCATTTTATCCTTAAAATCAAACCCGGAGGCCGCCTGAATGAGTATATATGGTTCAAGGTAATACATGCTTTACTAATGGGGTATGTGTTACAAAAAATGTAATGAGAGCCAAGACGAGTGTGAATTATGTACTTAATGACGTAAGCACACAAACTTATCACAGGGTGTTGTCAAATCTCAAGATCTGCTCCCAAAAGGCAGTTTGATGTTACGCAAAGCAGTCGGGAACATTCATTGGTGCTAATTGTCCACTATCCCTTTTCTCAGAGGTATTTCCAAAGCGTTTAATAGAAATCCCATTTCAGTGATTGTCCAAGTTTTAAAAATGTGCGTTGCTCAGTGAGACAAATGTGACGTTCTTAGGACTACTATAGTCGAAGTGATTTTTTGGTAAATTGTAAAGTCATGTCATGTGTTCCTTCTGCAAGCACAACGGCAATGTGTAATTGAGAGAGACAAAGACACACGCACAGGCAGAGAGAGAGAGGGCACAAGTCAAGAGAGAAATGCAAAGAGAAAGAGGGGAAGAGGAGCAGAGTCAGAAAAATTACACGGGGCATTAACCCGACTGCACCGATACGGGGACAGAGAGGAGCCTGCCAGACCACACTAACAGTGGAAGAGGCAGAAACAGGCAAGACGGACCACATTGACACATAGGAAGATAAGAGAAACAGACCGCGAGAGAGTTCCAGAGAGCGTACAAAAGAGACAGACATCGTGGTCCTCGCACAGAGATGAGGAGCGAGCATAGCATATATATAGCAGGTGTAAAATAAATGCTCTGTGCAGCAAAGGTTAAAAAGCAAGTTTGGACATTGAGAGGAAAGAAGGACAAACATAAAAATATCTCCTGAAGGATGTTTGCAAACCTTCCAGTTCTTTTTCCAGGTCCAAGCGATGCAGTTGACCATGCCTTAAGGAAAACGAATAGCAACTTTTAACAGTTTTGCATCTATTGGGTTTCAAGAAGGAAAAAAATAGGTTTGTGGTTTGAGGTTTTTAGAAAGCACTGTTGACAGATCTATAGTGTGCATATGGTTACCACGGGCTGATTCTCTCAAGTAACCATCCCTAAACGGGAGGTAGAGGAGGGTTTCTCTTTGAGCTCTGGTGTCCAAACACCCTGCAACCTATTCCAAAGCAAAGAGCGAGGGTCGAGGCATCAGTCTTATACTACCCATACTATGAGCATACTGTTACTGCTCATAATCGTCATGTAGAAGGTCCCACAACTTGACCAAGACAATGAAGATTAACTCAATGAGCAGAGCTTACTCATACCAACATCCCCCTTCTTAGGTTCAAAAATGGAGCGAAGGCCTGAGGGAAGATGTGTTAAAATTCTAGCTTGCAAAGGGGTTTACTGATGAGCCCTTTGTTACAACCGCTTTCAGGAAGCTGCCCTTTAACTGAATGAATGAAATGGACACAGACGTGTCCCTGAAACCTCATCAGAGGCAGTCGCATTGTGTTTAGGTGGGTCTGGCGACAATCCAGGTCTTCAGAAAGGAGTACCTTACAGTGGTGACGAACTCAGAAAGAAAGCTATTTTGTACAGTACACTGGGTTGCTGCCCTGTAACCATCCCCAACCCAACCTACCTCACAGTCTGGGGCTTAAGTTCCAACGCAGGTGACAGACGGAACATTCTTTTAAAGGATAAGAAGAAAAACGATCCCTCTGTGAAATGAAGAAGAAACCGAAAATACATTCTGCCCCATGCATGACAGCAATTCCTGCTTTTGGATTGCTTTTCCCATTCTTCGGTGGGGCCCAAAGTCACTTAAAATTGTCATTTGCTTATCATTGTTTTAGATATTCAAAGTGGACCTGCAGTGAGCTAACATGCATAACAAATTCACACGATAATGATAAACATGGATACAATACAGAAGAAAAAAAATCAATTTAAAACATAAGCAGTCAAAAGATATTTTTTAAGATAAAAACCGCAAGAGACGCACCCTCCTCAGATTTCCACCAGTTGCTGCTATTTCCCGCGATACGAAACGTGTTCCTGGTCAGAAACTGCTCTGATTCGCGCCAGATATGGCTGTGTCCTCTTCCATCTGGTTTAAATATTTTTGTCCCAAAAAATTAAAAATACAAAAAAAGTACAAAAAAAGAGATTTAAAAAAATTGCGCGCATGCAACATCATATTGTATGATGTTGCATGCGGCCAGCTTTGCAGGTTAAAAGCACAAGTTTCATTCCCCACCCCCCACTTACCTGTTATTGCGCCGCTTGGTCCATTTCTGCCCTGTGGCGTCGGATCTGTCCCTCCAAAGCGGGTCTGATCTGACTCTGCAGGGTCCTTTTTTCTTTTTGGTACCCCACCTCCAATATTGAGTAAGCGGGGGACACCCATGCAACATCTGCTCCACATGTTCCGTTTTATTCGATCGAATGTTACTGGCCAAATTTGGTCAAATAAACTGAATATACTAATACCTTCCATCTAGCCTACCAACCAACCAGACATATTGCATCCACACGGCTACATACGCTCCAGCACTCGGTCTTTGTACAATCACAACTTGGTTGCGAATGCACAGCGCTTTCACTCACTAATGTGGTATTACAAAAGTTATTCATGGAAAATGCCTTTTACAAGTACTAGGATAGTACCAATAAAAATATAATTTCCCAACACACCAAACACAAATCTCAAATCCTGGGAATAAGCAAGACAATTTAGATACCTGGTGTAGTATACAAGCGTGTAAAGTCTTGGATTATGGGTGTGCAAACCACAAGGCAGAGGTTGTTGCGGGGACCATGTTTTGAAAGGCTACATAAAAGCATGAAAACCAGATATACCAAAGTCACAAATCAGTTAGTGTGTGTACGTACAGCCCGTTGACATGAGAAAAATCATCTTTAGCACCAAGATCAAGAGTTCATGCTGCTGAGCGAGTATCCAAGTGTCACGAAACAGCAAAAAAAAAAAAAAAAAAAACGAATTGTAACCAGGTGAGCTGAATTTTCCCCTTTAGTATTTTTTTCCCTGTGGGACATAAAACAATTCATAGCAGTTTTGTCGAAATTTCATAACTAACAACCTGGATCTCCAGGTATTTATTTGGGGAGGGAAAACATACCCTTGACAGGTGGGAATCTGCATCCAGCACCCAGCACCCAGCACCCAGCACCCAGCACCCGTAGCATCACGTCTGTTCCTTTTCTCGCCTTCGCGTATGCTATTTTTCTGGTCCCAACACTCCTAAGTCTGGCAAGCATACAGTGTTTTTTTCTTCACCATAGAAACCGACATAACAGCAAGTCTAAGCCAACCTCCAGCTCAACAAACACAACCCAGCCCAACAGACGACTCCAAAATTGAAAGCGCCTGCCAGGCCACGTGAAAGTCGAAGAGCAAACCTTCCTTAAGTCGCCCACACCCTCTTGTCTTTACTTGCTTTCTCTCTTCAGTGGAACATTCTGAACTCCGTCTATTTGTTTAATTGCAATCTGTTTTAGCAAACGATTTATATTTATCAAGGATCCCAGAAGTCTCTGGAAGCATGTTCTACTTGAGTATAAGGGTTTCGATGGTCTCAAAGTCAATGCAACAGGAATCCCGGCAAACAAATTAATTGGGACACCAAAGCATGAAGCCATGACCTGGAAGCACCTAGCCACTACTGCACAGAAGCACATTCATTGCCTGTTCCCTAGTGAAATCTGTGACCCATTCTTTCTATTTAGGCAGATGAAACACTGTTCCCATATAGAAATCAATAGCCACCTCTTTGTCTTCCGAGGAGCATTGGGTCGGTCCTCTGTGGCACAGGGCAACTTACAACCTTACTCACAAAGAAATATATTCCCTACCTCTGGGAGAAAAACCTATTTGCAATAAAATAAAGGGTTAAATATATTCAGGTTCTTATCGTTTCATGTGAAATTGCAAGCAATCATCCTATTAGATGGTCAATGACAGTTCCTGGTCTAGATTAGGTCTTGTCGACCTCGAGAATACAAGAGGTGTGAGGCTCCTGCACGAATCCAAGGAGGTCAATCGTAAAAAAGCCATTGGTCAGGGGTTAAGGGTACTAGGTGAAACCGAATCATAGATCAGAAAATGGAGCTGAAGACTCCTGCTCCAGAAGAAGGAGGCTTCGGCTTGTCTACCAATGAACACATGGCAATCATCTGGAACCCTCAGAATTATTCAGTATTGCTCCCCTGACGTTGCCCCTGATTTTTAATAAAGATATCCTTGCTGCTCTTGCGCACTAGTTTCAGATGCTTAGATTCTACCAAACAAACAATGACACAGCCATGTTTGAAAACTTCACGTTACCTGCCAAGACCAATAATAGATGTCAAAGATGAGAAACTGAGTAAGTTAACAAATCAATGACTCTGCTTTATAATGGACAGCACCTCGCCCAATAAACGTGTGTGGCTAGATCTGAAACAGGAGCAGCACTTTCATCGAACAGGGCATGACCCAGAATATGTCAGGGTGTAAAGGCACAACATGTGGGGTCAGACAAGAAAAGCCTTGTGAATAAAACCATCGTATGTTTAATGAGGCATACAATAAACGTCTATCATAGTGGTAAAATAAATCAAATGTAAAGCACATGGCAGATCCTTAACGCTACCAAGTCTGCAAAGGCTTCTGATGCAGGAGGGTCTACTTCACTGCAACAGGTAGTTACCGTGTCTAAATGGACAAGTATTGTCAAATGCTATACATTTCTAAATGTAAGTAGCAATGTGGCAGGTAAACGCGTGTTGATATAACGATAGCACGTATTTGACCATATTGCACTGGATTCTTAAATAGACTAGAAAAAAAAACTAATATTGGTTTGTGAAAGGTCTTTTTTATTCCCAAGAATTAACATTGCTCCCAGAGGGTCATCCTCGAAACTACAACCAGAGTTTGTGTTACGCAAGAACATCTCAGGGCTGAGAAGGGCACTGTGCTCAGATGTAATACATTCCATATGACCCAAGAACAGATTACAGCACTTGCCTCGAGTCGTGGAAGAAAGTCTGCATAAAGTTGAAACATAACAGCAGCATCTTTTCCCATTGGTTAGTTATAAAACGCTGTTGCTGCACATCATCAATAAGGAAGAATGCATGGAGCATGCCCATTAAGCATTGCAGGCTGGAAAACAAAGCGGGCGAAGCAAATTAACAGAGTATTGCCAACAGTATGTATGTTCATTTATTGTCAAATGTTTCTATAGTGCTTCAAAGTTACACATGGTGGGGAGAGAAGATAGGTGGGTGTGGCTAAAACAATGTCAGAACAAGGCATGGCATATGGATCTCCGGGGCAATGGACTATCCACACAGTGCGATACCGAAGGGAACATTTTTGGTAAAAAAACGTGGAAAATTGTGCATTTTGAAGCACAGTGACTCACAAAGATTGGTCTCGGCTAGCAGATTTGCAGGGCATTTACTCATCAATCAGGCCCACATATGCACACAAAATGGGCCCATATTAGCATACTGAGCTGGTCCTTCGGCACTGGTCCACGGGTCTCGGGAGGAAAGCCTTGGAAGCAAGACGACAGAGCACCACAGGTTCGATCCCCGGGTCTGCGCTTAGAAACAAACCTCTGGGTATTAAGCTCATTATAAATAACATATCGTATCAATAGGCCAGTCCAAGGCAGGTGGAGGTTTCAGAGGGTAAAGACTTGTAAAATCAAAGGATACCCCCACCAAAATGGTAATAACTCTGAAATAAGGGAGGGGAGCAGTTCACATTGACTGAGCCCTGTTGAATTTTTGGAGGCTGAAAATTACGTTGGTCGCGTGGAGTTCCGACAAGCCACTTTGCCCCAAGCGAAGAGAAACCAAACGCAAAAATGGATACAAAAATGTTTTTTTTTTTCCCTCTTCTTTTTAAAACAAAGCTCCAAGAGGAGACTGGTCAGTGGTTCAAAGTTTTCCTCCATGTGGTGATAATACTCCATTTATCCAGTCTCCCCGGCCCCAAATGGTCACCTAAGGGACTCCCGGTTTAAGAAAATAGTCATATTGCATATACTTTTATGAGCCTTTTGCTTTCTCACCTTTGCATATCTTACTTACTCCATTGTCCATTTAAACAAGCTACATTTGTTGTGGTAATACCTTGAATTGCACAATCGCCATTCATCACTGGATACATGCCTGTAGCCTTGCCTCATTACGTTCCCTATTCCACCACAGGCATGTACTAACTTGCCACCAAGTACCTAAATACCAGAACAAAAATCCCTGTTTGTTAAAAGTCGCGCAACTCCCTCTCAAAAGTAGCTTTGCTCGGTATGCATCTCTAATAACGCAGCTAGACCTCGGCTGGAATACAAAGATCGGACAATTCCACTTTTAGATTATTCTTTATGGTAGAACTCTTGCACAATAATGAAGGGCCATGTGTGTCAAAGGAGGGTTGGTGGCGCGAGGAAAGAAAATACTAAATATATTAATCTGGTAATGTCAGCAGATGTCAGAGTACTTACGATCTGAATCGATAAATGAAAATGAAGATTTAGAGAATACACATCTTTACTTAGGTTTCAGTACTTTACCACCAGCTTTTTGGGGTGATTCTATATGCTCTAGTCTAGCTTCATAGTAAAAGTGTCAAAACAGATAGTCAAATGGGAGGAGCAACAACAACTAGCTAATCTGGCATTCTAAGTATGAACTACTGCTTTCCTGTAAGTAGGTTTAGGCCACTTAAACGCCACACAAAAACAAATTTCACCTTGTGGCACAAACATCAAAAAGCTGCCCAAACATGGATAAAAACCTTGCATTCCTCCAACTGAATGTCTGAGAAATGTTTTGGATCAAGAAAATGTCGCATGAGGTCTATGACAGAGATCATCACAAAGACACCGGGCTAAAAAACAAACACCTACCTCTTCTCCCCACAGAGAAAAAGACAGGATTGTGACAGAACCAGATGTCACAGAGCAAGTTCTCGGGAACCATGGGCAATTCTGGATGAGCATGTTAGGCAAGAAAGAATGCTTGCCATGGACCCTGGCAACATCTCCTTACATCTCCCAAAAACGGGGAGTGAATGTTGTGAACAGACATAGTTGTACGTGATCATTTTGAAGAGTGAAACATCAACTATTCTTGACCAGAGCACCAATGATGAGAACAAAACGGCAGAGAAAGTGAAGGAGTTGAACTTGACAATTCCCCCAAAACACCTTGGTCGCTAACCGTTTCTAAACTCTTCATGGGCAAGACGCTAAATTTGACAATTAGGCCTTTAATTTCCTCCACGGTTAACATTTATAAAGTTGGTTAGGGCTTTTAATTGATGGATTGATTTAGCAATACCAAGCAATTTAATCACAGATGCCTGCCAACTGAAATATGGTCCTGAACCAAGATGTTTACACATTTTTCTTATTCAGGCCCATCATCCCAAAAAAGAAAAGCAATCCAGCAAATTTGCAAACTACTAAAAAACAGGACTTGTTTTGCTCAAGTTGTTGCCCACATGCCTGCATGCTTCACCTCCGATTCCCCATAAACCTGAACTCTTTGACCATGTCCACGATGCAACCAAAGTGCTCAATTAACAAGTTGTTTTCCTTCACCGTTTCCTCTTGTGTTGTCTGAAGTTGCAGTTAAAAACGAAACTGCAGAAGGCATTATCGCAGTCCATCTTTCTACAGATTGTACCGACAGTGACTTCAGGCATCAGACAACCGGAAGAAAGGAAACAAGCCGTCTTTAGAAAGTATTTTCTTTGCTCTTATTTTTCTCTTTCATATTTAGTTTCTTCCAGCACCTTACCTAGCTTGGAGTCAAACCACAGGCCTAACCTGCAATAAAAATTGTTTTTTTTTTTTTTTAAAAAGCATACAAGCTTGCTATAATGCTCAGTGGACTGCACGTCATGGGTATTTCTCAAGAGTTTGTTAAAGCGTTTAATATGTGCACTTGATTTAGTCAACTTTCATTGCTCCTCAAACGTGTCTGTACTTGATGAATATCTCTGCAAGAAGGCAGTCTCTGGCTAACAGTTTTCTGCATGACAACTTGATCACGATGTTAATGAGGTTCTGGTAGAAATTTTGAAATTCCTACATACCTCCAGCTATTCTCTATAAAAGGTGGCCAATGTTGGACCATTGTCAATGGAGGCATTCATTCTTAAAACGTACCTCTAAGGCTATGTCAAAAACGACTGCCCTTTTTAAGTCATTGTGCCCCGCTCCTAGATGACAATGGCTGCAGAGACAAGCTAGTGTCAAGAACATGTAAAACAATTAAATTTGCTCTAAAAAACAAAAAACGATGAGACATTCAGTGCTGAAGGGCGTTATTTTGAAGGGTAAAGAAAGTTTAGCACAGCCTCGCATCCCAATTTTGCAGAAGCAACGGAATACAAAGTAATTTGCCCAGGATCACTTTTGGACAAATGGTTACGCGTGGCTTAGTTTGCCGGATATGTTTAACAGCAAAGGGCACTACTTTTCTTAGAGTAGAAAACAAAGCAGTGGATTTAGTGTGTCACAGGTGCTACAGCACGTGCCCTTATAAAAAGTTACAACAACCTTCAAAGTTTCTTCTGCCAATGCACATTGTTCTGAAAATTGAGGGAAGGATTTCCAAAATCATTAAACTGCAATACACTGGTCTAAGTGATCAAAACTAAGCATAAATGTGTCTGGAAGCAGCCCTTTCATATATCTCTTTAGTTCAGGGCTTGTGGTGAGGGTGGCAAATTTACAGAAATAATTACTGCAAGCATTGAGATTGGGATCTATTTTCGTCCAGTTTACATTGGAGTTACATCTTGGCACTGCTTAAGGTCAACCCTCTGTATAAACTGTTAAACTATGAATGCAGTGAAAGCTCTCCAGCAAAATCAGTACAATGGCAGACAGAAGATCATCCTCCCTTTTCTTATTAATTTCAATTTTGCTGTGAAGGAAATATCTATCGCAACACTGACTGATGTAATATCAAGATGTGCCTTTATCACAAGCACAATCTGCATACTGATGAACATTTTTTTTAAACGAACAAGTTGACTGATGTCATGGTTTCTTTTTCTTTCAACAGAACATTTAAAATGGGCCAAAAACTGGGAGAAAGGCGTACTTGTCTACAGAGCTATGATGTAGCAGATGGATTTGGCAACAGAGCACATTTCCACAGATTCTACTCCTCCCACCCAACAACAGCTGGAGAAGTCATTCGAGAGAAGAGGCATTTCTCTGCGCCCTTTCATTTTCCTGCATTCCTGGCATGAAGGAGTCGGGGATGGTGAGCACAGGAAGCCTGGCACTTCCCCAAAAACCCTGAGTAAGCATAGAGAAGAGGCTGGGAGGCCTCAGAGTGGGGAAGCAGCTCTTTTGGTAAGGCCAGAACATTGGTTTAGACTCTGCTCTTAACAAAAAGGGAAGGTGATCCTATTGTACTCGGATCATTTAAAATAACTGAAGTTTTGCTTCAACTTGTGAGATAAACTCTGAAGTACTTTGAGACTTCTGCTGGGTTAGAGAGAGCAGCCCGGTTAGGAAATTGGGTTAAGTGGAAAGGCAAAGACATATGGAGGTGCCAAGTCAGTGGCAACGGGTAGACCCGGTCGATCTACATCTGAAGCACAGAACAGTGCGGTCTCCTAAAGGATACGTATCCTAACCTTTGTATTAATTTGGGTAAAGCCACAAAAGAAAATAACTATACAAAATACCGAATTTCCAAATGGGCAAAACAATAATAATCAATCTCTTTGGTAATTGGGCGATACCAAAAGCAGACTGGTAAGAGTAACAAGGCACATATGCAAAAGACCATTTGTAGAATTAAAAACGTTATAACAGATAAGCGCTGCCAATGTGTAAAAGGCACAGATTCGTGGTGCTGGGTTCAAAAGTGAGGGCAGCAGGGAGCTATTTAGTTCCTGCTTGTTGCCTTGAGAATACAGATTAGTTTGACACCAACCGCTACCAGGAGTTACTTTTGGCTCCCCTGGCCCAATGATGCTGAATAAGTACATCTATGTGATTTTAACTCTGTGCGCTTGGGACAATCTATAAACAAACATTAGGACACATCTATATGACATTTAAAGCTAAAGGATTCTAAATAATGGACAAAGTGTTAAGTTTGCATCCTATGTCCAAGCTAGATTTATGAAACACTATGTACTAGCTCCATGTTCCCCAGTGGTAGCTCCTGGTCACTGGTTCATGCGGGATGCCCAGGTTATCCAACGCTAATTTAGAACCCTGAAGGTGCTTAAGATCACCCTGGTAGTCTGGTAAACAAGCTGGGATTTCAACACATCCTTTCACCATTTCTTCGTAGTAGGTATACCCAGTTAACTCCACTTATGCAATTCTGATCATAGTCAGGCGACATACCGTTTTTGATGCATCAGTACACCTTTCAGATCCTGTGTACAAGAAGTGAATTCCCTCATAACTTCTCCCACCGACCCATGGCCATCAGTGCCCAAGTCATTGCTGTATCAGCACTAGAGGAGTCTACATTTTGGCCTCCTTGGTATTGTTAATTGGCAAAAACAAACAAAACTTTAAAACGCTGTTATTTCAAATGCAATACAATTGCTCTACAACCAAGCTCTTCCTTACACTTCCTGAAAAAAAAAATATACAAAATAAAAAAATAGGTCCTAGTTTGGATTTTTGTCTAAGAGCATCACATATTCTGAGCAACGTCGTGTCCCTTTTTTCTGACCTTTTTAGATGTTTAGAGGACAGTGGTGTATGCAAAGGAAAAGGCCGAACAAACTACGATACCAACCTGTGTGCGCCGTTACTCATACTAGGCTTATATACTGCCCCAACAGCCTATCCACCATTAGACCAGTTCATCATGTAGAGAAGTGGTCTTTAGGTGCTGACCTACCCTAGGTGCTGGCCTAACTCGGGGCGCCCGAAGGATGGCCTACGGCCACGAGACGCTTCAAAAATAGAGTTTGGTAACTGCTTTCAATGGCAAGTATGGAATTGAAGGTGGGTAGCTTGGCAACACTTTCTACTCAAGGGGCGGGGGCGTCTCGAAAATAATATTTTTTACTCCGGGGGCTCAGGATAAAGGAGTTTGAATACCACTCGTGTAGAGACCCCCTCCTCTTAGCCCAACAATAACGCACTGATTTGGTTTGTATGCAATATTTTGCCATTTAGCTGATGAGGAGAGATATTGATCAGCAGTGCAGAAAGGATGTTGGGAGAGTGGGAAAGTGGGGGGTTAGGGAGGCAAGTGTATACACTAACTTTCACTGAGTGTCCAATAGAATTCCCTTTCCAACGTATGTTGCATCAAATATCAAACATCAATGCGATTATAGAGTGGAGCACAACTGCGATTGTAATGCAAAGGAGCATATTTACATAAATCCCTATGTACGATTGATACGTGCTCAATTGCAGGGGTCACAAAGTAGAAAACTGTGCAGGGGGTGGGGGAGGATGATCATCCTATAAACTGTAGAGAAAAAGAAAAGAAAAAATAAAATACGTCCTTACTGATGTCCCTAACACACACTTCTGGTCCGTGGGAGTGCTTTGCCACAACAGATGCTTTTTTTAAGCGAGCCAATATTTTAGAAAAGCATAGTACTAGAAGGTACAGGCTGTAGCCTTCAGCTGTCGAACAAATGCTTCATTGTGAAATATGTTCTAGTGGAAGCCACTGCTCCAAATGACGAGTGGGACAAGCATCCTTTGAAAAGGAGCTTCTGTTAACGGCGCTCTCTCCCCAGCTTCTGCACTCTGCCTCATCTCGGGCCTTTCTTTAGGGGGGTGAGTGGGCACATTATCTTAATATCCCAGAAAAGCTTCTGTGCAGCTTTCCTTTGAGTTTGTAGGGGCGCCTTCAACGCCGGCTCAGTAAGAAGCACAAAAATGTACACAACTCTTTCTCACGCTCATTTCCTCTTCTAGCAGCTAAGTTGATAGCTAGAACGAAGCAAGGCAAAGCATCATACGTCTCCCATCTAACAGGTGGGGCATCAGAATCCAAGGTTGGTGGGTGCACTTTCATTCAAAACGTCCTGTAGCCGATTATAGCAAAAGGAAACCCAATACACAATGGCTAGTTATTTCAATGCAAGTGTCCACAGTAAAGTGGTAATTTATCACAAAAAAATAACGGACATGAGAATTAAATATTTTTAGAAAAAAAATAAGTGTAGTGCAAGTGCTTAACATAGCCAACACACGTTTTGACCCTTCATGGGTCTTTTCCAAGGCTAGCGGCTTGTGTCTGTGTAGTGAATATAATACTATCCATACCAAGTAATATCTTACAATTTCTCCTTAGTTGACCAAGAATGATGTGCTAGTTCCATATTCAGAACAATTCAATTGGATCTACAATAGCTACAGTGGATCCAACATTTCAAGGGGCAATTGCCCAGGGCAATCTGAAAAGTCAGGCCGAACGCAGCTTTGCAAAGGACCAGTGACCAAAGTGATCAAGCACAGGGCCCAGTCAGGACCAGGGCACCTTGGAGCCTTTCGGATTTCTGCCATCTGACTCGACCCCAGGCCAAACAGTCTTTAATGAAGCCCTTTCACTTTAGACTAGTTGGCCTCAAAGGGATGGGAAAACTCAAGATGGCCCTTTCATGGCAAAGGGCTTAACCCAAAGCCACAATACAAAACACAAGGACATTTGACTTTACCAAACCCAGCAGACACTGGTACATAAGAGAAGAAATGGGTATGTAGGACGTTTGGAAGTCTTCACATGCATATCACTTAATATTGGTTAACAAATGTGTACTTTTCTGGACCTCTGAAAAACCTAAGGCTGTACGAGAAAGGAGTAGGTATGCAAGTTACACAACTGCAGAAGTCCCTCAATCCACTGGGCTACCTTACAGCAATGTGGTCAGATTGTAAGCACGCCCGAGTTCCAACACTGTCCTTAATTTCTGGTTAACGGATAATGCACACGTGGCACTGCAGTCTGAAAAGTCAAAGACTATAAAATAGTAGGAAGCTATTAAAGCGTTACTGAGCCAAAGTTGACAATCAGCCATGCTCAGCTTTGGTCCCTGTGTCCTCTTGGTGAACTCCGAAGGACTGCCTTCACCTCTACAGATCGCTATCTACACCACCAAAATGGCCTTTCATTTCTGCAGCTGAAGTGCTGCAAGAGACTAGAATAGTTTCAGCTCCGTGGCATTTGGAGTGGCTGAGAACAGACGTAAACATAGAATAAGACCGGAAAAACGAGTTCTCTCGTGCTATTTCCAAGCAAAAGTGAATGGCCTCTTTACAATAGCAAGTGACCCACTGCCCGAGTGTGCCATCTAGCATAGCGCAACTATTACACTGGCTAACCTAATGGAGCTAAGGTGGCAGGGAGGGGGAGGGTAAAGGGGCGAGACCCTTCACCGCCAGCACATCAGCCTTTAACATGAACTCGCCACGATGGCACGAAACCATCCATATGTTTTTTTTTTTTATATAAAAAGTGCCAGCCAAAAGAAGGCTAGGAATGATCCATGTGATCCCACCAATTCGAGTAGTGTGGATGTTTACTAATTATGTGCACGGCTCCCCGTTTTATACTGATTTTACATACACATACAGACAGAAATGTATCGGTTTTCAACCTGTATTCATTTATAAATATGGAAAAAAGACAGAAAAGGTCTCCCTGCATGGATCCTGTCAATCATGCCTTGCAAGCTGCAGCGTGAAGTAAAAACTATCGCGTGATCTCTAATTTGAAGCGGTTTAAAATTCTACCATGAAGTGCCCCAGGTCAGCAGTAGTCTTTTTCACAGTAAAAATGCAGTTGATATGATGCCCAAAAACACAGCTCCATTTCTCTACTGTAGGTTTGTGGTGTGCGTGTTTTTTTTTTTTAAATCTAATAACACATTTTTTGTATGTGAATTAAATGTGGAAAAATACAAGGCGCAACTTGTTTCTTAAAAACAATATACAATAAATGTGTATAAATACCGACATTAACAGCACAAACATAAGTACCATAAAACCGAGAGCATTGTGTGCTAGAGTAAAGGAAACGTATTGCGAGTAATAAAAATTGAAACCCTGTATAAATCTATCGCACACACAGTGTCCAAGTACAACACGGCCAGTATAAATACACGCTTCTATTCCACACAAACAAGTCAAATGCAGCACGGGCAGTAATTGGGCATGCAGGAAGCGAGTATGGAATATATGCCTCTGGCACAGCAGTACTGCAAGCTCTTTCTGCTTACACAAAAGTCACATATGTTCAAACTGCAACAGTTCAAGCATTCCAACACACTCAAATACAAGGCAAACTTTCCTCCCATAAAAGGTGTGTACACAGACACACACGCACGTTAAAGTACTAGATTAGGCACACATGGGTTCAAAGACTCCCATATCCTAGCATACGCAGTCACTGACTAAAACGAAGTAACTGGTACTGCAGCATTGAACAACACTTCTAAAGTACAAAAAACGGTATGTATATATTTTTTCCCCAATGAAAACAATCTGGGAAGAGTAAGGAGGTGTGGTGATCGTGGCTCTCCCACCCAAGGCCTGAAAACCTTACCACATAACACCTTGGTTTTGGTAACAAGTACTGCCAGAAACCGGATCCATTGTGCAGCGTCTATGCGGCCTACACGCTCGATTTAGGTGGAGAAAGACAACCTGCTATAGAAATAAGAAAAATGGCAAAGATACTGAAATTGGGTTGCAGTTCGAACGGTGGATAGAAAGAGGCTGGCTCTTCTATTGTTGAATCATTAAAGATGCCATCACGCAGCTACTTATCAAAAGCTAAATGGGTTGCGGCGGCCAGAATCCGGAAATGCAACCGGCTTCCCATCAGTGTAAGAAGGTAGTTCAATCATTTGGAAAAGCTGGAACAAAATGCATTTGCAGATTCTCGCGGTTTGGGATTTTAAAGTCCTAGACCTTACTTTGACCGCGAATCCCTCTTTACACCTACTGCTCTTTACTCCTCCTTTCAACCTCACAGTGCCTGTAAAATTCCAGCGTTCTATTTACAGCCAAGGTCAGTGCGAAAGGGCATGGCTGGGAGCCAGGGCGTGATTGAGCCCGAGCCGCAGGGAGCTCGGATGAGAAGTTTCTCCAGTCTAGCCAGGAGGCTGCGAGCCCAGACTGCGGCTGTTCTGGGCTGCGGCCCGCCCGCCCTCCCTCCCTACCCAGTCTGCCAGACCCGTCTGCCGCCTTCGGTGGAGCTGACGCACGAGGAAGGAAAGAAAAAAAAAACACCTTCCAGCCGCAGCAGAGGAGGCCTTCCTGCAACAAGATCAAGAACAAAAAGACTGATCCCTTCTAGTGCCGAGGAGCTTGCATTAGGAGCTGCGAGTAATTTAGGTGCAGGGATGCTTGCCTCCTTTCTACGCGCCCAAAGGTTTCCGACTCATTCAATAACGTATATTAAATATGAAACACCATCTAATGATAAATATGCAGATTACTTTGTTAATATTACATTGAGCTTAAAACAGAGTACCTCCATGGTTGACGCTAGTGTTTTAAATACAGATAGCTATTAAACAAAAAAGAAAACTACGGGTAAGCTTACCATTTAAAAATATGAGTTACAAGCTGCACAAAACAAATTTCCCATGTGAGCAGTGGAGGCAGAACAATTACATGCTTTCACTTATGTGCACCACACATGATTGGGGCGCCAACTATCAGTGAGCATTTGCGTTATCAGTCTGTCTCCATCTCTATACGGCTCTCTCTAGCATTACACGTCTGTGGACGCACACGCACACGCACACGCACACGCACACACACACCTGTCAATGCCCATCTCTGTCTATCCATCTAGATCCAAGAGGCTCTCAGTCCATATCTGTCCTGCTCTCTGAATCTCTTCTTATCCATCCTTCCAACTTGCGTATCAACTTACGCCGAGCTCCAGCTTCCAGACGTTCTCACCTGTCCATCCATCTACAGTACTGACTCAAGCACATTGCCCACCCTTTCCACCAAAGTATTGTACACATTCTTGAAACTTTACCAGTCCGCCTGCTTAGATCAATCGCCCAGCTCAGTCTCCATACCTTTCTCTGTCTGCCTCTCAATTGCATTCAATGTTTTGGAACAGCGTCTGTATCACTCACTACTTGCCAGATTGGTACCCCAGTCGCACTCCATCTCCCTCAAACTTTCTACACACTTTCTGCACTGAAGGTCCCGTTTCCACAGGGGAGAAAGTGGCAGAGAAATCCGTCAGAAACCAAGAGGCTATGCAAGAGCAAAGACATCAAGTGAAAGCAGAGGAGAAACCCAGACTGCGTAACTGGTTAAAGAACTGCATAGCGAAGTCTAGGGGGAACAGACTTGTGAAGGACAGACACATTATGAACCTTTGATTTGGGCCATTCATTGGATCGTCAGTATTGTAGACAAGAGGCTTGATTGAGGACTTCTTAAGATTACATTTCAAGACTTTTGTTGGCCATCCTTTGGCTTATATGTTAAGCTTGGGGTGTCTCTGGAGAGATCAGGACTCCTCATAAATGGGAACATTTTTAACAGTTGGGGGCGGTAGGAGGTAGGTATCTGCAACTATCCACCTATTTGAGCGATCTCCGCCTCTTCTCTATGTACAGCAGGGTACACATCAATCGAGAATACTGTAGTTATCAGAAACTATGGGTGTATGTATCTACTAGTTTATTGATTCGTTTGTGCATTGGTTAGCTATTCAATCCTTGTATTTGCCCCAATCAATCTTGATAGTGTTCCTACGTTTGCATATTCAAAGTTACGGACCTGCAGGTTTCAGTTTTTGGTGCCAGATACATAAACCCACCAGAGTTATGCTGCCAAACACTCAAGAGGAGAGAGCTAGAAGTATACTGGGTTTTAAATATTTTCAACAGATTGGTTTGGGTCGAAAGTGGCAGAGAATGGAAAATACACGAAAACATGATATAGCGGAGCATTACCCTGACATCTGAAGTGCACTTTGAGGTGTGGTACCATTAATATAGAAACCACAGTAAAACTGCCTGTAAAGATATACAGGGTAGATGATGTTAAACGTACATTTATTCTGCAGTTAGACACTAAATGATATTAGAGAGTTCTTACTGGCAGGATTTATATCCATGTCAGCACAAGCTGTACATTATTAGTGCAAATAATTAAAAGGTGTCTGTTTAATAAACTAATTATAGTGCTCATAATCAGCATTTGACATTATAAAAAGCAACTTAAAAAAGCCCTCTCTCGCCCACCCACGCCTAGTACTATTTCAAAGGTATTCCCGGGCAGCACAAACAGTCCTTTATTCCATCGTACTTCCTCTGACAGATAGCCGCGTGACTATGGTTAATACCGATTTCAGATCTTTGCAGTATTGCCTTCAATAAAAAAGCAATCAGCTTTGTGCTTTCTGAACTCAAACGGTGCAATGCTAAACAGTCACAACTAGAAGAAAAGATGCAGGAAAAGTGCAAAAATAATAAACCCTCAAGTTTGACGAGTGGCAACAAAATTCACATCAACAATGTCCTGGCTTTGATTGCGCCGCAGAGGCCTTGGAGCCCAGGATAATGGGACCCTAAGCTAGAAAGGTGGAAAGCCTGACCTGCCCTCCTCCCTTTCCCCCACTCCCGAGAAAGACAGCAATACCAGCATCACCCAGAGAGTAAAAAAACTGTCCTCTCTTAGGGATGACTTTTCAAGAAGGTCCAGGAGGTCTGTGGGGTCCCCACCCCTGGCCCATCATCCGGTGGAAAGGAAGACCTAGCCAGAGACATCCACTGCCGGCTGACAGTGGGCTAGTGGGAGGGGGGCAGTTGTTAATATAAGTTGTGTGCCACCATAGCCAGTTGTAGTTCAATATTTATTTTTGCAGCATACAAAGCAGACTTTACGGTGCTCTGGTGGATGTATCAAGCTGTGAACTTCCGCTACTCAAATCTTAAAAACAAGCAAAAGTGATGAGTAAGCAATGTTTAACAGCCACTAGGGATTGAAGAACTGATGTGAGAGCTTAGATAGAGCTGAGCCGCCGCCACCACCACCACCACCACAACTTTAGGGAGACAAATGGATGCACAGAACATTCAATCTAACAATACATTCTTTGAAAAGAAAATTAGGGAGTTAAACATGTTTCTGCTTGCTTTGCGGGACAGGAAATGCAATCTCCCATTTCTGAATACCCGCAGCTGAAAGCTCAAGTTTTAGGGCAGTGGCTAAAGCTGGGGGGCTTTATTATCCCTAGAGACCTCTACAGAGCATAAAGGATCAAATGGTTGAGCACAAGTGGGCAATTTGCAGCTTTAAATTCTAAGAGGAGACCATACGTCTGAGGTCAATAACTGAGCAGCAATAAACTGGGTAATCTAAAACGTATTATTCTAGGTACTTGTGTGCAGTACAATCCGATGATCAGCATCTTGGGTCCCCACAACATTGGTTGTTTGAGAGCAGTGCTCCCTTCTGAAAATTGTCAGAATCTTGAGAATTTGCCCCTCAAAAAGTAGGTTTACACCAGAAGCTGTACAAGAAAAATTGCTTTCAAATGAAGAGTGAAACACCAGAAGACGGATTGTAAATTGGAACGCACAACGTTAGCCTAAGTTTTCAACTAAAACCGCAGATTTTAACTGTTGATAGAAGTTATGGCCGCCTCGTCGCCGCCCCCCGCAAAAATGTGCTCCTTGGCCAACCTTAATAGCTTTTGTTTGCTTTACTAAAACCCGTGCGATGACAAATCCCCTTAGAATTTACCTATGACCGATATTTCTCACCGCCTGCCTTCTCTTCCTGCAGTGAAGCGGGGCTTCAACGGTGCCTGCCTGACAACTTAGTCAAGCGCGGATAAGTCCTTGAGGCGGTGTTACGAGCCGACCAGAGGAAGTGATTAAAAATGAATGCCGGCTGAGAGAGGCAGAAACCAGCAAGGGTGTGCCCGTCAAACACACTTTCAAGCTGTCTCGTCAGCAGGTTTCTCTCGCTCTCTTCTGCTTCTTATAATACAAGTCTCATGGGAAGCTATCGGGGGCATGAACTCGGAACCTTCTCGCTGCTAGTCCCCTCCAGATACGCACGGGAAGACATTCGATACTAAAAAAAGGAGGGTTTAAGAAGTCTCTGTGTGGGTGGAAAGCTGTAGAGTGTACATTCATCCCGGATTCTTTGCAGACCTCTACTTTAGGAAGGGCTCGGTCTTCTCGGAACGATTTTCAATTTGTATCCTTTTCTAACGATCTGTCCTTGGCGACTGCCGAACGTCTGGGAGCTTCTCGTATTAGATGTACATATTGTGTGTTTTTTTAGACTGATTAATATATGGTAGAGAAGGAACCTTTGGCAGAGGCAGATGACATGATTTGCACACGGTCACAAAGTTTGTTCAGTAGGGCAGCCAGAGCTAGAACCTGACCATTGGTCCATTCCACCCTCTACTTTATCCACTCAACACTTCTACTCTTGCTGATTTCACCACATGCCATTTCTCTTATTGCAGTCATTCTCAGACCCATGTACTTACAGAGCCCTCAATGGCCTCAGGGAACTTGAGCACTCTGTATTCATAAATATTTTAGTACTAGCCAGGTAGATTGCTCAGCAAGTCAACGGCTACTGCACGGCTGCGGCGGGTACAGGGTAGATGGGCCAGTATGCAAGTTCAAAGCCTAGAACGTCACTCAGACCTTTATCATTCAGAAGTCGAAAAAAAAAATGAAATCTCATTAAATGCATTAATAAAACATTATAGCAGTTGGGTTGATCTTGCAGGAACCGTTGTATTGAAAGATGATATAAATATCTGGAAAAAGGTTGAAAGCTATCAGAGTGTGTCTTTTCAGGAAATTGGGCTACCTCCAATGACCTTCCACAGCCAGTCTTTATGGTAATCCATCCGACACAAATCTATTTCCGTAAGCAAGCTTCAAGTACCTAGGGGCTAACCTCAGGCAAACCACAGGCATAGATGGTCTTACTTTGCATACATGAAGTGTATGGGAGTGGTGGAAGTTTGTTTTTGTTGTCGGCACAGGAGTAAGGTGTTAAAAAAAATAAAGCCTCAGCCAACAATTAAAGTAGACTGTTACAGATTAGCTTTGGACGAATTGGTAGGATTACTAAATGACTTGGTCATCGGGACACCACGTTTCATATCCTAGTCTTTCGTTTTGCAAACCCTTTTAATTTGGTTCTAAAGTTAAATTGGTTTAAATGAATGTAAGAAACACTATAATTCACAGAATTCATTAGCATAGGTAAAAAAAAAAAACAAGGATATGGAGTCATCTTGGCGGCCTAATCGTAGACTAAGAAGTGCGAGTAGCTCATGTGCCACGGTTGATGCGTCCAGTCTGCAGATACAGACATCAGCTTCCAGGTTCTAGGTCAGCCACCTTACACTCGCAGCTATACAATGATACAAATCATCTCACAATTCTGCAAATCCGATGCAATAGCAACCTTCTTTAGGAACCCACTAAGGGTTACAAAAATAATCACAAAGTGGCGAGACACTCAGCACAACAAACAGCCTAATAAAAACATCGGGGAGAAAAGCCTGACTGTCAATCCCCCTCAGTCTTGCCCAATTTTATTCTGCCATTACAGATGCCCCAGAGCTTCGTCTGTGCATCAGAGGAAAAGTCTTGACCCATAACCTTTGCCGTTCCAGAGACCTTGGTCTCTCCCACGTAATCACTTGCCCCAGCGACTCACATTTTATGGCTCAATATGCATGCCTTCCACTAAATATCTGACACATTGCACGAAGAAAGCACATACAAGTTAAAATGCTTGTGTAGTAATGTAGTTCTTAGGGGTGCGTGGATGTTGGTATGCGTGGAGGCATTCTGAGTGTGGTGTGCGGGGTGACGCGCACAAGTTCCATTAGTGGCGATTGAGGTCAGTTGCTGCCGGATGTTACCAGCGTCGCTCTAATCTAGCTCACCGATTATTTGCCCTGTAACAAGGAATAAAGTCACTATCAATTGACTTACCTGTCTGGTGGCGATTCTTTACCCAACAAGGTCACTACAGCTTGCCATCATGTCAATTTAGTCTAAAAGAGACCCCCCTTAAATGAACCCATCACGCGAAGTCCCAGGTACATCCGTCTTCATTCTAGGGTTGGTATTTTTCTGGCTAATTGTTAATTTACACTGGATTAAGTTTTTTGTCATGTGAACATAAGTGATATTATGCCCAATTGTAAGATGTTTACAAATCTACCAAGACAACACATACATAACCCCTCGCCCCCCCAACCAGATGCGATAAAAAATAATTTCAATGACCTGCATATTAAGAGACAGCTTGATAGGGGACCCCAGCGCACCAGCCAATAGTTCGCAGGCGCACGTTTGGATGCTGAAGACACTATATTTCATTCACAAGTCACACACGATGCAGGTTTTGATACATTTTCATTGGACTAACTGAAGATATTATGTAGAAATGGAAAAAAAAACATTAGCTTTTGAAGTACCAGAGACTGTCATCAGATGGTGCAGAACTCTTTGATTGGTGGGGGTGTGTGTGTGGTGGGTTGGGGTGCTCCTAGTGCTAAGCAGGTGAAACTTGAGCCTTGCTTTGAAGAATTCCAGTGGGAAAAAAAGCTTTGATGGCCAAGGAGAAAGCATTCCTGTGAGTGGGGGTAAGGAGGGAAAGCAGCAAAAGTTGCAGGAGGGAGGGGGACCGATAGGTTGTTAAGAGTAAGAAGGCAGCTTGCACCATAGTCCAGTTTGCTGCGCACAAAAGTGGAGTGAAGGATTTCATTTGAAGGGTGCATGAGGTGTAGGCAGATTTTTTCAAATGTTTTGGATGCAGAGTCTGGTTGTGGTGGCAGTCGCTGCGATGAACTGGTACTTTCAGGCTACAGTCAACGAGAACCCCAAGGTTGCGAGCTAAGGGTGAGGGGCCAATGAAGGCAGGGGGTGTTGGGGAGGGAAGAGAGGGCTTTGGGTAGGAGGCAGGGAGAAAGAAGACTTCTGTTTTCGAAGAGTTTTCATGAGGCAGCATAGAGCCATCCAGTGGCAGAGTTGGGTTAGACAGTTGGTTATGTGTTTTCAGATTGCAGTGGTGAAGATGAAGCAGAGGAATATCAGCAAAAATGTGATGGTTAAATAGGAGGCGGAAAGGAGTTTGCTGAAGGAGGTTTATGGGTGAAAACATGTGGGTGCCTAGGACTGATCCAGTGTCATATCTCAATAGTTAGAATGGACGACAAACCCAAGTGTACCTCTAATGTTGCTATTAACTTTGTGAACAAAGGAAAACGCACACAATGTGGCTTACAGAGCCACCCATGGTGTGGGTATGATTTGAACATCTACATGGCATCACTTGTTAGCTTTCAGATGCGAGGAGTGGAATTCTCAATGACAAGCTTTAGATTTGAATGGTCTAAAGCCTGCAGTAGACCGTTATGAGTTATCCATAGGGAAGGGAGACTAAAATCGCTGTTGCGTGCGTCATCATACTTAGAATAAATTTAGTTCCTATGCTCTTCTCGGCTACAGCTCTGATTTTACAACTGACGAGCAAACATCCATGCATGCCAACACTATCCATTTCATTCAGGAGACCCTAGTCCAGTCCTGGTATTGACTTTGCATTTTGGGACTTGTATCCCTGGATTTAGAATGGGGAAATTGGGACAAGTCCCAGATTGCAAAGTTAAAACCAGGATAGGATTAAGGTCTACCGAAGGGAATGGATAACATTGGCGTGTATGAACACACAAACCAAACTCAAGCTTTCTGGATGACCATACCCATCAGTCAATAACAGACCTAAAGGATACATGGTGAGGATGGCCTGGAGGCACCCCACATCATCCCTGCAACAGTACAATACGGCCTTGCTTTGCTGTCCACAGCAATCAGTGAGGCATAGGCTGGGACAAGAGATGGAGCGAGGAAGGTTTGTAGTGGCTTTCTACAAAGGTGATCGCCAAATTCTTTCTACAAAGTCCAAAAAGGGCTACCATCAAATCATCACATTTCACAGACGGCAAGATCTTCCACTGAAGAAAGTATTTCACTCAGAAGGATACATCTACATGCAAATCTCAACCAAATATATGTATTAACTTATTCGCATCAAAGTTTCTGTATAGATCGACCAGCGAGTTATCTCACCAAACTCCGTTTACCTGCATGGATTAGATTTACTTGATCTGTTAGTCTTCATATTCTACCTGTTCTAGAAAATATGGGTGCTTGGGTGGCATTCTAAGGGGAGATCGACTCTGCAGGCTATGTGGCAAACAAGTGGAGACCCCACGGCACATTATCACCCAATGCGAAGAGCTTAATCTGGAATATGAGAAAGGTTATTGTAAATTTAAGCTCCATTCAGCTGACAAATTTTGGAGCATGATCTTCAATGGTGGTTGCTGCAGCTGCCGATTATATGTGGCAATTGGCGGCTGATAAAAATTAGAGCAAACTAAAATCCTAACACTAGATATCGTTTATTGAAACATTTATATTATAGTACATATTGATGTTTTAAACATCAAGATGACATTGGAAATTCATTATGAAATTGGTATTGTTCCATTTGCTGTTGTGTGTATAATGTCTTATTTTAATGTTGTGTAAAAGGTTTGAAAATGTTCAACCAAAAGCGCTTAAATAAGAAAATCCCCCCAAAAGTATGAATTTACCTTTGAGGAAATGTAAATCCCATCTCGATCCAGCCCAAGCCGAATTAAATCTCATTCGCCTGAACAAAAGACTCCTTCTTTAGCACTGCAAGGCTTTTGTTTGAACGTTTGTACACCATTTTAGGATTGCCGAATTGTTTTTCAGTTTGCATTGCTCCTGGTTTGCACCATGTTTGTAATGGTCATCACTGCAATACATTGATTGCTGTGGAGTGATTTTTCACCTAGATTCACAGTAATCTTGTTCTAATCTCGCCCTTTTTTGGGGCGTTTCATTCAGAGAAAAACTCATGGAACAATGTCCAAGAGCCCAATAAGCAGCTATGTTGGGTTAATATGCTTTTATACTGCACCAAATCATCATAGTATCAGAGGGCCCGGGCCTGTCCACGAGTATGCCACTTGCGAGGGGTATCCAGACATTGCTCTCCTCCAAGAAAGAAAATGAGTCAGGGAATTAAGAGGATGCAATAAGTAGATGCTGCATACACAAATAGGGAGGGATGCAGCCGGGGGGTTAGGGTGGGGAGAAAGTTTTTGCAATAGCTTTAGTGTGCTAGAGTCCGGTTAGTTGGACCAATGTTTTGCTAAAGGGTGGAGGCAGATGCGTTTTGATAATTGGGTTGCGTTTCCAATGCAGATTTGGAGAGTTGTAAAATAGTAAACAATGTAATGCCGGATGCACGAGGGGCTCGAGTGCATGCTCAGGCAATCCTAGAAGTTTGGTGGTTTATATTTTATTTTTATATTTATAAAGTGCACATGCAGCCCGGGGGCATTGCTGCACTGTTACAGAAAGTGGTGGTGTATTTGCAAGGAGCATAAAGAGCATTGTTACTGATTAATACAGGACAAATTTACAGAGGAAAAACTCCTGAATGTCAATTCTGGGACTGCCAAGCCTGAGCCATGCAAGCATGAGTCAAAAGCAGCACAGTCAAGAAAAGACTGAATTTAAAAGGTGAATGTTTGTAACTAAAGGAAAGGGAAATGGAGTGGTCCAAATGGTATAGTACAATTTAAAAGGCCTGGCACCTGTATGTCAAACATTTTAAGAGTTTAGGTCATGGCCATCTTACCTTAAAAAATATGTTTTTTAATGGAATTGCAACGGAAACACAATAAGTTCATCTTCCATTATACAATGGCAATTGTGCGGACAGCTTCTCAGGAACCACTGAGCGGAAATATGCAGCAAAGCGAGTTGTGTTCCATTTGTAGTGTGCGAAGCACAAGGGGGACTCCTACTTTTCCCAATAAAGGAATTACATGAGCCTATTACAATTTTCTTATGACACAATTTGTCTCTTCGCGGTTAAAAGACCCAACTCAGTGGTGCTCCACTTCTTGACCATACAAAAACTATCAAGGGTGAGTGTGCTGTGGCAGGTTTAAACCAAGTTACGCACAAACCTCTGTAGCATACACACACCACACTGTGCCTCTTCAAGGGACATCGGCACAGGCAAGGCCTAAAGATTCACCACCAATGTTCTGTGCAATCTACCTTTTAAATGCCTACATATCGAAAATACCTTTGGAGTAGTGACGCATATTTCATGAAATACCTTGCCTCTCGCAAGATCTTATTGCTGTGCAAGGTGCAGGAGTCAATTGCTGTTCATTTGCTGTCAAGTCACTCAATTAAGTGTTCAACCCTTCGATTTAGTTTAAATAGTCTCCAACTCTTTCATTTACTTTCTCTTATATGCAAGTCTTCAAAGCCTTCGTAAGATCAGGTCATCCAGACTTCCGTTTATGACTCAAACCGCTAAATCCCAACCAAATCTCCCCATCAGAAGCCCACCAGTTTACTTTTGGAATGTTTTGTATGAGGACGACATAGGGCAAATAAAAATCCAAACCATGCAGTGGGTCCCTTAACGTATACAGACATAAATGATTAGACCTGCTGGTGTGATGGCCTAGGAACTTTGTTAAATTGTAAGCAGTGCTGATCTAGATGCTCCAGTCCACAACCATCCTCTGAGCGGAATACAAACAGTTGTTGCTGCAGTGGACAAGCATCCAATGACATCCACCAACCAAGGACTGAAGATGGTGGTAAGAGAATGTCGGCCAGGGTTGAGTCGTGCCTCATCGCCTGACGCAAGTCGCTCTGAGGGTTAACACTTTAAAGACCCCATTTTTAAACCCCTATGCACACAAATTCAAACAATGAATGTAAACGCTCAGATCCCTCAAGCACAAAATCTCACATCAGTTCTCCAAACAGGCTTTTAAAAAGCCATTAGCAACTTACATGTGGCAGATGTCTAATGTGGGAAGTCCTCCTTTCAGAGAAAAACGTGCTTTACTTAATATATATTGCTTTTATCTGCAGGAAATTCAGGAAGTCTGGCAACTGAGAAACAGCATTTGAGGTAAGAGTATGCACAGGCTTACTGGGCTGGCAAAGATAACGTGCAGGGCATAGCTACAAGTACAATAAACCCAGGTGTGGGCCATTTCAAATGTGCCAGGCGGTTTCTTGGGTGGTGTGAAAACTGCTAGAATTCAAATAAGAGCTATACGGATGGTAATAACTTTTGTCCCAATTTAAATAGGAGCCAGGCACCTCAGCAGTAAAATATATAACCTTCATGCACATAGGGGCTTTTTGCTCCAAAAGACGGATTTGTAACGCGAGCATTTGCAATGTCGCCTGCATTGTACAGGATTCTCAAGACGAAGTGACATTTTTATCTTGCTCTTGTACCAACACTATATATATTTTGTTTATTTTGCATTCATAAACCTTAAGCACCATTAAAGAGCGATAGGTACTTATTTCAAACACATTACATTAAAATACTGTGAACAATTCATCAATCTTTGAAAAAATAAAACAGTCACATCACACCCTAGTTAGATTGGAGAGTCGCTGCACACGTTCATCGTGCACTCTCTACCAAGCTTATTAACCATAAGGTCATCACAAAATTGAATTAAAAAATTATCTTTTTGGCTGGTCAACCAATACCTGGCACTTCCTGCCCAGCGCATTACCACTCTGTGCCCAAACTTTCAGTGCTATGCAGACAACACTCTGCTCATTTTCAGGCTCCCTTCAGCCACCTCTTCTCCTCTCATCTCCGACTGTCTGTCCACTATCCAGTAATGGTGTGCCACCAATGATCTCTGCCTTAATGCCAGTTAGACTGATATTCTCCTCATCGGCACACCTGCTCCCTCCTTTCCAGTCGCTCTCTGGCCGGCCTCTCTTGTCCCTCTTCCTTCTGCCACCTGTGAGGCTAAAAACCTTGCGGTCATCTTCGACTCCACTCTCTCCTCACATCTCTAAGAAGTCACTCTACAAGCTGCACCTCCTTCCCTTCCTCTCCTTCCCCCAGAAGCTCACTGTCTCCAGAGCTCTGCTTCTCTCTAGGCTGGACTACTGCAACAGCCTCTTTCTAAATCTGCCTTCTTCTACTCCCAGTCCTCTGCAACTCATCCAGAAGAGGACTGCGAGACTTATCATATCTCTCCAAGACTGAAATCTCTGTACTGGCTCCAAGTGGCTGCAAGGATAAAGTTCAAAACCCACTGGATTGTCCACAAGCGTTCTGGGGCCTAAATACCTCCAACTCTCTTCCTAAATATTTTCCTCCTCGAGCACTTCACTCATCCGCCTCCAACTCCCTCAGGGTCAGTCGCTTCTCCAGGCAACAAGTTGCTGGTAGATCGCTTTCCTCTGCTGGGGCCTCCCTCTGCAACAGCCTCCCTGAAACTTGAGGAGAACCATCTTTGGTTCTGGAAGCCCCTCAAGACCTTCCCCTTTGCTTCCGCTTGCTCTCCTGCTCTCCCCTGCTGAACTCCTGACTGGAACTGCACTGGTCACCTGGCTACCCTCTGATCTCGGGCCCAGGTCCCCTCCCCCATGAGCTGCACTACTGCACTGCCGCCCAGAAAACCCATGCACTTGGGGGCCGTTTCTGTATCCCTACAGCCCCCAGCCCTTGACACTTGATGTCTGCACTTCGCCCTGCACTTGCCACAAGGTGGCCGCACTTTTACCTATTGTTTTATTTATTCTTCACTGTTGATCCCATGTATTGCACTTCCCGAATTCCCTGCACTTGCGTGATCTCAAGGTCACCTGGCCTAGTAAGATCGTCGTCTTTGTCCTCTCTCTGTTCCCCCCTCCCTTGCCTAGTCGCACCTTGAAACACGTGTGTAGGCGCGTTACAAATGCCATACCTTATATTAATTGGTGCTTGATGGCCTATGCTATTACACTAAGCTGAGAGATCGACTAGGTGGACAAAGTCAGTAGATTCAGTTCTTGAACCAATTAGGACTATAAAAGTCTATCCGTTTCCATTCTCCTTCCAAACCTAGTATGTAGCACAGGTGATTACCAGTGAAGTGGTTCCTATCAATGAGCTCCAAAATGGCTCTTCGCTCACCTCAGATAGGATATACATAGAACAAAGGATTGATATCCTTTCTGACATTATATTTTAATGTCAAGGCATTGAGTCAATATGTGACGCACTGTCTCGATCACATCGTAGGATAGTCTATGTGACCTTTCAGTGCAGAGGATCCTAACACCACCCCCCGACCCCACACATACTCGTAAATTTGTAAGATACCCAATCATAAATAGCGGATAAATCTCCTCCGATCTTTTTTTACAAAGTCTGGTTAAATAGGAACAGGGTATCTTTATGCCAAATCCCCATTGACAATATTCATAACATTTGTTTCCCAAATAGATAGATGTTATGTGCCCTATACCAGACCGGTTTCTTCTGCTTCTATTTACTCCACATAACAGGAGCAATATTATCAGCAACTGGTATTGAGTCAGTACTGGACATCAAATCTATGTTGCTGGAATGTGTATGTGCAGTGTTTTATTAATGCGCATATAAATGGAATTGTTTAGCTTGATACCTTGGGTGTCTCCATTTGCTTGATATTGAATGCAGAACAGAAACGTGCAAGTGTAAGAGGATGGTGGTTATCCACAATTTTTACCTTCTTTTGAAGCATTTGGAAAGTGAAGGTGACAGGTAAAACTGTCGCCCGCAAAGCAACCAGTGGTGGTGCTTGTCTAACTGTTGAGGAGTACCAATTTCGGTTGGGTGATATTGTATGTAAATATGTGCTCTGTAAAGCGCTTTGGATTAAGGCGCTATATAAATAACACATTGTCATTACAGGTTATAACCAATGCTGCTTTTATTCAGTCAGAGGGACAGAGCACCAAAACACGTACAGCCAGTGAGAGAAATGGACAAGATCTACTCTGGGACTCCATTACCCACCTAAATGAGGGGTTGAGAGGAGTGATCAGAGTGATGTGGGCAGGCCTGAAGAAGGGATTCCCCGGCCCAGGTTGAGCAGCAGCAAATGACCCCCATTATAAATCAGCTATGAGTAAGGAGAGGGGAACAAATAGCACAAATGCAGTTTCCTGGCAATGTGTATAAAAGCAAAGAGCATTTTAGGAGCAAAGGAAGGACCACAGATTTGTATATTTGAAATATGTTTGATTCAAGCATGAAACCTAGAGTAAGTTCTGCAAACTGGGCTCTCTACTCACTTCATTTGTCACAACACTCTCCCAAACAGTAAAATGTCCGTAAACCACAAACCATATCAACTCATTTGGACAGTTATGTGAGGCAAGCGCTGTTCTGTTTGTGTGGAGCACATTTCCCTACATGTTTCACTGTGCTTAATCAATAATTCAGTGCCCCATGCTTCCCACACGTTGATTCGGGACTAAGGTCATGTGTACAGGTGAAATTGTTCAGACTGCTTATTGGTGACTCAAGAACCACCAACAGTGCCCCAGCTCGGCAGCACATTTTGGAGACTGGCAGGGCTGAGTAAAAGCCTTGGGGCTCAAAATACATGTAGCGTTTGAGCCCTAGGCTCTACAGAACAACCCTCAGAAGACCAATTTTGTCAGAGTGCAGTTCCTGCTTCCTCTGACCCAAGTCCTCTGCGTTGTACAGTGTCACCCATAAACCAAATCATCCATCAGCACTACAAATAGTTGTTGCTGTTACCCCACCCAATAGTACGTATTGAAAAGAACCCCTGGGCAAGTCAATGGCATTTGAACCCTAATCCTGCTAATTACACATGGATCTCCACAGCAGGTGCATTGACCCATTTCACTGGCTTAGAGTTCAGTAGTTCACACGGATTCCTTCCCCCACACTTCCCAGCTGCTTCACATTTTTCAGTGCTTAGGGAGGAAGCATCTCAGCACACGTCATTAACTTCCAAAGAGCAGACGTCAATACCAGGCTCTTTTCGTATTTCCTTACTACAAAAAGGGTGACCATGTGTTGAACCTCAGAAACGTCATTTACATATAGATGTGGGTGTGTGTAAAAGATCGAGCTATGACTCAAGCCATTCCGCCAAAACAAGACGACAAATCCTCAAAAAGGAATAACAGACTCTACACTATGCTAGCTCTTTAACTAATGGTCTGGCAAAATGCTTACAGTATGGCCCACGGTAGAATAATTGAACGTATGCAAAAACGTACCCAACTCGAGACACGATCGCGAGGCAGATCAACAACATTCCACTGGTATTTGGTGCATGTATTAATCGTAGCTAGCTGAAGCGTTTATAGCAAGTACTGTTAACATTACAGTAAAGAGTAGAGTTGTTAATTATTGGCGGTGCATGGCATCTTTCACATTTCCTCATTCTGTGGTTCCAGCTAAAAATCACAACAAAGTTTTACAATCAATATTTATATGCCGTTAGCAAGGACTCCTGAAGCGCGTGTCGCATTGCCCGTTGAAGGAATGTACATCTGGACTGCATGCCTTATGGGGCGGATTGCATTCTAAAATGTGCATCAATCAATAAGGAAGGTAGGCAACAAATATATTTCTAGGCCAAGTATTTCGACGTAGTTCCTGCGCAGTTCCTCCTCTTAGGAGAGAAATACCAGTACTAATGTGGGAATAGTTGCATTTTCTGGTGCAAAAAATGGCATGCTTTCATTGGACTACTACATACTGAATTTGAGATGAGGGGCATGAGAAAATTAGCTGCAAGATCATAAAATAAGCATGTAACATTTTGTCCCCATGCCTGCCTACACAGCAAGGCAAAGGTGAGGGACCCCACACTGCAACTAGTTTATTCTGCATCTCCTAATCAAGTTGCAGAGGGCCTGCCTGATCCACAGCAACACGTTTGACCTGTACAATGAATACGAGTGCAACAGTGATTTTTTTTCCCCAGAGAGATAGAGAGATATTTTGAGAGAGAGAGAGATATTTTGTGAGAGAGGGGGAGAGAGAGAGAGAGAGATTTTGAGCGACAAGAGAGAAGGTTTCGTGTGTTTAAGCATCTGCAACAACATGTTTTACAGCAATAAATAAGTGTTTAAGAATAAAGTCTGGATGGCGTAAATACCACACAGTCTGGTGGCCCAGGTATAAAGCCATGTGGTGACTGGACAGCTACATCTTCTCCAATTACTTTAATTCAACCCTCAATTTTCCTCAGTACCAACATCTATATTGTGCCATTCTAAAGTCCCATCGCTCCCAAAACCGTACTGTCCCCTTCAATGGGAGTAAACGTAGACCTCCCTCAGTAAGAGTTTGTATATCCGAGACACTGATATGCACACACTGTTACCTCTTAAAATCCGGTTTGAAATAGAGACCCATAAGAATCTCTCATCCCTCCCGAGATTATCATCTTGTGATCTGACATAGGTATATTCCACAGCCTTCAAACTCTCCCCGATGCCATGTCAACTCAAGTCATCCTGGAATGTTCTTGAGCCACCATGTTGCCTACAACCATTAGGAAGACCCTTAAGCCTGTTTGGTTGTTTTCAACCCTATACAGTAAAGGAGCATCTGCACTCTGATGAGTTTTTGTTTGCATGTGGCAAGTTACCAGAAATACTCAGACGTTAACTCACTATAATCCCTCCTGTTGACGAGCAGTTGTATACCTTTGACAAAATTAAGATCAAGACACACCCATGAATACCCTTTCGTCTTCAATGTTACTGTTCCCACAAACATGAAATTCGTAATACTAAAAACTATGGGAAATCGTTTTTTTTCCCCAGCTTTAATGTATCCATAACACCAGATTATATGCAGAGGAAGACTTTCAAAGCCGAGTTATTTAAATACCAACAGGTAAACGTCTGATAAAAGGAAAGCCCACATTGAGGAAATAAAAATCAGATGTGAGGTAATAGAATGCAGATACACTATTCCCTCAAGCAGCACGGGCCGAGCTACAAAATAGGCCGATCTGGCAATTGATCGGAAGATATACTGTTTTATATAACACTGTACGCCAATAATGGATTGCTGGCACTGGCTGTGGGAGCTGAAATGGACATGTGCTGTATTATTGTTATTTCAAAAACAACCAGCTGGAGCCTACATGGAGAATTATTGGCAATATTACGCAAACTGGAACAAGAGGAATTACAAGGATTAGCAGCAACTTCCATAGTAGCTCTGAAGTTCAAGATCTCAAAGTGCTTAAAGGAGGAAAATTCTAGCTCATGTCTTCTGAACAGCACTGTGCCCCATCTATCAGACAAGGAAGGATATTTTCTGCACCATGGGTCTCTATCGTACCTGAACAAAAATCACTTTATTGTGTACATACACATAACATTGGAAAAACACCTTTATGTTATTCTATCAAACCCCCCATATATTTTTGGTCTTACTTTTTGGGCTGTACAATGCAATGGCAACTGTACTTCCCGGGCCCCTACTAAAAACGAACCCTAACCCATGCCCAAGTCATTCGGTACTATGAACAAAATGTCAAAATTGCTTGGAGCCATGTGGCTCATGGTTCTATTCTAGAGCAGACTGGCTGGCTAGACACCAAGTCGAGACAGAGCTACTTTAGACTACGCAGGCCAACTAGTGATGCACAAACCTAGCTATGACACATTAACTCTATATTTGGGATTGAAAAACAAAAAATGAACAGAACAATTGTAGGAGATGTGTCATATCATGGGTCACATAGTAGGCAAAATCTTATTTTGCATTGCGTGTGGAAGGTAAATTGCAGGCACGTTTGTATACTAGCTCCTAATTCCCCAGATATAGCGCCTGCTTGCAGCCGATGCCCGATAAACGATAGCTACCTTTAGCGCCAGCTCATCCAATACTTGTTTTGATACCTGCAAATGTTGACAAACACAAACCAAAGGGTACCGCCATGTAGACCATTGCAAAGAGACGCGATTTTACCAACCTCACAGAGCACAGCTATAATATCACCTACATCTAGGGATGTAACGGTATACCGTTAAAGATACCGTGAACCACTTAATTGAACAATAATAACCGTCACATTGTTTATACTGTTCATACCGTTAAGTGTGCTTTTCAATCTGATTTGGAAAGGCTGCAGTAAGCAATTGCTGCACAGTCTTGGTTTTGCACTGTTGGATGTGCCGTCTGCCAAGTAGTTTCAGTTGGAGCAGTTTTTAATGCCATTCCATAAACCACACGTGCCTTACACAAAACCAATATGTTAGCAATAGGAAGAATAGATACAGTGCCAAGAAGGAAAAGGGTTTACTTTGGGGTGGCGGCTTTGGGGTTTATATATTTATAATGGATAATGTTCTTTAAACATATGCCAATGTGGGATTTCCCTGGTTCTATCATTGAATTTACATATAATAAGTCACACTGCGAAATTCACTCATCTCTGTGGGTATTCCCTGCTGCCATACCAAAGGGTAATATGTCAGTGATTACTGAACACCTTTTGGCCTGCAAGTAAACTAAAGGCTGTAACGTAAAGAGAAAGTGTGTGTGTGTGTGTGTGTGTGTGTGTGTGTGTGTGTGTGTGTGTGTGTGTGTGTGTGTGTGTGTGTGTGTGTGTGTGTGTGTGTGTGTGTGTGTGTGTGTGTGTGTGTGTGTGTGTGTGTGTGTGTGTGTGTGTGTGTGTGTGTGTGTGTGTGTGTGTGTGTGTGTACGTGTGTACGTGTGTGTACGTGTGTACGTGTGTACGTGTGTACGTGTGTACGTGTGTACGTGTGTACGTGTGTACGTGTGTACGTGTGTACAAGCGTATACTACCATCAGCCTCAATTGATCTGTGGCATGCAGGTTATCAAGATGGCAACATGTTCATCTTCACCAGTAGCCAGTGGGGAAGCAAAAAGCCTAAATGACCACTTAGGAAAAGCTTTTCAGTTTGCTTTGCCAGTTGCAGCAGGCCTCCACCCCACCCCCTCCTCTCCACACGTGTGTTTGTGTTTGGTGGAAACAAGGCATTTCAGTAGAAAGTATGTTGAAAAGCCCAATTCTGGCCCTGGGTGCCTGGTTTTGTTTGTGATGATAAATCTGTCAATTTATGACCTTTTAGAAAATATTTGTTAAGATCAGTTAACTCCACCTGCTATACCGCAATAACCATGATATACCGTGAAGGTTATCGTACCGTCATAAAACGAATACCGTGACACCCCTACCTACATCATGATGAAAGATTTTCTAGCCAATTCTGCACAGGATTAACCAAACCTCTCCCTTCATCCTCAACCAGTCCTGAAGAGTTCTCTACTAGTAATGTTGATTCACAAGCCCTAGCAGTATCCTATCGAACTCACCCATAAATGTTTGTTTGTAAAATGCAAATGAACACGTGCTACCTTGTCATTCCGCCTGCGAGGCTATCAGAGCCACATCTTTCCCACAGCCTTCTTGCCCTCACCCCATTCTCCCCACAGCCCACGATCGGCAGGGTGGCTATACATTTCAAGGTTTGACTGCTATTCTGTGAGCGATCCACGCAGCAAAATAATTCATACAGCGACATGTCCCCACTACCCAACCAACCAGTCCCCACCTCAAGGACCTTCAATTGGAAAATATCACAGCAGGATCATGGTTTGGACTACAGCTGGGCATCGGCCGACTATTCGTA
Source organism: Ambystoma mexicanum (assembly GCF_040938575.1). NCBI lineage: Eukaryota > Metazoa > Chordata > Amphibia > Caudata > Ambystomatidae > Ambystoma > Ambystoma mexicanum. The sequence goes on along the minus strand of NC_090929.1, from coordinate 510,274,655 downwards.
CATTACAAGAGTGGCACTTACTGTGAGCTAGCAATACTGACCCTTCTACCCAAGGACTTTGGGGAACCAGGTTCTTTATTTTTACATGTGCTTAGGAGACGGCTTTACAATTTTGGCAAATGGGGGACAAGTGGTCCAGGCAAAAAAAGATTGTCCAAGGCTCCTACAATTTGGTTATGTGAAGAAGCCAGGTTTAGAAGGCTGATGAGGGGGTTCAGAGAGGAGTTGAGGATGGGGGAAGAGTTTTCCCCAGAGAATTTTTTTTTTTTAATTATTGATGAAATGGTGCATTTAGTGTCACTTTTTTCCCCCCCAAAAAAATAAACCACACCATTTACGTTCTGCTTTGTAGAGGGAACATGACAAAAAATGCTATATATTTCAGACACCAACACACAGTACACTGAAGCCACATTTTCTCGAAGCCATTGGACCGACAATAGAAGCCAGTGCCCCAGTGCACCCATTCAAATAACACATGGATGTTGCTTCTCTGATAATGCTCTAATGCCCGTGTAAGAGCATATGTTAATGCTGGCTAGTTTCCCCGACTTAAGGACACCCTCATTCTGGCTTTTCCCACAATGCAATAATACTGCTATAAAACACAACCAGGCTGGATGTGCGTAGATACCATTATCTCCACATAAACACACTTAATTTTGCTCTATGGAGCCTCGGATGGTCAATCAAGTGCAGCGCTTGCTGGCACAAAGTAGGCGGACTGCCCAAAGATGGGCGCTGGAGGAGTCAGACGATGCCCTGCTGCCCTCCCAACAGTGGGCACTACTACTTCTGCTGCGTTAAACCCGAGGCGGTTTTATAAAATCAAGGACAACGTGAGAAGCAGGAAGAAGCGTCCCGTTTAAGGGGCCGAATACCAACACGTAGTTAAAGATGCAAGGTTAGATTCTGAGAATCTAAAATTTACATCGGATTCGGTTGTAATTGTATTATTAGAATCTAAACTTGCATCTTTCAGAATGAAGGAGTCGACAACCTTGCCCCTAACGGGTGACCGTGCCAAGATTTCGGGCGGGCACAACGTTTTCCGCTGTTTCTAAACAGTATGGCTTTGCTTAGGTTTACTGGAAAGGAATGGTGGCACCAGAGCACACTTCAGGAAAAGCCTCATTAACACTGACAACCCCCCGAAAATAAACATTCCAACTGAATTACCGCCTATGTGATTTCAACTCGGTTTTAAGACGTTGTCATGTCTTTATGCCCTTTTGGAAAAAGGGTCGGAAAAAAATAAACAAAAAAAAAGGCAACTTAACCGTAAGTGATGCCCCAAGTATCCATGGATAAAAGAGGGGAGATAAATCTCCAAACACAAGCAAGAAAAAAATTAAATGGACGCGTTAGATGGATTACACAGGTACAATGAGAGGCTTTAAAATGGAGTCCGATGCACAAAGAAATAGAGCGGCAGCAAAACAGATTGAGACAGCTATACAGACAGAAACAACTTAGATTAGAAGACAGACACAAGCAGTGCAAGAGCGAGAGTGGAAATTTAGACAAACAATGACAAAATGAAATTATGAATACGATACAGATACAATCGGTTTCAGTCAATCGGGAGATCTACAAGTGCCAAGTGGTTAGTTGTCTAGGTAACGTTCTATCCAAGCTGGCATATTCTAGGAAGGCAATTATTCCACCTTACTCGTGAGGGATTTATTCAAGCCTGCTTCAGTATTGTCATGTTAACCAGGGATGTTTTGCACCTGAAAGGGCCAGAGTCTGGTGGTGTTCAGGCAAAGTGATGCATTTGTATGGAGAAAAGTGCTGATCAGGGCCACAGAAAAGGTTTCAAATTGGCTTTCTTTTAAATAAAAGAAGCTGGAGGGCGCACAGTTGGAGACTGGATCACCCTCTTTTGCAGAAGATAATTTGTACTTTAAGGATCGAGTACAAAGTTGGAGTCAAGAGGTGGGTCGAATTACAAATCTTTGCTTAGAGCAGAAGCTGTGTGGGATAAGTAGAGGCGAGTTCCTTTGTCCAAAAGTCACCAATGACTACTATAAGCATTCTCACTTACCCTACCAAGTACAGACCCCTGCACAGGAGCAGTATTGCATCGATCATCAATTGCCCTTCTTGCTTACTTTCCGATGCTTGGGGTGCCCTTTTGAGCTCGATTTTGGGCTGGGCACACATATCCGTGTGAGAAAAGATGTTCCTCTTTCAAACACTAACGCAACTATAACCGATACAACCACTACTGTACTGCACAAAGCAAAAACACCAGTTACACCGTGCGTTTTACAACACGGTATTACGTTTTTAACAACCTATCAAACGTGCCACTCAAGTTGCACGTAGAGGTTGGGTCCTCCATGCCGGAAATCATACATGCAATGTTGCGATTAAAAAAACAGTCGAAACTTAAAAGTAGTCGGGCTTTTGACTTTCTGACCTTGTGGGATTGTTTAAAAAAAAAAAAAAAAAAACGCACGTTTTACACCGAGTCAGGGTTCAGTCGCTGACGACATCTGGCATGGACCGGAAGTGCTGCGTCAGGGTGTCTGGCATAGCTGGCTGGAATTAGGCGGGTGCAGGGAGGCTCTGTGGTTTCAGATAACCCTGTATGAGTTAGAGCAGTCTATGAAGTCAGTCTTTTCCTCTTCCTGCCCTCTGTTCTCTGGGCCTATTATTCTGCTAGGAAGAGCTGTACAGATCAACAGAACATACAGCAGCCATTAATACAGGACACCATAAGAGTTCAAACGCTACGGATTTTAAGCAGGCCCCTACAAGTAGACTGGGAAATTGACACATCGATTCCCAAATAGAAACGCACAACCTACTGGAAGGAGGGCTCATCACATGAATCAAAGTTGTTTTTAGCGGTCTGAATGGTAGATTCGAAAGGTTTTGTGTACTGTTGAGGGGATGAGGTGTGTAAAGGGACAGTGAAGGGAGACATTTGCATAGAAAGAAGAAAACAATGGGTGGATTATATAGGACAGAACGTGATACAGCAACTTTGGGCTAGAGAGGACAGGCAGTATAGATGCAATATGTGGCCTAGTAAGCAATAGGGATCAAAAGGATCTGGCTAATAGGCCCCACAAATGCATCATGGGCAGACCATTACAGCGAAAGTGCAAAAAGGCGCTAAAAAAAAACCCCACAATGGCAGAAAAAGGTTTGGCATGCACAATAAAAAACCACCAGTCATAAGGAACCCACAAATCAGCTAAGGAGCACACACACACAAAAAAACAAAAAAAAAACTGTTGGAAACCCACCGCACGGTGCTGCTGGTTTTAATCCCAGCGGTGACTAAACGTGCTTCAGGAACCCTATTTCTCCATTTAGGGTTTGTCAATTGGTAAGAAAAGCCAATGGCAAGAGCACATACTGCAAAGATCTGAGTGCAACCATGTGAGCACAAGCTCGATTCCCAGCAAGGCCACCTAAACCTTTCATCCAAGGAGTATGAAGACAATATCAATGCAGTTTGCAAAGTGCACTGTATACATGGTTTCTTTGAAAATCTTCTCTAATGGCAATATTCAGATCAGTTCGACTCTACAGGATCTGTCCAACAGATCTAGGGAACTCCATATCAAATACTCGTGCATCACAATTTCGTTTGCTCTTTTATGAAAGCATTTAAACGTGCTTCTGTCAGATCAGTCTGAATTGGGGTGGGGGGGGGAAATAGGGGTTATCGGTTTAACCTGTATTTGCAAATACACTATGTGCATGACAGACGGCATACAGAGGAGAGAGTCAGAGGACTCTCCGAGGCAAGCTGCAGGGTGGCAGCCATTTTGTATGAAGAAAACAACTAGGTTTACAAGTGCTGAGCCTCCTTTGAGACAAGCAGCCTTGATATTCTCGACAGGTGTTGGGCCGTGTGGGCTCTGCAACCCGAAGATCAAGTCAATTAAAAAATATGCAAACTATTCAGAACACCATGCCATCGCCCTTTTCACTATTGTTTAATGAGTTGGATCTATATAGTGTAAGTAAAATAACTGATAAGCTATTTTGGTGAAAATGCATTCTCTGCACTGAATGCATTATTTTTTGGCGATAATTCAGGCATTGTGTGTGTTTGTTTGGCTACGGGGTTAAAAACAAACATGTGAGCTGCACCAGTGAACGATGCAAAGCCCCTCCTTGCACCATTTCCTAATTACAGAGAACTGGGCGCTCAGAAACAAACTGAATGCTACCATTAAAAGAATTGGCATTTTCACTTCCACGATTTTTTCATGGCGAGGAGGGGTTTGTACAGCTTACTGCAAGCCACGCCCACTAGCAAACAGCCTTGCTTAGTTAAAAGCAGAAGGCCCCGTGTCGGGGTGCCAAAACCTGGCGGTCCATCTTGCAAAGAGGTAGGAGCCGGAACTTGCCCAATTCTTAGTGTCCAAGGTTTACCCCACGGCTTGACTGCTCTGAAAATAAAAATGCATATAGAGCATTTCATCATGAGGAAAATGTGTTATTTATATTGCGCTTTGCCAAAGTGCTTTTCATATACAATACATTAAGCAACCTAAAGAGGTACTCATTTTATTGGCTTCGGAAAGATGAAAGGCTATCACTTTGAAGGGATTCTAACCAGAGACCTGCAAAAACACAGATTTTAGCAACAAGTGCTTAATTCATGGGGGCTATGCTTAAAATAGATAAAACGTGTTCAATTGGTGGGCTAATAATTACTTTGTGCACAGAAAAAACATACAGAAGGGTAGATGTTTAGCTACACAGGGACAATATCTAGGCGTACCTACACAAGTTTGCCGTCAGTGAGGGCACTAAAATACCTAGGGGTAATGAGACTATGAACGTGGTAACATATATACATATATATATATATATATATATATATATATATATATATATATTTTTTTTTTTTTTTTCACGTTTGCTTTAAAGGTTGGTCTCATACCAGGTAAGGTATGGAATCGGATGTTGGAGATCAGTTCTACCGAGTTCTTAATTCAAGATTTGAAAAATAAAAAATGGTGCAAACTGTGGCTGAAACTGGTAATCGGAACACAGACAAGATTAGTTCAACAAACGTCATAGGTACACGAGTAAGGCGTGCTGGCGAATAGGTATTACGTCGCCAACTGCACTGCCGGGAGAAGCCTTCTAGCTAGGGCTTCCACTGGTGCCCTGAAATGCTTGAAACGAGTACATACAAGCAGGATACACGAGGCACGTTTACTACAGCAGTATGCGGAGACGACCGGCAGTGAAGTCTGAACTTGCCACTTCATTAGGAAAGAGGCTGCCCTGTTCCACCTCGCCCAGCACTTTTTTTCTTCTCTAAAGTTCAAGCTGCGTCTAATTTGTCTGTTCTCCAAAGTCGCCGAACATCCAGGCCCTGCCCTGCCCTGCCTCCATCCTCATAAAGAGGCTGCAGCCGGCATGGGAGGGGCCTGCCCCCCTATTCAGCTCCTGCTGCACCCCCTGACCCTCGCCTCTTAAACCCCCGCCTCCCCCTCGCCCCAGCTTGCCTCCAGCCTTTTGAAGGGGAAGACGGCAACAAAATGGACATGCTGAACTTTTGACCCCCGGGTGTCCAGCACCCAGCCAGGGGAAAAATCGGCCTGTAAGAAGGTGTCTGTAGAAGAAGGATAAGGAGGGGGGTTGACAACAGTCTGCAGTTTGTTTCTCTAGCCCCTCCCTGCCCCCCAACCACACAAAAATGTGTATTGCACCCGTTTTTACGATTGCCAGATGGGATAGCCTAGTGCCTCTGCACCTTCCATCAGTGTGCAGTGACCGGCTGACCTCACATAAAAACCGCAGCGCTCAAACCTCGGCACTTTCTATCCGAGAACCTTGTGAAATGTTACATGAAAACAATGTGTAGCTGAAGGAGGGAGGCGAATGAAAATGGAGGATGGGGGGCGGGGGGTTTCAAAGGCGATTCTGGTTTACAATCACTCGGATCGTAAACCTAGTTCCAAAGACTTAAATTTCAATTTGTGCCTTCGCTCAAACTAAGCATTGGAAAATATATGAATTGAAAGTTAGATAAAGTGGCGGTTAGATAATATGACTTGGGTTACGGAAATTAAGCAGCATAGTTGGACACACTGAGGATACTCCTACTCTTGACGCACGAGTACACTACCGTATTACGCAAAATAGAATAGACTAAGAGTTTCAGGCTATAATTGCAGGACGAACAGAGAGCCCCTTAACAGTTGTTACTCAGAGGGTATCTAATCAAATTGGAGGGGTTCTTGATATTACTGGTACACTGCTAATTGCTAGAACCCTTGTTCGGCCCCCAAACGAGGAAATTACCTTGATCTGAGTTACAGACCACCACAAATGGCCACAAGCGAAATTAACACTGCTATTTTTAAACACAGTGGCCAACGCAGGACAGAACCAGATGGATCGAACTGCATGGTTACCTTGGGTTTGCTGCAGATATGCGTGCTTGCTGCAAGCCTGGGACATGCAAGATCTCAGGGTGGGTCTCACGCCATTTTTTTGTGTTAAATGTCGCTCTAATATTGTTTGGAGGTCGGGTCAGTGGTGTGCATGTAGCAAGAAACCGCTGCAACCACTACTGGTACCTATATTGTAGAAGGAAGCAGTGTGGCATGCTGCGATATTCCAGACTAGGTAGAGACTGGTGTAGTGAGTTCCAGTTTTGTGAAAAGACCCCAGAGTGAGGGCCAGTATGAAAGCAAACTTGGCCTTGTTCACTTACTAACTCGCTGCAAACGTTATGTTGTGTGTTTGGGTATCAATGAATGACACATGACCCCCCCCCACCCACTTTCCCACCGACTGCTACTGACGTCATACTCCCATAGAAGGAGCTAAAGGTGGCATCACACTACAGATCCATACCTAGAGTACTGGAAGTAATCCCCATACATCAGCTGCCATCCCTTGTCATCTTACTCACTAAAGCAGTATGCTCCGACCTCGTAATAGAACCCTTCTCTTTTCTTATCCATTCTTGTGCCCCAACCTCATAAGGCTCTACCCATCTCCTAGGCTAATGGGAGGAGTGGGAGGCTAACATCACCCCATCATATTTTCGAAAGCTGGACCTTTTGGCAGTCTCCCTCGTTAAGGAAGGGCGGGTGAGTTAGGATTAAGGTTATGAGGGATGGTAGTTGATGTAGAGGGGCCTAGGTTCCAAAGTCTCAGATTCCCAATCTCCAGACCAATAGTATGGGCCAGGATATCTGCAGCCTTGATAACTCAGGGGAGCCGAGTGAAGAAGGGAAGGTGAAAGGGAGTGAATCCAGGGACATAATTTAGGGGTCGCACCTGTGACCCGAGCTCTCCCCTTGCTACCCCTATTAAAAAAAAATATAAATAAATCATGAAAAAAGGTTTCGTTATTTTTTTTTATTGAGGCTCCTGGGTTGTGGCCAGCAGAATGTGGCTCTTTGTTTATGGAGTGGGTGTTTTTTTATAGGTATAGCTGGTAAGATAGCTCAGTGGGTTGAGCGCTCGCTGATCCAATGTGTGTGCGATCTGCAGGTTCAACTCCCGGCATGGTCAACTCAGTCTTTCCTCCTGCCGAGGTTGATAGAGTACCAACACAGTTTGGGCGATATTGTATCTATATTTATTCTATATGAAGCGCTTAAGCGCAAGTGCTATATAACACATCATTATCGTTTGCCCATGGACATCTGCTTGCATTCAGTCATTTGGTAATATGGGCCAATACGCACTGATATTAACGATACATATCACATATGATAGGTTATTTATAACGGGCTTAATACCCAGAGGTTTCTAAGCGCGGACCCGGGATCGAACCTGTGTTGCTGTGTCATCTTGCTTCCAAGGCAAGCACGTTGCCCCTTGAGCTATCCTCCTGAGGCTATGAAGATCCAATCGTGTATGAAATGTTTATCACTTTAGTAATATTGTGACACAGCGTACTTAGAAACAATGCTATTTGATGCCACTTCCTGTTTTGTCAAGGGGTGAAGGGTAGTGTTCCATTGCTTCCTATGATGTTACTTTGTGGTGTGGTCAAAATACATCACTTCCTGTGAGGTCAGAGGTCAAGGGTTGTGTGAGGTCACTTTGGCTACCCCTGGCATTTTGGTGAAATAACGTCCCCGAGGGAATACTCTCCCGAGTTACTGCTAGCAGCAGCAGGAGAAGGTATTCAAGTCATCACTTTCCACAGAAACTTCGAAATCAATGGCTTTGGAAAAGCATATCAACAGTACCCTGGGCAAGGTCAAGTTCAAACCCTGCTGCAGAACATACTCTGCACTCTGGCAGATCTTCAGGACTCCATTTCTGACACACCATGCGGTACCAGCCGACAAATAAGCTCATTTCAACTGAAGGAAACACCCTGCTCCGACTGTCTGCTTCAGTATTCAGAGCACTTTGTATGTGAACTGTCGAGAAGCTTAGGAGGTACTTCTCTGGCCAGCAAACAATCCCTTTCTTTCATCTGAATTCTAGACAGTTTGGCGCCCCGGTCAAGCCCTACGGTCTTCATCATATAGATCTTTTGACCATTACTTTCTGGATTCCTTTCCTGCAAGGACTGAGAAAATGTTTGGACCCAAGCTAGTCAAGACGACCCATGACGACTCTGGTGAGCCCTTCAATATTTAATATAAATGTTAGTGTGCTGCTTTAGTTGCATACCCAGCCAGTGCTGCAGCAGAAATGTTATCCATCATCAAGTACGATAACAGCTACGCCTCCGGACATATTTGAAGGAGAACCCGGCTGCAATCTTTCTTTCACTCCACTGTGCAGTACATTTCCTGAAGATCTTTTAGTATGGTGGGTGCTCGAATCCCTGAACAGAGCGCATGCGGCTTCTTGAGGGCTCACTCTACTTTGAGATCATTTGGATCTTGGGGCGCCAAAGCTTCAGCTGCCATGGACACGCTACACATCAAACTAGGTATATTAAGTTCAACACCTTCAACGTGCCGAGAGAGAACCAAGTTCAGTACCCTAAACTGGGTATCATTTGGGCATGAACATAGAAAGTACAATCTTCTCAGGGTCTTCTCATCCCCTTGTAATTGGTTTCTTGACCGTTTTGATAATAGACACCTTAGAAGTGCCCATAATGTTTTAATGGCTAACTCAGAAGAAGGTACTGCCTTAATCTCCTGCACCCAGATTCCTTTGGGTGGGGAGCGCTATATAAAACAAACCTCATAAGGTCTCCAATATGGCTGGCCTGGCCCTTTTTTTTTATTTTTAATAACGTTATTGACGGTCCCCTAGATTCTGGATTCACCTCTTCCTCTGGATCATTGTCAATCATCTTCTCTCACCTTTAGTTCATACCTGCCTAACCTCTGGAATTTTTCTGGAGACTCCAGAATTTTAAGCATTTCTCCGGGTCTCTGGAAAAGTCCAGTGAATCTCAGGAATTTTGAGATTCTTTCTAGGTCCAGTCATATTCTCCACCTGATTGGCTGCCACCGGTAGCAATCGGGTGGAGAAGTGGCTGGGACCCGGAAACGCTACCCCGACCCCTGTAATAAGTGCTTTCAATCCATATAATTGGATTGAAAGCAGTATTATTACGGCGTCGGTGCCACGTTCAATTTGCTTACCAAAATCATTCATTCAATGCTAATGTAAGCAAAATGAAGGCGGCTCCGCAGCAGAACTTATGCTGCTTTCAATCCAATGACATGGATTGAAAGCACCATTATGAAGGCGGCGGTGCCGCCTTCATTTTGCTTAATATAGCATTGAATGAATTATTTTCATTGTTATAGTAAGCAAACTGAAGCCTACAACAACCGAGTTTACCTTTTGGGCGTGTGGGCGGAGCCGTGTGCAAATGGGTGGAGTCTTGTGTGGCTGTGGACAGGGCATAAATCTCAGGAATTTTGACTTTCAAATGTAGGCAGGTATGCTTTAGTTCTGTGTTGGTTTTAGGGAGATGAGAGGAAGCAAGCCTTGTTTTCTGATCGCTCCTCTGCCGGTCCTTGAAGGTCCTACTTAAGGTTTCACGGCTGCAATCCCTTCATTCGTGATGGGAGCAATGGCGGCTAGAGGAAAGTAACCCGTCTCGGTTTTGACTAGAACAACAAAAGTGTGTCCTGCACCCATCAGACTTGCAACACACTTTCCAATTCTGAAACCTTATTGCTGTTAGCATATACATAGGCTGAAGCGAGCTGTACCGGTCTGCTTGTAGGCATTTCTATTGAAGTTGTGTTGGCGCGCACACACTTGATCGGTCTGTCATTGCGCACTATGACTCATTGCCAGCACACACGTCATCGCCCAGGCTCCGCCAGTACAAAATCTAGCTCCCATATGACTAAACCATCGCCTCCATCTGCAACATCCACAGGCCCGCGCCTTGGGTTGCATCAGGCACTGGATACCCCAGTATTCTTTCAGAATCTAACAGTCAGCTGTCTCTTCAACATGCCATTTCGGCTTCCATTACATCATAGAGGACATAACAGGGCGATGTTAGCCACCCCGTCTTCATTCCAAGAGGATGTTAGAGGCACAAAGGCAGAGGACATAAGAATCTAAAGACGGGCCCAATCACGATTTGTGAGGAAGCTGAAAAGGGAGGGGAAGCTGAAGGTAAAGGTTACCTTTAGCTGTGAAACCTTTCATTGAAGCAGCAAAAAGGATTAAAAGCAGGCTATTGTATACGTGGCCACATTAGCGAAGCAACTGGGTGGGTCAACTATCGAGTGAACTGCACCACTTTTTTATTGAATATGTTGGTCCCATAAAGGGTACTAGGAAATAACCCACAATCTTTTTCTTCCTCTGTGCAGAAACGACACCCTTCAAAATCTGCCAGAGGTAAGATTTTTTTTCTCCAAAAAGCCCTAACCTCTTAAGATTCTAAACGCATCTCCGCCAGCGACTTGAAACAAAGCGTGTTCCAAGAAGCAGCAAGTGCGTAACACTGTGCTTACCAAACACAGAAAGCACGCACACTTGCTAGATTGATCAAATTAGCACCACTAGGATGAACGGTGACACCGCCGAACACTTAAACCCCAACGGATGACAATGCATTTTTATTAAATATCAGTTGTTACCCACCCAAAGGTTCCTTCTCACAATTGAAAAACCACCAAAGTGCTTGCAGAGGCCAGGCGAAGGTGCTGCGCCCACAATGTTCCAGCCTCTGCCTTATCCGTTCTTAATTTCACTAGGCCCTTCCACCTTTTCAATACATAAACTATCTCCATTTACAGCCTCTTCTTTATCTCGGGCTCCACTCCTACCCAACACACTTGGTGACCTTCCCCATCCGCGCTAAACGAGATTTACAGCATGGTTAAAAGACCGCGCCTGCTCCATCCCCCATACACAAACATACCACCAAGCTGTAAAGGACAGGGGCTGGGTCGTTTTTTTTCTGTTTACAACCACGCCCCTTGCTAAAGCTCCTGTCTTGAATAGTCATCAAGCAGAGCAGTTGAGTTTTAATTGCTCTGAAGACCTCCTAATGACTAGTCACAGCCTACTTTAACGGCCATGGCTCTTTTCATGACCCCAGAACGGCCAGACTTGTATAAGTGTCCTTCAAAGAAAGAAGGAAAGAAAGGACACAGCTTCTTGAAAAGAGTTCGGCAGTGAAGCCAAAATATGGAAAGCACAGATTCCTTCAAATAAAGGCCCAGAAAAGGGCCTGCCCCCCCCCACCAACGCCCCCTAGCCCTCAAAGCGTCAGCGTTCGGATGCATGTTCTCCCACTGGCGCAGACACAGGGCACTTCACAGTGTACCGTCAGCAGATAATTGACCACTTCGGCATTTAGCACCCAGCTGGCGGGCACTTTATTAAGACTCAAGTCCGGCCAGTAGACGTTCCTGTGAAGAAAGCTAGGACTATAAGAGGTATACAACCCCAAAGAAGGTGAGAATTTGGCATCTCTCCCATTTTTCTCCGCGAGGGGCACCTCTTCAGCACTCCCGATGCAATGAGGCTGCATTTTGGTAGTACCAGACACCATTATGGAGGACGATATCACAAAGTGTTTACGTCTCGCTTCGGCAGAACACCAGCGAGACTCTCTACAGCGGGCGCTTCATCGGACAAGGAATAGCCGAGCACTTCCCGTTTATCCATTTTCTTATTACAAAGCAGACCTGTCCCGGTCTTCCATTTACCATCCCATCACAAAGGATGTTAGGGCCCATGAACATGACTGGAGACATGGCACTGCCCCCAGTTACATCACATCACGTCCCTTTGAACAACATTTCGAAAGAGTGCAACTCTCCGAAAAACACACAGGCACAGTATGTGGGGCAGGCTCTAATTTTACCAGTCTTGGCTAAAACATCTTGTTAACCTCGGTTTTTATAACTACAGACCCAGAGATTCAGATTCAGCCCAGGAACTAGTACTTCAGCAGCCGAGAATAGGGAGAGGGGATGAGGGAAGGCGACTTCAGCCACAGATCATAGTTAGGGTCAGTCTTGCCCATTCTCGCAAGTGAACAACCTCATGTCCAGTGGTAGTTAAGACTTAATTGCACTGCAGCCTTAACTGCCAAGATACAGCCTACTTCAATAGCCTCAGACCCTTCCATGACCCCAGAAGGGCCAGACTGGTATTGAGTCTCAAAAGAAGAAGAAAAAAAAAAGCTTTATCTTTCCGGGGTTGAAGAGTTCAGGATACACATTTGAGCACATGCGTGTCCTTAGGATCTTGTGCAGAAAGGATACTTGGTGGTACAGATTTAAGCCGTGTTGGGATTTGAAACCTTTTATTAGTAGCCGAGAAAGCCAGAGCACACTTTAACCAGCACGGCAGTTACAGGCTCCAGAGTGGAGTTAACAGATAAAGGCAAGGAAATATCGATATGTAATAGCCCAATGGCAATTTGGATAGACAGAAATATTCCTGTAACAAACCAGTAGGACAATCACTACTTTATTTTTAGAAAACGGTTTTCGTGGTTATGTGACACAAGTATACATTTCCTGACCTATGGCTAATGGAGTTGTTGTTTGATGTTCATAATCAAAGGGAAAGAGTGGGTTGTGGAGTTTCTCAGTGAATAAACATGATAAAACAGCCGTCAAGTCATATGCAACAAAATTACAAGCAGTTGTCCCCTTGTATTTTAAATTAGCATTCAATTCCCAGGAGCAGAACAAATTACTCCAGGCCAACTGGCAGCTAATTAAATCCGCAAGCTAAAGTGTCTAGGGCAAGACAAAGAACAAGAGAAAGGGGTAAAATGCTGGCTATGGTGGAAGGCCTTGTGCAAAGGAGGCACAGACAGGTAGATTGGGCCTACTGGCAACCATCTGCCATGCATGCAGAATGTGTGCGCGGATGGGTGCGCGCGTTGGGGGCCCTTATAGAGTGAGGCATGCCTGTGGGGGTTGTTGTGTTAGGAGGTGTGTGAAACGGGCAGGGCAATCTCAGCACTTAAAGACTGCAGTCAGACCAAGTGTGGTTGTCCTTTTCTGAAAAAGGCTTCGATGTACTTTGCTGGGAAAATTACAAAAACAAATCTGCATAGGACTCCGAGCCCATTGACAATGCTACCCCCGTTCCTCGGGGATATGTAGCAGGGGCTTCATGGCCACACAGTGCGCCTTCAGAGGACTGGCCCTCATGGGAGTGTGAATTCTATCCGTATCTAAAGAGAAGAGATGTTTACATAAGGGGCGGTGAGGAGGGATGCGTGAAACTGGAATAACATTTCCCCAAAGTCGGTGTTGTCAGGCAACACCCAGAATTGAATTTTTATCAGGCTTATGTTGCCCAAAGGTGACGAAGTGACCTTGAAGTTCAACAATTGCTCTTTGAGGAAGTTAAGAGACTTTGTTCGGTGGAGCCAGATGACGCAATGTCCTCATCTCCTCATCCGCGCAAGAACCTTTCAATTCTTGTCTTTTGCATTTCCAGAGGATGGAGCCAGTGGAACGGATACATATTCTGTGCGGTTATCGCTTTGCGGTCACATTCCTCTCCCATCATCAGACGGACTCCAAGGCTGTCCCTGTAATGAGCCACATTGCTGTCCGTTATAAATGCGCTAGGGGCTAAGCAGTACATTCGTTGCACAAATGGAATGCTTCTCTCCCCCACCAATTCCTTCTGTTTCTGTGCAACGCTCTTTCCCCTACAACATCTGATGTGCAGATGGGTTTGGTGATGGTCTTACTCTTTCCCATCCCTGCCATACATATGTGCCTCCTCACCACCAAGAATCTATCCAATATGAACACAAAACTCAGAGGCACTTCAGACATGTGAAAAATGAACTCAATGTCACCACTCATCAAAAACCTTAACCAAAACCCCAGACACGAGGGCAATACAGAACAAACTTAAATATTGGAGTTTAGAATAACGACAGTGCCAACAAGAAACGGCATCTAAAAGTAATAGATCTAAAAGTAAATATATTTTAGGGCACAGGTGTGCAACCCATAGTTTTCCAAATGCGTTTGACTACACCCTCCTCCTGCCCCCCCCCCCCCATCAGCACGACCCAGCGATCAATGTAAGTTATCATAGGAGTTGTAGTTCAAAATATTTAGAGGCCAAGGCTGGAGATATCTGTAGTGCAAAGATCGGTTTGAAGTAGTGTCTTCTAGAAATCCATTTACTTTTGTGCCCTGATCAACAACCCACACTCGATAATCCCTTCTCCAGAAGGGTCCCACTGCAGCATTGAGAATTTCAAGAAGTGTGTTAAAACATGAGCTCCACAACATTGGTGAGGATAAAAGATACCCTCCGATGTTGAAATCAACTGCACATACTTGGCAGCATCACAGCATACTTCTGCTTAGCAACGTTGGTAGGCCAGTGATTTCCAAACTTTGTAATGCTGGGACCCCTCGAGTTAAAAATAATGTTGGCGGGTAGATAGCCTAACACCCCTTCCAGACATCTCCAGTCATACTCATGTCTCCTACCCAGGAGGCCAGATCCCCAGTTTGAAGACCACCGCCAAAGATAGACAGTGCATGCGGTTTCTGAGCAGATGGTGCAAGCATGCCTGTTGCCATCTCATTGTAGATAAACTAGGCACATTTTGACTGGCAAACGGGTATCCTTTTGAGCAAGCGAGATCAATTGGTAAGGGGTCTCAATAGTGAGTTCGGAGCATACAATGAAGAGCCAAGCCTAATTTTGCGAAGTAAAGAGATCTAGGCAACTGGCTGCACAGGGCATGGACCTAGGACCTGCGTCCCGCTTGCTGACATTTCACAATGAGGGCAAGTCCAGATGGGAGGCTTGGAAAATACGGTTTTGCTGAATGCAACTTACTGTGAGCAGCAGAAAACCTGTGCTTGGAGACTGTCCTATATTTTCCTTTTCATGTCTGCTGCTTTCCTTCCCAGCCATCGTCGGACATGCGAAGAGGTGGCGTGTGCACGAGGAGTGACTGGTCAGTGGATGGCATTTCAGTCATGCGCCACGGGTAGATCACATCAACAAGAGTGCAGCTGAAACACTGGTGGATAAAGCTGCTGGAGCGGACAATCTGGCTCATCTTTTTTGGGTGGGTGGTAATGTGGGGGAGGTAGGGCTTCAAGCAAGTAAAAGTGAATTTATAAAAATTCTCTTTAGGCAGCAAAACCTACTTACAAGAACACACTAATGCTTACAATGAAGAAAAGAAACAGTCTAGCTCAGCAGTGCACACTAACATAATAAGGATTGTGTCATTTTTGTAACATGGTTCTAAATTTTTATGCAGAGTACAACGGAATCCACTTCACCTATATGTCAGACATATCAAAAAGCATGAAAAACTGCACACTCGAGGCACAGATTCAGCAAGGTTTCTCGACAAACGCCAAACAAGAGGTAGAAGAAACTTACAACTTCTGTTATCCAGGTTTATGAATAAGAGACAGGTGCTACAGCCCGAACAGGACAGGATTCATTTGTATACTTTGATATAATAGACATCAAGATGACATGATCGTGCAAGCAACTAAAACCAGGAGCTAATACACTCAAAAGACAAGGTAGCCAACAGCGGGCGCTGGTGAATTTTTGAATACGAGGGGCTTAAATGTTTGTCCCGAATATTAAAACAAAGTCACCTGAAGTGCATAGGAGCACTTTCCAACAAACTTTCATGCCTTAGCCTACAACATATGGCAGTATAAAAAACATCTTCACGCCAATGTGCCCCCCCCCCCCTCTACATGTCTATGCAGGCTGTACCAGTTTTACCATTACAAGAACTCCACCCAATTAAAAAGAAAAAGTCATGCTACAGAAAAAGTATATCCAGAATGGCTGTAACTATGTAGGTCAGTCTTGTCACGTAATGTTGCTCATACCCTTGATGCCCAGTACAAAAATACCAATGGCGCTGTAAGAGGAACAAGTTACTTACCTGTAACTGTTGTTCTCCAGCATGGGTCTGGCATGGATTCACATGCTCAAGAATATAAGAATACATAGCAGTACACACACGCACAACCACGGGAGGTGGCAAGGCTCAACATTAAGCATTACATAAACTCAACATTAAGCAACTCTTACCTCCTCACCAGGCCCACCTTCAGGCGAACAGGTTGAGCAGCACTGCTTGGCCGACTGTGGACTCCTCCGTGGAATCCCAGTCGACGCACTAGAATTTCGTGAAGGTGTGTGTCGACCTCCACGTATCAGCCCTGCAGATGTCCAGCAGGGGCACATCAGACAAGAACGCAGTAGTAGCAGCGATCGCTCAGGTTGAATGGGCTCTCGGACAGCCGAGCAACGGTCGGTTTGCCAACCGGTGACAGTGAATGATGCAGCCAGCGAGCCATCTGGAAATGGAAGCCTTCGAGAGGGCCTTCCCTTGATTCACAGGTTCAAAGTTCACAAAAAGCTGTGATGTCTTCCGAAAACTCTTTGTGCGGTCCACGTAGAACTTCAGCGCTCTAGCTACATCCAGCGAGTGCAAAGTCCTCTCGGCCGGCGACAAAGGCAACGGGAAGAAAACTGGCAACACCAAGGGCTTGTTGAGGTGGAAGTCCGACGGCACCATGGGCATGAAGGAGGGGTGCGTTCTCAGCACCACCCTCGTCTCGGGGAAAGTCAAGTATGGAGGTTTGCAGGGTAGGACCTGGATCTCTCCCACTCGTCGTGCAGAGGTGATGGCCACAAGGAACACCGTTTTCCACAACAGAAATTTCAACGGTGCCGAATGCATAGGCTCGAATGGCGGCCCCATAAGCCTGGTCAGCACCACGTTGAGCTCCCACGCCGGGGCCGGAGCCTTCACCTGCAGGAACGATCGGAAGAGTCCCTTCATAAATTCCTTCACCAGGCGATGAGACCACAGGGATGTTCTGGTGTAGCAGAGACCACAGGGATGTTCTGGTGTAGCGGGTAATCGCTGCAAGATGGATCTTGATGGAAGCATGAGCTAGTCCCGCCTTGGCCAGCGATAGCAGGTACGGCAGCACTTGAGGGCCCGTAAATCGCAGAGGGTTAATCCTCTGTGCACAGCACCAGACAGAGAACCTCTTTCAATTGTGTCCGTAGCACTTGAGAGTTGAGGATGCCCTGGCCTTTGCAAGCACCTCCTTGCAGTCCGCTGGGATATCGTATCCTCCAAACTCTAGTGCTGCAGGAGCCAGGCCTGCAAGTTCAGCGACTCTGGGTCGTGATGGAGGATGCCGCCTCCTTCTCTGGAGAGAAGATCTGCATCCATCGACAGTCTGACTGGGAGGAGGGGGGGGACGCTAACAAATCCAGAAGGTCCGGGAACCAGATCTGTCTCGGCCACGCCGGTGCAACGAGGATCATCCTGCACCGGGACCTCTTGAGTTGGTTGATGAGTCGGAGCAGCAACGGCAACGGAGGGAACGCATACAGGAACAGGCCGTCCCAGGGGAACGAGAAAGCATCGCCCATGCTCCTCAGATGGAGAAACCTGCTAGCGAACCTCTGGCACTTGGAGTTTGTCGCTGTCGCAAACAGGTCAATCTAGGGTTTGCCCCATCGTTGGAGAAGTCGATCCACTTGATCCTGACACAGCTCCCACTCGTGGCATGAGCGCAGCTCCCTGCTGAGTGAGTCGGCGATGACGTTCTTGTTCCTGCTAGGCTAGATGGAAGGTCACCAGAAACATCCCCTGGGCAACGGCCCAGTGCCACAGATCCTGGGCCTCCTTGTACAGGGCTGGGGATCTGGTGCCTCCCTGCTTCCGGATGTAGATCATCGTGGTGGTGTTGTCGGTGAAGATCCTCAACACCTTGCCCTTAAGGGCAAGGTGAGAAACGACCTGAGGGCCCAGAACACTGCTCAGAGTTCCAGGATGTTGATGTGGAGTGACCTCTCCTCCGGGAGCCAAAGGCCTCTCGCGTGCAGATCTCTGGTGTGCACTCCCCATCCCTCCAGGCAGGCGTCCGTCGTCACCGTCTCCTGATGCACGGGGGTGTGAAAGTTCTTGCCCGCCGCGAGATGCGCGCGGGTACCCCACCATCGAATCGCTTGGTGGAAAACCTCGTTGAGCGGGATCCTGTCTTCGAAGCTGCCCGTCGCTTGTATCCAACGGGCGTCGAGGAACTCTTGTAGAGGATGCATCCGTAGCCTGCACAGGTGCACCAGGTAGATGAATGAGGACATCATTCCGAGCATGGACTTCATGGATCTCACCCTGGCCACGCCCATCTCCAGCAGGCGCTGCACCTTGCCCAAGATAGCCTTCGTCCTCTCCTCCGACGGCGAGGCCCATCGCGCCACTGTATCGAGCTTGGCTCCCAGAAACAGTGTTACCTGCGACGGGACCAGGTGGGATTTCGAGTAGTTGATGGAGAAGCCCATATTCGTGAGAAGTTGGACGGTCTCCGCTGTGTGTTCTACAGAGAGTTCTCTTGTCCTTGCACGGATGAGCCAATCGTCCAGGTAGGGGTAGACGTGGATCCCCCCACAGGCGCAGCCGCGCCGCCACTGGTGCGAGGCACTTGGTAAACACCCTGGGTGCCGACTTCAGTCCGAATGGCAGGGTCTTGAATTGGTAGTGCCGCCCTTGGACTATGAATCTGAGAAACTTTCGGTGTCCTTTTAGAATGGGGATGTGGAAGTAAGCATCCTCCAAGTCCAGCGACGATAGGAAGTCGCCCTCCTCCAGCTGTCCCAGCACATGCTGGAGGGTGACCCTCCTGAACTTTTGTGCCTTGATATATTTGTTTAGCCGCCGCAGGTCCAGGATGGGGCGCCAACCACCTGTCTTCTTTCTGACGAGGAAGTACCTCGAGTATACTCGGAGCCCCAGAGCCTCTCTGGGAAAAGCTCGATGGCACCTTTCTTGAGCATCGCCCTTACTTCTAACAGCAGTTGAGGGATGCGATTTTTCCTTCCTGGCCACTGGAGGAATTCGGGGGAACTTTCTTTGAAATTCGAGAGTGTGCCGTGGGTCAGGGCATCCAGCACCCAACGGTCGGTGGAGATGGACTCCCACACGCTGATGAACTTCACCAGCCAGCCTCCCACCGGGGTGCTCCAGTGGGGCCCGACGCTACGGCTGGTTCAGTCCTGCTTGGAAGCGGCTTTGCCGACAACAAGATCCTCCCGACTTGCCGCGTCCTCTGTAGGCCTCCTGCGGCGAGGAGCGGGCCACCTGGCGGTATGTCGAGGAGCCGCCGCCCGATCCCTTGGAGGCACCCTGTCTGCCTCCGGCGTTCCAAAAGGGCAGCCGTCGTTGCTGCAACACTCCCAAGGCATGAGCCGTCTCTGTGTCGGTCTTGATGGCCTGAAGTGACTCATCCACTGTTTTTCCAAACAGGTTGTCCCCGTCGAAGGGCACGTCCAAAACTCTGGTTTGCACGTCCTGGCAGAAATCATTTGCCTTGAGCCATCCCCGCCGTCAAAGGCAAACACTGTTGCCCAACTGGCAGAATCCGGTGTCAGCGATATCCGTGGCCACCACTATGGCGTGGTCCGACGCCACCTCACCTTCCTGTACGATCTCCAGGGCCTCCGACCTCTTATCGTCCGGTAGGAAGTCCAGCAGGGGAGCTATCTTGTACCACAGCTCCCTGTTGTAGCGGGCCACAATCGCTATGGTGTTGGCCGCCTTAATTGTCGTTGCAGCAGACGAGATGACTCGTCCCATGGTGTCCAGCTTCTTTCCCTCGCTGTCAGGTGGGGAGGTCGAAGTTGAGGATGATGCCCCTGCCGCCTTCTTGGTCGCCGCCTAGACGACCGAATCCAGGGTCGGCTGTGCCCTAAGGCACAAAGGGGTGGAATCGGGACCCGATACTTCTTCTCGTACCGATCCCTCTTGGCAGGTGTCATGGACGGGTTTCTTCAGGAGAGCAAGTCCCTCCTCCCAGATATCATCAATCAATCAATGGTACCGCGAGGGTCGTCTTCCTCTTGGCCTCGCGCCGCTGATAGAGGAAACCCTTCTTCGGTTCCTCAGTGCATAGCTGAAAAAGCTCGGATGCCCTGGCAATCCTGGTTTGGAAGGAGCCAATTTCGTCGGGCGGGAAGGCCCGAGGGGGTGGTGATGGAAGGCCCATCCAGTCCTCACCACCATCGTCATCCGTCCCCGTCGTGGCCGTATCCGTTCCCGTGTCATCCCTAGGATCAGGGGAAGGAGATGAAGGCTGAGCAGGCCGCTAGGGCTGGAAAGGAGGGGGGCAGTGGGGGGGATGAACTCTCCTCTGCTTGTTTGGAGGGCTTCCCGACGGGCCCGGTTCTGCTGGGTCATCCGTTGTGGCGAGGGGAAATCTTGTCCTTATCTCTGTGCATAAGGTTTGTATTGCCATCAAAATGGATGAGTTGTCCTGAGGCTCGGGCACTGGCTGCGACGGGCGCGATGGTTGCTACTCCTCCACGGGAGTCTCGTCAGCGCCACCGTCGCTCTCTTCGTCCACCTCCACGGGGTTCCCCCATGGGACCGGACCCCCTCGAACCTCTTGTTGAGGCCCTTCACGACCTCAACCAGCTCCTCCTCAGAGGCTGTATCCGTGTCTGGGACGGCCACCGCCCCCCCTCTTTTTCCACGGGGGTCTTATCGATGGGCTGAAAAGAGGATTCCCTCTGTGGCGGCAGGGAAACTCTGGGCCCCAAGGTCACCTCCACTGGGTTAGCCTCCACACTCCACAGGCTTTGCCAGGCCCACCGCGACTCCCTCAATAGAGGCCTTCATCGGGTGAATCAAGGCCTTCACCACCTTGCGCGTGCTTGAGGCCTTCACTTGGGGGAAGGGTCACTGCCTCGCTCCCCCTCGGCTGATCCCTTCGAGATCGACCAGTGCCTCTCCAAAAGCTTAGCCGGGTTCTCGGCTTTTCTTTCCCGAGCCAGAACGTTGGCTCATGGTTGATGGCGTTGGTGAAAGTGCACCATGCTTGGCAGCCGAGGAGCCCGACCCTTCGGCGCTCCTGGTGCCCGTGGACTCGCAGTGCTTTGGCTTCTGTTGGGCCCCCAGCCCCGGGGCACCCTCGCAGGGCTTAGAAGACAGCTTGATTTCTTCTCACCTGCTGGGCCCTTCACCTAGCTGGCGAGGCGGGTCCTACAATCCATTGTAGTCTGTTCCAAAAGGTTCTTGCAAAATGCACAGTCCTTTTCCACGTGTCTTGTCTTCGGGAAGGCAGTAGAGACGTCTCGAATGCTCATCCTCCTTGAAAACATTCTGTAATCCGCATCCAGGGCAGTTCCTTAACAGCTTGGATCCGGGTGTCGAGCTTCCCTTGTCCTGAGCCATGTCCACAAGGTAGGCCTCAGATCTTCTAGAATCCTCCAAGAAGCGTAACTTGACGAAAACTTCGCCCTTGAGGGGCCTAGAAAATTCCAGAACGTGTCCCCGTTGATCGGAAGTAGAAATGGTTGAGCTTGAGGCTCGATTGACCGAAAAAATTAGATTAAACTCCTTGAAAAAACGCAAAACGCAGTAAAAGCTCGAGAGCTATAGCACGAGGACTCCCAACACTTGAACGTGCGGTAAAAATCTGAGGATGGTTGCCAGGGGAGGGGTTTAGGGAGAGGGCATTCATTGGCTGGGGCAGTATGACCCAGAGACCAGTGATTGGTTACTAAGAAAGACAAATCAGAAACGAAACTGATACTGATTTTTTCCTTTACCGAGGATTCCTAGCCTGATGACGGGGAATATTCATGAGCATGTGAATCCATGCCAGACCTCATGCTGGAGAAATGGGTTACTCGTGCGTACAATGTAACGAGCAAACGGCCTTCAGGTAGTGCTCAGTGCCGACTCTTCTGAAAGCGGTCTGCTCATGACCCTGGAAGAGTCATGTGGTGACCCCTGGGTCTGGGGGACGCAGCGGCGCTCCGTAAGATATGTTTTGCCGGAGTATGGCTCTGTCTTGTTCTGGCCCACTTCCTCTCAGAATGAAACTACATCAATGACAAAACCAGATTTGGGAGCCCGAAGTGGTGACGAGAAAGAGACAGCCCATTCTGTATCGGTTTAAATTCTGGAATGAAGGGTCAAGCCATCAAATTAACCACCTCAACGTCCACAGGTAGACTACAGAAATAAACACAGCGTCAAGATATACTTTTCAAATAGAGGTGACAGTCCAAGCAATGGAACTCTATGCATGCTGTGTATCTGGGTCCACCATCGTTCAGTCACTGTCACTTTGCTTCCTACCATCACCAACCTAGTCCTGTCATTTCATTGCTTTATTCCGGACTCTTAATTATACTACATAAAATTGTCACATTTTAACAAAGGCCAATAATATTGCCCCTTGTGCTCACAATCGATTAGGATACTCAATTTAAGACTTGGCATTGCTCTCGTTCTGAAGTGAAATAAATGCTATCTGGCCTTTTCTGGATTCAAACTGCAAAATACACACGAACGTCTGCAGAATGTGCAATAAACCTCTGAGCAGTTGTATGAGCCAAGATCACAGAAAACAATCTATAAAATAAAGTCAGATTTGAAAAAAAAGTTACTAGGAGCAGGACTGACATAGTACAAAAACATTGAGCATTGTACACAGATCATGTCAAATCAAAGCTTTAAGAGTCGATCCCTTTGTAATGTGTGGAGTAGGGAACCTCTTGGCTAATTCTACAATAACCTCATATTGCAGTATGCAATTTTCCACCAACCCCTAACCGGGCTAGTACACGGCAGCAAATTGAACGAACAAAACTGAATAAGAATTCCATGCTAGAGGGCAAGCCCACACATTTCGGGATGATCGAAAACCTCGACTGCATTGGAGTTGCATTAATTCAAGGTAGACTGCCTTTCTGCTCCCATCACCACCATCAGATAATGTGTTTTGCTTTGATAACTAACAGGAGGTTCGCAACGTGCCAATATGGCCGCTAATGTAGAAGGCACAGGTACCATTAGTAGCATTTTCCAAGTATGTAATTAAATGGCCTTGACGAAGATCAGGCCACTGTCACAATAAGCAGAAACATAAAAATGTGCTTGGTTTGTCCCATTTTGAAAGTGCAACAGTGAGAACAATCAGTATAAAATTGCCAGATGGTGTTACTCAGCATGATATTCATGTGGCCAGTCTTCCCTCCAACCCTGGTAGGCAGGAGAGGAGACCTAAGCAGATCATCCCTGGAGACAGTTACTGAAGGCCCCATTCAAAGGACAAACAAAAGAGGGGCACATCGCTGTGGAGCTGGCCCAAGTTAGTTTTTCAAGCGAGAACATGCGAAGGCCAAGAAAGACCGTGAAAATGTCCGGTCTTATTTTTATTTCATTACCTCCCTAATAATTGTCAGGCAATTTCTATTTGCTCCCCATGGCAGGAAAGCTAAACAAGTGAAAGCGATACATGGATTTCAACAGGATAACACTATTTGGTCAAATGACGTAGGAGAGAGACAGAGCGAGAAAGACGCAAACACACAAAGGAAAAGAAAAGCACTTCACACTAACTAAAAACCATCTCCATCTCACCACCATCCGATTATCGGAGGCATAAGAGTTGAGTTGGACGTATACAACCGTTTCACCTACATGAAGTGGAAACTGAAAAGGTAGGCAACGGCCCTACATCGGCTTTGGTCTGTCCGGGAGCAACACAGAATGTAACCCAAAATTAAATCCCAGTATGTAAAACTTGGCAAGCAAAAATCAACTCCATTTCCTGCAATTAACAGTCACATTGATTTTTCTGCCTTGCTCTCATGGGAAATTCATATTGACCCCACAAGACAATTCACCCACCTCAAACACACCTCATCCAATCCCATCCCCTCCCCCAGCTAATTCCGTAATGTAGGAGATGCCTGGATGTGCCTGCTAAAAACACACATTTGATTTTCATGCAGGGGGTTTCACGTCTGCTGACCCCAGAAACGGCCCTGCTGCCTTCCCAATTGTTTTGGGTGGGGGTTGCGGGTGAAAGCAGAATTTGCAATGCAGATCACACAGTCAGCCTGGTGGGAGTCTCATATTACTGCTCAGTCCTAACAAAGCAGCATCACAACATTGCACACAAGCAGATCTACCACCAAACTCGCACAGATCCTGGATTCATTATTAACAGAGGTTGGGACAGAGGAAAGAGTTGAGCAAAGGTAAGCTGCTCAGGAGAGGTAGGTATGTTTCACCCACTCTGTCGAATTCAGGTTTGCATATCATTATTGCCCTTCACAGGTTTACCAAACATGGATATTCCCAATATCTCACCATGTTTTACCGTAGCAATCCCAAATGCATTCCAAAAAATGTTGCTATTTAATAACTGTTGGACCTTAGCACAAATAAAGTACCTCACCTCTTATGAACACAGCAGTATATTGGCTAGAAAACGTTATATACACAAATGTTGCCACCCAAAATGACTTTTTTTTATTTTTTATTATTACTTGTGTATAATCAAAAGAAAAATGACATTTTGTCGACCGTTGAAAGGTAAAGACAGAGTTGATCACATTAGCGGGTCCTCTGCTTACTGATCTATTTAACCGGCAAGATACTAGCACTACAAATGTAATTCTGAACAGAGTATCGTTACCTAGGTCAGTAAATGTTGGGATGAAATAAAAAAGCTGCATTGAGATACATTTACTCGGAGGCACAAACGACCAGCGCACGTAGGCGGGACGCACTGCATCACCACTGCTTAATTGAACAGAAGGAGGGGGTGGAAAGGAGCTCCCTTACTGCAAGGCGAAGGGGTGGCCCTATGCAACGTTGTCAGTTTGGAAAATGTATCAGGACATGGATTTTAGTTACTTTGATGGGATATGAAGTTGCTTTAGCAGAATCAAAAGTGGGGGTTGAGGTAGATGCTGTGGCAATTTTTAAAGTACCATGGTCCAATATAAGCACCCAAAAAAACAGCTCGATTACAATGTTTTGTGGGATAGCAGGCCTTAGAATTATATATTCCACATCGACAAACAACCAGACTTAATCCCAAAGACTAAATCTGAAACAGTGACATGGGCAACTTTTGTTTTAGGGAAGTAAGATGCCCCCGTTAAATACTAAGGAAATAATAACGCATAAAATAGCAGATGTAAGTAAGGAGCACACTTATTGCCCCTGGGGGCTGGGAGTAGGGGGCTCTTGGTGCCGATAAGAGGGTTTCATATTACCAAGCTCAAAAGGTACTCCCGGTATTGCCCTCAGCAAATTCTGCTTAAATTCGTACCCATGACCTCGAGATCAAACAGAGCCGAGTAATAGACATGAATCCACTGAGCCACAGACCCAGCTTATAAAAAGTTAAAATGGCCCGTCATAAGTCCTAATTAACAAGGGGGGTCCTGGGAGTCCATCTGCCAGACATTTGTCCTGGTTATGAGAGACTTACCCAGAGTCTTTAGCTCACTATCTTTCACAGAGAAGAAATATCCCAAACATATCAGTCTTTGTCCTGCCCTGGGGAAGTCCAGCACCGAAATGCTTGGCAATTCTCCTCTGAACAAGAGTACCAACAAAAACCCCAGACACGTGTTTCGGTCTGGTTGGACCTCATCAGTAGGGTGGATCTGTGCCTTCCTCTTGGCACTTAGCATTCAGACTGCAGGACAGATGTTTGAAGCGATACACAAGCAACTAAGTTAATAAAACGTATGCATAGTTCATTTATTGTTGTTTTGTAAAGCACCAACCACAAACGAGTAATTTTGTGGAGTCCAAGTGGAAAGGAGGGAGAACAGCGAGGGGATGAACATTAGAAGCCTTGCACCATTCAGGAGCAGTTTAGTGCCAAAAAGGAGATATGGAGAGGCAAGTGGTTAAAGGTAACTAAGAGCAATCATGCATAAGACATTACAGTGTATATAGAGTCTTTGGAGGTAGGACTTCAGACGACACCAACCATTCCAATTGTTTGGTGTTATAAAACAGAGTTTAAAGAGGTATCTCTCCAGTGGCTTCCTGAACTGGTAATGGTTGCCCAAGGCTTTTCGGGGCACTGGGGATCATTCCAAAAGGGCTGCAGCTGCCTGCATCCAAACTCATTCTTATTTTGGTTCTATGTGAAAACGTCCCCAGGAAGTCATGTGAAAATGAAGCCAGCAAAAAGTAGTTTAAAAAAATGTAGTCACTCATTACAAACATTACAAATGTGTGAAAATGTTGCCAGTAATAAGGTTGCCAAAAGAAAGATTTAAATACCCAAAACTACAAGACTGAAACACTAATAATAACACAAACCTTTAATAACAAATCCACAATCACCCTTACTCCGTTCCTAAACCTTCCCCCTATGCCAATTACTACCCTGAACAGCTCTTCAGCATGCTAAAGCATTTTATTTGCATGTTACTCAATACAAAAAAAACTATGAAAAATGAACAGTGAACATACCTCCAAAACCATCACCGGGTCGCTACATAGGACATAGCCCTTGCCCCCAACCCAAACGCTTGCTTTAAATCCTAACCTTGGCCTTACCCCAACTGCAACTCAACACTTACCCTAATGTTTACTTTGCTCTAACCACTAGGTTTATCCTAAACTCCATCGTACACCAACAGCACTGGCCCTCCCCAACCTAACACTTATCCCAACCATTACTCCATTAGCCCCAGCCATAGCATAATCTGTACCCCAACACTTACCCAGACACTTAATTTACTTTGGCTACTTTTCAGCTGAATTACCATTTTGCTTGGCAACTTTTTCACCAGAGGTATTTTCACCACATCTTTTTCGCAGACTACTTTTCTGCAGGCAACACGATCAATAGATGCCCTTATTTTTACTGACGCAAGCAGACAGAGAGCTCTGGAAAAAAGTATTTGACTATTTCTTGCAGAAAATCCCTGGGCCATGAACCCCTGTGGGCATGATGAATGGCGCATACATTTAAAAAAAAAAAAAATTAAAAGTGGTTCTCCTTTCCACTGGAAGCCAATGCAATGGCTGAAGGGTCGGGATGATATGGTCTTTGAGTTTAAAGCACAGAATTCGTCTAGCAGACTTGTTTTGGATGATTTGCATTAGGTGGCCCATACATTTTGGGAGACCTAGGTTATTACAGTGGGAATAGGCCACAGCTATTGTCACCTCCACTTCATGTGATGTCTTTAACAAGAAGAGGAAGAGTTCCAACAGATCATAGTGGTAGCTCAATTTCCTAGTGATTGAGCCTGTATTTGCTTCTGCCTTCTCTCGTCCTCTACCCTGCTGATCTGTCTGTTCCTGCATTGGGCATCTGGCTACCCTCAGATTTCGGTCCCAGATCCCTTGCCCACCCTGCAATTTACCCGCACTGCCACTGGCAATCCTTGCACTTGGGTCTGTATGTGCAATCCTACACCTGCACTTATTTGACACCATTGTCTGCGCTTAAGTCATGCACTTGCCACCCGATGGCACACTATCTTTTGTTGTGGTCATCAAGTGTTTTGCACTTTCCACTCCTCCCCTAACCCTCACACTATCCCCGGCACTTGCGCGTTCTCAGGGTCACTGGGCCTAATAAGATCGTCGTTTTATCCTCTGTTGTACAACCCCACCCCACCCCCCACTTGCCTAGTTGAGCCTTGAAACACTTGTGTATGGACTCGATATACATAAAATACACATCATAAAAGGTCAGCCCCCACATTTCTTACAGCTATCACAAGGGAAGGGGTGGGCACTCATCGTAGATGCTGGTAGGCCAAACAAAAAAAGGCAGTGCAGGTGGAATGGGGGAGGGGGGAACAAAAGTACATTTGTTTATGACTTTTTTTTTTTAAGGCGGGGCTCGTTCCAACCACCAAGTATGGAAGTTAACAGGGCTTACAACACAAGTACTTTAATTCATTTTAGCACGAGACATTTTGTACCAAGCCCCTGCCCAAAGAAGTCATCCTTACTGGTAAAAAAACAGCTATATCTCAAGAATCATCTCTGTAAACTTTACACCTCCAAGCCATAAGCCTGCCTAGGTTACAGCAGATCGTAGCATGAGACTTTGCTTTCGTCCCAATTCATCTCTGGGCTGCTGGGACATCTCACAAGGGCTCCCAATTGGGACATGGATTTAGGGCAAGTGGGTATCCAACCACTGGGAACCGGAGCAAGTTTACGGATTCCAGCGCCATAATGTCCCTACCTTGTCTGTACCCAAAGCTTAAAGGTCGATATGAATACCAATAATTACAACTTGAGCCACCACCACCAGTTAGAAATGTTTTATCTCACTTCTGACCTGGACTGACTTCCAAAATATCAAAACCAGGAGACAAAATGGCCCCAACACAAAAGTGGGTCTGCTGTTAAAAAGAATCCTCAATTGCCTCTTTAGCCTGCAGAAATAAAGCCCACTAAACCTTCAATTGAACCTACAGCAATATGGCTCAAAGGACATTTTACTTCCGTTGGTGTAAAAATCACAGGTACGAGTAGGGGGCAACATTGACCTCTAATGCAGGCTGGCACTTAGTAGTACTTCTCAGTCCCACAGAGGTCTAGTGCTTTACTTTGCTGGTAAGACCAGGCCTCTGCCTGAACACTCCACACCAGTGACCCTTCGTTATGGGTCTGCAGATGTTACTCCAGCCCACCTCCCGCGGGGGTGGACCATGCCCTTAAGTACACACGATTTCACTTTGTTCCCTTGGGGTCAAAACAACAGACTGGCCAGAGACCACAACATGAAAGTGGTTTGTCACAGTCACAATTAAATATTAACTAGCAGTTTTTAAGGGCGTATCAGTGTACAAACGTCCAATGTTTAGCAATATGCTTTACAGCAGGACAATGTTTACTTAATGAAGTATCAACTGGAAGATTGAGTGGTGCAGCGTTTGCGGAGGGGAGCGAGGCTTAAACTCGAAGGTCCTAGGAATGAAGTTGGGGAGAATACTGCAGAGGCAGGACACAACATACTGCTCCCATAATTAAATCATCCGGTGCCTGGCCAGCAAGAGAAAACATTGAGGGCTATGAATTGTATGCCATTAGCAATGCAGTTAAGTACACCCAACACTCAAGATGCTGTTCTTTGACACATGGTAGAGAGGCCACCTTAATTAACCTGGCATCCTCCTACATGTCCAGCACTGATCTCATGTTCCACATTGAAAGCCTTTCACAGTATGCACACGTTCACTACCCAGCAGGGGGTTCCCAGAGGCATGCCCATCTGCTGACAAGGGACACCACATACATATTACTCTAGGCAGATACAATCATGTGCACCCCTTCACATCTACCACTCCCATGCTCGATACATCAGGATTACGACCATAGAAGGGTCACAACAAAGCCCCGCCCCACCACCTCCGCCCATGGCAAAGCACTTGCTTTTGGATCACTATCCCCATTGGTGCAGAGGGCCCGGACACAACACACCACTTATATAGCTCTTCCTTCAATGCAGGCGATTTCCTAGGCACAATATTCATCTCAATTATTCTAAGTGCTGACAGGATCCCAGAGTTGTGCTCCCTGGTCTGTACATTATGCAGGTACACTGCCTACACACACTTGACTTTTCCTTGTGCTCTTCACTTTCCTGTTAACTTTGATAAAGTGATCTAATATGTTTGTTAATTAACAGTAGACTACCTTTTTCTGTACTCACATGATTAAGTGTTGAGTCCGTTCTAGAGCTATGTGCCCCTTTCCCTGGCTGTCTTGAATGTAGCATTACAGCCCGCACCAGGTCCATTTTGTGGTAAGTGACAGTTGCACAAGTTAGTGGTCCCAAATCAAAAGGACGCTAATGAGGGCGAAAGTCAGTCACCTAGCACACACTAGAGTTTGCTGGTAAGTGCTCCAACAACATTCAAGCTTGTGCAGGGGTGTCTGGGGGACAGGGGTGTAGGGAGTTTGGTGAGGGTGTGGGGGGTGGAGACCCCTCACCTGGGACTCTGACATTGCTCGTCCGTGCCATCTTGCCAGTGGTCAGTGTGCATCTATTAAACACAAATATTTTCCTGGACCTAACCAGTGTGTAGATTTACTATATAACACTTCCCAGTACACCTATCACTGTCTCTGGATCAGCAAAATATCGTCCTAAGTATCTAAAGCAGAGGATACACCCAAAAAACAAACATGACCCTATATCAAGGAGTTGGAAAATAAAAATCTCAAAAGTGTGTGTATTGTGGACACAAGTGCGGAGGCCACTGAGGAAGACCTGTCGGTAGAGTCGAAACTAGAAGTACAATTTAGGCCTGGTGAACCTTTTTATATAAAATAGGCCTATTCTATGCACCTAGTTGGCCTCAGCACTTGTGTCTACGGTGTAGTAGTAGATGATTGGTTATAGGCAAACCTTGTTTTCATAGCCTTCTGGTGTCCACAGTACTTCATCTTTGAGATTTCCATTTTCAAACACATCGATATGTTAATGTTTGTTCTTTATGAATGCAAGGTTCATTTTATACCTTATTGAGGTCAGTCTTTTTTACTTCATTTTTTAAATTTGTTATAATAAAGGGGTTACGAGTGTGAGTCTGTTACACCATGGGTTGTTGTCTAGTTAAGTAGGTCTTTGGGTGTATCCCGTGCTTTACGTACTTGTTTTGCTGATAGACAGTGATAGGTGTACTCAGAAGGGGTATATAGTAAATATGTTATGTTAAAGGGATTTGTGAGAGCGCATGTTCACCCAGAGGCATCTTGGCACTAAGGAGGTGAGAGACAAGCTGTCAGGAGGTAGATTAGAAAAGCAGAGTTTTTAAATTCCGGTGGAAGACAAGGTGATCAGCGGTATCGCGCAAGGAGAGAGGTAGAGTATTCCAGGCTTGAGCGGCGACCATCGAAAAGGCATGACCTCCCTTGCGGGCCCGCTTGAAGCGAGGTACGGCCACCCGTCTGGCAGTTTGGGAGCGTAGGGTGCGGGCAGGAAGATAAGGGGTGAACTAACATGCAGATATTCCGCTCCCACACCATAGAAGGCCCGATGGACAATACACATGGATTTAAACAAACCGCTGGGCGACAGGAAGCCAGTGCAATTGTCTTAGCAAGGAAGTCATATGGGCTGGCTCCAAAGGGTGGGCGAATGATGGATCTCGCAGCAGCATTTTGGAGTAGCTGCAGACCTCTCGTAAGATAGGCAGGTTGCGCGCCAAATAGAGAGAATTACAGTAAACTAACACACTGAGAATCAGGGCTCCCACCATCGGGGCCTGGCAGGCTGCTGGAATAAACTGAAGAACCTTCCGAAGCACCCAGAGTTTAAAGTGGCTAGATTTGCAGACCACGCCAACCTGCTCACCCATAGTCAGAGTGGCAGAAAAACAAACTAGTTTCAGACTGATGAGACAGGTATGGGGAGAGGCCCCAGTGATGATGGCCAGAAGTTGGCTGTCCAGTACAGCTGAGGAGTAGAGGTCCTTACAACCAGGACCTCGGTCTTGCTACCATTAAGCTTAAGCCAGTTCCGAGTAATCCAGGTTCAAAGTTCCTCCAGGCATTTCTTGAGCCTACTAGCTATATACCAATATATCAATATACACATGGTTTAGGTCTGGGAGAATTTGTGTTTTATAGATTGTTGCCCCTGCTCTGCTGGTGAAACAGGGTACTGTGGTGTTCTTTGAGACTGCTCAATGTGTACACATCACAATGTGGAGGCTTGGAATGTAGCCTTGGCAGATGATTAAAGCCTCAATTCCAAGTATGTCGATTGGCTAGATAGATTGAAACGGTACAGCAGACAAGAAGCATGCAATACAGGCTTTGTGATTAGAGCCTCGATTATACACACAGTCAAAAGGGAAGAACACATGCTCCAAATGTGGATAGGTACTTTACATGTACATAAGCACATAGATCTTTAACCACCCTGGTTTCATGCCATATACAATGCTTTGCCTCATCACGGCTTGCCATGCCGTATTTTGCCATACAATGTTTGCAATGGCAGCAATATCATGCAATGCTTGTGTAGACCTATGAGTGCAACTTTTTGCAGTGTAGGAGACTGCATTCTGTGAGTAACAGCTGACTCAACCTCATCCCCCCCAACAATTATGCCCCTCTACACTAGCACCCCTCACCCACATCCTACCACACAATCCTTGAAATATTGCAAGTTCCCATGCACCCTCTATGTTGACACACCCATCTCACTCAACATGATAATTATTCAAAGCTTAGCCATGCTTGGACCCATTGATGCAGGGTTCTCAGCAGACTACGAATTCTCCGACCAGGTTCAAAGCACCACTTTATCAAAAGCAAACTTGCTCCCCCCCACCCCACTACGCCACAACCCGCTTATTCTATTACTGAACACCAAAGTGCAAACAATGCAGGAAAAAGGTCAGTAGTTGCACTATAGAAGCCCTAATAACATAAAATGGGACTGGTTGGCATCAGGCCATGCAGACGTTCAGAGATCCCTACCAATCGGGAATTCTCAACGTTTCCTATTGGACACATGGCCTCAATCCCTGGATACAACACTAGCCCTAGCCCTAGCACATACTTTACCATACTTTCTGTGAGATGGTGTTCAGAAAGCACACTACTTTATTGTGCCGGGACATACGATAAACAAGTAAAAACAAGCAAGATCCGCTTTGTTACAACTTTTGCCACAGACATTTCAGCCCATAATGAACGGGGAGCTCTGCCTAGCAGTGCAGAGACCTTTGGGGGAGCAAGCACCACCAACCACATCTCCCATAACCGAGAGTGTAAGAAGAAGCACTTTTACTGTCATGAATAACAGCACAGTCTCAATCCCGGTGTGTTTCATGCAAATTGCAGCCTGCTTTCCACTTGTGAATTGAGCTTCTAGAAACCAGATTAGCTAAACCAGACTTAAATCCTAAATGAGCTTGGAGGATACGTTTCCACTACATCAGTTAAATGAGATCTACAAGCTAGCTCTGAGCCGTCTAATGATCTGCTCTAGAGGTCTGGGTGTTAACTTCATAAATACAGGGTCAAACCAGAGTAGACGACTCAAGTCTTTTATAAAACTAAAAGGCACTAAAACAATTAGCAAGGAGTTTAGTATCAGAGAAGTCTTATTGTAACAATTTGAAATGGGTCATATGAAGCAATATTAAGGTTTTAAAGAATGAATGTGTTTAGAAGCTGGCATAACAGCAACGTGAAATCAATTCAAGCAATATCTCCAATAATACATTAGGGTTTAATTGTTTGCATAAAGATAAAGTTTGTATAAAGATAAAGTATGACATGGCCAGCTGTGCAGACCATGGGATGTTCGGTTATTGGGATTTATGAATCGTTCCAATGCCATTAACATGGTGTCCAGGCTGCCAGGCGATCGAGGGTAGGTGCAAGGTAGCGGTTTTGTTGTGTTGATGGTTGCAGACGAAGTACCGCGAACCCCGCTGTGTGGGTCAGTTTCAGGGTGTGTGTGTGTGAAAGCAGAGAGGATTTTTATCTGAAGGGGAGCCTTCGTTGGCCATGGTGCCAGTATGCGCTGGCTGAGGTTGTGGTTATTTACTGTGCTTGTACAGGTGCAGTGTTCTTATGTATAATGTCTGCTGCAAGGGATGTTCAATTGAGGTGGCTTAGTTAGTATGTGCGTTGGAACATAGAATTTGAGAGGGTTAGAGCAGGGCACAGTCAGAGACCTTGATGTGCAGGCTGATGAAGAGAACAGACTTAACCTCAAACCACAAAGCAAATTGGAGTCATGGCATAGCATGACATTAATCTCAACAGAAAGCATAGGAAGGCATAGACAAGCAAAAAAAAGGCCAAACCAGGCAAAAGAACATGGTGTCATCCTTCCCGAGGCCTCTTGCAGAAGATCCCATTTCACTTTATCACACTGTCTACCGCAGGCTGCCTCGAGTAGGAAGGAACATACCTCACCCATAAACCGCTATGTGTAGGAAGGAACATACCTCACCCATAAACCGCTATCTGAAATACAAAAGGGAGCGAAGGAGGAGACGGGATGGCTTTCGGTAGTAAGGTGGGGTTGACCGATTGTACCATATTATTTACACAATAAACAATGTGTATGATTTTTGGGATGAGTGTCAAAATGATGTTTGCATAGTTTAGAAGCTACTTCCAAAATCTAAAAAAAAAAAAAAAAAGCTCTATTTTGGCCACATTCGATCCTTATGGTTTGCTAGACGTTTTCTTCCTTGTGTCACACAGGTCCTTCATGGGCCCCAGCTCTGCCCTTCTCTCCCTTTTGATGTGCCAAGCAGTCTGTATATTTTCTGGCTACTCTTCAATCACCAGGCATGGTCTCCAGCTTCACACTTGACTTCAATACGGTCTCTCCCCTTTGTCTGTGCAGGTCCTGCTTTCTTCTGAGGCTGTTCAGGGTCTCCACTATGTGTGAATTAGGGGATAGCTCTGCTGTCTAAAGTCTGACCATGTATGATGGATGCACACTTCACAGGAGTATTAACACAGCGATAAGCTAACTCAAAATGTAACATTTACCATAGAAAAACTTCCAAAAGCAGGACCGTTTAGGTGAAACTAGGACAGGTACAAACCCAACCACCTGGATTGCGACACTCCTTCAGCCGCTCAAGAAGGGACTTGATCTATAGAGCAATTGCTACGGTCTGCTTGACTAAAGAGAATTGGGCAGGCGAGGCAGCTGGCAGGTTTATATTTCCTATCGTCACCAGGTGCAAGCCTGCTTAGGTTACACTATGGAAAAGGACGTTGTCTTTACCCATGTACTTGTAAGACCTGATGCGGCTGCAGCATCTAATTTACATTCCAATGTAGCCTCTGTGTGGCTTGCTCTTCCCTGTTTTTGTATCAAGACAATCGGCCGAACAACCAAACACTGCAAATGGACATGTATGCAGTGGTGGATAGTTCACAGGAAAACAAACATTTTACATCGGTTTAGACTGTCAGTCACGTATGATGTGCCTGGCTCAGTCTCTCTCCCACTCTAAACTTCCCTTATTCTCTATCCCACCCTCGCTCCTGTGCCCTCTACGCACCTCGCTCAACCTGAACTTTTTTGTGTGCATAACATCTATTTGGACAGAGTCCTTGGTTGCATTGCGATAAATCTTCCAATTCTTCAGAAACGCTGAAAAAACGAAATGATTACTTCATAGACATTGTGAGTTCCTTCTCTCTAAGTACCAGTACCCAAAATACCTCCTGAACAGTGCCTACACATTAGAAACGTGTCTCATTTGAGACTGCCATCAGCATGAACGTCTGCTGTAAGTTACCAGCTAGGCATACAAGGTCACATTCTCTGTATGCAGTGCACTCAGCACTTTTACTTGCCAAGAATCAATGATCATTCGCCAATGTGACTAGTAGCAAGTGCCCGTTTTGAGGCCGAATGTAAGTGAAGCTAGTAGTCCATTTAGATTTTATGGTGGGAGCATCTCGATTCTTTTCAGACAGGGGTGTGACTCCAAACAGTAATTCGCTTTCATTTTGCCAGTCAGGCAAACTCACAAAAGCACCCTTGGCTTGCTGTGCTCAAGCATTAAGCAGAACTGAAAGGAAAATCCTTCCCCAACCAAGAAGCCCTGTATCCCAAGACATCAAATCCTTCAGCAAACAGTTCAAAAGGTGGTACAAGGAAAGTGCTCCCCGAAATACAAAGTCATGCATCACCAAGCAAAAAGATAATGCCAAGTCAATGGGTAACGGTCAAACCACCTCCGATGTTTTATAACATGCAACAGTGACACATGCAGACAAGGATGCTATGATCACTTGCCACATCACTATCCTATTCCAAGATTATTTCACAGAGAGGGGGGAAAATCCTCCTCGGTCAGAAAAACAACAGCCAGGCTAGATGGTCGCTGCTAAACAGCACAGCCAACGATGGCAGCAACAGCTGAAAGAAGCCAACAATGATCCTTCTTGACATGTAGACAAGCACTATGGGGAGTCTTTGGAGAACAACAAATAACTGTACGCAAATCATTGACTAATGTAGGTTAAAATGTGGCTTTATAAAAATAGGCTCAGTGTGCACTCAAAATCAGAGTAATAGATACACATGGGCATCATCCAGGTAAGTGAGGATGGTTGCTGGATAAAAACTAACACCCTAACATGCTCGTTCCAAGCCTTTTGATGGTTAGTTTGCAGGCACTGATTGTATCACAGGGGGGCAATGGGGTGCCGGAGGGGTAGACTCCTGTGGTGGAAAGCACTTTAAAAATAGTCCTCCTGGATCTTGACGAGACTGCCCTCTGGGAAAACCCTCTGAGGATAGATAAGGCTGCAATCAGAAGAGTTATGAAGGCTGTGAAAACTACTTGGCAATTAAACAGGAGTCTGGCTAAGAGACATATCTACATTTTATAGATCCACCGTATGCCCATAGTCTCTACGTGGACTTTAGGATGGGCACTTTGAGATTGGCCTAGTTTACTAAAAACTGGGGTGAGAGGAATACAGATACTTGTCCATTATGCAGCCAGTCAGTAGAAACATTGAATAGTATCACTGAGCGTGGCTGCTAAAACAATGCACTTCCAAAGTTAATAAACTATTCATTGCAGCCACCAGTTCCATCAGTTGAATAAATGTTGCATAAAAAGATGGGTTACGAGTTGTCTCCCCCATTAGTGTTAGTAACTGTCATCTGCTAGAACACTACCAATGGAATGGGCTCCGAGAAATGCTTTTTATCTCATTTAAGAGCTTTAGAAAATCGAAATGGTTTGAATACTGTATTGGAACAATGTTTGCATTGAATGTACTCGAATGACCATTATCCAAAGTTACAGGAAGGCCATAATAATGTTTAACAAAATTTGCTTTTGATGTTGTTTGGGGAATAATGCTGTTATATTATATTCTTTTATTGTCTTTGTTTATGTTTTATACTGCCAAAATGATTTTTTTTGTCACAGGCAAAAGGTCTGCGGCCAAAAATGGACAAACTCCTACCTATTTTGTAATTCCCATAGGAGAGTAGGTCACCGCTTATGCAGGTATGTGGTCATGCATTTACCCTACTGGTGGAGATTGCAATGACCTTAGCATCACAATTTCAGCTGATTGAGTCTAGTTAGTGCTAACGCAACAAGACCAGGTACAGTCCGTCAAAAATCATGGGTGACCCGAGAATCCTGTACACGTTGTGACCACTAGAACCGTCTCTATTTCACGCAAAGACTGCTCGAACCTTGTCGATCAGGATATTAGTCGGGCGTTTTCATGCAACCATTCCAGTTATAAAGAGTCCTTTATTCTCCTGATTCATCAGTCTCCTTGAACGATTTCTCGACTGTGCAAGCGTATTTACTGATTTTTTCAAGGACAAGCCTGAAGGAAAGCAGTTGTGCGCAAGGAACATCCATCCTCGTCAGATATTTTTTTTATGACATTACAAATTCCTCCAAAAAGCATGCCTCCATTGGAACATTCCCACCTCCCCAACCAGTAATTTGCATAGGATTTTAGGAGGACTGGGTGTCTTTTGAATGGGGAAAAAAATGTGCATGGCAAAAAGAGAACTTCTGCAGGGCAAGCGCACCAAAGTAAGCAAAACTGCATTTAACTGGGGAGGGGTTGTCTTTAAAAGGGTGACATGCCCTAAATGACGTGACCAGATGGAAGCCAAACTGAACAATGAGAAAATGTGACCAAAAATATTGGTTATCCTTTCATTTTGCAGGGTGCTCATATAAAAAAGCTAGATCAGCATATCTGACAGTGGCAAACACACGGCTCCCCAAAAAGAAGCCAGTTGTTCGTGCCTATAGCACTTATGGCCTACACAAAGTTAAGGCAGCAAAGAGGAGGTGGATTGCCCCATCTTTAAACAACTCTTATAACCGCATAATCTCCGCAGGCGTTGGCTCTTCCGATTTGAAAGGGCTGCATGGCATAAGGTGGCAACTTTGGCACTTGGGATAATGGGGCATCTACATTGCTGCACAAAAGTCTGGTAACCACGCAGCCCCCCAAACTAGATTTGGAGAACACGAAGGGAAACTAAACATTTTTCCCCCGTTCCAAACCATAGACCTGTAACAAGACCATGCACCCTCACCCCAAAATGGCCATTAATATTCAAAAGCCTAAAACAAAGTCAGACAAAAGGACGGTAACCCCAGCACCCAGGGAATTAATTCGCCCTTTCAATGTTTCAATTCAGCAGCAGCCCAAATCCAATCAGCTGAAACTGGAAAGAGTCATTAGTCGGCTTGATGCCCCAGCCCAGGTCAGAGACCGGTGGAGCCGTTCTCACCATAAATTTACTCTTTGCTGTCCAGGCCAATGGCAGTTTCATGGGAGGGGGTGGGGCATAATGCTCCTTCAGTCATTAATGGAGAGGGAAAAATAAAATAAAAACATTTAAAAAAAAAAAAAGGTAGAAGCAGGGATCGGGTTTAATAGAATGGAGATCTAGACTTCAGGATAGGCACCTTACTACTCTAAAACAAAGGAGAATGATTCATGCCGCCAAAAATATTAATAATTTGCACATTTTATTTACACTAATGTATACCTTTTTTATCAGAACGTATGTCTTCTAATGGCACTGAGGGATTCTGATATTGTTCCAAAAAGGCATTACCCAACCAAAATACTTTGTAATATTTTACGTGTGGTTTGGGTTTTTCACATGTTTTTATATGTTAGGACATCTCACGCTAATGACACCCTGGTGAATCACAACACTGCAAATGGTCAAATAAACACTCCCAGTCATCTAATGGAGGCATCCAGTACTACTGACAGACGACTCACGTCACTGAGGAACACCCATAATCTGTTAGATAAAAAGATGATGTCCAACACTTCCAGGGCAGCATGGAGCCAAATGCTCGAAAGCCGTAATGCACGTGGCTTGCTGGGCGACTATAAAGCTAAGCGCAGATTAAAAGGGCATTATAAATATTAATGTATGACGAAACCCATATGCAACTCGGCTGTTTGGTCAAAATGCATCACAAACTCAACAAGATCTGCTCAATGCTGCAGAATTCCACTTATTGTGCTTGCATTACTACAAGTTTTAACACACAAACACAGGCACGCACGATAATAAAACGCAACCTCCTCCCGTTTGCCTTTTATTGATCAGCTTGTTTGCAGCCAAACACTTTAAAGCTGCCATGTGTAGGGCTGATGCTCCCATGTATCCTTCTATTCTTCCAGCAGGACTTGTAATGGGAAGGTTTCATCCCTTGGACACGTAATTGTTTTTTTTTTCGGCACGTCTTGATCACTGGGCTGTCAAAAGCAGTATTGCAATAATTTCCGTACACAGACCAAGGCATACAGGCAGCGGCCAGAGCGAGAGGCCTTAAAATAGGCATAAGAAAGACAATGCTTTCCTGCTCCCCTCCTGCTGCTAGTTACCATCTGGGACCCTGAATGGGGGTGGATAGGTGGTGTTTTGAGTGTGCGACAGTCCCACAGGGGGAGGGGCGGAGGGTATATTTAGTATTTTTGTGTGGGGAGGTCATGTGTCAGTGACCCCCGCCACACACCAGATCACAAAGCCTAACTGAATAACAAAAAGGGAGCCCAAGGCTGATCCAGCACAAACGGGAGTACGAAACGCCAAGCCCCTCAGCCCCTCCGCCCCACACAACAATACGCCGAGAAAAGTTACATAAATGCAAAGAGACACGTATTCTTCCTCTAATCGACAAAAATCCTCAATTTCGTAAACCTTCATTTGTTAAATACTTCCTTTATAAGTATTTTTTTCAAAAGGTTTAAAAGGTTGCAACATCGAAGTAATACACAGAACGCTAAAGCGATTTGTGATCAGCTATCACTTCACATTCCGTTTCTCTGCACCGATTAGAATGTACACGGGATTTCATCGGCAGACATACGAGTTATGCGGGGGGAGCTTTTGCTGAGCCCCTACCCACCGCCTTTACAGGCATCCAACGGACAAAAAGAAAACGACGTATGCTACAAATCAACGACACATTGTTTAAACAGGAGGAGGGTTTCTGTTGTCACTGTTAAACGTCAGGGAAATAGTAGAACATGTACATTCAGCGCAAAAGCCACACATGCACAGCACTCTCTCTCTCATGGAAGTTCACCTTCAAATAAGAGCTACACAGAAATGCATTATGGATATGCAAATTAGCTGAAAGTCTTGTTCTTTGCTTCATGTGAGAACGGTCATGTCTTACACTGCAGTGTAATTGCATGCGTAGCTTTACCAACCCAAGATGTACAGCTCTCAAGGACGCAATAACCGACCACACAATCGCTGCAGGGTTTCAGTGCGGGGGGTGTAGGTGACCATCCTTGATACTGAAGCATTGGGGCACGTTTGTTGAATGGTAAAATTCTGGGAAGAAATGGCTAGTGCTGGTCCTGTTCAGGAATGTTTGTTTTGTATTTTTTTTGAGGTGGAGGGTTCCCTTAATTTTGGCATTTGAACAGTTTTCTTCCACTTGGGGACCTGTTATCTAATCTGATATCAAGACTATAAGTGTAGTTTATTGGTCATCTTCAAATGATACAAAGGGGGAGCAAGGTCTGTCGTCGATTCCAAATTTGGTTCAAGTTCAAGCTAGGCATTTGACCTTTAAAGCTTACAGTGCATAGGGCTTGGACCCAGGTCTAGCATATTCAGGATGACTCCCTTATGTGATCGCTACAACAAGGCAACACCTTAGAGAAGCCAGGCTCGGGGGGCAACCTGCCCCAGACGGGTTCCTGTAGGGCTTGGGCCAGTTCCAGATTGGGGGAGCAGCCCCACTGCAGGCCTGCTTTGGAGGGCAGAAAAGCAAGAGGTAGAGGGAAATAAATAAATAATCAGGCTGTAGGACTATGGCATGGGTCTACAATCTTAGGCTCTCCAGGTGTGTTGGACTCCATCCCATGATGCCCCTCTACTGACTGTGCTGGCTATGACTTTTGGAAGTTGCAGTCCAAAACATCTGGAGAGCAAAAGGTTACACACCCTTGCGTGGAGGAACATGAGGTGTAAGTATGCTGCATAGTAGGTGTGACTGGCATTTTAGCTGGAGGGAGTTGCCGGGGAGAAGGGCCATCCAAATCCCAACCATACCGAGTAGGAAGCCATTCTGCACTTTAGGTTACTTTAACGGACTGCGTATAAGTACAATTTTCAGCTCGTTAAGGGGTTGTATGTACTGTGGTTATAAATTATAGGAGTCCCTCGCCAGGTGAGTAGTGC
Source organism: Ambystoma mexicanum (assembly GCF_040938575.1). Taxonomy (NCBI): domain Eukaryota; kingdom Metazoa; phylum Chordata; class Amphibia; order Caudata; family Ambystomatidae; genus Ambystoma; species Ambystoma mexicanum. The sequence continues at coordinate 510,233,238 of NC_090929.1, read as the reverse complement.
TGCTGCCGTAGACTAAGAAAACAGGGTAGCACTTTCCGCTTATCCCTGTAGTATCTTTGCCATCCTGTTCTATAGAAGGGTGCTCTTGTTTGGGATGGTGTTTTGCTTTATTGGGGGGCTGTTGCTTTACCTTTTACCAGCAACAGATGTTTAGGTCTTGACCCAAGCAAGGTTCACTAATAAAAATATTGCACTATAGCCCATCAGGAAGAATGCTTCCGTAGCCAGAAGGAGCACAGACTATGCCATATATGCATTTACTACACCCGACAGAACACTCCATAGTACAACACAATTTCATTATTTCCTTCCTATGGTCCTCTATAGCATAGGACAAGGCCAGGTCTTCCTGTTACATAAGTGTGCACTCTCATTCTCTCCCCGCCACGGGATGCTACCAGCTACCAGAGCGTGGCTCCTGTAGAGGAGTCTAGTTTGTCATTTTCGCCCTTTTGTGGCCTCCAAACTCATCACACAGTCAACCCTTGGCTCCGACACCTCTGTCAGCGGGCTCACAAGGACCACAGCGAGGACTCCCCATAGGGGACACAATACAAATTTGGTCTCCAAGCCTCCACAATACCCAGGAACTCACGCATATCTCAAGGCCATCATACATCCAAAACCTCATTTGTAATTAAACATACAACACAATGCACTTCTAACTGACAAGATAATTGATTTGCCCATTAGGGACAACTCCTTACTCTTTGTGACTGTTTTCGTCTAAAGCCATACTAAGGTACAAGCATCCTAGCTAATTCTACCACTCAATCCTCATGTTATCCTCCCCCTCCCCTGTAATCCTCCTCCTCCTCCCCTGTTTTCTAGTCTATCTTTGACTTTCTCCCGCTGTTGCCAATTCCTGCTTACCTTTATCCTCATTTCCTTCTGACCCCACAGACCACTGTCTATTTCGCACCCGGGCGAGGTCACAGTTCACCCATATGGACATAGTTGTGGTGCTCTAAAACCACTATGGTGATGTGCGCAGTATAAAAGCTAACATAACACCCCTGTCGGATGCTTACCAATGTGTTTGTACACTGTGGGGCTTGTGCTCATCTGGCAGATAGACCGTCCCTCCAACACATGACATGGACAGTGCTCAAGTCAGGAGCGAAGCAATCTTGTTATCGGCCCCGAAAAGGGAGCAGAGAAAATACACATGAAAGTAGGCTACGGCCAAGTGGATTACATAGCACAGCAGTAAAATAGAAAGGAGACGAGGGCTCAGAACCAAAACCAGCAAGTGAGGAGCGGCCATTTTTGATTTAGGCCGACAGAGCATTCTGCAGAGATGCGGACAGGGCTCCAAAAGGCACTGCTCAGAAACAATTCACAAAGTGACCTGGCTAGTTGCTATGGCAGAATCACAAAAAACTAAAAGAAGCATAAGTATCCCACCATTTGCGCCCCTACAGAAGATGGATCTAAAATTCCTCAATCTAAGGGAGTCTTCCTGGAAGCTTTCACGTTAGCAAGAAGACTAGGTGAAATAAAGGCTGTTGTCTCTCCCTCCTTTTCTTAGCAAATGTCTGGCTATTATTTTAAAATGTGACAGTCTTTTCTACCCAAGATGGTATCAAAATGTCTTCACTGAGGATGTTGTGCTTCTAGTCTTCTCCAGAACCTTCAACCCTAGTGGAGGAACTGTGGCACCATCTGGACTAGGGCAGTCCAAACATACCCGAAAAGCACAGCCACAACTAGGATGGACATTTTTTTAAACCTTTAGATAGACTAGAGCAGGCAAGATAGGCTCTGTAACATCATTCAGTAGATGGATCTGCACGGTGATCAGCACTGCTTATGCAGAGGTTCGAGTTTCACCCCCACTCAGATTCAGAGCACATCCACGGGTGGCATGGAAGCTTCCTGGGCAGACACCTATGATGGCCTTCCTCTGGCAGACATTTGTAGGGCAGTCACCTGCGCTGACCAAAACACCTACTTCAGGCACTGTAGACCGAACATAGATGGTAATCAGTTTTACACTTATAGAACAAGCATACTGATATTGTGGATAACCGAGCTTCAATGAGTGCCAAATGTAAAATAAAGGCGACACGTGGGGTGCAGCATTCATGGTTGTCTGTGTAATTGCCATCATATTCCCTTGCGTTACCTCAGCACTGAGAAACAGGCTCTGGGCAACACGATTTTCTATTAAAGGGATGGTCTAGTAAAAATTTTTATTTAAAAAATAGATAGGCCACATAAAAAAAATACTAGCATCCTCCGTTTTAAAACTTCCTATGTAAAATTTTGAGCTATTCAAGCTCAAAATTCGAAAAAGCAAGCACAGGGGCGCAGCCATTTTGTGAAATGGAGGCCCTCCTGTGCTGGCTTTTGCGGCACTAATGAAGGAAAAGCCAGCCAGCTGTAGTAAACAAAGTCTACCGCTGGGTGGCTTTCCCTTCATTAGTGCCGGGACTCGGAGGACGCGGACCGGAGACCAGAGCAGGAAAGCTGCAGCTGAATCTCAGTAAGTGCTATTTATTTTTTTTACAAAAAATAAGCACTAACTGCGTTTTTTTTTCTAAGTTTTCCGGGCTGGAGGAGCCCGGAAAACTTAGAAATAAAACCGCAGCTTTAAAAACGTTGTATTTATGTTTGCGGTCGCTTTTGAAGCGACCGCAAACATAAATACAACGTTATTGTGTTGGAAAACGCTGCGGTTTTTCTTTCCAAGTTTCTCAGGCTCCTCCTCTTTAATATGGAAAAGCAGACTACTATAGGAAAAAAAATGGACCACAGTTTTTAACAGGCTCAGTAGTTCCGCTTCTTCAAGAAGGGCAGAGTGGTTACAGAAGTCAAATGTATATGCAGCAAATTCTGCAACAAGTCCAGAATGGTGGCCTACAGGGTGAAACGTTTCCAAAGAGTAAGTCTGTCACGAAATGCACATGTTAAATTATTTAGCAGGTCATGTTCTCTAGAAGGCAGGGCACACACAACCTGCAGAACCAATACTGCTCAGTTTCACCTTTGTGTTGCAATCTTTGAAATCGGTCATCCTCTACAGAGCATGTTAAAACGGAATCACTGCTCCCAAAACAGAAGTTAAAGACCATATATAGATACAAATTAAAACAAAAATGAAGTAAAAAACAATTGGCGAACCAGTGTCTTGTAAACTTTCCATATTTTCGGAGTTTTGCGACGCATTCTGAATGACTTGCTCAGATCAACCTACACACACAACAGGGTAACTAGCATATGCTCCGAAATATGGCATGGGCAACACGTATTCACTCCAGGAGTCCAATTGGTCTTTAACCAATGTCGTCCAGCAAGGTTCTGCCACTTTTTCACATAGACACACTTAATACACACATCCTCCACTCAAAACAATAACTCTTAGGTAATATCGTGAAATACCACACCATTTAACACATGCACACATTCCTTCCTAGGAGCACTCGCCTGTATATTCAGACATACTCATCTCGCACACCCAGACGTATACATACATCGTACTCCTTAGATATGCACTTTCCAACCTAAACGTGCACACCCCTGACTCAGATGCCAAAACTGATAAACCAAGAAGAGCTCACACCTAGACTGCGCCTCACCTAGAATACAAAACCACTGGATCCATACGCAACCTCTCTTAGAAGTGTCCAATTTACAACCCAGCTGTAAATGCATACATCTCTTGATCCTGACATGCTCACCTCCGACCAAGGCACATTTTAGAGTGCCTTTCGGAGGTCTGGATGTTTGTGTGCCCAAATGCTCAAGTGCTGATTGTAAACGGTTGAAAGCACTGCCAAGGCAAGTAGTCCTTTTTCTTCAAATGGGCGCACATGAGAACTCTGGCCTATAAGTAGGCCTTAGGGAACCTCTCCGAAATGATTCCATTGTATTGATCCGTTTTGCTTATTACCCTTACATTGAACGATACATAAATATTTCTAGCAGGCTGCTGGAAAGCATCACGTGTGGTCACATGGGAGCATCAAAGGGACTGCCTGCTGCTGAAAATAGAATTTTAGCAAAATAAAGCCACGCTCATAGATTTCTCCTTAACCCCACCTCACCACATTGTACCATTTTTTAAGACTACCAAGAACAAGCTGAAAAAATATAATTTACATCAGGCCAGAAAGAAAGTCCTAATTTATCGGAACATTATTTCAAGAGTCCTTACCCACTTCAAAAATTGACCCTTCCCTTCCCAGTAGTTGTAGGACTACTTTCAGCATGCCTAGGAGGTGTGGTAAAGAGTTGGGAAAGGATGGGGGCAGGGGAGGTTAAAGTCTGTGCGTTACCTCCATCAGCTGGTACGCTTGTGGGCGAAGGAGGCACAATGGATGCTCCTTTAATCCGTAGTTGGCTTGTCATTCAAGTGTGCAGATACAAGGTGTATTACATGATTGGCAGATTATTCCTCATACCAACCGTAACTTCTTTACCAACAGGCTCGCCCTTTGCCTGCAATTTCCCCATCTGCCTAACAGAAGAAAAAAAAGACTGCCAGACTCAAGACTGTGCTAAAGCAATTGTGAGAGGATACTCAAAGGTCCTTGAAAGTCTAAGTAAATGTCCTTCAAGGAAGCGACATTTAAACAAACGGATGCTTAACAATGGCTAAGAATGCATAGTCCTTCAAAGAAATACCACCTGACTAATGGGGAAAATCAACTAGGTCTTCCTGCTGCTTCTTTAATATTTTCCCCTTGGAAGCACTAGAAGTCTTGGAATGCTAACCAGGCCAACAAACCTACATATTGGCACCTGGTCAACCTTCAAACACACCATAAAGGAACTGGTAGACAAAAAAGCATGAGCACCAACTCACCTTAAAGGCATTGGGCGTACATCACTCAAGCTAAAGCCGTGCATTACTGGGACTACTGGATCAGATGCTAACAGGGGTAAAGCCCTCATTTTGGTAGTCAAACACTGCTCTAACCAGGGTGCAGCCTTTGCACTCACCACTAGTCATTGACATGCAATAATCGACTCTTGGGAGTGTTGAAAATGGTGTGCTGCGTGTGTGTATAGCATAGATGTGGCAATGAATTTTTTTTATAGCTGGCTAGCTTGCAATTTCTACCCCTGCTCTATCCCATTGCGAAATGCACAGACATATGCAAGGCAATTAATATCTTCATGACCAAGACATATCAAATCGGACAACATATTGATGCAACCAATCGTTGCCCCCCAAACCCAACGCCCAGGAAGTGGAAGTTTCCATATCATGGTCACCACAACAGAGAAAATAGCTTCAATGCACAGCTACCAGCAACCAGGGAGGTAAAGGTGTACTGAATAATCACGAAATCCCAGCTGAACAAAGGTGCACCATAAAGCATTTAATACCAAACACAAGATCATCCACCTTTCAGTCCCCCAAACAAAAAAAAAAAGAGATTACCAAGTGTAATCAATCACAAGGAGTAAGTATCTGAAGTCTACATTCAACTATATTTTTCGTGGTCAGCAGTAGGCTTACATGAGCACGTGTGATCAAGCAGTAGACACACCTCAACCAAAGGTGGAAAAGCGTATCATTATATGCAAGATCCTTTGTTTGCAGGCATTGTAAAAGCACGAAAAATGTTGCCATTACTTCTCAACTGAGTAAACATTTTAGCATGAATTCAACAAAAATAAAATCTGCCTGGTCTCGTTGCTATTCCACAGTGTCCACTAAATATCAACTGATGGAATTTTTTTTAAGGTTGTGTTTGTATACAGTTCAAATTGAACATTTACAAAACAATAAATAAATCACATTCCAATACATACCGATTACATATAAAACGAGATTTAATCCAAGTTATTCGCGACTATAATAAAATTAATAAAAACCCTATCCATTCCCAGGCCCCAATCACAACACAATCTTCATACAAATAAGTTCACTACTATTTAAGCAATTTCAGTATATGCCGCCATAAGTGGCAAGTGCAATAAATTAGAGTACGAAATTAAACAATAGCGTCAAAAGTCCAGGGATTTGATTGAATCAAATTTACACACAAGTTCCCCCTAACCCCCTCCAAGAGTACACATATACAGAATCCAAAGATATGCACTCTGGTTAAACACATGCTTTGCAGTTTCTGGAATGTGGGTGAATTTACAGATCCTAACAGAAGGAATTTTCAATAGAAGACGCATTACAGCTAAACCGGCTGGTTGATTCGAAGCATCAAATCACGTACCATAGGACTAGGACTTTTAAAAAGGGTACATTTGTGGTTTCATGAACCTATGGATCACATTGGATACATATTTACATTTCTTTTACGAAGATAATCCCGTATAATTTTTAATCCAATCCCACTGGATAACCCTTTTCATAAAAAAGTACCTTTCACACTTTCATAGTCACTCACCAGTTCTGGAGGGCCCGTACAGTCAATGGCTTTGCACAAATTCTTCATTTAAGGTCTACAAAGTGCTTTCCTTTTTTTAACGGAGCACTACACTCGTTTTCTCCTATTCTATACAACGTAATGCATTTTGGTTCTGCTCTCGATTTCACGTACAGCTCACCTCTTTTCATCAGAATGTGACCACGCAAGGGGATCAGTCCCAATTCTAACCATATATCTTGTATTGTGGTAGCGGGAGGCAGCTTTAACATCTCTTTGCAAAGGAACCCATAAAGACGGTCCAATCATTCGAGATACTTGTAAAAGATCAACATTTCCAATAGTAAAACCCACAGTTTGACTGGATAAATTATTCGCCTAATAAATCAACTGCTTGGTTTCCTTATTTTAGCCTCTTAGCTCAATTAGTACGTCAAGTCTTTCATCCTACGAAAAGTATGATTCAAAGCACCAGTTCGTCAGCATGTAAAGGGGGATAGCCAGTGCGCCGAACTTTATGTTTGTGACTTCATCAGTTGAACCATCCCTTCACTATAGTTTTCTCTTGGTTGTGAGGGCAAGCATATGGTTAGACGCAAACAGAATTTTTGATTTGGACACACAGACTTTCACAATAATTTGTGTTTATTTAGGCAGGGCAAGCCAAGGTGGCCATAATGATTCGACTAGACAGGCAATTCAAACAAATTGACTTCTTGAATATAGGTTTTGCAAACGTCACCGGTGTCTCTCTTGATACCATGTCAACCTCACAGTAAGCAGGCTGTGTTCAGAAAGCAATGTTTAACTGGTAAACGAATCCGGTATGACCCACATGTCAACAAGCAGAAGCACACACACAGGGTTCCAGAGGTCTCACTGTTAAGAGAACTAGGGTGCAGGTGGTTCTCAAGCTACAAAAATCTGAAACAGAAGGTTTGGCTGAAGGTTTGTAAACTATTCTGCTGAGGATTCTGAACAGGCCTCATCAAGACGGAAACCTAGAACACCTAACTGGCATCTTTCCAAAGCAGTTTTTTTTATTTATTTATTTATTTTTTTTAATCGCCATCATGCTAAATTAGCCAGTGATCCAAGTACAGTGCTAGTCTACCAAATGCGGTCTACACAAATAAAAGCCTTATTCCAGGAAACTTAATTTGCTTGGGCGGCTATAATCTGGTCACAAAAAATAAAATAAGCAGTAAACAAAAATATTTCATATTGTTTAGGATTATAGCACATACTACTATAGGAACAGCATTGCCATACACAACTATTTTTCAAGTCCCAGGATTTAATTAAGTTGAAAATGCATTTTGGGAGTGCTTTCATATTACTTTACCAGAACAAAAAGTGGTCCCATGGACTTCTAAAAGGTGAATTACAAGACTAGCAATGTGTTGTCCCAGTGACATGGAATCATGTAGCCACCTACACCAAATATTGCTTGGTGCTTAAATAAAAGGGTCTTAGTATCCCACAATTCAGACACATTCACACCCTGAGCCAATGACCTGGTCAAAAGGGCAACTATATTATGAAACGTTTTACTGTGGTTCGAACCCATGAGGAAGTATAACATTTGCTAAATGTACAATCTCTTACAAATACTACAACAAATGGTACATCAACAGAATTCACTGTACGATGCAGTAATTGCTAAATGGCAGTGGCTTTTCTTAAAAAAGATCTCCCACACTCAGCACTCCAAAGCATATCCTACTTCATATCTATTGAAATGCTCAAGCAGTGGGAAGTACCACTAAAATCTCAGGAAATCTATACTGTTCAAAGCAGCCCCTTTTTAGGATTTTCTCCACAAATGTTACCATCGTACAGGAATGGTTTTTAGAACCCGGTAAGACTAACAAAAAACAAGACCTCCATCAAGAAGGGAACTAAAAAAAAAAAAAAAAGTCACAGTTTTGATCGTTCCGCAGGAGAGAGAAAAGAATTCACAAATTAACAACAAAACTGTCAAGTAATTAAGGCGAAAGCATTTCACACATGAACTTAAAACTGCTAATTAAAAACCTCTCGCTTAATTTACTTCATTTGCATATCATTCAGCAGAGTGTATTCAAAGGGGGGTGGGGGGGGACAGAGTTGGGACAAAACATAACTCCCTAGTTTGAAAGACTGCAGTAGGTAAAATACTCAAAAATGTGAAACTTCTCGCAGTGTTCAACAATGTCTGCTGCCGTCATTGTACTGCTCAAAGCACACGAGGGGCTAGAAATCACGCCTAGGATTGGCGTACAGATTCCCTCATTACAACATGTGACCAGTACACCTTTCCACATCATGCTTTACATCTGGTCTATGCGCAACGGGTTTAGATTGGTAGGATTCAGACTCAAGTCTGACAGGAGAGTATAGAGTTTGTCTCCATACTACACAAAAAGTCCAGGATTTCCTTTGCAAAATTTCACCAAGAAAGCGTCACCCAATAATAGCTGGTGCACCCTACTGTGAAAACGGCCCCATCCTTCTCCATGATGGGAAACTAAAACATTGTTTAAAATAAATTACACACAGCCACATACTTGAGGAATCATTCAATTAACATTTAAAGTGCCAATTTCCACCAATATGGCTCCTCTCTCGACCTCTTCCAATCTCCCATGGTCGCAGATACTCATTTGCCTTCTTCATATCCTCTAAGATCATTCCTTCCCTCACCTCCAAATGATCCTCCATCTTCCAACTCTTCCACCTTCCTAGGTCATAACCTTAAGCTACCCATTTTTATTCCTACCATTTACTCTACTCTTCTGGCCATTCTGGAATTGTTACTCACCCTATTGATTATGCTCTATATGCCCTTAATACAGATCTTATCTAGACTCTCTACGCCCCCCTCGTTCTTACTACCCTGCTGATAAACCTCCACAACCTTACATTGCTCCTGACCCCTTTCCTGTCTTTGACCATATTGACGTGCTCTACTATGTTGGAAAGAAAATCCCATCTCTCTGCAGATCTTCATCTCCTATCTGACCTATATGCCACCTACGATTCAGCGATTATCGCTGACAAAAAATACAAAAAACAATTGCTCAGATCTTGTCATTCCCATCCATCCTCTGTACTTATTCCAAATCACCATTCGCATCTGCTCACCCACGCCAACATACCCTTCTCAGTCTTCTTCACTAGCTCCTCTCTGACCCAGCTAATTTCTTCAACAATAAGATGACCCTGCTACGATCGGCTCTCTCCTCCACCCTTCCTCCAATCCAGTCATTCAGCTCACTTTACACCCCTCTCTCACCTCAACAGCGCTTCATTCCTCCCCATGATCCTTTACATTCTCTTCTTCCCTTTCCAATCAATTTCTTTCGTCTGTCATTTATCCTCTGACCCTTAACATGTGATTATTCTCAAAAAGCTTTTCTTTGATTCTTCCTGCCAATTTCTGCTCAATGTCTCTTCTGCCATTCCTTTCCAAAATCATTGAATGCATAGTCTACTTTGAGATCGCTTACTATCTTGACCTTCACTCTATTACTTCAAGAGCACCAATCTGGCTTCCTCTCTCGCCACTCTACTCGGACAGCTCTTTTGGTCTATAAAACACACTTATGTCTATGTCACTCTAAACTTTTTGATCCGCCATATTTGAGATTTCTCTGCTGCTTTTGACATCAGTCATTCTTGCTCTTATTCACACTTCTCTAGGGCTGTCATATGGTGGTTCAATTTCTATGCGACTGACCGCTCCTTCTCATTCTCCTGGGCAGGTAAACTTATCTTCCAACTCCTGCAAGGTGTGCCCAGGGATCATTCCTTGTTCCTTTACTCTACTGTATACATCCCTCAATCCTCTACTGTCCCGGCATTTGGTCTCTCCACCAATTTGTATGCCTTCGACTCAATTCTTTGTCTCCTTTTACTTTTCCGACTCACTTAATTCTACCATCTCTTCCTGTATATCAGCCATCCAATCATCAATGCATACAAACTTCTGTTTTAGAAGGGTTGAGATTCAAGATTTTCTTCCCCTCCTCCAATCTACCATTTGCCCCCCTCTCCCAGCCACTCCCAATCTAATATTTCCTTTTCCACTTCTTGCTGTCTATCTTGACTGTTCTCTCTTCTTTACCATGAATATTTCTAGTACTGCCCACTTGGGAAGCTATCGTCTCTTCAACATTGTAAAGGCCGTCCTTTTCCATGTTATTAACTTCTAATTTCTACCCTGGTCCTATTCTACACAGACTACTGTTCTGCACTGCATAAACTCGCCCCTCTCTGTTCCATCTCTAACTCTGCTATTTGCACCCTTTGCGGTCTTCCAAACTGTATATTTCTCTAGTACTCTGTATGCTCATTGTCTTTGCCATCTTGCGAAGCTTACCTAATCTACCACTTCCTTAGCATTGTATTCAACTACATACATGTTCTTATACCCCTTTACCTTTCCCCTCTGCCATCACGCTCTCTCCACTCTCAAAACTCACTTCTGCATGTAGGTCCTAAATCTATGTGCCCCATCTCGGTTTCATTCTTTTTCTCTCGTAACGCCCAATCATTGGAACGTTCTCCCTCTGCAAATCCGATTCACTCCTTTGCCTTCTACTTCCCGCATAAACCTAAAAAGTGTTCTTTCAGCTGGCCATTGATCTAATTGCAGTTTTCTAGGCCACTCAAGTTTTTGTACGGTTTAAACGTGCTCTGCGTTTTGAAAAAAGTGCTTTACAAAAAATCATAAGCAGTAAAAAAAATAATTAAAAAATAAATAAATAAAAAGGGTGGAAATTGAAAATTCACATTTTTTCACTCTTCTCCTGAAGGACATGGGCAGTCTTGGTATACAGGGTGTGCTTAAATTGATGGAACAGGATAAGATGCAGGTAATAGTCAAGGCACGAAAATCGCCTACTTCATTCCGGACCAATGGAAGCGCCTATGCATTTATTCGTTTTCGAGCGGCAGCCATTTTTCACCCTACAGTGGCAGCCTATTTAGAACGGTTAAAATCGGCATTAACCTTACAAATGTCGATTTCTTTCTGCCAAGGTGTGCGTATTTGCTCTTACATTACCATATCCTTAGACGTTGGGCACAGTTGGCCTCAAAGATGTAGAGCTGCTTCCCCCTTGAATCATCTTCTTAAAGTGCAATCAGGCTATGGAAAAATTAATTATCCGTCACACTAAACCTGAAAGCACCAGCTGTAGAAGTCATGGACATGCACACCCGCCCCCCACTCGCCAGGCTTGCTTGACCCCATTTGTTATAAGCACTTCTTTCTTGCCCAATCCCCATGTCCTCTCTGATTTATATTAATCCATTTAGCATAATTTCACTCTACCTTTCCCTCGGTTTAACATTCCCTGTCAGATCCCCCCCACCACGATATCTTTTTCGCGTCTCAAAAACGCGCCCATGAGCTTTTTCTTTCACTGTGTACGGCTCTGTGGTCTTCCCTCCCTTTGGCACCACTCATCTATTATCAGCACACTATTTCTGCCTGCATTTTGCTTCTTCCGTGCGTTATCCCCAATTCTCTCCTCCAGTCACTCTCTGTGGGTGCGTTTCTCTCAGCCTGACACTTTTATTGTCTCCAATTTCACCACAGTTTGACACCAACCCCTTTTCTCGGTCTCTCCCAACGTGTCCCTTACTCCATCCGTTGAGGTCAGTTGCCCTCCCAGCTGCACCGTCTTTGCTGCTCTACATCCCCCTGGCTTACCGTCTCGCATACCTGCTTTCCGACTGCCCCCCCTCCCCGTAACATTCCCTGCCTCTCCCCATTGCGGCCTTTTTCAGGGCTCGATTGCCCGGCTGCCTCCTCTCATCCCCGCCCTTTTTTTTGGCTGCTCGTACTTTTGCATATGAAACAGGACATCCCACCCCCTCCCTCCTAATCCTACTGGGAACTCATTTCCTCCCCCACAAACAGACAGCCCATTCAGCAAAAGGGAAATCCCATGATGCACTGCGGAAGAGCGGTCACAGAAGGGGGTTGGGGAATAAAATATCACACCCAAAAAGCAGAGAAGCAACCGAAGATCCAGCCAGCCACAGAAATATTATTTCTGTAAAAACTGGAAGAATAACATTTCACGAGAGAATATGCTGTAACTTTTACTATCACCATGAAACAAACGGATGGCGGACGCCACTAGAAAGACTGGGCCTTCAAGCAGCAAATAAGCGTATAAGCGCAATGAAAAGAAGGACAATTAATGGCTGCGTAGACAGCTTTCGAAAAAGCGTGACCAGTTGGCAAAATATTGCAGTTAAGCACTAGGGTCAAGACCAACGCGCGCAACAGTGACCATTTGACCACTCGTCAATGATGCAGCTTACCCCTTCCAAGAGGAGTCCACCTTCGAGGGCTGAGCCGTGAATTTAAACACTAACACGTGAGATTTTATAGCGCACAAGACGAGGGATTTTTATGGCAACTGGGGTAATTTTCCCACACATCCTAGGACTCTACATGTCAGGTTCTACAGAGTTCTCAAGTTCCCAGTGGCCATGCGTGAGAAGGGCATGCAGTATTAAGTTTTCCCCTTTGTATTTTGGAACTTGTATTTTTCCTGAATTTAAAATGGTAAAGAGGTAAAGAAAAACCACAAGTCCCAGAATTCCAAGCAAAAACAGGACTGGGTGGCCTTCTCACACATGGCCACGGTAAACTTGGATCACTGGGTCCCAACAACTAAATCCACACAGCTCTACTGGCCTCTCATGGGCACTTATGCCTGTGAAATCCAACACGGTAAAAAAAAGCACGATTAAACAGGGCGCATGTACGGTATTGACCAGCTTTCAACAACAAAAAAGGTCTGGCTTTTTGCACACAATAGGTTTCTTTGCTCTCAAAATGTAAGTTAATACCCTGAAATAAGGAAGAAAGCCTACTACTATTTCAATCCTGAGCAAACAATTGTAATTCGAGGCAAAAAGAAGGGAGATGGCCCACAAGTGGGTCCCCCATAAAATATCCAGATATGCAAGTTGGCTGTGCTGTCCACCAGAAATGTCCAGTGGATGCAGCTGGGTATCCTGGGTTTGCCCAAATACCGATTTTAGTTGAATTGTGAAGTATGGTCAACCGCGTGTGTCTTTCCAGGTCCCAGGAACCCCTCTCGGTTTCCATAAACAAGGATAACACAATCATTTCTGATACATTCCCTGAACCAGTATGTTGCCATGGTTGACCCAAAAACTGCGATAGATTCTGGTGGGTGGGCCTAAGCGCAGACAAACAAAAGACCAGACTATACTATCTTTCAGTGTATTACTGCATGCAAGACCAAACAATGTATACGTTGTTGCAGTACCATCGTCATTCAAAACTCAACCCCTCAGCTACAGCTGGGCACTGCAACTCCATGTAAATTCTACAAAATCTAACTCCTTCCCAGTTGCAATAATCACACAGTTAACCCAAGAATATTGCACTTTACAGTTCACTCATAGGAGACCGTCCTCAAATCGATTAGATAATTGCCAGAACCAAACGAACACCAGTTTTATAATGGCACTGTTCTTTCAAAAGGCTTCAGCAAATACCACAGGAGTGGTCCTAGCTAGACTCTTCACTGGAAGAGGGTGGTAGCGAGGTGTGGGGGACGCGGGAGGCCTCAAGCGGAGGAACTTTAAATCGTCAAGAGCAAGCACACTCTTGCTGAATAAAGGTAGTGACGTCATTGTAAAATAGCCTGCCTAACAATCGGCACAGGTCGCCCGTTAAAACTTCCTCCCCAGTCTGAACTGTTTGCAAAACATTTTGACTTCCGCTTTGTTGAAAGGGTAAATCTAAGAGGGCTGTACCAGGGATGTATAACACTGCAGTTGGCTGTGGATCTCAGGAGTGGGCGAGAGACACTGAGCTCTCTCCTCAAGCTAGTTCACCAATAACATTTTGTAGCTCATAAACCCTCAACATTTCTAATAGTTGGACAAAAGCAACATGGACGTATTGAGAGATGCTCCAAAAAAGGTGCGCAGCACGATGCGAAATACATTTACATCTAAAACTATTTATTAAGCTAGCATAACAAAATTACCCACCCACAAAAATAGTGTATAGTTGCACCGAAAGGTAGAAGTTCTTCACTCCCAAGCAATTCAATGCAAACACATCCTCTCTGCAGTTTTAAGCCTGAAACACTACAATATTCAGCATCTACTACGCCCAATTAACTACTAGAGCCTCATTTAAGTGTTGGTAAAAACCAAGACCCCGCCCCGTTCAAACAACACAAGGGCACACATTCGTTTTGTCTGGCCTCTATACCGTAAGGTGGCTATACTGGCAAGCCTTACTGGTAAGGACACGGTCAAAAGCGCTGTGCCTTTAAGAGGCCTTAAAAAAAAAGAAAAGAAAATCATGAACAGACATGAATGAAAGGAATGTGCACACCTGTTTAATATTAAAATCAATCACTCAGAGCTTTGCGGTTTCAGCTTGAAATTCAAGTTCCTTTAGTCATTCCTACTCTTTTGTTTGGGTGAAGGGGGCGGGGGAGTAAATGGCCCCAGGCTAAGAAATGTGAAGTGGTGAATAGAAGCAAAGAAAGAAAACGGGCCGGCCCAAGGAGGGTTTTTTCGTCATTCATGGAAGGTCTGGGGAAGCTATCCTTAATGCTGTAAAAAAAAAAAAAAAAACCATTCTAACAAAAAAAGGACTTGTTCGATTTGAACGTCCCTTACACCAAAGATACGCAATTATGCAACACAATAACAAAACGTAATATTCCCCGCTAAAATATACAGACCACACTGAGAAACATCTCTGAACAATAGCAACTCCTCCCCCAGAGAAAATCGGAACTTGCACCACACTGCTTCCGACTTAATCCATAGCCACGTGGTACCTCTTTAGGCATTCGTGGATTTTCAATAAGCCGAACCTTCAATGTGGTAGTGTTGTTGCCCACTACCTTAAGTATGGTCCCACAGGAGCTGCTAAGCAAAGTCATACCCGGTGTTTGACATGGAAAACATGGGGGAGGGGGGAGACTTCGCATCTTAGGAGGAGCGGAGCCAAGGGGAGTGGCCCCCGGCCAGGTTGAGCAACAGTATCTCTATGTAGAGTTCAATCCTAGCGATTTGCATAAAAGCAAAGAGCATTATGGGAACAACATGTCCAAAATGTTAAATGTGTCTTATAGTGATTCAGTAAAAAAAACCTTTAAGCGAATAATTGACTCTTCTGGTTTGATTGGTCACAATAGTCACCCAATACAGACATATTGCAGTGCATATATACCAGTTTGAACATCTGCAAAACTGTATTTAAGGCTTTTGCCAGTTTCTGTATGCAGCCGCGTTGAAGAACAGGTTGTGCAGCCTTAGCAATCTGCCCTCAGAAGACTAGGCAGCACGTCGTGCCGTCTACCGAGGCTTCTGAAAGCAGTCTGCGCAATGAGACTCAAGATTTGCGGCGCTCCATCTTGTTCTGGCCCATTCCCGGCACTGATCATAACAAAACTGGTAATGGTTTCACAGAACAGTACTTATGAGCAGGGCTGTATTAGGAAACAAACGTGGCCCTGGAAGTGTTTTTCAAAGTGGCCCCATATTAACATATACTGGAAGCTTTGCAACAAAGTATTTACTTCATCCCACTCAAAAGTGGTCCATTGTGCTGAGGTCCCCCCACCCCACCCACGGAAATCTCCAGAGTTCTCTGTAGGCCAGTCCACCACGGCTTATGAGCTCGGACACTGAAATGTGCTATCAAAACCCCGAGCTGCTTCGATTGTTGAACGTAAATTGAAGATTGTGTTGATCATGGGACAGCACCAAATTGTATAATCACTATTTACAATTGAAATGACGTGTAGTCATTAATATAGCAACTCTAGTTGCATTTTTAACCATTACAGATGGAAGGAAAAAAAAAAAAAAAAAAAGCTGAAGCCAAGGTTATCCTTTCAATGCCCCTACCCACCCAGTTGTCATTGTGTTTTACTCCTTTGCAGAACTGGCCAATTTCCGGTTGGTCTTGGCAGGGGCCAACACTGCCACCTGATACCCAGCCCGTACCCTGAGGCACCCAATAACAGATGGGGAGACAGAGCAAAGTACTTGACAGAGATATGAGATAGTTTGGTAGGTGGAGAGCTTGGTGTCAAGATCTACATTTCAATTAGAAGTTAGAGATTAAAATTTGAGTAGGATCGAATTACTTTACCCTACCTCTGTAAATCGAGCCCAGTGCATACAAAAAAGGAACTAAAAACAAAAAACACTAATGTGAAGAGTCAAGAACCAAAAGTCGGCAACCAAAGGGGACAAACAAGGTGCGATTGCACGAAATATAAACGTTCACAGAAACGAGCTCCCAATAATTACATCCCTACTTGTTCTAGGAGAGGGAGTCACTTGCAGGCACACTAATCTCAATGGCATTTAACATAGGACAGCCCATCAAGGTACAAGGTAAAAGTAAGGTGATTGCCTTTGGAGTTCCCTAAAATCGTGCGAGAGCAACTGCTCATCTTTCAAGTACTTGAAACAGAGCGCGTTCAAAAAGGTGCAGTCAAACTGGCCCGTTTTAAATCGAACAAGCCCTCGCCCAAGACCAAGGAGCCTGCCAGCCAACCATATATACATGACCAACCACCACCATCTTCAAGAGCCCCTTTAGCGAAAAATACAAATGTCAAATTTACCATATGTGAACCAAACACTCTTTAGCTACTTCAAAACTGGCTGGCTGGCTGGCAACATTAAATTCCTAATCATTTTCTACAAGCTGGCAAACCTCGAACCCTATCAAGTGGCCGCAAGGCAGCATGTCAGTGCTGAAGCTACATAAATAAGGACCAAAATACATAGTTTTGTTGCTGCCAAAAGCCAGGTAATAGTTTGCATTATATCTGCCCACAGCATTCATTGCATCACATATCACTCTTCAGGGCACCAGCAGTGAGGGGCCGATTTAAGTATGGTTACCCAAATAACTGCAACAGCCCACGGAGCTAGCGCCATCCACTCCCCCCTTTGCCCCACTTCATTACACTTCAATGCAGGGTTTCTGCGTTGGTGTGGCAAGAGCCGATCTAAAGCCCAATGCATTGTTCCTGCAAAGTTGATGGGGCACAATGCCATGGCTAAAACGCCAGATTTCTTGGCCTAGCACATGGGTGCCAGCAGCCAATCGGAACCCTACTAGGCCTCAACGGTGATCTGACAATGAGCAAACGTCACATGACTGTATTTGGGGCTGGCGGCCAACATACTGCCAGTGAGCAGAATGAAACGGTCCTTGAGATGAAACGGTCCATGAGCTAGAAGACACCTTGGCACTTTGATGGCTGGAAGCATGGTTCTATGTTATTTGCTCACAGGTATTTCACGCAATCCCATTTCAACAAAAGGGTTCACTGCATTTTACTGCAAATTAATGCAAGGGGGAACCCCTCTCCCACCCACCTGTCTAAATACCTAAACCCACACCCCATTTATTTATGCATTTGCAGTAAAATAGGACTCAGTGAAAGTGTCCACCAAGGAAAAGGGGCAGTTCCGGGAGCACAGAGGGATCCATCGTAATCCCTTCTGCACAAAGGAACCAAGAAGCAGATGTTAGGCCTGCAGAACATGCGTAGCCTCAAGGTGTTTATCTGACAAGCCCTTTACCCGACCCATTTTGGCAATCAAGATTTACACAGCAGTGATCCCACCCCCCCCCACCCGGCATTGACAGGTGCACCATGGCCCATAAGCAATCTAATAAGAATGTAAAAGTGGCTTCTTCATGGCAAGAGCTGGCTTGAGATAGCAGGAGCAGGGCACTTGCGCTGGTTACCCACTTGTGTGCAAAATTGAGAACGCCACCTCAAAGACAAGATGTTAACGTAGACAAGCTGAACAAGGCGGCGTTGAAATTTTGATTCCATAGTGGACATGGTGGACCGTGATATGAGGCAGTCAAAAATTCTGTCCCGAGAATGTGCAGCCGAGGTCTAAATTATGCACTCTTAGTACCTCTCTGATGAAGGAGACTCAAACCCTCAGAGCCAGAGCAGAAAGGATGGAGAATACCCTCCTTAATGCAGTCGGTGGGTTTCCCAAAGGGGGTTGATGAGTCATCTGGGTGAGCATTGCAGAGCTTAGCTTTTTGACCACTTGGTCAATAAAACTATGTTTCATTGTCTGCCATTGCTTCAGGGGAAGTGGGAGGGTCGGGTAGGGAGAAGATCTAAGACAGTAAAAAAGAAGGACTGTAGGAAGAGGCACTTTGAGAAACTTCTTCAGGCTTTTCTGGGCTATGGTATGAGAATGACCGTTTTCCGTCCAACTAACTAATTGTGAGGCGCGACACAGTAACATCGGGGGTGGACTTGAGGGTTCAGCTAAGCAGGAGGGCACAGATGCTCCTAGGTGCTGATCTAGTGATATACTTGGTGGCAGAGTGGAACTGTAGTGACGGGTTAGGCAGCCTTTGAGGGGTCTTCCAAGTCAGTAGGTGCATTTTCAGGATAGGTGAATTTGTGTGCACGGTTAAATCAGGCTTAGTAGGGTAAACTTTGGGCTCCCCTCTGGATTAGTAAATCGCCAGTTTTGGGATGCAAAATTTGCATGTAAGACATTCAATAGTGTTACTTATACCAACTTGAGATCTGTTTATTTTTTTAATATGCCAATAAGGTTATGTTCAAATGTATCCTTCATATTAGCCACCCACAGTGTATGTGTATATATATATATATTTATTTTCAGCAGCTGTAGGAAGTGATCACCTTAACTCAGCGTCCCCCTGCTGAGGCCCCCAAATTATGTGTTCGCACATAAATCGCAGCAGCAAGCACTCAACCCACTGAGCCATCTTCCCACCCTCCAACTTTGTCATTTTAAATCCCATCTGTTATGTATGTGCTCATGGGCTTTGCAACAGAGGGACCCAGAGTTAAGACGATCACCACTTCCCACATCTGCTGAATGTCAATTGTTTTGTTGCATTAAATCTGATCTGAGCCACCCCCTTAATTTTAACAACTCCTGGATATAATAACCCCAGAACCAACCCAGAAATCGAGACCACGCGTTGTCACAAAGTTGTTTCATACCTGGTCCAATTCCGCCCAGAGGTTTTTGCGGTGTGCTGTGCAGAAATGTGGACTTTTCTCTATGGGGAAGTGAATAGAAGTAGGCCGAAAACTTTTTTTTTTTACTTTCTTTTTCTTTTTGTAACAAATCTTTACCACAGTGTCCAGTCTGGGAGGCCCAGTGACAAAACATTTTATTTGCAAAATATTAGCCAAATCCGCCCGACAAGTCAAAAGTTATTAGCAACTGAATGTTCAGATTACCTATGTAACTTGCTACACACCTTCGTGCGGCCGCAGCACTAGAAAATATATATTTTTATCATTTCTTTATTTTAAATGTTCCTGACTCCATGGCACCAATGCCCTAACATTGCCAACGAAGGGCATTCCTAGGTTGGGCAACGTTTCCAAAGCGGTCAACTGAAAACCTTCCATTGGGGCTAGAGTTGTATTAAATTGGGAGGTCAGTATCTTACTCACCACTGACATGCAGTGAAGTCACAGCACAGTCTGGGGAGCATTTAATATTTCTTTTGTCATTCAAAGGAAAAGAGGGGAGTTTTCAAAGCACAGAGACCGATGGGGCCGCACAAAGATGTGTCGCTTATAAAAGTGCAAAGTTGCCCTACTAAATTCATACAACAGAAATCGTGCTATATAGTAGAACTTGACCGTTGAGAGGAGCAGAACATAAAGGCCTCGTTTCAACCACCACAGGGTGCCAACTTGAATAAACAAAAATAGGGTCTGCCGGGAAATCTTGAGAGGTTAGAAGGTGAGTTTTTCCGAAGAAGGCGGGGAGCGAGCAGAGAAGCACACATTCTGTAAAAACTGAAATAATGGCCTTCCCCATGAGAAAGAAACAGTTTTTGTTCTCTCCGATGCAACTGCTGTGAGAGCAATGCATTACCTCAGCTTCGGCAATGCAGCTTGCTGAGAGCTCGCTCAAAACACATTTCTGTTGAAACTTGCATAATTCTCCCTGTGGAGAAATTATTTTCTACTTGCGCAATCCCTTCGAAGAAAAAAATAAAAAATAAAAAATAGGTTTCTGCTGCCCGGATTACATTTTTCGGTGCCACATGAAGTGCAGGCTGCCCCTTACACATCCTTTGGACACGGGACACACACATTAAGGGGGTCCCAGGCCTACAGTGCAAGAGATCCATAATTGATCACACATAGCGTCTGTGCCAGGCTACGGGGCCTTCGTTATACTTAACCCAGACTTCCTCATACTCAATATCCTGTCTGCTGCTTCAATGGTTTTACTCAAGCCTCCAGCTCAGACATTACACCAACCAGCTGGCATAAAGGTTGAAAAGGAAAAAAAAAAAAAAAACCGCTTCCAAGTCAACGAGTTGATTCTTCAAACAATACCAATTGACCGGATGGAAGAGAGAAGCAAAGCAGAGAAAGGGGATACCTTGTATTTTGACAAGACCTGGTTTCCCTAAATCGGGCTTTCCCTACAGGGAATCGTTTTTAAACTCCCCGCCCACCTCTGATGTGCCTCTTGTGTAGGGGTGCACCTCTGCAGCCATTAATCTCCCTCTATATGGGTACGGCCCCAATCTCCCTGGTGCCTTACCCTCATATGGGACCACACCCCTCCCCACCCCATCGCACTCGTCTCTAGCAAGGCAGCAAGTCCTCTTGCCTGCGTTCACGAATGCGATAAAAGCACATTCGCTATTCCCGGCAGGCAGCGGGTTGACCAAAATGGCCTGTTGAGAAACATGGGCAGTGCCAGACAGAGGAGAAAGTGTCACTTCAACGCAAGTCGCAGGATGGAGAACCACCTAACCCAGTAACCTCAGCAAACTAATAACTTTATTCCTCAATTGTCGCCTTTCTTAAAATACTTTTTGTTTTAAAGAGAAAGGGGGGTGGGGAATACATGGAAGATGGTTCTGTCAGCACAAGCACAACACGTTTCATGAATAGTATTTCATACCACAACAATGCAATTGATAAAGAAGCTGAAAGCACAAAGTGCAAGCTTCCCCCTTAAGCAGTGCATGCCAATTCTGCAAATATTGGGCGTTCAAAGGAGTAGTGGCATACATCAAAATACATTGATCTTTAACGGACATGACCAGGGCCCATTTTCCTGCTACTTGATCGGTTTGTTGCCTCCACTTCCACCAAGCAAATCTCGGCTCCATTTTCAGCCTGGTCATCATGGTGGCAGAACTATGCTTGCTTCATTAGGGGTTTGATTGCTGCCAGTTCCACCAACTCCGCCATTTTAAATAAGGAATACCAGAAACTACACAGCACAACCAGTATCCTTACAGCCCTTGCAGAACCCAGGGACACAAATATTTTAAAGTCACTTCTCCCAGTTCCCGATATGGCAATTCAGATGCTGCCGCCTAACAATAGACTGCTTAGGAACCCAGACATTAGTCACATCAACACAACTTACATGTAATGGATGCTACCCGCATTTGAAAGCTTTTCTAAAATCAAAAGTGGCCAACTACGCTTTTGGCAGGGCTGTCAGCATCAACATGCCCCGTTTTCTTTTTTTGATAACATTCCTCCGCAAGAGGAGACATGTCTGCCCAGAAACCAAAGCGATGCTAGCTCAAAACCATTTACTGGCTGAAAGTCACCCTCACAACAACCACTTTGCATCTTTACCAACATTTACCACCAAGAAATATTACGAGCCTTTTTAAAGCTAGAGGTAAAACAGTGTAGAAATTGGGCCCAGATGTGAACTACCCCACCCACAAAAAATAAAAAGGAGGCGCACACACAAAATCCCTAAGTGTCTAACAGCCAAGGCCAAGCAGGAGGAAGGAAGGAGCACTGAGCAATCAGCAACTAGCTGATGTCTACCCCCCAGCTTTTCTGGTTTCCTATTGCCTCCCGATGAAGTAATGCCACAGCACACCAAAGAATAAAAATAAAATATATATAAGAGTAAGATGCTACTGTGCAGCCGTTCAGTTTACAGCAGATACATTTACTATGCACGTTATACAAACACTGTAAGTGGAGGTGCAGGCACATCATACAGCTATACATTAAGAAGGGGCAACCGTCTCACTGACTGCCAGCCCTGGATAAAAACGCACCCCTCTTCTGCCTTAATATCTCCTGATGTCTTGCCCACTGAAGAAAGAAATGAAATGAAATGTTCAAAAAATAAAAATACATTTTAAAACAAAAAAAAAAACAATCAATTTGCTACCCCCACCTTAGATAGGAAAACATGTGCATGCCATTAATAGCAAATGCACATTTAGCGTCCCGCGATGTAAATCACTCAAAACCATCCACAGGTCTCTTTCAAAACCGATCAAAAGATATTTTCTTTAAAAAGGACTAATGGAGCCAATGCATTGATAATGCCTTATCCAGTAACTAGGACTGAATAATTTATGGCCCACTAACAGTGGAAATGAGGTCCATAGATACTGCGTTTGAGAAGAACTGGTTCATTTTGCATTACAGAGGCCAGTAGTTCATGCTAGACAATCTCTCGCTTCCCGTTGGTAACAAAAGTGGTTGCTAAAGAGCTTAACGCGTGTACATTATGAGACTGGAAGGGCCCAGAAAGAGTGCCACGTCTCTGGATTTCCGATACAAATGTGGCCTTGGGAGTGGAAGCAATGCTCTGAACACATAGCGCACCATGCCCCAGGGCTCAAAATTAGAATTGGATAAGCAGGAGCTACATGCAGCTCCTTTGTATCCAGCAGTATGCCCCAGGGCTCAAAATTAGAATTGGATAAACAGGAGCTACATGCAGCTCCTGCGTATCCAGCAGTAAACGCTCACCAGGAGCTACCACTGGGTAACGGGGAGCTATCACATAGCGTTACCAAATATAACTTCCACATAAAATGCAAACATATCTGTATCCATTATTTATTACCCCTTTTGTGCTTTAAATGTGAGACAGATGTGTCCCAATGCTCATTTATAATTTGCATCAAACGCAGTTGTATTCACATACTCATGATAACTGTTGATTTCAAGCTAACCAGGCTCTTCTAGGCTATAAGCAAGAGCTAAATAGCTGCTAGCTCCGCTCAATTTCGAACAGTGCCATGCTTTACAGGCATTGCACCAGCACGTCATCCTGACTAGAGAATAAGAGTGAAGGACTAAAATAGCCACCAAAAACGAAATACTGAGTGTACATCACCAGGAAAGCTTTGGTGCAAAGGCTGGCTCTTTGCAAGTACTGCCATTCTGACACCACGTATTAAGAGAGACTGGTGGTCTGATCAAGCTGTAAAGAATCAGGGAAAAAGTCCTTGTGTGGAATAAACAAAGCCAGAGATATGCTACTGAGATGTACACCACGTTGTGGTGCATTTGCATGGTCTCAAGATACTCTGGCAAAATCAGAAAGAGGGGGAGGGTAAGGTTACTGGTGAGAGCAGGAAAATGCATGATGGCTTTGCTCCTTAGAGGTACCTGACTGTTTCTAGGTGGCTGAATCAAGGGCAAAGAACCATGTGTCCAGATAGAAGCCATTTTTGCCTGTGGCGCTAAATTACAATGAAGAAAGTTTGTTGAAAGCGTGCCAACAAACTTCAGATACGAACAACATTTTGTACCGTATTTTTTATAACATCTGAACGCTGCACCTTGACTACAAAAAATGCGATCTCACCTTGGAGCACCCAAGAAACATAACGTTAGGTCTACAAATTGGAAGGACCCACACAAGAGGTCACATTAAATCACTGAAACATCCCGCCATTTTTACAGATAACCATTCGGGAGTAGTAATCACCACCCCCCCCCCGCACCCTCATCAACCATCACACCAAATGTTCCCAAACATACAAAGTCAATATTCACTGCAAGTTACAGGTAATGTTGACCCAAAAAAGTCCTTGCCACCCATAGTGCCATCATGAACGACTGTTTGCCCAAGAAACCTCTAATCTCCAAGAACAGACTACAAACATCCTGTTGCCCACACAGAGACTAGACTCCCATGGAGATGGACAAAAGCGTCCCACTGACGCAGACTTTGCCACACCTATCCCGGCACAAAAACACTTAAGTATACTACTTATTCGAGACAAACCTAATCCATGGAAAATTCTGATAAAAATGGAATGAATGCACGGTCCCTTGTAAATAAATGTAATTAAAGGAAATATTGGGTGCATTCGCAGTGGCATCCCCAAAGGAATGGTCTTATTATAGATTCTGTAGGAACCTGCACAAAAAGGGGAACTTGCAACATTTACTCTTGCTTTGTCCTGCCCGATGCCTCAGCATATTCTACATTTTGAAAAATTGTGTATATAATTTAGCACATGTGGATATAGATAATTTGTGGTGGACTGTGGTGGGGGTAAGGTGGGGGAGTGGGGTGAGATCAGTTGCTTAGCACTTGCAATTGTGATATTTTTAATGGCCTGTGATCTTTGTTAATGAGGAAGTTTGTTGTAGAATTGCATGCATTTAAATTCAGTTGGATGTGATTTTTCTGATGGTTTTGTAGTTTTAGTATGAATAGTGTAATGAGTAATTTGTTTGTTTATAAAGATTGTTTTAAACCATGTACAATAAAAAAATAAAAAATGGCAATTTGATCAAAATTCGACATACCAAGAGCAACTTATCTTTACAACGTTCTCACACAGAGTGAGCATCCTCCACTCAAACCCTTCCGCTTTTAAACACAAGACCTGGTCTCTACCAACCACAGCGAAGTAGGGGGAAGATAGCCATAGTACAGCAGATAACCTCTCGTTGCCACAATGGTCCCGACACTGTTCTAAGGAACTCTTTGGGAAGTTCAAAAAGAGATCCATTCACAATCATAAAATGAAGAACTTTAAACAATAACAGATAGAACTCCAAGTTGAGCCACGTTCATAACCTCGTAATTATATATCTATGGTTTATAAAGTGTGCGTGATAAAAGTCCACCCAATATGCATTTTAAAACATGGACACTTGGGAACTGTATGTAACAAACGTAGATGGTCTTCTTTGTAATGGAGGTAAAGGTCTGATGCAATGAATAACTATAAGTGTCTACAGCTATGGCAGGGTGAAATCTGAAAAAAGGACGACAAACATGTGTCTGCTAAACCCCTTCTGCTTATTTGGAGACAGCTTTGAAAGTTGAGGTTTTCTCCACAACTCTTGTCACCAGCCCCCACCAGCCCCACCCAGACTTCCCTATGTCAGCAGCTCCTCCAGCAAGCACCTCTCAAGGCCTAGAAGTCAGTAGCCACACTTGCAGTCACCGCAGCTGGCACATCCCACATGTCTAAAATAAGCCATGCCGCAGTGAGGCCTGGCCAAGCATACTCAACAGTGGGTGGCATTTAAAAGGCTGTTTCTGAACTGGATAGATGGGCACACTGATGACACACACAAGGAGAGCCCAGCCCTGCAGCGGGGTAGACCAGCCTGCCCCGGATTGAGCAATTGCAGCCCTTTACATGGGCATCTTGCAAACTAAGGCACACTAGATGCCAGTCAGACACCAAGTGTAAGCAGTTGAACCCAAAAGATTATTCCCCCAGGGTATATGACTATTGCCAGTGCTTTCTATGTGGCTATGAACGAAATATATCCTGGTGTCCAAGATGCTCTCCTATGGCATTAACACGGTGGTGGGAGGTTGGCAGACCGTTTATGGAAGATGAAGAAACACATAATAGCTCCAAAGTCGGAGGGGAAAGCCTGCTTACCGCAGGAGAGAACTATTGGTCTATGTACCCATGGGAGAGGCTCAGGAAACACGTTCCTCAGAGGCAAAGCCCAGCGACCACTTTTAATTCGGGTATGAAGCCCAGGTTTTGCTTAACATTGGTTAGGAAAACACCACATGGGGAGGGAGGCAGGTCACAGGCCTCGCTTTCCACGGTGGAGATGCAGGACCCGCTAAGCAAAACAGATCCCGCTATGTGGGGGCAGGTTCTTATTTCTGCAATGTGCTGTCAACCACAGATAGGAGATAAAGCCATCCTTCTCAGGTATTAAGCGCGTGATAAAATAATTATAAAAAATATTTAAAAAGTGGGGCGCTGGGTCAAGTTTTGCCTTTCTTAATGAGTGGTTATGTATGATATTTTGATGAGAAAAAAAATGGAAAAAATAACATTTTACACAGCCTGTTAACCCGCCCCCGCTTTACATTTCCAGAAAGCCAGAGGGTTTTTCAAGCGATGTTGCGGGGGCATTTACTAAAATATGTTGACGTTACACCTAAAACCGGTAGGGGGGATACAACAGCGTATACAATCCGTGAAATGTACAAAGAAGACTGTTAAACTGAAAAACTACAACCTAACGAAGCACAAGTGTTTATCAGCCACGAGAGAGAATCCGGCAGTAAGATTTTCATTTAAAATGATTCAACCAACAAAACCAAGTATAAAACTGAAAGAAACCACCCAAACAACCGGCAGAGTTATCTTCTAAATACAGTTGTGAGATTTAAACGGAGAACCCTATCATGAGGGTGGGCAATTTTGTTTGACAGTTATAGTTACGAATATACATAAAAACTAGACCACGCCAATACAAAACAGACAAGCAATTCAATAAGTTCGTAATTTGACAAATCATCGAATTAAAACCATTAGGGAAATGGACAAAATTACCTCACTTTCAAATGATATGTTAACCGAGACACTACATATGTCCACGTGTTATCAACTTGTTGGGAAGGTGGGGGATAAGGCTACATTTCAAATGATTGCGAGCATTCTACCGTTTAGGCCACAGTGGCATTGCAATGTCCCATTGCCAAATTAGGGCCATTAGTTAGGGCAAGATTGACAGTTTCCCTACACGAGGGTGTCACACTTGATAACTACTATTACCACCTTCTGCGGGACTGTCGGGTTGGCGTTGGGAGGGGAGGAGCCTGCTTTTCTCACATACACCTTTGCCCCCTCTGGTGTTTACACGAAAGGCGAGACTCTCCGCCCCCTACATTCCGTGTTGTCCCATGAGAGATTGGCATACAAACGCAACCCCAAGTGTTTCCACGTTTTCCTCAACATCCTACACCCCAGTGTTCCCCAGACAAAGTCAGCCAACACCTGGCTCTCGTCGAAAGCATACTTCCGAGCCCCCTGTTGAAAAGTCCAGTTGACAAGTTAATGATTTCTAAGGGGTTCGACGCATTTAAGTTTGCACATTGGAACATATACAAGGGAAACACATGCTGCTGGGTAAACAAATAAAAAAAATATACACAAAAACCTGAACACAATGTACACCATTTTACACCAATGGGTATTTTACACACAGCAACTGACAATTTCTCCACTGCGGTTATGTCTGTGGCCATAAACATATGAAAGCAACTCCATGAAGTAGAACCCATTTGTATATGACTAGCTGTATTTTTTTACCCTGGCTGTGTTTTTTTTCCCCAGGAGGGCCGATACAACTTTCTACTCAACACAGGGGCCCCACCATCAGGTCCTCCGGGACATATTGGCACTCGTGCATACGAAAATGTCAGGTGCCATACCCGATAATTCCAGTGTGCTGGGTCACAGAACATCTAGGTGTGACCCACATTTGAGACCCCATACAAGGCACACGCCCACAATATTATCATCCAAAGACTGTCTTCCCCGGGCCTCCTCACCTTGCTCTGCGGTCTCCTCTTGTGCCTCCTGCCGTAATCGTACTTGTCCTTGATCTCCTCCAGCCGCCGGGTGAGGCGCTCGCGCTCAGCCGGGTCGCGGTAGTCTGTGGCCAGTAGCAGGTAGGCCCGCCAGTTGGCCGAATCGAAGCCCCAGTGGCAGGTGCGGTTCTCCTGGGCCTGGTGGGAGTGCGCCACGAAGCGCTGCGGTGGGAAAAGCAGGCGGCAGTCTAGACATTGCAGGCAAGCGGCGCCGGGAGCCCGATACAGTTCAGGCACAAGCAGGCCCCGCGCCCGGCCGAAGCACTCGTGGTAGACACGGAAGCTGCGCTCGGTCACCTCCAACTCGAGGCCCGCCGGCGCCCCGGAGGGGCCTAGCAGGCCCGACTTGGGCCGCGGGCTAGGGTAGCAGCCACCGCCCAGCAGGGCCGCGCACAGGCGCTCCGCGTCCGTGCGGGTGATGAGGCCGCAGGAGGGCGCCGAGAAGGGCAGGATGCCCAGCACCTTGAGGATCTCCAGCTGCTCGGCCGAGCACCGCGAACAGTAGACATGCAACCGGTCGCAGACGGCGTTGATTTGTTGCAGTGAAAAATCCCTTAGCACCGAGTTGAGGATCTGAGGCAGGCAGAGGCGCTTCTCGCCACCCACGGCGAAGCAAGAGATGGGTTCGCCCTCCAGCACCGTTTCACATCGCTCCGTGGATCGGTCAGAAGGCAGGAAGAGAGGTCCAGGCACAGGCAGGAGACAGGCACCAGCCGGAGCCAGGCCGCCGGCTCCTGGTGGCAGCTCGGGCTCTGGGGGTTCCTTGCCTCCCGGCTCCTTCTTGAAAAAGTCTTGCGGCCAGCTGCAACGGGCCGAGAAGGCGGCCGGCCCTCCCAAGGAGCTCATGGAGCTGAGGTGGAACTGCTCAAGAGTCTTCTGTAGGCCCGGATGAGGCTGGAAGCTGGCACGGCTCACGGCCTCCATCTCAGGAATAAAGGGGCTAAAAACAGGCGTATCCCACCCACCCCCCCCGAAAAAATCAACAGTAGCCGCAGGGGTCCGATTTACAACAGTCAGGGGTCCTTCAAAAAATGAACACCAGTCCCGACCCTTTTTCGCCGCCAAACACAACGTGCACTTTTAAAAATCAAATTTTTACTTCTAAAAACATCCTTTGCATTTCATGGGTGACTCAAAGTTGGCTTCCAAAAGAAATCGCCCTCCTTTCCACTTTAAAAGCAGCGAGTTTATCGTGTTCTCCCCAAACCAGACGTTTTCTCCTGGAAACAACTCGAGAATTCACTTTTAAAACCAACAAAAAAAGTCTGCGTCCTCTCCAATAATAGTGTCTTCTTAAAAATCACTGCTGAGATTTCAATCAAGTACTTTGTGCTACAAAAATCGAGTTGTTGCTAACAGAAAGCGATGCTGGTGTTATTTGCGAAGAAATGAAACAAAAAGGTCGGAGTCAAATAAAATCACTGCAGACGTTTCCTTTTTGAAAAGACTTAAAAGTTTCGTAAATCTTCAAAATCATCATGTGGATTCAAACTCAAAATAATGTTTTCATTAAGATGAAAAGAAATCTTGCAGTTTCCAGTTCCCGAAATGTTACTTCTGCAGGGAACATGCTAACTCATATTAACGTCTGTATAATTTAGGGAACGTCTCATTGAGAACCTCGCCAAGTTTTAGAGGGTGGTTGGGGGTTGGCTTGAACTTTCACTGTTCCGCTTTAAGAATGGAAAACTGAAGACTTTTACCATCCGTCACCATAAAGGAAACCATCTAGCTTGAAAAAATGTCACCAGTCCCCTTCTCTTTAGCATAAAAAGTGCAGCTTCCCCACAATCCAAGGTGTAAATTTGAGGGCGGGAGGCATCCGATTTAAGATGGAAAATGGATCAAATGTTACAAGTTTACACCTTCTGTGGTTTCCACATTCACCTCCCCTAGGTGAGCAGTGACAGAGCAAAGTGGGCATCCAGAAAGATACAATTATGCGGCCTCTTATTATCCACGTGTACCCACTTTTCCACTGGCGCCCTTCTCAGTCTTCAGCAACCAAATTCTTGAAAAGAATAACTCTTTTTTGCGTCCCTTGTTCAGTGGCACACATTTTATTTAGTAATACCTCTTGTGTTGGGTTCGTCGTTTCTGGCACCTTTTCTCTGGTGGAACCTCTCGAGGGGCAGGCTAGCACAATCACTTATTTTCCTTGGATCTTCAGTCCGATGGTTGAAAGCTGCTGCCTTTCACTCCTTTCCTTTCCATGTCCGAAAAAAAGCTCGTCTTCCTCTCTGTCCGACAAAGACACCCACTTTTCCAACAAGGACGGAGCTTTCAAAAAGCCACAGCGAAAGGCGGGATACAAATGTGCAGTTCCAATTAGAAGTTGCAGTGAGAGAGGTGCCTGTCTCTTGCCAGCCCCCCTTCTGTCTGGTCCGTTCCTGTTCTTTTTTTCGGGGGGGCGGGGGCTTGTTTCCTCAGTCTACAGCACAGGACTGCACAGACAGGCACATCCTCGCAGCTTGACTTTCCAGTTCAGAGTGCCTGGCTGGCTAGAGCTGAAAGGCTGGGTCTCTCTAACAGTCTGCTTTCTCTCTCCCACCCCTCCCTCGCTCCTCCCTCTCCCCCACCGCCTGCCACCCTCCTCCTCCCCTCCAGCCCTGTCTCTCCCCCTCTCCCCTCTTCTGTTTGTTGGTGTCTGCCTCACTCATTGAATCCTAGCCAAGAATGTGACCAACTCCCCAGGCTGGCTCTTCCAGGAACCAGCCCCCTCCCCCTCAGCCCTCCACCTCCTCCTCTGCTGCTGCCTCTGCAAAGCCAAGCAGAAAAAAAACCCTCAGCGCTGTCTCGGGCAAAACCGGAAAAAGCTATTGGTTCACAGAGCAGGGAATTATAAAAAAGCTGATTGGGAGAGCAGTTTTATGTTGGCATCCACTCCCTGTCCTGTTGCCAGTCAAATAAACGACAAAACTATACGTATAAATTAAGAATCTGGTGCGGCTTATATTTCGAAACATAAAATACAAATAAGGGAATGTTTATTTGCAAATAAAATATGCACAGCATTTCCTTTAAGCCTAAATAATATAAATTATTCGTTTAATGTAAAGTGCATTTCTCCCCTACGGCATGTACCCAGAAGTTCCTAGAAGAAAAGGTGCATTTTTGGGGAGACAGTTAGGCATGCTTTGCCCAGTGTACACCTTACTAGATTAGTTACCTCTAAATAACGAGTTGTGATTATGAGTGCATGACTCGTAGCCTCATTCACAGGAGCTGACTGACCTGTAATGGCGCAGGGACATCAGATGGTGTAGACGTGTGCCGTTCTGCCACATGTTGTGGTGGGACCCTCTCATGTGTGTTGCCCTTTTAAACATGATGTCTCCCTCCCATGTGCATTGCCCTTTAAAGATGGGCCATGACATGGCCCAAGCTAATAAAAGGTGCCCCAGCAGGCACGTGAGACAGAACGGCTGCAGGCTCCAGAAGAGGAACTACTGAGTCCGTTTCTCATTTATGTAGGCCTGTGGGCCTACACGTGGGGGCACCGGCCTGCATGCCATGATGCCGTGGGACCATTGTACCAGCACAATGGCAGAGGTCTGCATGGGTAGGGGCATGGCACGCGCTGCTCCCACCCCCAATGGTACTGGTGTCATATAGCACCATGGGGTCTGCCGGGTGTCCAGGGCAGGCCCCCAAACCTCGCAGGCATTCGGCCTCTATGGTGCTGGTGTCTATAGCACTCTGGGGGGCTCGCTGGATGGCCATAGCGGGCCCCCCACAACATTGGTGATAAAGAGCTAAACCCCATGGTCTGTCATTCCCATGCTGTCCTTTGAATGTGATCTCCTTTGTTCCTCCGTATAGGGGAAGGAGGAGGAGGGAGGACATAGGATGAGCAGCAGTCCACTGCCGTGGAGAGGTGCAGGGGAGTCCTTGCATGCTTCGCCCCGGCCACAGCCCTCATTCATGGGGGTGCTCATGAGGCTGGGATCGAAGCATGGGGGAAGCTCTGCACCTCCACTGCCCCTGCAACATCTATGGCCGTTAGGGGGAGAAGAACTGGAGCGGCCCCAACTGCGTGAAGAGAGGGAGAAGGGGCGGCCTCTGCCGCATCCTGCAAGGAGAACCCTGATGGTGGATTTCCCCATGGCCGTGGCCCTCTGCGATAAGGGTGCTCGCGCGGCCAGGGGGAGACGCAGCCCTGCAGCGTCTGCCACCAGAAGAGAAGGTAGGGGTGGATCATCTGCCTGCATGGTTGTGCCTGCATCCCAGACAAAGTGTGGCCCCAGTAGGACCCCAACCCCGATCAGAGGCATAGAAGATATTCACGTCAGTGCCACCTAAGGAGAGAACAGCTCTTGAAGAGAACCTGGGCACCCAGTTGTAGTCTCAGTGATAAAGAGGTCGCAGCAACATCCTGGGCAGGAGGGGGCGAGTTCGTTGATGTGTGCTCCATGTCGGAGGGGTAGTGCAAGACTCCCTGTGTGCACAAGGGAAGCAAGTATATCAATGGGCAGAAGATCACCGACCCACTGGCGGGAATTCCTACGCTTACTCCATGGTTGGAACTCTCCAAGTTGCACACTGGTGTGCGTAGCTAGTGCAGGAAGGACAGAACTGACACAGCTGAAGTTTCAGACGTTGACTCTAAAGTCTGAGAACAGAGAGCACCAGCCAGGATAACTGCCCCATCAACTGCAGTGACTCCTGCCTGGGGGAGGGGAATGTGGCCCAGACACCCGTCAAAATGCGGTACAATGGGCCATACAGGTTGCTGCCGCCCTGAGCAAGTGCTTGTGCACCCTCCTGTGCCCATTTAGCAAAGTGACACTCCTGACTGGGGGAGCATGGCTAAGGAAGGGGGGAGAGTGATATCCGGTCACCCCATAACCTGTCAACATCAAGGGACTATGCCGATGTGGCCCCTGGTCTCCCCAGGTGCGGCTTTACAGGCCTGTGAATTGTCCCATGCACTGCCCATGACCCATGGAAGGGGCGATCCTGAACGAATACTGATGGAAGGTGAACTCGTCTCCAGCAGTCCTGCAATTGCTTAAAGAGGACTCAGTAGACATGTGTTGTTACGCGGTGAGCCTGCATATAAGCTACGTGCTTAGAGGGTCTCATTGAAGAACAGTTATGTGAAGCTGTGATCCCGCAATTTGTAGGTGTGCTATATATGGTGAAGTGGAAAAATGGAAAAACAGACTCCCCTCTTTCCCCTCTCGCACCTGGCCTAAAGGTTCACGGCCTAAGCACCCGCCACGAGAAGAGTTTGCCCATCTACCAGACGACCAGATACCCTGGTACAGGAACATACGGATGTGTCCATCTGCCTGCCCAGCAGCCCGCCCTGCCCATGCCGATGCCTGCGGCATGGATCAACTGGACTAAAACTATACGTCGTTAGAGATGCCATGACGACCTAGCCAACGGATAGCACACCTGTGCCAACATACACACTGGACACTCCCGCACCAATCTACATGAAGAATATACTCAGTGCTATGACGTAGGCGACAGACATACTCACGGACATGCATCTTTATTATTTTCCATATAGGCTTTCAGAAATGCAGAAACGCAAGACGCATCATGAACTCATCTAAAGAGCTTGCTTACGCTTCTCCTACACTTAGGTGCCGTAATGAGAATTATAACAAAGACACGATACTGGTCATAAGACAATATGAGACTATAACCTAAAGCGCCTGTGCACCAGACGGTTCCACCTATATACTAGGCCTGAGTAGGCCGCAAGCAAGAGCTCTCGTGGACGATTAACAGAACAAGAATCAGGTTGCTGATCCTGCAGAATGAGCCTGGCGAAAGCAGACAGCCAAGGTCGTAATGTTGCAAACCCACAATCCAAAAGCAGACCATCAAGGGCACGATGTTGCAACCTCGCACGCCGCGCACCAACATCAAAGTCGCACCTGCAATCAAACCAGACACACAGTGGAAAAACAATATTAATTGTGCAGAATTCTGCCTCAAACACAGTCCCATCCCACGTGACCAAGCCGAACCTGACGAGATGCCAAACCCAGGAGGAAGGAGGCGTCTGGATCCCTCGTTACAAGACACAGGCAGATACACTTGAAAGGATCAATGGACATCTGCAACGGTGGGAGTAGTCGGCCGTCCAGCTCATGTATAAGTCTTCACATTGTCTGCATGTACCAATAGTGAAACATTGTTGCAAATTGCAGGTACACCGAGAGCTGGGAACAGCGATGGTCCCAGGCTGGGAAGCTCACGGGCGCACCAATCAGAACATGGGGCTCTTATCACTGACGCCATTAACATCAACCAACCATTAGGGGTCTTCATGTAACAATTCTCATGTATCTAATTGTAGGGACAACCCAGATATATCACCTGACTAACCCTCGGCCACTCATATTATTCTCTATACGTATGCTATACTAACCCTACCACTGGAGCAATCAATTAAGAGTGGCGATAGGTTTTTTTGTTAATTTTCTAAAGTGACGCAGGTAGCGCGTCATACTACAGTAAAAAGGGCCTGCGAGCCCCACGATTGTGTGTGTGTCAGGTCAGACGCGTATGATCCTTGACCCATCCCTGCCGTTTGTGTTTAATAAACAGCAGAGTCACATTGCTTCTTGTGTGTGTCTCATACTCTATCTCCTTTGGGATATACGGGAGGAGTTGGGGCCTCCCTGCCCGGAGGTCTGCGGACGGCCCGGCCGACCCCGGCAGAATTTCCCCCGACAAGCTGGAGGCACTGCTGAGATCTGTTTAAGATCAGCATTTTTACTTTTACTTTTTCCAGGGACTCCAGTTGCGAGAAGGCCCGGCGGCGCGCCCCCCTCTGCCGTCGCCCCCTTCTGAGGACTACAGGACCGTTGCAGAACTGCGAGAAGACCGGACAGCGCAATCCGAATATTGGCCCTCGGGAGCCGGTTGAGAAGTATCCCGCCCGCGGTTGGCGAGTGTCCAGACGTGGTCCAGACGAGGGGAGGTGGCGAGCCGCTTGGAGGGGTGCACGCAGTCGAGCGGCCCCGCATCAGGAGAACTTGGTGAGCATGCCACGCACAACAAACAATGTGAAATTGTGAGGGAGGGGGGAAGAATTAAATACGGGAGGCGGGAGGTGTTGCACAGGTGAACGGCGAAGGTTTGATAGTTTAGTGTTAGAAATAGAATGAATGATAGTTGAACAAGCGCGAGAGCAGTTGGCAACGTAACGCGAGAGAAGGGGGCGGAGCACGAAAACATCACGTGCGGCCGCTCGTAGAAACTGATTGGCCTAGGTCGCGACTACATGTAAGGGTGTGTGTGTGTGTGTGTGTGGTTTCCTACGATATGGCATTTATTGATCAATGAGTAGATGAGGATCCCTATTGTTCGAGCAAGACACTCGATAGGTAGATGACGTTTCCCTGTAGGCGGTAGCTAGTTAAGTTGCCTAAATACGGAAGATAATTGGCTGGTTAAGCCCTCCTGTCAAGGGGAGTATCACACGCGAGGCGACGCAGCGTGCGCAGTCCGATTATAGTGTTGATTTGATTACCTTGTTCCAGGAGTGACAGGAAGACAGCTGTGGGGTTAACGGGGGTAGATTGCAGGTGTATTCTGGATTTAAAGAGTATATGAAGAACTTACCAGTAGCTCTACGTGATCGGTGACGTCACCAATAGGGTTTTCATAGGATATTGCAAACACGAGGCATCCTCGTTGTGAGAGTGTTGAGGAAGAGAACGGTGGTAAGGGAGTAGAAACGGAGATAAACGGTAAAACGAGTTGATCGAGAAAAGGCGAAGCGGGGAACGTGGCTGCGCACGGAGAACGCCGGCCACGGCAAGTGTAGAAGGGGGAGGAGCACGTGAAAACAGGACGACTGTATAAGCACGTAATAAGGGATACGCAGCCGCAGGGGGCTACGTGCGCCTCAGCCGCAGGGGGCCGTAAGGGTGTTGTATAAAGGAAGAAGGGCAGAGGAAAATGTACAAATGTAACATACTATATTTTTATAATTTCCCTTAAGCAGACTATCGTAAGTCCCCAAACTTACGGGGCCAGGTAACGATATAAGGCTGTATATTGTAAACTACTAAGTGGGATAAACTGACACCAGATTAAGGGAGGGTAGCGAGTGGAGCGCTACTATGTCACACGGAACAGGATCGGGAGGGTGGGGGAACACCCTCACCACGCCACTACAATACATATGCACAACACTGCCACCCCATAGGGAGAAACTGATTAAGTATAGCATAGAATGGACCCAGGGGACGGATAACAAAATGCTAACACCGTGGCCGCCTAACGGTAGCTTCGATCCATATGCCCAACATTCACTATTAAATCATCTGCACAATACATATAAAGGGAAGAAGTTGGCAAACCACATGGAGGTGTTTAACTTATGGAGGATGTTCCAGGGGTCCCGACCAGAACCAAATGGAATATTCACTATGGGGGAAATACCAGAAGAAACAGCGATTAAGGAGGAAGAAGAGAATGGGAAACAGGGGTATGAGGACCCAAAGAACACGGGGAACAGAGGTGAGGGAGGAGAAAAGAATAATAAAGCAGATGAAATAAAAAAGGAACCGAGCAATGATATACCCATAGTAGCGGGAGTAAAAACAGAGGGAGGGGGGTTGTACCCTTTAAGAGAATTGGGAGAAATAGAAAGAGGACAGTTAAGGGCGGCTGAGGGATACTCGAACCCGGCATACAGCCCTCCACCATATGTAGCTCATAGGAAAATGCCAGCAGGGGAAGGGAGGACTGGAGAAGACCAGACTGTGGAGATAGGAAATGATGAATGGGTAGCTGCACAGATATTATTAAAATTACAAGGTTCATTAACGGGAGAAGAGAGGGAGGTAGTGAAGAAAACAGATGAGGATAATACCAGGGAGAGTGAATTGAGGGGGGAAGAGCTGTTAAGACAAAAGGAAGAGATTTTGGAGGAACGATTAGCAAAACTAAGGGATGAACAGAATTAATTGACCAAGCAGCTTGAGAGGGAAGAGAGAGAGAGAGCGAGGAAAAGGAAAGAAGGTAAGAACTAATTGGAAAAAATAAGGGAACGAACTGAGGAGCAAAGGAGAGAAGCTGACAGGGTAAAAGCAGCAGCAGAAAGGGTATCAAGAGTAGTACTGCGGGGAAAAAAAAGGGAAGAAGAAGAAAAAGAAAAAGAAATGGCAATATGGAGGAGGAGGTTACTATCAGAATCAACTAAGAAATACGAAGAAGAGAGGGTGATGGAGAGTATAGTAGAAAAAGAAAGGGCGAAATGGGAGAGGGAGAAAGAGGATGAGAGAATATTAGAACAGATGAGAAGTCACGTGATGGAGGAGTTGAAAAGGAAGAGGGAGGAAAATAATAAGGAGATGGAGGAAAGGTATGAAGGAGAAAGAGGAGATAGGGGAAGAGAGAGTGGAAGATGGGGGAATATATATTATGACACAGAAGTAGCAACAACATCAGCACAAAGGGGAGCGGTTGACAAAAGAGAAAGAGGAGAACTGGACCTAATAGATTTACAAACAGTAACGATCAGGGGGAAAAAGACCGAGTGGGGGGTGCCGTTTATAAATAGCTTTTGTAGTGAGGAAGAGAGAGTGGAAAGTGAAGGGAGGAAGAGTGAAAGGGAAAGCTTAGATAAACTATACATCACCCGAACCAATATGGACTCACCATGGATCAGTAGGAGAAAGGATGAGATGGAGAGAAGCGAGGGGGGAAAGACAGGAGTAGAGGAAAGACGGGCAAATGAGGACGCAACATCCCCATCCCCATCATCCCCATCACGCCCTCCCCTATCGCACCCTACAGGCTCAACCACCTCACGTTCGTTACGCAAAATAAAACTAGCTCCCTTCACAGACGAACTGACACCCTATACTTAGAGACCTCCCTAGTCGCAGGCAGGAAAGAGGTGTACACATGCCTACATTAAATACAGAGGAAGATGGAAGAAGGGGAAAAGATGGAGAAGAAAGAGGTATGAGCAGGGGAAATACAAACGAAAGTGTAAATGCGGAAAAAAGAGAAGAGGAGGAAGGGTGTGAGGACTCAATATTATGGAACACAAAGGCCCTCATTACGACCCTTGCGGAAAGCGACTGACCGGAGCGCCACAGTGTAAATAGCGTTTCCGCCATTGCACGAAGGAGCAAAGTGCGGCCCATTCCGACCCATCGGGCACGAGCACCACGCCACGGCGGAAGTGCAAAGTCCGCGATGGCGGAAATGACCCCAAAACGGCCCACACCGCCGCCGTACGGCGCCCTAGGTGCAATACCGCCACCCCTCTTAGCGGTCACCGCAGTGTGCGCCTACCGGAAAGTACGGTGACCGGAAATATACGGAAACGGAAGTAAAAACATGGGCCCGGAATGGGAAACATCCCGGCGTACACCTATAAAACCACTAAAACCACACAACCACTAAAATCACTACCCTGAAACACACCCCAACCCGTCACCCACCCTAGCGAAACCAAGACAAATGGGAAAAGTAGCGAAGAAAGCGTGCGACCGCAAGCGGCAGGTCCACTTCTCCCGCGA
Source organism: Ambystoma mexicanum (assembly GCF_040938575.1). Taxonomy (NCBI): domain Eukaryota; kingdom Metazoa; phylum Chordata; class Amphibia; order Caudata; family Ambystomatidae; genus Ambystoma; species Ambystoma mexicanum. The sequence goes on along the minus strand of NC_090929.1, from coordinate 510,194,723 downwards.
GGAACTCACCGTGCTAACAGAGACCCTCCAGGAGAATGCTGCCGTCGTCTTCTCCACGCAAATGACCAGAACGGCACTTGCAAACAAGAAGACCATATGGGCTCTGGTGGCACAGCGGGTAAGTGCGGTGGGGACCGCACCCCGCACCCCACAGCAATGCCGCAAGCGATGGGACGACCTGCGGATACGCGTCCGCAGCATACTCTCTGCCAACCGCAACATTGCCACAGCCACCGGGGGAGGTCCTGAATCACCCATCAAGTTGACCCCCTGGGAAGAAATCTGTGCCTCCACCATCGGAATGGAGAGCATAGAGGGAGTCGGAGGGATGGAGAAAGGAGTGCAGACATCCGAAGATTCAGGTAGGTGTACCAGATAAAACAATGCCAAATCCACACAGTCCATCCATGTGAAGTACCATGCGTCCACATAGTGCAACAGAAACACATGTCCAGGAGAACGGCCACACACATCGGCCTGATAGCGCACGTTAAAACCCACAATAAATACATAAATAATTAAAAACCCCTAATACACGCACTACACGTGCAGCAGGCACACCCTAACTGCAGGCTGCCAAACAACTGCACCCTCACTCCACACACAAATCAAAGCACCTCCAAGGCCCCGACCCAAATCACCCTCAGGTACCACCCCAGAGCATGTGATACAATGCCATTCCAATTCCCACAGACCCATCATTAACCCTCGCCCTCCTTTACTCCACCACAGGGTCCGATCCAAACGACGAGCTACAGGACACCCCTACCAGCACACCTGCAAAGAGGGCCAAGACCAACGGCCAGAGACCCTCCACCTCAGCTGCACGCATCAAGACACGGCAGCAGCACAAATCAGGTGGCAGCACAGAGGAGGGAACATCAACAGGCACCCCAGCAGCCAGCATGCCCACAACACCACCACCACAGGTCCCCCCAATGGATGCCACAGAAGGCACTGCCTCTGGTGGCAGCAGCACCATAGGTGACACCCCATTGATGGCAGCATGCTCCGACACAGAAAACGGGGATGTCGAAGTCAGATCCATCCATGACCTGTCCCAATCCCCCTGTCTGTCCCATCCCGTACAACATGAGGATACCACGCAGGGGCACCCACAAGACAACGACTGGCCATCCCCCCCAAGCCCTGTGGCAAGGCAACATGAGGACAACAGCCCCTCTGTGACACCCCCGCAAATGGGCATGGCCCAGCAGAGGCAACAGTCCCTCGACCAGTTAATCGTGCAACAGCAGCAAATGGCCACGCTCCTCAAGGACCATGCCGATGAATGTGGGGGCACTAAGGCAGACATAGAAACATCAACTGAGACACTTAGGGCAGAAATGGAGAGAGGCACAGAGACGCTGAGGGCACAAATGGAGAGTAGCACCGAGAGCCTGAGAGTCCAAATGGAGAGAAGCACCGAGAGCCTGAGGGGGGAACTGCATGCGACGTCCAAAGACGTATGTGCCGAACTTGCCGCAGTGCGCCGTGTGCTCACTGAGCTCTCGCAAACCCTTAGGGACATGCATGGACGTGAGCAGGCAGACACATCATCCGTTGCAAGTTCCGTCCAGGGCAGCCCCCAACGTAGATCTGGAAGGAACCTGCGCTCCACAGGCAGGGGTGCCCCTGATACCCGCAGAGGGGGCTTGCAATAGCGACAGCCCACTGACAATGAGCATCTTTGGACACTGGGGTTCGTGGGGGAGGTAGGAGGGTGGAGGGGGTGTGTTGGGCTCACTTGGGTGGCGGGTCGATAGGGTGTTCAACATGACATCACATATGCCATAAAAAGTGCACGATCAACCAATGAGATGTGTGGACATTGATTTCTGTGTACTAGGCCATCATAGGCGTACAGTCCATATTGTGCATGTCCCAGACACGCACAGTGCCACGAGTCCCGTGTCCATGTATCAGCCACCAGGCGTGAGTGCTAGAAGCATACATCAATGAGATGCTGACGAATGTCACGGGCCTCCGGTGCCTCGCAGACTCCATGAGGTGCTGCCACATCCCCACCCTCATCATGACCATCATCATGTGCTTGCAGTTCTGCGTCAGGGGGCATGGGCACATTTCTACGTACGCACATGTTGTGGAGCATGACACATGCCATGACCATCTTTGCAACCTTCTCATGGCGGTACAGGAGTGCCCCGCCAGACCTGCTGAGGCAGCGGAAACGAGTCTTCAGTAGGCCGAATGCCTGTTCAATGACTACACGGGTACGTGAGTGGGCATGGTTGTAGTCCTCCTCATGCTGGTCCCGTGGGTTCCGGACTGGTGTGAGGAGCCATCTCTTCAGTGGATATCCAGCATCACCTGTATGTGGACGAGAAACGTATGATGTGGAATGCCATTGCTACGTACGCACACCCCCCCCCTTCCTGCCAGGTCATTGCCAAATCACATTCCCCACATAATCATGCATGTAATGAGACTCACCGAGTAGCCAGGATCTGTTCCCTGCGTGTCGCTCCATGTAGCGTGGTATTGTTGAGTTCCTCAAGACCATAGAATCATGGGTTGATCCAGGGAATCGGGCACAACAATGTGTAATGATCCTGTTGGAGTCACACACCATTTGTACATTCAGGGAATGAAATTGTTTTCTGTTGCGGTACTGGGCCTCCATGGCATGTGGGACGACCAATTCCACATGGGTGCAGTCGATGGCACCAATGCAACCCGGTATGCCGGCAAGTGCATGGAATCCCACTTTTGTGTTGGTAATTTCCTGCTCGGAGCGTGGTAGAGAGATGTAGTCGTCTGCGTGCTGCAGGAGGGCATCGAGCACTTGCAATAGTGTCCGTGAGAACAGTGGCTGAGAAATGCCATGCAACTGTCCGACTGTGTGCTGGTAGGTGCCTGTGGCCAGGAAGTGGAGTACAGACACCACCTTCAGTAGGGGTGGGATGGCGGTTGGGCTATCTATCATGCTGACAAGGTCAGCCTGTGTCATGTCCACAATGGCGGCTATGGTGTCCCGGTCCAGACGGTAGAGGGTGTGGATCTGCTCATCAGTGAGGTTGAACGGATGTGCTCGGAGGCGTGGGATTGCGGGCTGCCTGCGTGGTGGTAGTGGCTGTGCTGGCGGCCCTTGCTGGCCCTGCCTTGGCCTCCTCCTCCTCCTGCGTCTCCTTCGTGCGGCCGGTAGCAGTTGGTGTTCGTCTTCTTCTTGGAGTTGGAGTAGTTGCAGTGCTATCAGGTCCCCCAGGGCCAACATCGCGAGTCCTGCCGGTAGCATTTCGGTGTGGTTGTGGGAGGAGACTGGCTGTGCAATTTATGTGTTTTCAGGCTGTATGGCCTCCACCTGTGGTGATTAATTCCACCTGTGCAAGCTGCTCTCCCCTTTGGCCGAGCACGTCCCGCGCACAACGCTGCAAATCTGGGAATGGCATCTTGCTATTGCAATCATGTATTTGTACCCGATGGCCGTGTAACATTGGTTGACATGTTCATTCTGCTGTGGTCCCATTGTTGCACATACTATCTGTGCAGTCGCGAACAGACTTGTGAAGGGTCAGTGGAACGTAGTACTCGAGTAACGGTGGGCCCTCATGCATCACTGTACCGAGTTGCAACGACGGGCGGGGCGTCCCATTTGTGGGTGAAGGCAGTTGCCATTTTCACACACAGCCGCACTCGATGGAATAATTAGTGATTTCAAACGGCCACAGATGCCTTTTCGGCGTGATGTTGCAAATGTGGAATTCCAAGGGCGGCGCTTTCGGTTTCCAGCTAGCGGCGAGGAGATGCCCACAGGTCTGACTGCAAATATAACGTTCTGTTGTTCAATGTCCTTGAGACAGGGCCCATGGCGAGGAAGCAATGATTGATATGAATAGTTTGGGATGCGCAATTGCTACGTGGGCGATGAGGCCGGCCGTTCCCACATACATGTTACTTCACAACACTGGAATTACGGGCTGGGGCACTGTGGATTTTGCAGGCTGCATAACGCACAGACTCAATGGATGTTTCTAATGTTATGTGAGTAATTATTCAGGCGTTTTGATTCCGGGATGAGGGAATGATGAATGGATGCATGGGCAGGTGATTTGATACAGAGTTTGCCATGTACAGGGCTTCTTGGGATCTATCCGCCTCCCCTACGCTATGTGATGCAGGGCTGCCATGGTGGGACCATCGTCTATCTGGCCTTGTTGAGCCCTCCCTGTCTCGACACGCCCTCAGACACTTGTGTCCATGCACATTAACATTCCCATCTGATGGATTCTGTTTTGACAGACGCATGCACAGGTACACTCGTTTGTGATGGTGTTTGCACCTCGATATAGATGGTTAGGAGTCGCAAGTGGTTTTGGGGTGGTGATGATCCTTTGGAGTGGGCTAGCATGCATATGGCTGTGGATTTCGTGTGATCATTGAAGTGAGTTGTTGGAATGTAGTTCTGATGGCCATTCTGTTCTTTTTCTTTTCTTTTGGTTGACAGGTATCTCCTCCCCTTTTGCCACTGCCATCTGTATGCCACTCCTGCAGATGGGTTTTACTCCCGACACCTGCTGCTTCGTGTTAATCAGTGGAGCAGCATTACGATCTTATGGGACGATCGCCAATGGCCCACATGCCCTTACGCAGTACTGGTGGCTCGGAGCAACATTTCGGCCTTTCAGCTGGACTAGTGCCTCCCCATTGGGACGGCCCTGCGGTTCTGTGCGCTTCCATGTTGCCTTTTCGTACGTGAATGTGGCTCTGTGTAACATGAGGGAACAGGACGACACACAAGTAGTGGCTGGTCATTTCTTGCGGATGCAGCCCACAATGGTGATTGGTGTTTAGGAGTTCATGGCCTGATGGCTGTATGGGCTTGGTGACTTTGATGTGCATTAAATTTCTATTCTGATTTGGCCCGTGTAGCGTTTTTCTTTGCAAGTGATGTGGCATATGCCTATTTGGGGGGCGATGTATTGTGAGGAGATCTGCATTGGGTTCCAGCTTCGGAGTTTAGTTGCGTGGTACTGTACTGGGCGCGTTTGCCTACTAAGCCCGTGAGGTCAGGGATGGGGGCTGCCAATATGACAGTTTGAATGTTGTCATGCTCAGGGGCGGGGGATTGGGTTTTGTGTAACAGATGCCGGTCAGCCAGGTGGACTGGTGGAATGATGTGATTCTCGGAATATGGCTGGTCACAGGTGCCTGTGTTTGCGTGCGTTTCTTGGTGGGGGACTGTGGTCATGTCCATTGGGATGGCTTCTGTATTCGTGCCATCTGTGCCCTGCAGCTCCCATTGGCCCCTCTTGTGTTTCTTTTGTTCGTTGCCATGCATGGGTGACTTGTACATTTCAATGGTTGCATTGTGGCTTCATTGCACCTACGGGGAGTTGTACTTTGTGGGCAGGGAGCGGTGTACAGGCACTCAGTGGGGCCGTTTACGGTTGATTCGCGATGCCGTACTTCTCACCATGGCGGAATGGTACATTACGCCATGCCTGATGGCGTTAGGTACATGTCCGCTAGGGTCGGAATTGGCGTACCGTTGCGCCATGGTGGTGTTTGCGGTTTGGCATGGCGCGCGCGCGCGTGCTTGGTGCAGTTAGCGTTGGCGTTCACTACGGTGTCGCTAATGGCTTCGTACTTTGCGGTGACGGGTCATAGTCGCACCGAGCGCTATTCGATGGCGGTATTGCATTTCCGCCATCGTTTTCCGATTTCCGCAAGGGTCGTAATGAGGGCCAAAGGGTGAAACGGAACATAATTTAATGCCACTGCTGGAGAGAGGTGGGGTTAGACCACAGTATGTTCCTTGGAAGCATACCGATAAAGAAAATATCAAATGTAGGCTCCCATCATTAAGTGGAGGTGCGGGTAAATGGATATATGAAATGGAAAAACACACAGCAGGACAGAAGCTAGCAGTAGGAGATGTAAAGGGCCTTTTAATATCAATATTAGGGGATAGAGCGGATGACATATGGAAAAGAGCGGGATTTCATGGGGTAACAATAACAAATACATCGCACGATGGGGCACCATTCGCAAACTGCAGACATGCACTATGGCAGGCATTGAGGGTACAGTACCCAGACACCTCAGATATAGGAGCAATTACATCTCGCAAAATGCATGAGAACGAAGATCCTGTTGATTATATTCAGGAAATCCAAGAGAAGTGGCGCATGGAAACTAGAGAACAATGGGATAAAACACCAGCAATATTTTACCATATACTGGTACAAGGGCTCCCGGAAGGAGTTCAGAAACAACTAAAGAAAGTAGTGGGAATGGAAGCAAAACCATGGCCCGAAATACAACTGACTATAGTGCATCATTGTAGGACATGGCAAGGAAAAATGAAACAAAAGGAAGAGGACAGGAAAACGGAAGAGGCTAAACTAGTACAGAAAAAGCTTACTAAGTACACAATGGAAGGGGCACTAATAACTACACCTCCAACAATGACCCAAAGCCCCACACAAGTAGTGGCTGCACAAGATTCCTCACAAATACCACCTTCACAGATTACGACACAACAGGTGCCGCCACTCCAACCATACACGCCCAACATGGGAGGAGGATACCCAATGCAAGGAGCTGGATATTACAATTATAACAGGGGAGAGGAGGACTTATGAGGGGGAGAGGGTACGGGTATGGTACCCAACCGCAGGTGGGAGGATTTAGAAATCCCTATCCCACAGGGCAACCAGTATACCAGGACAACACAGGGAGCTTTCCATGGCAGAATAGGGAACCACCGGTGTGTTGGAGCTGTGGACTATTGGGGCACATGTCACGCACGTGTAGAGTTAGACCAGGAACACCATTATGGAGTCATCAGGGACAACCACGGCCCGCACAAGTACAGCAAGGCATACCACAACAGCAGATGTTGCCACAAGGAAATGAACAACAACAACAATTAACACAACAACAGCCCCAAACATTGCCACAACAACAGGTAGCGATCACACAACAACCACAAATACCACAAACGCAATTGGGTAGGGTGACGGTTTTGGGACACAACCCTTATACCGGGAATGGCCAGTCGTTGTACCCCCAATAGGACAGCCCACAGACGGCCTTGGTGTGTCCCATCCTGTCAGTAACACCTAATAGTGCGGAGGAACCACGCATAGAGGTAACGATAGGTGACAAAAAATTATCATTCCTTGTTGACACCGGGGCGACCCGGTCTTGCATAAGGGAAGGTACATTTAAGATGTCAGGTGAGACCATGAACACCCAAGGATTCTCTGGGGCTAGAGGGTTGGTTCCCTTTACTGATAACATTCCCTTATCTATTGGAGATTACGATCTGTCAGTTCCACTTTTATATTATAGTGCTTCACCAGTAAATATACTGGGGAGAGATATAATGAACAGGTTGAATATGACGATCTCCTTTACTGAGGACGGCATAATTTGCTCTACTCCAGGGATTAACATGCTCACAGCACGGCAAATTATGCAGGCATATTGTGGACAGACAGCGATTAGGGCGGAGCCAGTAGATGGTGAACTGTTCCAGTATGGAACCGACATGGATGCCAGGGATAGAAGGGAAAATATGGAGAAGGCCAGCAGCCTATCTGTTCAGACCAGAAACACCTGTTAATGAACCAGAAGGGAAGGTGGTTTCAATGGATATTGAGAGCATTATTGCAACAACTGATTATATTGCTGTACATGCCCAAGACAAAGAAGGAAGAGCATGGAGGGCAGTGATAGCATTAGCAGCAGGATGTAGGCTCACCCAGGTGTCAGATGAAGAGCTGTTTTCAGATGACAAGGAGGAAGGTGAAATGGTGTTTATGATGAGTGTGGAAATATGGCTAAGAGTGGCCTACAAACAAATAGCACAGAAAATTGCAATGGCACTTGAGGCACCCACATGCACCCCGGTCCCTTTCTTTAAGGACGATATGTCAAAGGTACCCAAATCATTGTGGACTACTGGCCCCTATGACGTGGGCTGCATAAAAAGTATAGGGGGAGTAAAAATAGAATTGAAAAAAGGTGCAATACTCCCCAGAGTAAAACAGTACCCACTATCAAAAGAGGCAGATGAGGGCATATATGAAACCATAACGGCCCTTATAAATAATGGTATATTGGTCCCCTCAGAATCACCATGTAATACGGCTGTATACCCAGTGCGCAAGGCTAAAGGAGGGTCTTGGCGCTTTATACAGGACCTCAGGCCCTTGAACAACATAGTAGAAGCGGAATATCCCGTAGCTGCAAACCCGGCCACAATATTGTGTGGCATTCCAGCAGAAGCATCACGGTTTACAGTGATCAATCTTAAAAATGCTTTTTTCTCAATACCATTACACCCAGACTCACAAGATCTGACGTGCTTCACTTACAGAAACGCGAAGTGGAAGCACACCAGATTACCACAAGGGTATTGTGAATCACCTTCAATTTTCAACAGAGTGATACAGATGGATTTGGGTAACATTGAAGTAGAAAGCACGGTGTTGCAGTACGTGGATGACATAATAATTTGCAGTAAAAACGAAAAAACATGCAGAGAGGACTCATTAAAGATGTTGACAATATTGGCTGACAAAGGTTACAAGGTAGACATGGAAAAGATACAGTACTGTCAGGAACAGGTACTTTACATTGGTCAGCTTATATCCCAACATGGAAGAAAGATCGCACCACAAAGAGCACAAGCTATTTCGGCCACTCCAATGCCACAAACTGTAAGGGAACTGCAGCAGTTCCTGGGGCTCTGCAACTACTGTAGAGCTTGGGTATTTGATTACAGTTCATATATAGGGCCCCTGCTTGAGGCGTTACGGGAAGCTAATAAAGGGGAGAACAAATTGGGGTGGATGAGGGAAATGAAAGAAGCTTTTGATGAATTAAAAGATGCGATATCAACTGCTCCGGTGCTGGCATCCCCAGACTATGAGCGGCGATTTTTTATATTTTCACATTGCGACTCAGCAGTAATGAAGGCCGTGTTGGCTCAAAAAACAAGCATGGGCTACAAACCAGTAGCATTTTACAGTGGCCACTTAGATCCTGTAATGTTAGGCCACTTCCCCTGCGAACAAGGTCTCGCCGCAGCCGCTTTTGCGGTGGAGAAAGCATCAACAATAACCATGGGGTGCCCGACTACACTATTTGTGGAACATGCACTTTTTGCAATATTGAATAAACCTAAATCCACCCTAACCACGCAAAGGGCATCAGGTTATGAGATCATTCTATCCAGAGCTGAACTATCAATTGTTAGATGTAGCACGGTCAACCCTGCAAGGTTCCTAGCAGAAGTAATTGAGGAGGGAGACTATGCCCATGACTGTACTGAAACAACTGAAATGTACTCATGTACTAGAAAAGTTGAGGAAAACGCACTAGAGTGGGGTGAGCTGTTATTTATTGATGGGTCATCAACCATCGATCAGGGGGATGGTGTGAGGAGGACTGGGGCAGCAGTGGTGAAAATGATGGAGGTACCGGTGTGTGTGGCAGTGAAATGTGTACAATTACCACAGCATTACTCCGCTCAAGCAGCTGAACTGGTCGCACTGATCTTGGCGTTGAAGGAAAGCTTTGACAAACGAGTGACTATATATTCCGACAGCGCATATGTCACATCAACTGTCCACTCAGGGTTGTCGAAATGGAGAAGAAGAGGGTTTAGGAGAGCTGATGGCACCCCAGTGCAACATGCTCTCTTATTGGCTGAACTGATTGAAGTAATAAATGACCCCCAGGAACTAGCTTTAGTAAAATGTACCGCACACACCAATGGTGAAGATCACGTCTCAAAAGGGAATGCAGCAGCAGACGCACATGCGAAGTATGCTGCATACTTTGGTGAGATATGGAACCCCCCAGAGTCACAGAGAGGGAGAGGGAGGGGAATAGCAAAAGAGATGTTGTTAAGAGAAGGGTACACCCATCTCCCAGCCACACAGATTATGGAGCTACAAGCGGCTGCACCAATGGCCGAAAAGGAAATATGGGTAAAAAGAGGATGTACAATGTCCCCAACTGACGCACTATGGCGCCAGGGTAGCACTGGAAAGGTTGTAATACCATTGGCACTTTTGAACACTGCCCTGAGCCAACTACATCATCCAGCCCACACAGGAAAGGAAGTAATTGCAGCACGAATTAGGGAAGACTGGTTCTGCCCCGAGTTAAATTCGCATGTGTCGAATTTTATCAGTAACTGTATCACATGTCAACAGTTTACGGCCGGCCACACTCTAAAGGTGATAAGAGGTACTATACCCCGGCCAGAGGGACCTTTCCGGCATCTCCACATTGACTATGTTGATATGATCAATATATGTCAAGGAAATAGGCATATGATTGTAGTAGTATGCCCATTCTCTAGGTGGATTGAGGCAGGGCCCTGTTCACACCCAGATGCATTTAGAGCAGCCAAGTTCTTAGTGAGGGAGGTCTTCCCCAGGTGGGGAGTGTGCGAGGTGTTAAGGTCAGACAACGGCCCACATTTTGCAAACGAGATGTTTCAGCACATCACATCGCTGCTGAACATTAAACATAAATTTGCATGTGCATACCACCCACAGGCCAACGGTGTATGTGAACGCCTGAATGGTCTATTAAAGGAGGCAATTGCAAAGATACAGCAAACAACAAAGAAGAGTTGGTTATATTGTCTTCCATTAGCATTATTTGAGCTGAGGAATAGGCCAGGGTCCGACCACCACCTCACTCCCCATGAGGTGGTTACCGGACGTCAAATGCGACTTCCCCTAACGCCAACGTCAAGAGCATTTACCGACCATGAAAGTACTGCAAGTGTTCTGGGTGATGAAATGTACCAATATGTGTCTTCTTTGATTACTAGTGTAATGTTTGTGTCTCAACAGCTCGAGCGCACACGGGGCGGGTCTAATAGAAGCCAACAAGAAGACGCGGATAAAGAACTGGAAAAGGAAGGACTGTGTAAGGTTGCTAAAGGTGACCACGTACTACTTCGCAACTTCAATAGGAGATGGAATGACCCACGCTTTACGGGTCCCCATCTGGTAGAGGAGGTATCAACAAGAGCAGTAAAGTTAAAGGACAAGCGTGCCTGGAACCACCTACACGACGTAAAGATCTACGGACAACAGACCCGCCCCAGCGCCACCGACAGGTCCATTGAGAGAACAGCAACAACATCGACAACAGAAGAAGGAAGTTCTACCACAGCCAGCGGCCCAAGTATTACCATACCCTGTCACTCCCCAGACTCCCCAGAGACAATAATTGAAGAAGAAAGGGGTGATCCCCATCCAGCCCACCCCATGATCACACGCTCAAAGAGTAAAACAACGCCCACCGGTTGAACCCAAACACCCCCTGCCCACCATCCACTGACCCCTGTACCCATTACAGTAGTAACTGTACTAAAGAACATTGCCTCGCACAAATACACATGTAAACACGTGAATGCTCTCTTTTCTTTTCTCTCGCACATGCAGGAACCGCGTATTATTGTATTGCTAAGAAGTAGATAACTAACAAATTCACTGCCCAGGAGTAGATGGTACCCTCAGACGATAACTACCCAGAAGAATTGTCACACCAATTTGTATATGAAATAAAAAGGCCAACGTACCTGAAAAGGAAAAGGGTACGAGTTTACTACACAGCGTTCCTTTTGGCCATAGAATATTCGATGCCCCACCTCCACCCATACTTACCTGCCCTAAGAGATAGATCGCTCAGAATAGCGTGGGAACAGCTCTTCGCCTGGGCACTGAATGACTATTTGATAGGGAGAGCTTAACAACTAACATTAACCAGCATATTAAGAATTTTCAGGCGGGCAACTCTAACATCGCAAGAATTCGCTGCCGGACTGCAGCAAGGTAAGAGCAAAATGCCGGTGAAATTAGCATATGTAATAAAAGTAATAGGGATTTTGATAATCACCGGGTTCGTAGCTGCCTCTGTATGGCAGTACAGCTATGCTACCAATATTATTGCTGTACCCAAACCTAACACACCCCCATCCCCAGCTGCAACAGGTGTTACGTCAGGTGATATTAGCAAAATTGCGCACAAGCAGAATAGAGTACAACGCAGCACATACTCAGATAATAAAGGTATTGACAATTATATACAAGATTCAGCACACGTCTCAAACAACATATGGTATCAACACATGACCCGCATTGGTAAGCAGACAACAGAAGACAGCTGCTAGGTTTGCTCATTAATACCATACGCCATGAGCGCTTCTCGAACATTTGTTGCCACAGAAATAGAAGAAATAACGGCACGGTGCTTAATATACTTGGCACTGTTCCAAACGAAAGGAAGATTTCAAGGAACAGTGGTGCATATGACGTGGAAAACACGAGACTCATATCCATACGAAAACAACTTCCTCAAGACTTATTTGAGTTACCACAAGAGCAGTTTACATGCTGAAGCATTTAGATACATAACAAGTGGTCCTGCAAAAGGAGAAACAAAGAAAGTAACACTGCAGTATTTATCATGTGATTGGTACGCCACTGAAGTCCCTGGTAAATTAGGATGCTGGGAGAGGCCACTGGTGACGATAACGGGGAAAGTATACTTGGACAACAAATGGGAGATAGGAGTGGTTGGCAGCAACATGATAACAAAAGAAACTATTTCAACTATCGATGCGCACAATCACAGATGTTGGACAACTTGGATCAAATACGTGCCCATGCTCACATGGATGGAAACGGATGAAGACCCGATAACAATACTGCCGTTGACTGCGCCTAAAGTATGCTACCAACATAAAGGAGAGGTGGACGTAGGATATAACACCAATTGTGGAAGCGTGATGGAGTTACCTGAGGGGGGAGCAGGAACAGCAGTGATAATGGACCATTACTGGGCCTGTGGAGAAAAGGCATATCACACGCTGCCCCCTCTGTGGAATGGTGTATGCACGATGGTGCACGTCAATGTACCATCGCTAGTGGTACCCCAGAAGCATGTGAATGTGGCAAACTTTCCCAAAATGGATGAAGGGGACAAGAGAAATAAGAGATCTGCACCGCCTCAGGGGGAGCCAGGGAACAGGACCAACGGCAATGAAACTGTCCTAAACAGACGGAAAAGACAAGGGGAACCTCTGACAGGAAATTACCTATGGGGAAGGTCGGAAACGGCACTCACTTCGATTCCGCCAGAACACAGACTATTCAGCAGAGCAGCAATGTTCTTCTCCTCAATAATACATCCAGGATTGCAGGCTTACGCGAACGCAAAATGGCTCCAGATAACTAGATGGGAACTCATGATGACCATCAATTCTACAGTAAACGGATTCAACGCAATAAAAGAAGAGCTGCGAGCAATAAGGATGGTAGCACTGCAGAACAGATATGTATTGGACCTCCTCACTGCCATGGAAGGAGGAGTTTGCGCAAAGATAGGACAATCATGCTGCACATTCATTCCTGCCAATGATGCTGACAACGGTACACTGACAGAAGCAGTTTCACAATTGGCCCAGTTACACTCCAAAATGGTGGATGAAAGTAAGGGTGTGAAAAAGGATGAGAGCTGGTTTTCGCTATTATGGTCATGGATGCCATCTTGGCTGTCAGATGGACTGAAAATTATAGTTGGCTGTATTATTTTGGCTGGAGCTACCCTGATCATAATAAGATTTTGGAAAGCCCGGAAGGCACGCACCACTGATGAGTTGCTTGAAATGGTCGGTATGCACCCACTGATGCCAGCAGATGACGGCCAACACACAGGCATAATAATACAAGAGAGAGAGAAATTGCGCAACCAGATCATCACCAACCATCTGGACCCACCATCGGTGAAGGTCGAGAACCCAAGAAACCCCAGGAGTTACATAGGGAAATGGGTATACTGTACTCCTGGAGGAGCCTGTGAGTATATGTATTGGTCATTTGAAGATCATGTTAACCATTATGGACATTTAGGAGGAATAACTAAAGTGTGGAGAGTAAGAGAAGATAACGAAAAGGATATGTTTGTGGTCGACAAGTCGACCAGAGGGGGGACTGAAGTGGGAAAATGGAAAAACAGACTCCCCTCTTTCCCCTCTCGCGCCTGGCCTAAAGGTTCACGGCCTAAGCACCCGCCACGAGAAGAGTTTGCCCATCTACCAGACGACCAGATACCCTGGTACAGGAACATACGGATGTGTCCATCTGCCTGCCCAGCAGCCCGCCCTGCCCATGCCGATGCCTGCGGCATGGATCAACTGGACTAAAATTATACGTCGTTAGAGATGCCATGACGACCTAGCCAACGGATAGCACACCTGTGCCAACATACACACTGGACACTCCCGCACCAATCTACATGAAGAATATACTCAGTGCTATGACGTAGGCGACAGACATACTCACGGACGTGCATCTTTATTATTTTCCATATAGGCTTTCAGAAATGCAGAAACGCAAGACGCATCATGAACTCATCTAAAGAGCTTGCTTACGCTTCTCCTACACTTAGGTGCCGTAATGAGAATTATAACAAAGACACGATACTGGTCATAAGACAATATGAGACTATAACCTAAAGTGCCTGTGCACCAGACGGTTCCACCTATATACTAGGCCTGAGTAGGCCGCAAGCAAGAGCTCTCATGGACGATTAACAGAACAAGAATCAGGTTGCTGATCCTGCAGAATGAGCCTGGGGAAAGCAGACAGCCAAGGTCGTAATGTTGCAAACCCACAATCCAAAAGCAGACCATCAAGGGCACGATGTTGCAACCTCGCACGCCTCGCACCAACATCAAAGTCGCACCTGCAATCAAACCAGACACACAGTGGAAAAACAATATTAATTGTGCAGAATTCTGCCTCAAACACGGTCCCATCCCACGTGACCAAGCCGAACCTGACGAGATGCCAAACCCAGGAGGAAGGAGGCGTCTGGATCCCTCGTTACAAGACACAGGCAGATACACTTGAAAGGATCAATGGACATCTGCAACGGTGGGAGTAGTCGGCCGTCCAGCTCATGAATAAGTCTTCACATTGTCTGCATGTACCAATAGTGAAACATTGTTGCAAATTGCAGGTACACCGAGAGCTGGGAACAGCGATGGTCCCAGGCTGGGAAGCTCACGGGCGCACCAATCAGAACATGGGGCTCTTATCACTGACGCCATTAACATCAACCAACCATTAGGGGTCTTCATGTAACAATTCTAATGTATCTAATTGTAGGGACAACCCAGATATATCACCTGACTAACCCTCGGCCACTCATATTAATTCTCTATACGTATGCTATACTAACCCTACCACTGGAGCAACCAATTAAGAGTGGCAATAGGTTTTTTTGTTAATTTTCTAAAGTGACGCAGGTAGCGCGTCATACTACAGTAAAAAGGGCCTGCGAGCCCCACGATTGTGTGTGTGTCAGGTCAGACGCGTATGATCCTTGACCCATCCCTGCCGTTTGTGTTTAATAAACAGCAGAGTCACATTGCTTCTTGTGTGTGTCTCATACTCTATCTCCTTTCGGATATATGGGAGGAGTTGGGGCCTCCCTGCCCGGAGGTCTGCGGACGGCCCGGCCGACCCCGGCAGAATTTCCCCCGACAATGGTACCAGCAGTTAGTCAGTGGTTGCAGTTCCATAACCCCAGGTTAATAAAGGGTCTTGTAAAAGGTGGTAGAACTGCCCCAATTCCACCAGCGGGTCGCCAACCACGACTGTCACCTGCTGAGTATATTTACAGTGCAGTAGTATGTGTTATGTCTGTAACTATCTGAGTAACTATGTATGTGTCAGTTGCATATCCTACTATCTGTCTACTCCAAATTCCCACGTGATAAGTATTGTTCCCACGTGATAAGTATTGTTCTGTGATTGGTGGTGTGTTGATCATCTCTGGTTCAGCAACTGGTGTTTGTTATGAAAAAGGAGGAGTGCTGTGGTGGGACCCTCCAACGTGTGTTGCCCTTTTAAATTTGATGTCTCCCTCCCATGTGCATTGCCCTTTTACGATGGGCCATGACTGTGTCGTAGCCCAAGCTGATAAAAGGAGCCCCTACAGCAACGTGAGGCATGAGCGGCTGCAGACTCCAGAAGAGGAACTACTGAGTCCGTGTCTCATTTGTGTTGGCCTGTGGGCCTACACGTGGGGGCCCCGGCCTGCATGCCCTAATGCTGTGGGACCATCGTGCCAGCACAGTGGCATAGGTCTGCATGGGACGTGCTGCACCCACCCCCAATGGTGCAGGTCTCATATAGCAGCATGGGGCCTGCTGGATGTCCAAGGCAGGCCCCCAAACACCGTAGGCACTGGGCCTGTCGAATGCTGGTGTCTATAACACTGTGGGGGGTCCACTGCATGTCCATAGCAGGCCCCCCACAACACCACAGGATGCTACTCCTGTAAATGCCTGACTACACATCATCCCTCCACAACATAGTCATTAACTTTTAACTGGAGTAAAACTCCTAAAGAGTCCTTGCTGCTGAAAACTCCATTATAATCTCTGAAACCGGTCTGCGCCTGTGCTCCTGCCAGATATCTTTGAGGTTGTTGATGAATGTCAGTTAGCACTTCCTTTCAGGTGAAACTGTCAATGGCACCACTTCCTCAGAATCTGAAAACAGTGTGTTCAAATCTTTTTAGGTCATTGATCACCTCTGTACTCACTCAGGCCCTTCTGCTCCTTTTCAGGATTGTGATCAGCACTTTTTTACTTTGGTCTCTTGAAATGAGAGGCATTCCGCGCACAGCTGTATTCCTGCAGGGACTGAGATCAAGAATTGGTTCTTCACATTTGAAGTGGTCTCAGCAGATGTTTCCATTTGCTGCAAGCGGATGAGCGGGATCGAGGACAGAGCCATCATAAGTATCACCTTGCCGGTCAGATGTGCAGTAGTGTTGTGGCAGGCCAGTCACAGTGCTTCAGGTGAGACATTGACACGGCCCGTCTTTGTCTCCGTTAACTCCTGGCCTTTTAGTGCACAGAGGTCCATAACGTCTTCGGCATGCTGAGCAGCCACCGCCTGCTAAATCATTAAAACAAACTGCAGCTGAATGTACAGGTTTTGAAACTGTGGGGACCTGCAATTGTCCCTCTTCTGTGGCAGATGCCATTACTGTTTGGATGCCCAAGTAAGTGACGTTGGTTATTCTTTCACTGCCACAGGTTTTGCACCCCACCACCGGCATGGAGTAGTCAAGGTTAGGTTGAGGTTTATAAGTTACAGTTTCTCTGGGTACCTGTAGTTGTCCAAACATGGACTTTTCACATTAAACCCTGCTATGGACATGGTTACTACAACTGTAGATGGTATGGTGGCCCCTTAGACTGGCACAGTAGCTCTATGTGGCTGCTTAAATCAGATAAGCCCATATGCTCAAATGACAGGTTCTCTGGGTTACTGGGGTTAGGACACAGCCATGGCTTATTGCAAGGGTTCTGGGGCAAGGACTTGGCCTGCTAAGTATAAGGTTATCAGGTTGTTTCCTAGAGTAGCTGGCTGGCTATCTATCTTTCACACATTTTACATCCCTGACCAAACTAGTCTTACATGTCTCCCCAGTAGATAGTCCCTCTCTGCTGGAGCCTGACCACTTCCATACTGATTCCACCTCCCCACTATTTTGGGGTCCCCATGTCTCGCCCTACCCTGGGGTCAGGGTCATGTTGATTTCCTTAAGGCTGGTGAATTGTTTAGGAGCCACAGTCTATTATGTTTGGGTACTATATTACGGAGTGGATGCTGGCAAAATATGGGACTTTGTCAACGCACCTTGTGTGACGAATCTGGGAAATGTATCCCTTCTTCCCAAGGGGGAGCCACCCCTTTGAGACTAGGGAGGTGAGTGTGTTAGCAAAACCCTACAAGGGGTTTGGGAAAGCAGGACCTGAATGAGAGCGATCCTCCCACACCCCTCCCACACGCATGGGACAAGGACTCACATTCTTGTGTGGAACTCCCTAAAATAGAAACAATATCTGCATCTGTCAGAATTCAAGAAGATACTTGCATTGATAATGGGACTCAAAACAATCTTGATGACAGGTTACAGATGTTTTGCTCAATGCAATGCTAGTTACCAGGAGGACGTGACCACTTGATCCTGTCCAACATGGCCCCATTTTGTCCCGGGATACTGATAAAAGAAGGCAGTCTGCCTTGAATTGAGGTGAAGAATCAGCAGAGGCAAGTCTCTGACGTACACAGGTCAGGTGGAGGTGTGGCTATGCTTCTCAGCAGAACGAGCTGCTACGGAGAGCAGCATTGGCAAAGGAGAGAAATGCAGCCGAGCAGGCAACGAACCACAATACTGTGGCGAGACCAGGACCAAGAATGCCTGGTCCCAGCTGGAGGGCGGGGAGCCCAAGCAACAATGAGTGCAGCCAACGATGGAGGAATGAATCCTCCTTTCACAACAGTAAAGGAGCTGGCCAGGAAGGAAACACAGAGCAACCCTCTGGAAGATGCTGGAGAGCGGAAGAAGGCGAGAAGACGAGCGAGTGGAAACCACCTTACCGGAAAAAGCCCCCGGTCAGAGAAGGTACACATGGTGCTCACTGCGGAACAGGAGAGGGAGTCCAGAGAGGAGCAAGGAAAGTGGAAAATATTTCCCCACCCCCAGGCCATGGGCTCATAGGCCCAAAGGGAAAGCAACATTTTAAAAAAAGAGAACAATTGTGAAAGGACTGAAGGCCCAGTTATAATAACAAATCAAACTGAGAATAGACATTACGCCAAAGCAAGAGAATTGTTTCTAAAAGGGGGTTCTCAAAAACCCTGCAAGATAAATTAGAGTGAGAGATTGGGGGAACCACGCAAACCTGAAGAATAGAAAGTGATACGACTAGATTAAGTAATGGATAAAGTCAGTGACAAGCTAAGAGTGAACCATAAGAAGAGAAACCAGATGATGGAAAGGGATTAAGGAGCTATCCTTTTGTCTACACAATAATTTCTGGAACTTGAGACTCTGTGGGTGTTTGGAAAAACCTATTTGTTTTGTTGTGAACCCTTTTTGGACGAAGACCATAATTAGTAAAGGCAAGAAGAAATATCTCACAGATCGAGGGGCGGTCAAGATTACTTGATCTCTAGAAGCAGGTTATTCTGCTTACTATAAGTTGTGTTTTCCTTAGTGATGGGGTCAGGTAGAAGATAGGTTTGGATGGAAGACTTTATTTTTTTGACGAGCAGCTAAGTATAGTTTTGTAGACAGGGAATCTCCCTTTAGCAATAGGGATAGAAGGGCATTTCTTTTCATTTAATATTAATACATCTTGTTGAACACAATGTCTTCTGACAAAGTCATTCTTGTGGTCTGCCACACTCGACATTACAGACAGATTTAAGTAGAACAACTGTAGTCTAGATGAAGAGGCTTAAGCTGTCAAATATCAGCTAACTAAGAGCGTATATATTTACATAGTTGAATACTTCTTAGATGATCAATAACTGTAGCGGAAATGTCAATGTCAGGCATTACAGTCATGCCACCTGTCAAATATGGCCCTCCACCGTAGATCGCGATTGCTCTTGCAGGTTTATTTTGCCATCACAATGGCTATGGATGAAAAGACTTACTCTTGGAACAAACGCATGATTACATGTTGTTTAATGATCTCCTAATACATGTTTTATTTTATTGTTATTTTTGTGAATGTCTACCAAATGGTTGTGAACCACGTAAGAAAGAACTTCAATAACTTTTCTGCAATGCCGTAGATTTACCTAAAAGTGATCCAAGGCAACAGGCATATTGCATAATCCTTGCCACTAGGCAATGCTTTTTGCCCCCTATTTCTTTTTATACCCTTTGACTGACAGCACCCTCAGTAAAAGTCACTGCTGCCCCCCTCCCACATCACCAGTACTGCCTAGATTTGAGCACAAATAAGGATACTTCAAGATAAACAGGAATGGTGTTCCTACAAAGTATTAATACAGACTATCATGGTAAAACTACATACTATGGAGTTGCTACAAAAACGTAATTTGCATGAAGAAACATCCTCTGATGATACAATGATCCTTGTAATTACAGAGGGATTCCAATATGGCACAATTACTGCAAGTTCAAAACTGAATACAGTATTTGTCAAGAGGTTCACATTAGACGGGCAATTCCACGAAAACCGATGAAGTTAGTTGGCAGCCCAGTGTTGAAACATCTTGAAAAGTAAAAGACATAAGATTTGAGAACCTCCTGTGAGGAATTGTCATCTGGCAAGGGTGTGAAAGCCCTGGCTTTTTGTTTTTTTAATTAAATTAATACAATTATGCAGGTAATTCCATCTCTGAAAGAGAAATCTGCTCATCAGATTCCCCTTTCATAAGCTCCATGCCAACAGAGGGCGTTAGAGGGCCGACCAAGATGGCGGCTCCCTAAAGAGCTCTACACGGCTCCCAATTAATCCTGCAACATCCTCTCTCTGTGGAGTATTCTGCAACTGCCCCTTGCCACCTGAAATCCTGGGGAGACTCTGCTGCCCACACAGAGTCCAAGATCGCCACCAACAACCGAATATTTGACCGTTGGCAAAGCAGCAGGCTGAGGCATTTCTGCCCGTGGCGCACGAGAGACTCCGACGCGGGAAGATTGCATTGTCCGGCGCCCACCAGTGGAGCGTCCGACAGAGCCTGAATCGTTCGCTGGAGGAGGTCGTAGGCAGACACAGTGAGCAGTGTGGCGTGGACCCGGGAGGCGGACACATCCCTAGCGCCTGCTGAGGCGCGAGTGATCCAGCAGCTGAACTAAGGTAGGAGCGACCCGAGCGCACTACCAGAGAGGCGGCGCCAGCCGCGGTAGGCTCCACGCGCCCCCAAGTCACCTGCAGGCACTGGCGACTGCCTGCAGCGTAGAGCCATCATTATACCACTGCCACCGAAGCCATCCACACCATCCGGCTACGCGCCCCCTCCTCCCGCTCCAGCTTGACTTGCTCCCTGGCCGTGAGCGCGGATCATCGGCGGCCAGCTGGTGCCCCAAGCGGCTGGGGCTGTGAGGGCCCCAGCCCAAGTGCGCACCCCCACTGCCCGACCAGGACTACGCGGGCACTCCGGCCCAAGTTCAGTGCGGACCCCCCCCCGGGTAAAGATAACAGGAGTGGGGCCCCTGCTGCCCCGGAAGCTGCTGTCAACAACACCAAACAGACCACACGACGGTGGAGCGTCCCCTAGATCAGCCTGTACCTGAAACACGATCAGATAAACATACACAAGAACAGAGAATCACACCAGGCCTCATGTGAACTGAAAGAGGACTCTGCCCCAACCTGGGTGTCACGCCGCAAGATCTAGTGAAAAACACGGCCATCCAACACAAACAACATTCACTGATGCAGTAGAGCAGCGCACCCCAAACACCCGGATGGCGACATCCTGAAAACGCGCAGTTCTGGGGACAAGGACCTCAACTCCGTGCTGTCCCACAGCAGAAGAACGGCGCAATTCCCAGACCCATCCCGGATATAAGTGAATCATTCCACGATAAACCCGGCAATCAGTCTGCACTACCAGCCTACTGCCCTGCGGCAACCCACCATAGGGCCACGCCAAGTTACCACCCCCAGTGTTATAGGTGCTCGACATACGTGCACAAACAATAACTACTTCAGGGTTGAATATGGGGAAAACCGATAAGTCCCAAAGGAAACTGAATTTCATAGCCAGCTCCTCTACCAAAGCGACTAACCCTAACAGCAGATCGCAGTCACCCATACAAGAAGCCTCTCAGATGGAAGAAGAACTGCAGAACTTCGATGTCAGAGAAATCCTACTAGACCTGAAAGGTGGAGTAGGAGGCTTAGGTAGCAAACTTGACACACTATCCTCAAAGCTCGATCAGCTCCAGCACCGTCTGGACAAACATGCAGACAGATTAGACACAGTTGAGCAATGTGTGTCGGACCTCGATGACAGAGCAACGTCCCTGACCTCCAGAGTATCCTTGTTGGAATCCCAAATGAAAGCGGTGTGCGCCAAAAATGAAGATTAGAGGGACACTCTTATGGAAATAACTTCAGAATTATAGGGTTTAGAGAGCAACAGCTTCAGATTAAAATGGAAGAGCACATGGAAAAGATCTGCATGGATCTATTAGGTGCTGAGACCATGTCTCAACTATTTGTCATTGAAAGAGCACACAGAGTCCCCAACCCGAGACCAATTCCAGGCACAAACCCATGCCCAATTATAGAAAAATTGCTGAATTACAAAGACCGTGATGCGATACTCAAGGCTGTAAGTGATTTCAATCCAGCACTCCAACTAAGTCAATGCCTAGTATGAGATGCCCAATGGAAATCACTTACAGATTGGGGGCTCGTGGCCGGGATTTCTGGATTAGAACTACTACTTGTGCAGCTTAATACAGTGTGCTAACTGACAGGATACATAAATCCTGTTGGGCTACTATGCTGCGTTACACTGTAAAAGCACCCATCAAAAGGGAATGCTCTAAGGAAACGGTCTGTTTTGCAAAGATAAAATAATAAACTTCTGTAAGTCAGGAAGGAAATTAATATTTCCAAAATGGCGACATTGGTAGACATCAAGTTAGCTAGAGAACACCTTTTACATAAGTCATTTGTTAGAAGTGAGTGGACTGAGCAGGACCAGAATGATGTGTGGTTGCAGGCAATCACACAACAGATCACTGCAACAGGATTAGATATCTGGAGAGATCAGGGTCCCTTACATGTGGCCCTGAGTGAACTATATATGGCCCCTAAGGCCAAGGATGAGCAAAATAAGATTGCCAAGATAGCGGCATATCTACATTTATCTATGGGAGGCATACAGGCCAAATATGCTGAAGGCCAAGATCTGGCAAGTAGGAAACTGGTGGCATTAGAAAAGGACCAATCTGATCTGGACTCTTATGAGCAGAGGCTGCAAAAGAGCCAGGAGTCAGAAAATGAAAGAAGGCAGTATATAGTTAAAATAAAAGAGGAGATGGGCATCCTGCAACAGGAAAAGGCAGACCAGGATACCAGAATTCTGGCCTTGCAGAAGGAGTACCAAGAAGGTTTGGACTCTCTACTGCAGAGCCAGAAAAAGTTGGAGCAACAACTGGATTTCAACAGGGCATGCACAGAGCAGGTAGCCACCCTGCAAACCCACCTAGATAGAGAGAAGGCAGAGAGCAACAAGTTAATTCTGAAAGACCTGGACACCCAGGCAGAGTTTGATGAAGAGCGCCAGAAAGCTGGTGCCCTTCAAAGATAGAGGGACGACCTGGCGGCGCAGAGGCAGGCTCTTGCTCAGGAAAGGGACACCTTAGGCCAGGAAGTCTGTCACTTAAAAGGGAAAGTGGAAGAAAATCGCCTGGCCCTCCAGGGACTGGGTGACCTCCAAAAAGAGCAGGATAGATTGTTAGAGCACACCAGGAGGGTGGAAGATGCTCTTGCAAGAAAGGAGCAGGCCAGTAGGGACGGGACTCAGGAGGTAACCCTCCTGCAGCAAAGACTGGCCCAGTACTCAAAGACCAACCAGGAAGCACAGAGAGAAAATGAGGCTCTCTGTGAGAATAATGACAAGCTCCACAGGCAGGTAGCCATGCAAGAGAGACTGATAGAAACTAGTAAGGCCTTGATTGAGGAACAGAAAGCTCAGGTTCTTGCATGGCAACAGGGAGCAGGGGCTGATAGAGATGAGGTTCGCTGGGAAAGGGAAACGCCTGAGCATAACCTCAGGAACCCTAGTACCAGAGGCCTTAATCGCCCCAGTCCCTGGACTCTGCCACCCCCATGTCCACTGGCGCACAGGAGCCCAGGGCCACGGGGATGGCAGATTACTATCCAGTCAGAAGTATGGGGCTCATAGGCCAGTACCTCGCAGGAATGGATGGGCGGGCACCTGGGTATGGGTACCCAAGTACTGTGAAGTTTAGTGGGGAACTCCAGGAGGGTAGGCCCAGTAAGGGCATCCTAAAAACCTTTGCCCAGCTAGGACAGTGGGGGGATACCCATCAAATCCTGGGAGCAAGGAGGAATCAGAAGACTACTCTGAGTGCCCCAGGACACAGGAGACTAGGCCCCACATTCTGCCAGCCATTCCCAGGCTTGCAGAATCCGGGAGAACCTAGAAGATCAGATGGGCACCTCTGGGAGCAGCACCTCTGAGTCAGAGAATGAATGGATCAGGGTTACCCAAACCAAGAAGGCCAATAAGGCAAAAGGGGCCTTGCTTAAGGACCCCTTAAAACAAATCAAGGCAATAAGGAGCGTCATCACCCCTTATCATAAGAACGCTAAGTATTCTGTATGGGAACACTTAGAGCTCTTTGAGCAGAAGATGGAAACTTTCCATCTGAAGGACAGTAGTAGCTGCATTCAGTATGTGAAATGGACATTCTCCCCAGAATACTCCAGTTTCTTTGCAGGGCTGGAGGACTAAAATCATTCTAGATGGTCCACCTATAGGGCGGCCATCCTAAAGCATTTTTCTGTTCACAGAAATTCCCAAGAGACTCGCAAGACAGACTACAATTTACAATCTGGGGAAGATCTGGCCCCACAAGAATTTGTGCAGTAGTTGAAGCGTGACTTTGCGCAGACTACCAGAAGGGTGCGCAAGGACAGTAAAGAATTTGTTAATACTTTTTTCCATGCTTTACCAAAATACATAATGACCCAGCTGTCAGTCTAGAAAAATGGATACCTCTACTTTGTGACCGCAAACGTATTTTGGTGGCCGGGGGCCAACCGTCTCGTGCACGATATGAGGGAATATAGGTTTTCGAGTTTGCCAATGAACGGCCATTTTGATGTAACAAGAATCGCCATTTTGTTTTCTAACCATTGCTCATTGCTTTCTGTTCCTATTGCTTCGCAGTATATTTTCCGCATACACTGCTCGACTGTAAAACATTGTTGTCTGTACGTAAAAAGGACAAGGCCGCAGGGCCGAGAGGATAACAAGAGTTTGTTGAAACACAAACGTAGGCAGTGCCAGGAAGAATGCCTGGCTCCCTCCCGAATGTAGCCTTGAAGCAGAGCTGCAGGGCATTTAATCATTTCGCAGCTGCCAGCCAGTCTCGTTATATGGTAGAATATGTTAGAATAATTCCGCTAAAGGCTTGAATTATGCTTTTCTTACGGCCCCCCTTTGCTGAGCCCGCTAGAGCGTGTCGGCTCCCAGGACACAAATAGCACCTAATAGATAGCAAGGTCCGGAATGCAACTCTCCCCCCGTATGTAGCTCGCTTCCAAGAACAGAAGCGCTGTGTTCTATTCAACAACTGAAAGATGCCTTCGCACTCACAAATTGCAAATTGTTACTAGAATAGATGTTTGAAGGTGTCATAGTTGTCGGAGATGTCTATCATCACACCAAGTTCAAAGAAACCCAATAAAAGGGCGGTGTTAAACATGTCATAGCTGATTGTTTGATATGCATTTTGCATATATGTAACTGATGTACGTAATTCACTCTCTTGCGTCCCTCAAGGTCTAGAGATACATGTCGCGGGGCGTGAGACTGAGTTGGCCAACTGAGACTTTTGCTTTGCAATAATCCCTAGCTTTGGGAATACAACCTCGTGTCTGGCGTATCTATCGTGTGTGGTGACTCGTCTTGTTTCCATAGATGTCAGGGTCCCCCAGGCGCCCCTTTCACAGCTAGTGATAGATTTTCATGAGAAAAGCTCACTAGACTGGGTCACTGAACAGGCCACCCAGATCTATGAGGTGCAAAAGCCCATAGACAACAAAATACTCAAAAAAGCCCCAAATCAACCAACCTGCCTGCTGCTGCTAACGTGGCAGAGGTAAAGGTTGCATCCATTTTGGATTTGGAGAGGGGGGGCCTAAAAACATGCCTGCACAGCAGAATAATTCCAAGCCCAGAAGGCCCTCGGGCCAGTCACAGACAGGGAGCCAAGGAGGTAGTCCCACAAATGGATCCCTCACTCCCCTGACAAGAGGAACAGACCCATCCTGGGTTATGTGTGGACTCCTCCAGCCCAAGGGGGTGGGGGAATCCAACCAAGCAGCCCCTAACCCAGGGAACTTCCCTCCTCACTTCCCCCAGGAGGGCAGAAATTCCCCAAATCCTGGGCAGAACCTTTTCCCCAGGTATCTACAAAATTTTCAACCCCAGAATAATCTATCCTTCTTTCCCCAAATCCTTGAGCCCAGACAACCTAATCCAGGAGAGGGGAGGCCAAGGGTGGAGGGGTACCCAAATCTTCCCAACCCGGGGTATTACCAGAGAAGGGATAGCTACCCTTCCTAGGATCAGCCCATGGGAGAAAACAGAACCCCGTATCAGCCTGAGCAGGTTTCACAGCTAGAGCGCCAGGTCCAAAATATGGCACAGGATCTGGGTTGCATGCTGAGGGCTCAACAGAACCGTCAGGTGGGCATGCCGGCACAGAATGCCCCAAACTCTTGGCCTGGTGCTCCAGAACAATGACAGGGGCAGCACCCCGACAACCCACCGGTTCCCAGGGAGGAGGCACAAGGGGAAGGGGGGTGTGAAGCCGTGGAGGAAGCTTCCTTCCCCACTTGTAAAAAGCCCCTGGAAACCCAGGAACCGGAAACAAAATCTCCTGCCCCTGAAAGCCTGCCACCCAAGGAGCAGAGGGCGGGTAGGAGAAACAAAGGATCCAAACAGACCCATTTTGTGGAGGAGGTACAGATCTTCCAATTTGAAGGAGAGGGGTCCTCAGAGGATCCTGGGAAAAGGATCTTCTCCTTCAGAGATGGGGGAACTCCTCCCAAGGAAAAATGGGTCCCAAAGGATTCAAATCCAGACTGGGTAGATGTGGGGACTGAGCTAGCGCCGCCCATCATCCAACCCCAGAACCAACAGCATGAAAATCCCCTGGTTCAAACCCATCCTGGTGACTGCCTCCAAAAGGTGGGGGGCGGCCCAGAACCGGAACCAGGGAAAATCAAAACTCCTCCCATATCTAGTTGACACCTTCTCTTTGCAGATTCCGAAGACTCCCCACAGAATTCTGCCTAAATCTCTTCTATCTCAATGTCCAAAACTAAAAAACGAACCCACCAGTTGTCCAAAAATGTGCATTATCTGTGCCCTCTTGCGGAGAAGGAGGGAAGATACTATGCCCCGGTACAAATACAGGGGCAGGGTACAATTTTGGCACTGGTGCGCACTGGATCCCAAGCTACCCTTCTGTCCAAAAGGGCCTTTGACAAACTGAATTCAGGAAGGGGGGAGAATTATCAAATTCCTCTCACCTCACTTCCCGGACAACTTCAGAACTTTGACGGGAAGGAAATTCCCATCGAGGGGACTGCGGATTTGGACATTAAAATTGGGCGACACTAGGTGAAGCACCCGGTCATAGTTGTGACTCCAGAGGGCACCCCTTGTTTACTGTGGAATGACCTCCTGAGAAGGTTGTCATCCCTAATAGATTGCGTAAACAAGGGCCTCTGGAACCAGACTAGCCGACCAATAAAGTTAAAACAGAGTGTCAACCATGTTAGTTTAGTTTAAAGAGCACATGCCACATGGTTGAACAAAAATCTAACCAAGTAGAATTTCACTTCCAGAACAACCAAATTCCAGATGTGACAGTAATAGCAGTAGGACAACAGACTGGTGATGGGGGGTCCTCTCTATTTCTGAAAATCAACCTTCCTTCCAGTCTAAGGTGGCATTCCACACTGGAAGGAAACACTCTGAAATTCTTTACCAATCCACAATCAGACATGCCCACTCCTATAGTCCAGAAAGATGTGAAATCAGCTCAGAGCCTGGCTGATATTCAGCAAATTGGAGAGCAGTTGTTCATCCCTGTTCAGTTAAATGAAGGGAAGGACTCTGTTCTTGCCCGAGTGTGTGTGAACAACGGTAAGAGCTTCATCAGCAAAGCCATGTTCCGCCAACTCCCAAAAGATCCAGCCATTCCCATATTTAGACTGATAGACAAATGGGAAATGGATCTGGAAACACCCAATTCCAAACATCTCCTGCCAAGCAGGTGTATGCTCAAAATCTCCATAGGCAACAAGAGCATAGTTCATAATTGTTGGGTCGTGCGAGATGTCACTGCCGCCTTTTACTTAGGCAGTGACATTCTCAATCACTTTGACATTAGTTTGGACCTAATAAACTTCAAAGCTTGGTCCCGATTAGCGGATAATCCCATGGGCTTTGATGACCCAGAGAAAGAATTTAGGTCAGCTCAACTTCAGATTGGGAGAGGAAGTCACCATCCCAGAAAGGACCCCGACAATTCTTCCTGGAAGTGAAAGTTAAAAGAGGACAGAAATTGAAAAACCCTAATGCTTATATTCATCTAAATGCTTCTCTCCAACAGCAAGGGTTGGGAGTAAACCCAACACCATTAGTTAATATAGAACATGACAGCATTCCAATAGAGGTGGATAACAGAGACTTAAAGAGTATCACTCTAGCCGCGGGCACCATTATTGGAATGGCAGTTGATGACCGACATTTTTCCATTGATTTAGGAAATTAACTGTTAGGACCAATCCCCAAGGAATGTTTTGACAGTTACCGTGATGACAACACAACACCAGACAGGATCTTTACCCGGCATGGGGGAAACTTCCTGGTGTACGCTTCCTGCCCTTATGGTAAGGAAGATATGACTTGTGACTTCAGGAGGGATGAGGTGATTTTCCAGGTCCATGAGGGCTGCCTTTCCCACCTGAAGCCACCAGTCCAAATCAGCACTTTGACCAGGGACTTCTCCACTCAGCTCGATAGCGAAACCAGAAGTCTTTCCAGGCTTCAGGCAGATGGTTGAAGAGAGAGTCAACCTAGCTGATGCTTGTGAGACTCTGGAGCCGAAGCAAAAGTTGAAACAAGTTTTCTTGGATTTTCAAGATCTCTTTGCGGTGGACTCATATGACTGTGGTCGCACCAACATCCACACAACAACCATTCCCACGGACCCTGGCATGACACCAGTGTTTGTGAAGCAATATCGCTTGCCTCTCGCATCAATGGAGTCCCTTACTGAAAGAATTAAGAACCTTGAGTCCTGTGGGATAATCCGTCCAGTCCACAGCACCTTCAATAATCCGGTGCTGGGGATATTGAAGCCAAACGGCCAGTGGAGACTGTGCCGACCTTGGGAGCTCAACAAACGGGTCCATACTTCCCGATGGCCTCTTCCCTACATTGACCAAGGGCTGGCCCAGATCCAGGGGTCACAGGTATTCACTGCAATAGACCTGACCAATGGATACTGGACTGTGCCTGTCAGTAGGGAGGACCAATACAAGCTGGCCTTTACCTTTGGGGGGCAGCAGTATACATGGACCCGGTCTCCCTTCGGATAAATAAACTCCGGCAATGAGTTCAACATTTTTCTACATAAGGCCATCGGTGAGAGGGGTAACCTGGCCTATGTAGATGATGTTCTCATCAAAAGCTCAACTGTGGAGGAACACATAGCGGAGATCCGTTATGTTCTGACAAAGTTGAGGGCTACCGGAGCAAAACATTCCTTCCAAAAGGCACAGTGGTGTAGAACCCGTGTACATTTCTTGGGGCATGAGATTACTCCTCAGGGTCTCTGTCCCCAGGAAAAGAAAGTGGAAGCACTCCAGAAATTGAAAGACCCCACAACTCTGCAGGAACTAAGGAGCCTCTTTGGACTGACTAATTACAGCAGAAAGTTCATTGAGGGCTGCGCAGAGATCACCCGACCCCTGATTCATCTTTTGAAGGGGGGGTCAAGTGGGAATGGGGTCCAGAACAAGCCGAGGCAGTAAGACAACTCAAAAGAAGCCTCTCACAAGCGCCTTGCCTAGCTTACCCTGTCAGAAACAAGGAGTTCTTCTTGGAGACAGGGTTCTCTAATACATGCTTGACTGCAGTATTATACCAAAACCATGACAAGGTCAATAAAGTAATCTCCTATGCGAGTAAAACTTTATCCTCTGTGGAGGAAAAATTCAACGATTGTGAGAAGGCACTCCTGGCAACGGAGTGGGCAATGAAGAATTACCGCCCGTTTATCCAGGGGGAACACATCACAGTGAAGACTCCACACCAGCCTCTGCAATATCTCCAAAGTGACAGAATCCGGGCCGGAAATGTGAGTAATTCCTGAATTACTTCCTGGATTCTGTCAATGCAAGGCTTTCCTGTCGAGGTCAGATATGGCCAAAACAAGAAGAGTCCCCTCGCGCAAGGTCTGGCTGACTTGCATGATTGTGCCAGAGAAAACTGTCTCGAGGACGAGAGTCTAAAAATCAAGGACAACATGGAGGCATACCTCAATTCCCCACACAAAGTCTTTGAAGAAGACATGTGTGAGGGAATGCCCACTGTCTATGTGGATGGATGCTCTTACCATGTTGACAACAACGGGGAAACAGAATGTGTGGCCTGTGTAGGGAATGCATGGGTGAATAAGACCCCAGAACCCCCCGCTGGGTACAAGATTGGTCCCCGAAGTACTCAAGTGGCAGAGTTGATGGCTGTGCATCAAGCCATCCTCACTGCTGTCCAACATCAACTCCACGAACTGGTCATAATCACAGATTCGGATTATGTATGGAACGGGTTCGTGGAGCACCTGGTTAACTGGAAAACCAGAGGCATGTTATGTGCTAGTAACAAACCCTTGAAACATGGGAAGTTAATTCAAAATATTGATGATCTGGTCACCTCAAATGGGATGACCATCTACTGGAAAAATATCAAGGGTCATTCCAAAGTAGAAGGACCAGACAAAACTGGAAATGACTTAGCTGATCAGCTGGCCAAAACCGGGACCATCCAAGGGGATCTAATTGAGATTGAGTCCCTGTTGGGGGAAATCCAGGTCACTGTATCACTAGGTCTCAGACAAACGCTCACAATGATCTTTCAACTGCGCAATGGAGTAAGGAGACCCCCGATGCTGATTTGATTATGGCTCAAAAAGGGGATACAATAATTGGTAAGTTTTATCAACACATTGAGGACCCTGATAACTTTCCCCTGACGGATACCGATTACATAGGGAAAGAGGACCTCAGAGTCTTAATGAAATGTCCAAAAATGTTCAGAATCCAAGACGGTTTGTTGGTAAGGATATCCCTAGCTGGCCATGATCAATGGGTGGTTCCTACCTCATTCTGAAGCCTGATGCCAAGTCACGCCCATGATGCGGCCACAGCCGGTCATAGGGGGTTTCATACAACACTTGAAATCTTAAGAGAGGTTGCATACTGGCCACACATGGGGCAGGACCTTGACCAATACTTGAAGGGGTGTCTTGTGTGTGCACAATTTCAGCCAACATCCCTCACACACCGTGCGCCTCTCCAAAAGAAGGGGATGATACTGCCATGGTCAGATTTGCAAGTTGACTTTATCGGGCCCGTGATTCGCTCCTCGAGGAGGAACAAGTACATGTTGACCGTAACATGCTTGTTTACTAAATGGGTGGAATGTCTCCCGGCCCCAAACTGCAAGGCAGAAACAGCAGCTGCCCTGATGATCAACCACATCTTTTTGCGTTTTGGACTACCCCAAAGGATTGAGTCAGACAGAGGTAGCCATTTCACCAGCAAAGTAAAGACAAAGATGTGGGAGATACTTGGGGTTAAAAGGAAGCTACACATTGCTTACCGGCTACCCTCTAGTGGTGCAGTGGAGAGATATAATAGAACAATTGTGAGCATATTAAAAAAGTTTTTGGCAGATTCTGGGCCAAGTTGGGATATTCGATTACCTCTTGTCCTAATGGTCATCAGATCTACCCCTTCATCTGCAACTAAAATGTCACCGTTTGAGCTGATGGCTGGACGCAGGATGGTGCTTCCCCAGCATCTGCTCTACAGGACCCAAGAGCAGACATTGATCAATGCCTCCACAACTCATGAGTATGTTGAAAATCTAAGAAAAGACCTTCAACATGCTTTTGCCTATGCTCAGCAAAATCTAGAAAGATCAGCCGACAGCATGAAGACCCACTATGACTTAAAGACTACCAGAAAGGAATACAATGTAGGAGACTGGGTCTACTTATACAATTTCCAAAGGAACCAGGCCAAACAGCGAACATTTCTGCCTACCTGGAGGTGTCCTTTTGAAATTGTAGACAAAATCTCACCAGTCGCCTAGAAGATCCGCATCCCCAAAGGCAGTTTGGGAGAGGAGGAAGATAAGTGGGTCCATATTAATCAACTACAGTGTTGCCATCCTAGGCACACACTGCAGCAACTGGAGGAGTCTTCTGGAAACCCAGAGGGGGCCACTCCAGATCCATAAAACTCCAACTATAAAATATTCCACATATAGTCTATAAAATACAATAATAAAAATGTGTCCTGATTTCTCAAAATGTATATGTCCGCCCCACTACATTAATAGTGGTGGGGAAATGTCTACAAATATGTCTTTGCTTTGTCATCCTAGGAGAGGAAACCATGGAGACTAACCAAAGAGGACTACCCGGGGACCGGGAGGAAAGATCTGAGGGGCCCGGAGTATCGCTCAATACTCACATCAGGACGGGTGAGGAGAACTGATCAATCCACCCCTGATGGAGAAAAAGATGCTGAACTTTGCCATTGGTGGAATCAGAAGAGATGAGGCTGACATCCCAGTTTTGTGAGTTTCCATTGATGGACGATCAACGCCAATCGCAAAGGGGGGGCTTGTGGGATGTCTCAACCCACTAGTCCAAGCCCTGCAACATTACTGTGCATTGCTTGCAGCAAAAACATCATAATGGCCGCCGGAAAGCATGCTGCTCGCTAAAAATCACCAGAAAGTGCGCAGTAAAAATCTGAAAAATAGGCCGCCATCCACTTTTGCCTATGTCAGTGGTAACACAGGAGACCACTGCCAAAACCCATCATTTGGCTACCCACAGAGCAAAATCATTGCAAGAGAAACACAGAGCTGTTTTAAAAATCCGTTTTTATTGGTTGTCAAAATTGCAAAAATCATGGCTCACAAACCACCCAAAAAGATCCAACCTCCTTTTTGGGTGTTGAACATCATTCTACTACAAGAATCCACATAAATACAATGTCCACAGAAGTACACTTATCAGAGGAAAATCCACATTGAAGATTGCTTGCTGAAAGAAATCTGTCAAAAATGGGTGTAGTACCGTTACTCACCCCTGTCAGAAGCCGGCGATTTAAAACCTATCATGTGTAAAGTTGAACACTGAACTCAAACTATGCCAAAGAAGAGATTTCCATCAAAATGCCATATAAGAGTGCCACACATTGATGTTCATGTTGAAAAAGGACTGGAAGTAAAACTTCCAAGAGGCCTTCTTTCCCTGAGAAACTCACACCAGGTTCCTTCCCACCAAAAGGAGAGCATTTTACATCGGCATGTTAATCAGAAGGGGAGGAGATTTCCTCTGCTGCCCTGACCAAGAAACAATGGGTTCCTTGGACTGAATAGGAATGCTAATTTGGGTGTGAATGACCACAACTGCTCTGGCAGGAAGGCAAGCCGTGTGACCCTCTGACTCAGCCCAGCTTTGGAGGCGGGCCAGACTGAAAATGTGGATTGAAGTGGAAGTAAATGTATGTTTTATAAAAATGCTTATAGCAAAGTGTACTGAACTGACAAAAATATGAAACTTAGAGATTTTTAAAATGGAAAATTCACTCACAGTTTAAGACTAAGCTGGAATCTGTGCGATGTTCTGAGACTGAACCCCAGAAATTGTTCATATTGTAGCCATGGTGTTTATGTTAGGAACATGAAAAATTACAGGAATGTGCCCGGAAGGGATGTGCATGCATGTATAAAAATTGGTGCAGAACTAACATTGAGAAACCCACCAAAAGCGTGAAAAAGTTGTCATTTATGAACCATAGCTCGTAGGAAAATGAGAGTTGGACAGAAATGTACCTTAGGCAATCTGTCATGTAATTATGTATTATGAACAACTTGTGTATCTTGGAAATATGTTTTTTGGGAAAAACAGAGTTTCTATGTAAAAGCAAAGGGGAGGGATTTCTTTTGGATCATAACCACAGTGTCACTCTGACTCATGATGACACACTGCTCCTTTCTCAAATCAGGAGAGGGCAAATCCTCTGACCTATCAGATCCTTAGATGGTTGGGCATAGATAATCAGCCTCCGCACCCACTTTGGAAATGGATAAATAGGGACTGTTGAGGACCTAGAGAGACACTTTCCACTCATCAACTGATTCCTTGGCGAAGTACCCTGCAGGAAGAACCAGACTCCAGATCCAGGCTCTAGAACCAGACTCTAGAACCCTGAAGTAGAGGCCCAATCCAAAAAGCTGAACCCTTTTCAGCAGGCCTTTAAAAATCTTGCAAACCTGATTTTAACCCCTACATTTCCAAGGGGCACCACAAACTCCAATAGCCTGGCTGAGCTGTTTTGCTATTCTGGCCAAGAACCCTGTGCTAGAACCAAGATCCAGACCCGCAGAGCAGAGCTGTAACCCAGAACCCATCAGATCGAGTCCAAGAGGCTGCACAGACCAGAGTGCCTTGCTGAGAGCAGAGTCCAGGTGCCCTGAATCCTGTCCGGTGGTGAGTGAAGTCCAAACCCTTGACCAGATCTTTGACGGGCCCATTCCATTCCAAAGCCATAGGAGTGAGTATTTAGTATAGAACTGTCCATAGTCATCTCTTAGTTTAAAGTAATCCTATTCAATCCATTTCAACCTATCTAGAACTGCATTATAGAATCTTGTGTCCATCCTGAATTCTTCTCATTATATTGTCTGTGATAATTGTAGCGATAATCATCTGTGCGCTGATATTTTCTGAAGAAAGTCAAGTGTCCTGTCGCACAAAAATCAGAGTGGAAGGCGCCCTGTTCTGGTGGTTGTCCCGTTGGGTATCTTGTACCTTCATAGCTCCTTAGTATAAGTCCATCTTGGTTCATAATCTTTAAAGCGCATCTTTCATTTTTAAATCTTGACTCTGTTTCTGAAAAATCTACCTTCACAAAAACTTCTGTAACTTCTGAACCGTACGTCCTAGAAACTAAATTTTTATGTCATTCTGAAGCTAACATCCTCAGCTTATAGTTTTCCTGTTAAGACGGATTTCTGAACTCTGTCCTGGTGGCGCAGAAGTTCAGAAGGCCAACCTAATTACTTGGAACAGGGTAACCTCTGGACGAGCCAGACCAATCAAGGTAGCGTTCGCGGCGGTCAAGACTAGGTCTCAAGAGGGGTGAGGGTGACTGAAAGCCCGCAATGAGCACACAAAGCAAGAGCGCTTACAAACTACTCCAAACAGTTGTTATATCAAAAATATATACACATTTATTTTAAGGCCTTTAAAATAATGACCGTAGCGAGAAAATCACAATATCACAATATTAAGCCAACACATACCATATCAACACAATATATATACAAATACGACAGTCGCAAGCGTTATATGCACGAAATGTGTAGTCCACCTGAAAGGGAAGGAAAACAGGCAGTGCGATAATGCTTTAGTCTCAGTTCGAGCCCTGCGAAGAGTGGAGCCTTGTGCTCAAAGTACCTGCACACGCTGGTGCCAACGGGCAAAAGGATAAGCTCTTCGGAGGAAGTCAGGCAGTTCGGGTTAGTGCACAACAGAAGAAGAACAGGTTCCGCGACTCAAGCGCAGCCTCCACAGTGAGCAGAAGCAGAGCGCGAGTACGGACAAAAGGGTGCTGTTTTTACGCAGCGGGGAAAAGCAATGGGCTACTGCAGGAGGGCGACCAGATCCTAGCTATACTACTCACCGGTCCCCGATGCAAGCAGACCCAGGCTTCTCCACGTTAGTTTCAGCAGCTGGCAGGTTCAGAAGAGCCGGGAATGCCTCGTCGTCGTGTAGAGAAAAAAGACGTCCCAATCGAAGAAACCTGCACAGTTTTGTCACCACCGCAGGGCAACGGAGCGGCCGTGTGTATCCGAGCCAAATATACACTACTCACTTCAGACTTGGGAACGCCAAGTGTACGAAGCGTGTGAGAGTGACCAGGACTCGAAATACAACACAACCTGGCGGCGGTTACAGAGCAGGACTCCCGTGTAAGCTGGTCAGTCAACTGGATGGCCCAGAGACGCTTCCGAAGGCTTACTGGCAGGAGATGATGAAGTCGCCGAGAATAGCTGTTCCTGCTATTCCAAAGGTCGAAGCACCAGTACAGGCCTTCTGGTTCGATCAAAGGTGAAAAGGGTTTCACAAGACGACAGCAGTGCAAATGAGGAGTCCTTCAGCGGGTCACCAGCGATTCCTCGGTCCAGCCTCTTGGTTGCAGGATACTTGGCTCCTGTATTCCTTCGTTCGTGAGAACTCAGGAGATCGACATGGTAGTGGTGTTTCCAGCCCCCTCTTATCCACGGTTCCCTTCGTGCCAAAACGGAGGGGAGCCAATGGGAGATCCGCTCATCAACACACACACCATACGTGGACCAATCACGGACCACGGTGGTCCCAGGCATTCACACCACCCTAGACTCTCTGGCACCCAGGATGTGTATTGGGACCAGACATCCCAGCCCACACCCTGGAGGCACACAAAAGACATGTAGAAGCACGCGAAAGCAACCACGTTTCGCGGGAAAGTACATGCCCAAATAAGGAAGACCCCGGGTCGGCTCGACCTGGGGAAGGTGAAGGGAGCAAGACGGTCAGTGGACAGGACAAAGGAGCCTCGTGGTCTGGGAATTTTGGGAGCCAGGCCACCATTTTGGGTTCAGCGCGAAAAACGCGCTTAGAACGCCAAAAGGAGCTCAAAATACACAAAACGTCCAGTCCCTGAATGACTTGCAGCGATCAAATACAATCCTAAACGAGTATCTAGGGCCTGTAGAAGGCTAGAGACCCAAGAGAGCTGTAACTTAGCTTACAGTGCCCTCTTGTGTCATGTTGCACTAAAGCCGCAACATGATAAAAGAAACTACGGGAAACAGCATTCCCCGGTACTGACTGTGTTAAGGGCATGTCAGTTTCCCCGTAAGAAAGGAGCGAAAGCCCAGAGGAGTGCGGCAGAAGGCTGCACTTCTCTGGCAAAGTCAAGAACAAGGTGAAAAACAACAGCAAAAAGTTTAGGGGTTGCCACATGGAAGGAAAATTACCTACAATTACGAAATCTTTCCTAACACTCGCCCCTCCCAGACTATGGACAGGGGGAACTAATCCACCCCTGGATGAGTCTCTTGTTCAGGTCGGTTAAACATTCTGGACAACCCATCAGCATTGCTATGTTGGACACCTGGCCTATGCTCAATAGTGAAGTCGAAGCCTTGTAGACTTATGGACCACCTAAGCAACTTTGGATTCTCCCCCTTCATGTTCATTAGCCACTTTAACGGCTTATGGTCAGTTTGCACAGTGAAGTGGGTCCCATAGAGGTAGGGCCTCAGCTTCCTTAGGGCCCACACAACAGAGAAACATTCTTTCTCTACCGTGGACCATCTGAGCTCTCTGTCCTTAAGCTGGCGACTAATAAAACCGATAGGGTGTTCCTTACCCTTCTCATCTACTTGTGATAGTACAGCTCCTATCCCAGTGTCAGAGGCGTCCGTCTGCACGATAAAAGGTCTTTGATAATCCGGGGCCCTAAGGACAGGGGCCTGGCACAAGGAGTCTTTTAAGCCATTGAAGGCCTTCTCACACTCGTCGGTCCAAGTTACCTTCTTGGGTTTCTTCGGAGTTGTGAGGGCAGTCAGAGGAGCAGCTATGGTGCCATAGTCTGCCACAAAATTGCGGTAATACCCCGTGAGTCCTAAGAAGGCTCTCACTTGGGTTTGCGTAGTGGGGGTAGGCCAGTCTTGTACTGCTTGTACTTTACTGGGAAGAGGCTGTATCCTCCCTCCACCTACTTCATGTCCATGGTAAACCACTGAGCCTTGTCCAATATGGCATTTACTAGCCTTTATGGTCAGGTGTGCTTTCTGAAGAGCCTGGAGCACAATCCCGAGGTGTTTCACATGGTCTTCCCAGGTGGCACTGAAAACTGCTATATCGTCCAGATATGCAAGACAGAATTCGTCCAACCCATTCAACACATGATTCACAAGCCTCTGGAAAGTGGCAGGTGCATTCTTCAACCCGAACGGCATTACCCGGAATTGGTAAAGGCCGTCTGGAGTAGAAAATGCTGTCTTCTCCTTGGCATGTTCTGCTAAAGCTATTTGCCAATAGCCAGCAGTGAGGTCAAACGTGCTGAGGTACTTGGAGGCACCCACAGTATCCACCAGCTCATCTGTTCGAGGCAAGGGGTGTGCATCTGTCTTGGTGACAGCATTCAGAGCCCTGTAATCCACGCAGAACCTCAATTTAGAAGTGCCTGCCTTTGGAACCAAAACCACAGGGCTGGACCAAGGACTACTAGAGGGTTCAATCACCCCAAGGTCTAACATCTTGTTGACCTCGGTCTTAATATAAGACCGTACTTTGTCTGACATCCTGTATCCCCTACTTTTGGTAGGTACACTGTCTCCTGTGTCAATGTTATGTTTGCACCAAGGTGTCAAATCAGGCGACTGTGAAAACATGGGGGAAAACTGCCTAAGCAAACCTTTCACCTCAGCCTGCTGATCAGAAGTCAGGTGAGGGGCCACTCGGACACCCTCAAAGGAGCTATCTGAAGGACCGCTTTGGAACAGGTCGGGGAGAGGTTCAGACTCCTCTTCCTCAACGTCTGAAGCCAGTAGCAGTGCTGCGATTTCGACTCTTGGGACGAAAGCCTTCAGCCTATTCACGTGAAACACTTTTGGAGCCTGTCCAGGCCTTCCAAGGTCCACTAAATAGTTAACCTCACCCAGGGGCTCCACCACTGTGTAAGGGCCTGACCATTTGTCCTGTAAAGCTCGAGGCCTTATGGGATTCATGATCAGGACTTGCTGACCAGGTGTAAAGTTGATGAGGGAAGCTTTCTGGTCGTACCAATGTTTCACCAGCGCTTGTCCTGCCTTCAATTTATCACTAGCCAAGCCCATCAGAAGTACCATCCGTTTTCTGAGCCCTAGCACATAATCAACTACGTTGGTAGTAACAGGGGGAGTGGGCATCTCCCATCCCTCTTTGACGATGGCTAAGGGTCCCCGTACGGGATGACCGAACAGAAGTTCGAAGGGGCTGAAGCCAACACCCTCCTGTGGTACCTCTCGGTAGGCAAACAGTAAGCATGGTAAAAGAAGATCCCATTTTCTTCTCTGAGGCTCCTCCAGAGCCCCAATCATGCTTTTTAACGTTCTGTTGAAACGTTCCACCAGACCATTGGTCTGGGGGTGGTATGCAGAAGAGAACTTGTAGGTGACCCCACATTCTTTCCACATAGCCTGCATATACTTCAACATAAAGTTGCTGCCATGATCCGACACAACTTCTTTAGGGAAGCCAACCCTAGTAAATATGCCGAGTAAAGCTTCTGCAACTGACTTGGCAGTTACAGTTTTCAATGGGATGGCCTCAGGATATCTGGTTGCATGGTCGACCAGCACCAGGATAAACCTATTGCCCGAGGATGTTTGCGGGTCAAGGGGACCAACGATGTCGATCCCTACCCTTTCAAATGGTACCCCCACAACTGGGAGCGGTACCAACGGAGCTTGGATTGTCGCGCCAACCTTACCAGACAACTGGCAGGAGGCACGACTCCTGCTGTGACTTTCTACTTGCACCCCCATCTTGGGCCAGTAGAAGTGCATGGATAACCTTTGCTTGGTCCTCTTCATACCAAGGTGACCAGCAAGGGGAACTTCATGCGCCAACTGCAGGAGGAAGGGCCTAACAGCAAGGGCAACCACCAACCTCCTATGGTCTCCTTCTGTAGACTCTGTGGGCTCACTATACAGGAGTCCACCTTCCCAATAAATCCTATGCGTCCCAGGAGGTTCACCCTCAAGCTGGGCGCAGGCCTGTCTCCTTAGGCCTTCCAGAGATGGGCACTCACGTTGGCCTTTACTGAATTCGTCCCTATCAGGACCTCCTTCAACTAACAAGTCTTTTAGTTCAGGATGATCGTTGGGGTCGAATACTTCAGGCATCGCCACCTCCTCGTCAGGCCCGGGCGATTGACCAACTTCCTCCACCGCAGTGGTAGGCGAGCTCGGGGGAATATTCTCTTTCCCTCGTCGTGACTTGTCGACTCCTTTCGCCTTGGGTTTCCCCTTTGGTTGGGGCGGCGTATTGGACTTGGCCAATGCTGCCCGTGCTTGAGACCGTGTGTAGGGTCTTTCGGCAGTGTCTCCTACGAGCCCTAAAGCTCTGAGGTCATTACCTAACAAGACCTTTCCCGGGACGTTTCTCTGAATGCTCACTGGAATCCTGACTGCTGTACCATTTAAAGTAAGATTTACAGGTATTACTGGAAACATACGGAGGGGGCCGTCAGCCAACTTAGTGGGCATCAGAGTAGCTCTGGCAACTTCCTCTGAGTCTACCAAGGTACAATCCAATACAGTGCGACTGCACCCACTATCCCTAAGAGCTGGAGTATCTACTCCATTGATCAGCACACTGTCTTTAAAGTAGTGCTTGGTATTATCCGGAATCCTAGCATAAGCCTCTGCGACTTTAGGCTCCCAGGAACCCA
The DNA here is from genome assembly GCF_040938575.1 of Ambystoma mexicanum. Taxonomy (NCBI): domain Eukaryota; kingdom Metazoa; phylum Chordata; class Amphibia; order Caudata; family Ambystomatidae; genus Ambystoma; species Ambystoma mexicanum. Next base: position 510,154,297 of record NC_090929.1, on the reverse strand, counting down.
GGGACACTAAAACTACCTCAGCCTCTATCCCGCTGGGAAATGAGTCTGAGGAGAAGGATGCTCCTGTAATCTCTTCTTCCTCGTAGGAGGAGAAGGCCAGATTAGCGGAGTGGACCCCCAAAGGTCTAACCTTACACCGGGGATCCCCCTTCACATGGTCAGTTGCTCCACAAGCAAAACAAGATCCATTGGGTCTGTTTACATAGGGAGGCTTATTGTAACCAAAGTTCTGTTTCGGAGGCGGACCTCCACTACCCTGTGAGTTCTCTTGTGTCTTACCCTTATTTTTCTTTTTGTGGCCCTTATGGGAAGAAGATTTAGCAGATTCTCCACCCTCCATATCTTTGGGCTTTTTCCCTTCCTCCTGCTTACCAGGATGAGTTTTGTCCTTATGGGTCACTCGATGTGACACCCATAAGTCTGCTGCAATGGCCAGCTTCTTAGGATCTATCTCCTTCGAATCGGCCAAATGCTGCTTAAGCTCCGGGGAAGAAGAAGCAAAAATGTGTTCCAGCATGAAGGTAGAAACCTTATAACCTTCGACCCAGCCAGTTAAGTTTTTCAAGGATTCAGTGACATAAGATACCCAAGTACCACCTTCCTTTTTCTTATACTCTCTGAAACGTTTCAAATATTGGGCCGGAGTCTTCCCAAACTTTAAAATGAGAGTTTGCTTTAACATTGCGAAATCAGCTCGCTCAGCCTTCGACATTTCCATAATGGCACTACAGCCAGAATGGGGCAGTCTGCTGAGTAACCAGGAAATCTTATCAGCATTGTCAACTTGTTGAACTTCGCATGCATACTCAAACGCATTCAGCCAGTCCATAATGTCATTCTTTTCTTCATACACACTGAGCAGATCTTTCGGAAACCGTGGATGAGAGGAGGCCCCAGACCCATGTCCAGGACCCTTGGACCCATTTGCAACCTGAAGCTTGGCCAGTTCCAACTGGTGATCCCTGTCTTTCTGTTTTTCTGCCTGTTCGATTTTTAGTTTGGCTATGCTGAATTCAAGCTCCTGCTGCCTAAACCGCAGCTCTTGCTTCTTGAATTCAAGCATAGCATCCCCATCAACACTGGCAGAGGAAACATTAGACATCTCGTCCTCCCTGTCCTCGTGGTCACGATGGATCAGTGCGGCGGCAGAACCGTCGGTTCTATCAGTGAGAGCAGCCCCACCACCTTCCGCACTGTCCTCAGAAGTTATAGCGTCAAGCTGCGCTTCTTGCCACGCCGCGATTCTTTGGATCATTTCCAATTTCGTGCCTTGAGAGGAAACACCTCTCTCCGCACACATCTTCTTCAATGTTTCTGATTTGGAAGCATTTCAAGTTAACAAGGAATTTGTTTCCATACTGTTAGATAGGACTATGGCCTTTTAAAAGTTATACTACAACAATTCACTACGTGTCCTGGTTGGAATAACCTGAAATGCCCTAGTTCGTGCGCAACACTGGATACCTTCAGTCGTATCCCACCGCTGTACACCAATTTGTTAAGACGGATTTCTGAACTCTGTCCTGGTGGCGCAGAAGTTCAGAAGGCCAACCTAATTACTTGGAACAGGGTAACCTCTGGACGAGCCAGACCAATCAAGGTAGCGATCGCGGCGGTCAAGACTAGGTCTCAAGAGGGGTGAGGGTGACTGAAAGCCCGCAATGAGCACACAAAGCAAGAGCGCTTACAAACTACTCCAAACAGTTGTTATATCAAAAATATATACACATTTATTTTAAGGCCTTTAAAATAATGACTGTAGCGAGAGAATCACAATATCACAATATTAAGCCAACACATACCATATCAACACAATATATATACAAATACGACAGTCGCAAGCGTTATATGCACGAAATATGTAGTCCACCTGAAAGGGAAGGAAAACAGGCAGTGCGATAATGCTTTAGACTCAGTTCGCCTTCAGAGGCACCTAACTAGATGGAAGTCCGAGCCCTGCGAAGAGTGGAGCCTTGTGCTCAAAGTACCTGCACACGCTGGTGCCAACGGGCAAAAGGAGAAGCTCTTCGGAGGAAGTCAGGCAGTTCAGGTTAGTGCACAACAGAAGAAGAACAGGTTCCGCGACTCAAGCGCAGCCTCCCCAGTGAGCAGAAGCAGAGCGTGAGTACGGACAAAAGGGTGCTGTTTTTATGCAGCGGGGAAAAGCAATGGGCTACTGCAGGAGGGCGACCAGATCCTAGCTATACTACTCACCGGTCCCCGATGCAAGCAGACCCAGGCTTCTCCACGTTAGTTTCAGCAGCTGGCAGGTTCAGAAGAGCCGGGAATGCCTCGTCGTCGTGTAGAGAAAAAAGACGTCCCAATCGAAGAAACCTGCACAGTTTTGTCACCACCGCAGGGCAACGGAGCGGCCATGTGTATCCGAGCCAAATGCACACTACTCACTTCAGACTTGGGAACGCCAAGTGTACGAAGCGTGTGAGAGTGACCAGGACTCGAAATACAACACAACCTGGCGGCGGTTACAGAGCAGGACTCCCGTGTAAGCTGGTCAGTCAACTGGATGGCCCAGAGACGCTTCCGAAGGCTTACTGGCAGGAGATGATGAAGTCGCCAAGAATAGCTGTTCCTGCTATTCCAAAGGTCGAAGCACCAGTACAGGCCTTCTGGTTCGATCAAAGGTGAAAAGGGTTTCACAAGACGACAGCAGTGCAAAGGAGGAGTCCTTCAGCGAGTCACCAGCGATTCCTCCGTCCAGCCTCTTGGTTGTTGGATACTTGGCTCCTGTATTCTTTCGTTCGTGAGAACTCAGGAGATCGACATGGTAGTGGTGTTTCCAGCCCCCTCTTATCCACGGTTCCCTTCGCGCCAAAACGGAGGGGAGCCAATGGGAGATCCGTTCATCAACACACACACCATACGTGGACCAATCACGGACCACGGTGGTCCCAGGCATTCACACCACCCTAGACTCTCTGGCACCCAGGATGTGTATTGGGACCAGACATCCCAGCCCACACCCTGGAGGCACACAAAAGACATGTAGAAGCCCGCGAAAGCAACCACGTTTCGCGGGAAAGTACATGCCCAAATAAGGAAGGCCCCGGTCGGCTCGACCTGGGGAAGGTGAAGGGAGCAAGACGGTCAGTGGACAGGACAAAGGAGCCTCGTGGTCTGGCCATTTTGGGAGCCAGCCCACCATTTTGGGTTCAGCGCGAAAAACGCGCTTAGAACGCCAAAAGGAGCTCAAAATACACAAAACGATCGCTGCCACCATTCCAGTCCCTGAATGACTTGCACCGATCAAATACAATCCTAAACGAGTATCTAGGGTCTGTAGAATGCTAGAGACCCAAGAGAGCTGTAACTTAGCTTACAGTGCCCTCTTGTGTCATGTTGCACTAAAGCCGCAACATGATAAAAGAAACTACGGGAAACAGCGTTCCCCGGTACTGACTGTCTTAAGGGCATGTCAGTTTCCCCGTAAGAAAGGAGCGAAAGCCCAGAGGAGTGCGGCAGAAGGCTGCACTTCTCTGGCAAAGTCAAGAACAAGGTGAAAAACAACAGCAAAAAGTTTAGGGGTTGCCACATGGAAGGAAAATTACCTACAATTACGAAATCTTTCCTAACATTTCCCATAATCGCTTTTCCAGCACACAGAAAAGTTGCCGCAATTTCGTATTTGGCTCAATTTCACTTCATGTAAAATAGCTGTTTCTTGTTTTCAACTTCTAAATTTCGTTTTCCATCTGCTAATCATTATATAATCATTGATAGTGTTGAACCAAACCCATCCAAAGCAACTCTCACTAGTTCTGAATCCCATTAAGCAAATTAAAATCATTTTTTGCATTTTCCCATTCAATTCAAACCACATTTAAAAGCAATTGACCTGTTTAAAATCATACCTGTTCTCTCAAAGCTTTCTGGGGGAATCGGAATTGAACTACATTATTGATTGTTATTCCTGAAACCTGTGTGCTCTCTTCCACCTCTTCATATTGCATACTGGGGGAGTGAGTAATAACAGGGGGAAAGAGTGATTATATTGTCTTTTGATTGAAGTCATATCAAGTTTTTATTTCTGTGTTGAATTCTTTCCTATCATTGCATTTCCTTGAACCATACAAGGTATTCTCTGATATATTATTCTTCCTACTCTGACTCCTAATTGATTAAAGAGATTGTTGATATTGTAATATTACCCCTTGCTGATCAGTGTTCATATTCATAAGTGTGATGTTCAGATATTATTCATATTCCTAAAAGTGTAACCTGTATATTGTTCAATTCTTCAAATAAATCTTTTAATTTGCAAAACAAACCTATTTCTTGGTTCAGTGAGACCGGGGGAATTCAAAGAGAGGGGCATTATATAAGGGTACATCATCCAGAATTAAACAAACTTTTGACATAAAAATATATAAATAAGGGTTTCCATTAGGCATCCCATACTAGGCATTGACTTAGTTGGAGTGCAGGATTGAAATCACTTACAAGGCGGCCAGGGAAAAAGCAGGCCTACAGTATGAGGGAGATCACATGCAGTTCTTCCCCGACTTCTCTCAAGCGGTTCAAGCACAAAGAAGGTCATACACTACCGTTAAACGACGCATACAGGACAATCAAATACTGTACGGAATGCTCTACCCCGCAAAACTTTGCATCCAACACGAGGGCAAAATCAATTTCTTCAATACGCCTGAAGAAGCTAGTGACTACCTAGACCGCGCTGGCTGTAGACCCGTCTCTAACAATGCGAGACCACAACGAAGAGACCGTATGAGACGTGACCCCCCATAAACCACCCCGTAACAAACGAGCGGCAAGTGCAGCTAGTCACCATCACCACTTGAAAACATTCACCACAGAACTTATAATCTACAATTTCAGGGAGCCGACTCCCCTCTTGGAAGGCTACTAGCGCCCCGAGTGCAGCAATGTTGACTGTTTTGTTTATAAGGGAAGGAACATCGTGGGCCAGTTGGGGGTTGCCCACGCAAGGGAGGGATAATAATAACAAGAAGACACCATCGACTGCTCACCTTCACAACATCACGTCCATACTAGAGAACCCCATCCAGGGAATACAAAGAACCATCAGACCATCACACATGCCCAGGCTCCAGCAGAGACCCTGCAACCTCCACAACCAACCATCCACCCATCCTCCGATCGAACGGTTTAAAATAGCCACCTGGAACATCCGAGGTGGCAACCAACCAGCAAAAACCAGAAGAATTCTTCAATACCTCAGAAGACACAAAATCAACATGGCCATGCTACAGGAGACCCATCTCCTACCATCCTCGGAACAACACTGGGCCAGGTCTTGGGGGTGTCGTAGGTACTTTTCATCATATTCATCCTATGCATGCAGAGTGGCAATCCTAATCGACAAAAGAACTAACTTCAGCTTGATTGAATTGAAAAAAGACACATAGGGTCGGTCCCTACTGGTGAAGGGAATCCTGGCTGGCAGAGAAATAGTACTAGTAAACTCATACGCTCCCAATACAGATGGACCGAACAACTTTAATTGGGTCACTACACAATTGGGAAGAATCAATTCAGCAACGGTCATATGGGGAGCGGACCTTAACACACCAATGGACCCTAGCGCAGATAGATAGCACAACACGTCCAGCAGACCATCCAAGGCGAGCCTCCAGGTTAAAGAGATCTGTCACACATTTGATTTAATCGTCACCTGGAGACACTCTAACCAAGATGCAAAAGAATACACCTTCCACTCAGCCGTTCATAATACCAGCTCCCGCATAGACTATATTTTAGCATCAGTGCACGGTCCATTCAGCTGGGACCGAGTCAAATTCTCCCACAAACCTTCTCAGACCACTCGATGGTGACGCTCGAGTTCATACCATCCGACATGACACCACCAGGTCTCAACTGGAGATTCAAGCCAGGTTCACTAGCAGACTCCGTGTTCGCAACGGAGCTACAACAAGAAATCACAGCCTTCCTAGAGACACATCAAGACTCCGTCAGCTCCGCTGGCACTTTATGGGAAACATTGAAGTGCTACGTCCGCGGAGTATGCTTGGCAAAAGAAAGCGGTATCCTAAAACTAATTCATCGCAAATTGACCAGCAGCGAACAATGCTTAAAAGAACTCGAACTCAAATGCACTACTGCAAACGAATCACAGACCCAAGCAGATCTAAAAGAAGAACTGCTAAAGTTTAAAGAAACAGCGGAGCGCGAGCTAAGGTTTCTTGGACGTAGGCATCAGATCCGTCAATACTGTGAGGGCCAGAAACCGGGAGCACTACTAGCCCATCTACTAACAATTGGCTAAAAACCCACCCGCGTGGAACGCATCAAAGACTCAAACGGAACCCTAGTCTACACGGAGGAAGGAATAGTCAAAGTGTTCCGGAACTTCTATCAAGACCTGTATAGCTCCAGGAGCAGCATACGTCCCGAGTCACTACAAGACTTTCTAAACGACATCGAACTGTACTGGGTTGACAGCGACCTGAGCGAACCCCTAAATGTGCCCATAACACAAGATGAAATTCTAAAAGCAATCAAACATGTCCCGAACACCAAAGCACCCGGCCCGATGGGCTTACAGGGGAATTTTACAAAGCCTACGCGGCCACCATAGCCCCCCTTTTACTCCGTGTCTATGAAGAGTCCTTGGACCAAGGGATTCTCCCACCCACACTGCGCGAAGCCAATGTAATAGTAATACATAAGGAAGGCAAACCCCACGAAAACTGTGCATCCTAGAGACCGATATCCCTGATCAACTTGGACAGTAAGATTTTTGCCAAAATACTAGCATCGCGCCTACTGTCATGTACAGGCGTGCAAGCAGGGCTAAGCAACGGATGCATGGCCCTTTAAGAACACTACAACCAGGTGCTTGGAAGTTGGCATGGCAACGCTGGCGTCCTCTTGGCGTTTCCCACGGTCGACGCTGGAAACCGCGGAACGCTGTCATGTGACCTCTCCTTCTTAGTCTCCGCCTTCACTTCGTATCGGTGCTTCTGATTGCGAGTGGTGGCCCCTCGTACCTAGCTCATTGTATCCTGCTCCCTTGAATCCCGGTCTCTGTAACCCTTTCCCCCCCCGTTTTCCTCCTGTATACCTGATTGCCTCGTTTCCTCGACCCGGACCGTTACCTGGCCTTGATTTTGGACTGCTTGGTTCTTGTCTACTGCCTGCATCGTTCTTCGACCTCGGACTGCATACGGACTTCTAGCCTTCGCCCTTCTGTTGTGGTTGCTCTTCGTTTTTTGTCTTCTGGATCCTCACTCACCTGGACTGCGTGTGTTCAATATTGTGGAACTTTTGAAACTTTCGAAATTTGGATTCTTGACCTTGGAACACTTGGAGTTTTGGATTGTTGAACTTTGGAACTTTTCGAACTTCCTTGCGACGCACTCTAACAAGTGTGCCCTAGGCGTCCTCATGCCGGCGGGATAGGTGGTTGGGTTCTTCTTGGACTTGGCATCGTGGACTTCAGAGTTCCTTCCCTTCCATGTCCTATCTGGTTCTCCCCGGTGTTGATCCGCATAAAACACGGTAAGCCATAGTCTCATAGGGGAAGGGGTGGTTATCAGAATTTGTGGAACGTATTGCAATTTGTCACTATTTTTCGGGTCTTGTTCAGAAGGGCGGTTGGTTATACTTTCTGTATTGTGTTAACTCCTCACTTGCAGATCCAATGCCTGTCCTCGACTACCCGTACCACCCATACTCTGCATTTACAACTCCTGCGGCACGTGTCTACTTCTGGGTCATCTGGGTCTCATCAGGTATCCTTTCTTTCCTCTGATTGATCGCTCTGGCTGTCCATTTCTGGAGCCAGAGGGTTCCATCAGGTGGAAGAATTCTTCGGCTACACGACGTGGGCAACTGGATTCTGACATAATCAGAAGCCTTTAATATGGATACCAATGAGACGCTGTCCACTATTTTACAGTTGGTGGCCGATTTACGTAATGACATGACTGCGGCTTGTGTGGCATAACGTGTGTTATGCCACACAAGCTACTGATTTGGAACTGCTCGGTCTCCAACAAGGCAGTTCGCCTCTTTTGTCCTACCTAGCCAAGTTCAATCAGTTGGTGGCGGAAACCAGTTGGCCCGAAGAGAAGAAGGCCTCTCTCTTCTATAAAGGGCTATCCGATTCCCTAAAAGATACACTGGCCACCGTTCCGGTAATACCTACAGCTTTTTCGGAACTATTGGATTTGGTTCTCCAGATTGATTCCCGACAAGCAGCACGGAGGGGTGAGAAGAGAACGGCTCCCCCTGTTGCTCTTTCCGTCCCTTTACCTGCCGCCGGGTCCTCGGAGCCCATGCAGATCGGGGCACTTAGATCTCCTCTGTCGGCTGAAGTTAGGGAACACCGGAGAAAGAATGGTCTATGTTTCTACTGCGGAGGATCCGACCACTTACTCCGAGAATGTAGCAAAAAACCTACTAAGAAACAGGGAAACGCCAAAACCCGGTGACTGGAGGGGTCCAGATGCCGGGTATTTCTTCAAGAGACCCCACAGGTTGCAGTCCTTATTGTCTTTCTGTTTCCCTGTCGTTCCCCGGTTCTGAGAAATGGGCCGTGATGATGGTCCTGGACTCAGGAGCCACGGGGAATTACGTGGAGGCCGCCTATGCCCGGGAGTTGGGTCTGCCGGTTATGCACAAAACATGTCCTGAAGTGGTGAATTCGGTGGATGGCTCTTCCTTGGTCTCTGGGTTAGTGACGAAGCGAACTACTGACCTCACCATGATCACAGACTGCGGTCATCAAGAGGACATATACTTCGATCTCATCGCAGCACCACAGTTCAAGTTCATTCTTGGCTTGCCATGGTTAAAGTTGCATAATCCCTCTGTGGATTGGCATTCTGGGGAGGTATGTTTTCCGTCAGAATACTGTGAAAGTAATTGCCTAACTATCAGCTCAGTGATCACCAGCCCTAGTCAGGCTCTTGCTGAAACCACCCGTACTGTGGGGGCAGTAGTCAACACTGTCCTTCCTATGGTGTACAGGGATTATCATGACGTATTCGACGCACGTGGGGCAGAGATACTTCCACCACACAGGCCCTATGATTGCCCTATTGAATTGATTCCTGGAGCCAAGATTCCGTCTGGGCGCATATATTCCCTAACCCCTCAAGAGGACGTGATTTTGAAGGAATATATAGACAAATCCTTTAGTACTGGCTTTATTCGTCCTTCTCGCTCACCTGCTGCCTCACCCATATTCTTTGTCCCTAAGAAGGAGGGGGACCTGCGTCCTTGCATCGATTACCGTGCTTTAAATGCCGTCACGATCAGGAATCAATATCCGATACCTCTGATTTCAGTCATATTGGACCAATTGGGTGCAGCTAAGGTATTCACTAAATTGGATTTGAGGGGGGCCTACAATCTCGTACGGATTCGCAAAGGCGACGAGTGGAAGACAGCCTTCAAAACCAAATATGGCCTCTTCGAATACTGCGTTATGCCCTTTGGCCTATGTAACGCTCCAGCGACCTTTCAATACTTTATCAACGACGTATTTCATGACATGCTAGACCAATATGTAGTCGTTTACTTAGACGACATCTTGATCTACTCTCCTTCAGTTGACACTCACGTCGTCCATGTATCTAACGTTTTGCAACGTTTAAGGGAGAACCATTTGTATGCCAAGTTGGACAAATGCAAGTTTCATGAAACCGAGGTGGAGTTCCTAGGCTATGACATCACTAGCCGGGGAGTGCAGATGAGCCAGTCTAAGATTGCCGCGATATTGGAGTGGCCTTGTCCTAGTACCTTGAAGGCTCTGCAATCCTTTTTAGGCTTTGTGAATTTCTATCGGCGGTTTATCCAAGACTTCTCAGCCATTGCCTCTCCACTCACTAAACTAACCAGCACCAAATGTGTGTTTAAATGGAACAAGGACGCTCAACGGGCTTTTGAGACCTTAAAGTCTGCCTTTACCACTGCTCCCGTCCTTCAACATCCGGATCCGTCTTTGTCTTTCATTGTAGAAGCAGATGCGTCAGATGTTGCACTGGGAGCTATCCTGTCCCAGCTTTGTCCGGAGTCCACTGGTTTACATCCTGTTGCGTATCACTCCAGAAAACTCACCTCTTACGAGAGGAACTATACGATCACCGAACGGGAATTGTTAGCAGTGAGGGACGCCTTTATGGTATGGAGACATCATCTTTTGGGGTCCTCCGAACCGGTTCGAGTGTTTACTGATCATCGAAACCTCTTGGCGCTGCAATCGGTGAAGTGTACCACGGCGCGTCATGCCAGGTGGCATGAATTCTTTGCCATGTTCAACTTCACTATTACCTATCGCCCCGGTTCCCTGAACTCGAAGGCGGATGCTCTTTCCCGCATCCATGGAGTCCCCGAACCATCCGAGCTTAAGGGCGCTCTTCTACTGCCCAATCAAGTGGTGTGTGGGTGTACCTTGCGCCCCTCTCTGAAAACAAGGATCCAAGACTGGGTGAGAACCAACCCCTCCGAGATTGCTGGCCTGGGATTGGAGATCATCCATACATTGCCTTATAAGAAGGATAAAATATATGTACCTGATTCCGACACAAGACACACAGCCATACAATGGTGTCACGATTCAGCGATAGCTGCACATCCAGGTACTGGGAAAACTGTTGACCTTTTGAGAAGGTGGTGCTGGTGGCCCTCCATGTCACGCGACGTTAGGGAATACATCGTTTCTTGTGCCACTTGTGCACAGTGCAAACATCAACCGGGCAAACCTGTGGGCCTACTTCAACCCATGCCTATACCAGAGAGACCTTGGCTTATGGTTTCTATGGATTTCGTATTAGAGCTTCCAGTGGTCGACGGCTACGACACTATATGGGTGGTCGTGGACTATTTCACTAAATCAGCCTTGTTTGTACCCTGCCAGGGGATTCCTTCTGCTCCGGTGTTGGCGGAACTGTTCTTGAAGAACGTCTACCGAAGATTCGGTCTGCCCTCCATTCTCGTTACTGACCGGGGACCACAGTTCACTTCTCGTTTTTGGAGAGCAGTGACTTCAACGTTGGGTATAGACGGCCGGTACTCCAGTGCATACCATCCACAAACCGATGGGCAAACTGAGAGGCTTAATGCCACCATGGAGCAGTATCTACGATGTCTTACCCACCAACGCCAAGATACGTGGGTTTCTGTTCTTCCTCTGGCGGAGTTCGCCTACAATAACTCTATGCACACAGCGACAGGTGTTTCTCCGTATTTTGCCCTGTATGGCCAACACCCCCGTTCTTTGCCCAGTATTGCTGATTGGCCGTTACACAATCCGGCTGCCTCTGGTTGTCTTAGGAATCTGTCCGATACCCACACTATGGTCAAGAATCAGCTGTTACTGGCCCAGTCTCGTACTAAGTCTTCTGCTGATGCACATCGCTCCCCGGCTCCTAGCTACCGACCGGGGATGAAAGTCTGGCTGTCCACAAGGAACCTACGTTTGACTGGTCGACGAGCCCTGTTGCCGCGGTTTGTGGGTCCCTACAGCATCCTGCAGGTTATTAACCCTGCTGCCCTCCGATTGGCCCTTCCTGATAAATGGAAGGTTCACCCGGTATTCCATGTCTCTCTAGTGAAACCATGCCACCCATCTACCAGACTACCTGCTCGTCCCCCGCCGGTTAAGGTGCGCGGTTTTGATGAATTCGAGGTGGGTGCGATCTTGGATACCAAGGTTCGAAGGGGCAGGCGACTCTATCTGGTCGATTGGAAGGGCTATGGTCCCGAAGACCGTACGTGGGAACCTGCGGTAAACATCCATGCTCCGGCCCTTCTGTCTCATTTCTGGTCTGCTCGGGGGGTGAGACCCCCTTTGAGGGAGGATACTGTCATGTACAGGCGTGCAAGCAGGGCTAAGCAACGGATGCATGGCCCTTTAAGAACACTACAACCAGGTGCTTGGAAGTTGTCATGGCAAAGCTGGAGTCCTCTTGGCGTTTCCCACGGTCGACGCTGGAAGCCGCGGAACGCTGTCATGTGACCTCTCCTTCTTAGTCTCCGCCTTCACTTCGTATCGGTGCTTCTGATTGCGAGTGGTGGCCCCTCGTACCTAGCTCATTGTATCCTGCTCCCTTGAATCCCGGTCTCTGTAACCCTTTCCCCCCACCCCGTTCTCCTCCTGTATACCTGATTGCCTCGTTTCCTCGACCCGGACCGTTACCTGGCCTTGATTTTGGACTGCTTGGTTCTTGTCTACTGCCTGCATCGTTCTTCGACCTCGGACTGCATACGGACTTCTAGCCTTCGCCCTTCTGTTGTGGTTGCTCTTCGTTTTTGTCTTCTGGATCCTCACTCACCTGGACTGCGTGTGGTCAATATTGTGGAACTTTTGAAACTTTCGAAATTTGGATTCTTGACCTTGGAACACTTGGAGTTTTGGATTGTTGAACTTTGGAACTTTTCGAACTTCCTTGCGACGCACTCTAACAAGTGTGCCCTAGGCGTCCTCGTGCCGGTGGGATAGGTGGTTGGGTTCTTCTTGGACTTGGCATTGTGGACTTCGGAGTTCCTTCCCTTCCATGTCCCATCTGGTTCTCCCCGGTGTTGATCCGCATAAAACACGGTAAGCCATAGTCTCATAGGGGAAGGGGTGGTTATCAGAATTTGTGGAACATATTGCAATTTGTCACTATTTTTCGGGTCTTGTTCAGAAGGGCGGTTGGTTATACTTTCTGTATTGTGTTAACTCCTCACTTGCAGATCCAACGCCTGTCCTCGACTACCCGTACCACCCATACTCTGCATTTACAACTCCTGCGGCACGTGTCTACTTCTAGGTCATCTGGGTCTCATCAGGTATCCTTTCTTTCCTCTGATTGATCGCTCTGGCTGTCCATTTCTGGAGCCAGAGGGTTCCATCAGGTGGAAGAATTCTTCGGCTACACGACGTGGGCAACTGGATTCTGACACCTACTCCCTCTAATGCCAGCACTCGTGCTTGGCGATCAGGCCGGCTTTATCCCAGGGCGCAGCACAACTTACGGCATCTGGAGACTATTCAGCGTCATAGAAGCCCTTGAGCCAACACAACAGGCAATAGCTGTACTGCTCGGCGCCGCGAAGGCATTCGATTCTGTCGAATGGCCATACATCTTCGCGACATTAAAACAAATGGGCCTGGGGGACTTCTTCATTAAACTGATTTTGTTTCTTTACACAGACCCCCACTCCTATATCACCCTTGGGAACACAAAAACTCCCAGCATTAAATTAGAACACGGGACCCGACAGGGCTGCCCTCTGTCAGCACTCATCTTTGCCCTAGTGATGGAACCCTAGCCTCAAGACTAAGATCCAACCAACTGCACAGAGGTCTAAAGTTGGGACCCCATAAACTAGTGGTTTCCCTATATGCTGACGACGTCATGCTATTTGTTAAAGACCCTCAAACCAAAGTCAATCCCATAATGCGCGAGGTGATAAAGTTTAGCCATATCTCAGGCCTGAAAACCAATCATTCAAAATCAGTAATTTTCCCACTGACCCTGGGTAAAACTAAGTTCGCCGATGATCATGGCTTTAAGTGGGAAAACACAAAAGTCTGATACCTAGGTATCTACATGTCCCTCAACTATAACGATATATACAAAGACAACTACGGGACACTAAGCTCCCTACGGGAAAGAGTTCACATATGGAAGTCACTCCCACTAACACTCTGGGGTAGAACCTCACTGACGAAAATGGTTATTCTCCCCAAGCTCCATTATTTATTCACCAACATACCATTACTCCTACCAAGATCCTTCTTTCAAAATATTAAAAGCCTCATCCTGGAATTATTGTTGGCGGGAAGGCCAGCACGGGTATCCTAAAAGACACTGACATTGCCAAAAACGAATGGCGGCCTTGCACTCCCTGATATAGAGAAATATTACTGGGCGGCCCAGGCACAATTTCTAAGCCACTGGTACACAATACACTTCATCCGTGCACATGTTTAGGTGCAGCGGGCTCTTGCATCCCCCAACTTGTTGAGAGCTGTCATCATAAGCCACATTCCAGTACCTCATAACACATTGAACACAGTCCTATCCACCTATGCAATCTGGAAGAAAATCGCAGGGAAATACAATATAACCATAAGGTTCTCACCCTTACTGCCAATTAAATTCATCCCAGGCATCCCCCTAACAGCCAAAAAAATATTTCTTATATGGTTAGACAAACTCAACGTCCACTCCTTTGGAGACCTCTTCCCTGAGGGCACTTTTATAACCCCACAGATGGCTCAGGAAAGAGGAGGCACTACTTCACTTGACTCATTCCTCTTCTTTAGGCTACGCTATACCCTACAGGCCCTTTTCCCATTGTTCCCCAAACAACCTGCGACTTGGGAGCTACAACATAAAGTAATTCAGGCGAAGGGTGAGGGGAGACTAGTGTCACTGTTATATAAGTCCCTACTAACAGACACAATATCTATAGACCCCTGAGTGAAGCCAAGGTGGGAAACTGCCATTCAAACTGCGATATCCGATGAGGACTGGGCCTACATCCTCAGTCAAACACAAAAGGTCGCTATTAACACCCGCCTTAAGCAAATTCACTTTAACTTCATGCACCAAACCTATTACACCCCAGCCAAAAAACATAGGCACCACCCAGAACTGTCGGCACAATGCGAAAGATGGGATGCTTCAAACGCAGATTTCTTCCATCTCGCCTGGAACTGTCCCGAGGTATATCAATTCTGGACTTCTGTCTTACAAGCAATAGCCGACATACTGGGAGAGGAGATGCCCCCACTCCCGGTGGTGGCCCTTCTAGGGTTGACCAAATATCTGCAGCCCGTATCTAAGAAATTAGCATCCCTCCTCCTGGTGCTGGCGCGCAGAAGGGTTGCCATGACATGGAGCCGAGGTCCAGTTCCCACAATCGCAGCGTGGAAAAAAGACATTCTGTACTGTCAAGATATGGACACTAAATTTATTAGGACACTACCGCTGCATGCACGGCCCCCAGATATTAGGGGTCCTTATATAACATACCTACTAAACAGCGATGAGACCTCAAATTCTCAAATTTGCAGCGCGGAAACAAGATAAAAAGACAAGCAAAAGCGAGCAGAGCCACAAGTGGCAGACTAAACTTCTGAGGTTAAAACCAACAATAAATAACTTAGACTGAGCGTTCAAGATGGGGGATATCTGAGCAGTATGGAATATAAGTTGGAACTGTTGTAACTGCACCCCGTTGGTGCAATTGTGTATGTTTGTATGTGTAAATTCCAAAAATTAAGTACACAAAAAAAATAATAAACTCCATGCCAAAAGCATACTGTGTATCTGTGTCCTGCTGCATCAGTACCCAGATTTTCAGCACCTGCCCTGCCAGTGGCTCAGAGCAGGTTCAGAGGTCACAGGCGCCCATTTGGCAGCTGCAGTGACAGCCAAGTCTCTGCAGCACATGGGTTGCATTTAAGAACACCACCACCCTACAATTATGGGTCTACTTCCTGGTGGCAGAATTAATCCAGACCTGAGTTAGGGTGTGATGGATGTGAAGAGAAGGTCCCAGGAATGCCCCTCCTCACCCCCATGAACATGACAGGCTAGAGAGCCAGGAACGCTCGAAGTCACCCATCTTATTTTGGACGAATCCCAAGTGAACCACTGGCTGACAGATGCACAGAAAGGTATCCCCTCAGTCAACCTTACAAACCCAATCCAGTGCATATCATTTTAGTAACAGGGGACTCAACGCAGATTGTGGATGGAAATACCCTAATGGACAGCTTTGATTAAGCACCAAGAAGCCATTATGCTAAAGTCATTAGTGACACCACGACATAGCAGTGTTAGTTATGAAGCACACTCGCAGCCATGCACCGCATTACACAAACACACATTTGTATAAACAAAGAACATGCTTACACAGTTCTATAGCTAGAGGACAGACACATATACATACTGTCAAAGCTTTATTATTTTTTCACTAGCCAAATGCATTAACGCAGAAACGCAAGGCAACAAGAGATGCTGAGCAAGCTTGCAGATGCCTAGGGCGAATAACCATATGGAACTACAGGAGTATATATGGAGCCTGGTAAGACCATGTGTGACTATTTCATAGGTTACTTAGCATAACACAAGCATGTAAAAATCGTATTATAAGTCTAAGGAAAAATTACAGAAGGCCTCAAGCCACAGAACACAAGACGAGATGAGCTGGCTCAGGCTGCACAGAGCTCAAAGCAAGCTCGCAGCCAAGGTTAGAGATAAACAGTCACATTCCAAACCCTAGATGACAAG
The DNA here is from genome assembly GCF_040938575.1 of Ambystoma mexicanum. Lineage (NCBI taxonomy): Eukaryota > Metazoa > Chordata > Amphibia > Caudata > Ambystomatidae > Ambystoma > Ambystoma mexicanum. Next base: position 510,138,041 of record NC_090929.1, on the reverse strand, counting down.
CGACCAGCTGCAGAGAAATTGAAGAAATCCTCATAAATGCAGACTCAAGAGCTCGATTTTGTGGTCGACAAGCATGTGATGCAGCCGAGATAGACAATGGGCATTCACCCGTGGTGGGAAAGAGAGCCGATCCCAGCAACCCAGACAAAGAGTGAAACATGTGTTGCAACGTGGAGACCCACTCTCATAGGCAAAAGTGGTACACTATGTGAGAAACCTGAAGGTGTCTCCCTAGCTTGTCCCCGGGGTTCTGTCATCCAGGTGGCCAGGACACAGCCATCATTATTGGATACAGTTCCTGAGGGTGGACCAATGAGGGAGGAGCACTTGGATGTGGGATCTTTGAGGAGTGGGAGTGGGACACTGACGGGTGAGACGCAGTATCCCCATTCTTTCAACACATTTTCCCCATCCTACCATGTAGGTGGAGCACAAGAGCACAGGACGAGCAAGGTAGACCGCACAACGTAAGAGCTTACTCAGCACAACAATTCAAAAGGAGGCGAAAGAGGGCGCATATTGAGGGGTGACAGGGAGAGAAGCAACCTTGTCCTTTCTGACCAAGGCCTGTGAAACCTCCGCAATGGAAACCTGAGACTGAGAACAATAGCCAGCAAGTATTGCATCAGATATCAACGGTACACAAGACCCTCCTCTGCTGATTACCAAGCCGGGGACAAGTGCTTTTTTCGGAGGCACCAACCTTGACTCCAAAGAGAAGCCTGTGAGTCGAGGGGAGTGTCGATAAGAAACCGAACTGTGTTGAACCAAGAGTAGCAAGTGGCTAATTTGAACTTTGAAAGGTTTAAAGGAACTATTGAGAAAAGAGGGGGAAAACCAGCAACAGAGGCGTCTGGCTCCACGTGGGTGCTCACACAGGAAACTCTGGGTGATTTCCCGATCATAAGAGAATAGAGGACAGTACCTCTTTTAAAGTGGCTAGACGATTGCAATCTAGGAGGTCTACGAGGAGACCAGGAGGCCTAAGGAAGAGGCGAAGAGAGGGCAAAGTGGTCATACAGGGGTCTTGTAAAATCCTTTTTACTGTCGAAAGTCTTTGAACGACAGATGATTGTGAAGCTAAGGGAAATTAATCCAGCTGGTGAAAGCAGTATATGAACAGTGCGTTGTGAAGGTTGGCAAGAGTGAACCCCGCAGAGGGATGCTAACAAAAACGCTTGGTGAAACTAGCGCATGAACTGTGTGTCATAAAGGTTGGCAGAAGTGAACCCGGTGGAGGGATGCTAACGACACGGGATGAGGCCTGAAGTCCCTATGAACAGTGTGATGATCGAACTAAATCCGACCAAGGGGGTGTCCACAGTGAATTGTCTGTAAAAGTTGCAGAGAGTGAACTCAGCAGAGGGAAGCCGACGACCAGGGGCGAAGCCTGAAGAGCTGTTTAAAAAGACATTAACATTCATGAAAATAAGAAGTATATGAAGACCAGGGGAAGTGAATTGTCCCCCTTTTCAGTTGGGTCCAAGCCCGACTGAGGGAGATCCAAGGGTGAAAAGTCATCACCCAAAGTCCAGAGAGAAATGAACTGTTTATTTGTTTTGATAGATTTGTTTCGCAGGGGGTCTGCGCCCGGAAGAGGAGGACCCAGGGGTGAAGCCATCACCCAGTTTATACAAATACATTAGGCCCTCGAAGGCAAGAGACTTTTTATTGAAAAGAGACTTAGCTGTAGACAAACCTGATAGCTGGAATAGAACTGTTGGCTCGTGCTGAGAAAGCTCGAGCGTGTGCTGTGCTTCAAGGTCCCACCTTGTCCCGTGCCGAAAACATGGGGAAGAGAGACCCCTGAATCACATCCTGACTTATTATTTGGAACACTTCTTTCTTTATTGAAACCCTATCACACACTCTTTCTGTAATTAGTTGTAAGGAATTGGCAATATATTTTTTTTTAGTATAGGCGTTTTTATTTTGACACGATGCTCCAAGTACTATCTTATTTTTCATTTGATGGTCGAAGCTTGCTCCCATCTTAGATTTAGGTTTAGATTAGGTGTTTTTCCACCCTGCATTTACAGTTTAATACACACCCTTGAATTGTGATCACTTGTGTCTGTCTTTACTGTTGCCACCATGAGTTCCTTACATATGGTGTCAGGCGTGTGATTTGATTGAACTGCTAAAAATGTACACCCATGCTAAAAATTGTGGTACCACCAGAATGGAAAATAAAATAGTTGATATCCTAGAGTCTGACCGTCTATCCACCTTAAAAGAGGTACTGTTCCCCCAGTTACATATTCCATCTAGTCACAACAGGATCTGTTCTTTAAGACTCAAGTCTTACTAGATACCCCCCCACTCTCTGATTTTAACATACAACCGCGGGACTGAATAATTCTACAAATCTGACCAGTCTTTTCTTTCATCAGACCCAGTGCTCTTAATCCTCCTCCCTCCGAGCCTTTTTTCCCATGGTATTCAGTCTCCTTCGGTGGCGGGACCGTCAGGGTTCGAACCTAATCTATCCCAGTCCACTCCTTTGACAGACTCAGAATCAGATGACTCAGAAAATATTGAAACCCTATCCGAAGGGGTCAAGAGTTGTTTTTTTTCTGATTTAGACACCACAGGGGGAACCCTTACATTCCAGGAAGAAATGGCCGATCTAGCCAATAGCATCGCCCAATTGTCAGCCCATCAGATACAAACTGAAAACAGGCTCCAGGACAGTCTAACTAGACTAACTGAATTGAAAGCAAGGCCTTTATTACCACAAGGTGTACTTCTACCATATCTCAAAGGCGAGGATTTGGGAAATGTTTTCCTAAACTTTAAATGGCTGGATGAACAGCTTGGGTGCGGAGAGAAATGCTATTTGGGTCCCTTGCTAAAAGGGCAACTCCAAACGTCTTATCAACTACTCAACCTTGCACAGGGAGCCTCCTTCCTATCCATCAAGGAAGGCTTGTCGAAAAGAGTAAGGCAAACATGCAATTTTTATCTGCAGAAATTATGAGCCATTAAGTTGTACCCAGAGAAACTCCTTTAGAGATGGGCGAACGGATCAAAAACACAGCAACCCTATGGACTGATAATAAAACTCTAGAAGAACTGATTGAGATGATTACCTTAGAACAATTTACACATTCCTTACTCCTTTTTTGCAAAAATCCATCCTTCAATTAAATCAACCTACCCTAGTTTTGCCCAGTCTCAATGGCCATTGAGACTGGGCGAAACCACGCAAATGCGGCTAAATACTTCCAGCCAGCCCATCGAAGGGAATATGGAAGAGATCATGAATCCATCCATCGCCCTAAATCCCAGGGAATAGATAAACAAGGGGGGTCATATAGAGTCAAGGAATGTGTGCCTTGAGGAAGAGTCGAGATAAAGAAACCTGATCCAAGTCCTATAGATGAAAGCAGAACAGAGGAAGCAAAATTAAGCAAACCACCTCCTCTGATCTGTTTTTCCTGTAGAGAAATCGGACATCTAGCTAGAAACTGTCCAAAGAATGTAAAAGACAAACCTATGGAAATAGGCTGATGGAAGGGTGAAGAGTGGGAAGAAGCTGAGGAAGAGCTAGATACTTTTAGCATCTGCTTATGTCAAACCCCTACCAAGTTCACCTATGAAAAGGCTTGGGTAAATGGGAAGCCTTAATCGACTCCGGTAGTAAACAGACCGCTTTACGGGCCGATTTAGTTACACCACAAGACCTAAACTACGAGACCGTAGTCTGAGTAACTTGTGTAAATGGAGACAACGAGATCTATCCTAAGATACCAGTACACATAGAAATCCAGTGCAAGGCATGTAAAATACCATCAGCAATAATCCCAGGGCTAACTGAAGAAATTAATCTGGGGCGAGACTTCCCCATCTTCTATACTCTCCTACAGGAATCTACACCTCCCTTTGGAGACTTTCTGCCCCAATGATCCTGGCAGAAAAGTCACAACTCCCAAACCTCTCCAGTATGGGGTTGGGAAAACTCAGAACCCATGAAGTCCAAGACAGACTTTGAAACCTGATTCATAGGTTATTGTAGAGAGTCAGAGAAGATCACTTCACCTCTACCTATTAAAACCGATCAGTGGAATATGTGAGAGTGCCTGGACATCTCTCACCCCTGTTCTTTGGCCAGTCTTAACGACAGGAAATCTGACCAAAAACAGGTATATCCACCTCATATAGGGGAAGGATTTGTGAGAAACCTGAAGGTGTTCCCTAGTTCGGCCCCGGGGTTCTGTCATACAGATTGCCAGGACCCGGGCATCGCAATCGGATCCAGTTCCTGGGGGTGGGCCAGTAAGCGAGGATCGCCTGGATTGGGGATCCTTGGGGAATGGGAGTGAGGCACTGACAGGTGAGATGTGGTAGTCTCTGTCTTTCAACACCTTTTCCGCATCCTACCACGTAGGCTATTTCAAAACACTGCCCCCCCTTTTCCGACACAAACACTTTTGCACAACACGAAAGACAACAGACTAACACCAGAGCCATTTACCTGACTTGTCCCAATCCAAGGGTCAGGAAAAATCAGGCAATTGGTCAGAATCACACACACCTGGTGGCCCTTTCCCTTACCCACGGGGATAAAAGGTGGAGAACTAGACCACAGGATGAGCAAGGCAGACCGCACAACATGAGAGCTAACTCAGCACGACAGTTCAAAAAGAGGCGAAAGATGGCACATATCGAGGGCGAGACAGGGAGAGAAGCGACCTTGCCCTTTCTGACCAAGGCCTGTGAAATCTCTGCAAATGGAAACCTGAGACTTAGAACAATAGCCAGCGTGTATTGCAACAGATGTCAACAGTACACAAGACCGTCCTCCACTGATTACTAAGCCAAGGAGAGATGCTTGTCTCAGAGGTACCAACCTTGACTCCAAAGAGAAGGAAAGCCAGGCAGTTCATCACAGTCGGTGTGTCGAGGGGAGAGTCTATAAAAAACCGAACTGTGTTGAACGAAGATTAGCAAGTGGCTAATTTGAACTTTGAAAGGTTTAAAGCAACTATTCAGAAAAGAGGAGGAAACCAGCAACAGAGGAGTCTGGCACCATGTGGATGCTTACACAGGAAACTCTGGGTGATTAGCCGATGGTAAGAGACTACCATAACCAGAAGGCCTAAGGAAGAGGCGAAGAGAGGTCAAACTGGTCATACAGGGATCTTGTAAAATACTCTGTAGCGTCAAAAGTCTTTGACCAACAGATGGTTGTGAAGCTAAGGGAAATTAATCCTGCATGGTGAAAGCAGTATATGAACAGTGCGTTGTGAAGGTTGGCAAGAGTGAACACGGCAGAGGGGTGCTTAAAAAAACGCTTGGTGAAACTAGCGCATGAACTGTGTGTTGTAAAGGTTGGCAGAAGTGAACCCGGTGGAGGGATGCTAACAAAACGGGACGAGGCCTGAAGTCCCTATGAACAGTGTGATGATCGAAGTAAACCCGACCAAGGGATGTCCACAGTGAATTGTCTGTAAAAGTTGGTGAGAGTGAACCCGGCAGAGGGAAATCGACAACCAGGGGCAAAGCCTGAATAGCTGTTTAAAAAGACATTAAAACTCGTGAAAATAAGAAGTATTGCAAGACCAGGGGAAGTGAATTGTCTCCCTTGTCAGTTGGGTGTGAGCCCGGCCGAGGGGTATCCAAGGGTAAAACACAACTCCACAAGGACTGCATTATTTTTCATTTGATGGTCGAAGCCTTCTCCCATCTTAGATTTTGGTTTATATTAGGCGTTTTTCCACCCTGCATTTATAGTTTAATAAACACCTTTGAACTGTGATCACTTGTGTCTGTCTTTACTGTTGCCACCATCAGTTCCTTACAACTAAAAGATGCAATACAGACACATAATCGTTTCACATCACCTTGTAGAGGTGCACAAAGAGCTGAGAACCGAATCGAGTCCCAGGCATGGGTAGAGAGTCCCAGGCCTGAGTAGATCAGCTCCAGCCAATCAGGAAATAGAAAATCAGGGGTGGATGGCAAGGGGCAAGAACCAATGGTAAGCCCACTACTCTGCAACACTATACTAGATAGTTTCTTGGGGATGGGGCAGGCCAGCCACCTGACATGCAAGGACCAGTAGAATAACCTCTATAGGTTACGTCTATATGGGTTACCAGTCTCAGCACCCAATCGGTACCGGGGATAGGTTTTTGGGGACGCGCCCAGCTGATGACGCAATGTCACAACAAAACCAGGGAGCAAGCATTGTGAAGTTGAGATGTACTGGAGAATCCTGATTGTCTTCTATGATCCCTCTTGGTTTTTGTAATAAACACCAGTTCTAACTTGCCGTTGGCTGAGATCTCTGTTTATTCTGAGGAAGGGTGTTGAGCCCTTGGGAGTTGGAAAGACCCCCAGATGACCTCTGGCATACTGGTGAACTATCCCAACAAGTTGGTAGCAAAGTCAATGGTTGGGCTACGTTAGCCCGGCACAAAGCCGACTCTCCAGCCGCAGAGCCTGAAGGCTGTGGTAAGCCTCACGGGTTTCGAGAGTACAGGGAAAGTATGCCCCATGTAAAGGCCATCAGGAGCCAGCCTGCGGAATATCCTGCCTGTGATCCGTGAGGAGTCCAGCAGACCAGAAGGGCGAAGTGGCAGCTTTGGGGAGACAGAAGCCGAGCAGCGTTAGCAGACCACAAAGTGTAAGTATTGACCCGGCCACAAGGCAACTGAGGGGACTGGGCGAGTAACTGGTGGTGCCAGGGTGGTATCGAGCATTGTTAAGTATTAGAGAGCATTGTCAAGCATTGTCATTTTGTGTGATTAGGGCACATTTGGTTTCGAGGTAAAAGGTTCTGGTGAACAACCTAGACTATTGACTTGAAAGCATGGATGACAGTAGTTATGTAGATAGTGGATTTCATGTGGGTTGGGCGTTTTAGCTCTGGCCATAGATGACGGTATCCTCATAAGGTTTGGCAAAGGGAGGTGGCCTAGATGTGGAAGGTGATTCGCCTGGTTAAGTCTCGAGAAGGCAGTTGCTTACAAGGCCACGCTCTAAGTACAGATCGTACACAAGAAAATCTGGTATACTCTGCTACAAGGCAGGAAAATAGCTGTGGGGTTTGTGTTGGGGTAGTGTGTCTTTTTTGGGCAACAGGGTTCTATCATTGTACATGCTGTAAGTGATTTTTAGCACTACCTTGCTTAGTGAATTGGTGACGTCACCCGTAGGTTTGTGCATAGGACTTGGACTGTGTCCACAAGCTGTTGTGGACACAGTGGTGAAAAAACGTGAAATTGATAAAGTAGGTTGTCGAGTGGCGGTGTGCGGAAGGCGCATGCGCAAGATTTGTGGGTGTACCTGAGAAGGCGGAGATTTGTGGAGGGGCGGTGCGCCGAGCATGCCTGACGGGTGGTTGTGGAATCAGAGAGGCTCTGAGTGAATTGAAAGAATTGTCATTACTCTCATGTTCTTTCCCCTAACAACGAAATATCGAAATCCTTCATTTGAGGTCAAGTAAGATCAAACCAATGTATCAACGGAAGTGCTGGTGGGTGACACGCCCGACCAGCATCTGTGTAAAACCCTCCCACCTCATAAGGATAAGATCTGTAAATATAGAGTAGAATGGACTGAAAGCACCGAAGATAAATTGACCAAACCATTGTCATCATGCAGTAGTTTCTCCAAGGATGTGCAGCAATCACTACTGACACACTTACAGGGTACAGTTAAGGGGAAGAAGCTAGCAAGCTGCATGGAAAAATTCAAGTTGTGGATACTTTTCAGGAGGGCAAGGGGACGCAGCAAGGCATCAGTGGATGCTGAGCCAGCAGGGGGCACAGGGGCCCATGTCCCACTCTCCGCTCCCCCAGCCCCTCCTGCAAGCGAAAGCTCAGAGGACACAGACGATGAGCAGGGGATGTACCCACTACGGGAGCTTAAAGCAGCAGAGGGATATTCAAACCCAATATATAAACCAGCACCATATACCAAGGAAGAGGGACAGAAAGGAATGGGGCAGCCCATCGATGAGAGGCGTGTGAGCAGTGAGGCGCAGAAGGGCACAAAGGAGGGGCTAGAGGGCATAGCCACAAACAAGTGGGTAGGGGGGCAGATTCTCCTAAAGCTAGAAGGGAAGACAACAGGAGAGGCAGAGGGAGCAACCAAGGGGATCAAAGGTCTTAAGGGATGCAGCGAAGCAAAGGACTGAGCAGACATAATGGAGGAAGTGGAAAGGAAGGAGAGAGAAAGAGATTAGAGAGGGAGCACAGAGAGAGGAAGAAGGAGGAAGAGAAAGAGCAAGAGCAGCGAGAGAGCAGGAGGAAGGAGCAAGAAGAGATTGAGAAACAGATGAGAAGGAAAAACAAATGTTAATGTATAGGGAACGGAGGAAGTGGCAGATAGAGCAGATTATGAGAGAGAGCAAGGAGGAGGAGGAGCGCATGATCCAAGACATAAGAGCATGATGGGTACTGGGCACGGGAGACATTATGAGCATGGGGAGAGGAAGTAGGCGCGCAGAGCCAGACAGTACAAACCTGCCAAGCAGGACCATGATAGCAGCAGAAGGAATGGGCTTGGGATCCTATGGAGATATGGGTGGCATTGATCGATTCCAGGGGGAAGTCTGGGGAAGACACGACCTCTAGGAGACTAATATTTGTGGATTATATTTGCAGTGATATGGAGACAGAGTTAGAAGATGACGCATGGGGAAGTGGGGAGAATAGATGGGGGCTATCGAGGTATAGGTCCACGGGGACAGCGCAGAGAGGAGCGTGCCGTGGTGTAACGCTTACCTGGGGACTCTGCAGAAGCACCTGGACACCCCGCTATGTGACCCACACCACTCACCACCCCAAGCTGGTGCTGTTGTGCTGTGACCCCCACAGGCTTGAGGGGGAAGGGATGGAGATGTTGGTTGGATAACCCCGGAGGCTGAGGTGTTGGATAACCCCTGGAGGCTGCATTGGGTTGAGAACTGCCGGAGAAGTGTGCACACAACCAAAACACAGGTGTCAGAACTGGTGCCAGAACTGTTCCCCAACCTGTTGTTCCCCCCTAGTTCTTGATACCCTCTCACCTGAGAAGGCTGAACATACCTGTGGTGTATGAAAGGGGCATGTGGAGAACTCTGGAGCATCTGTTGCCAGTTACTTCACTGGTGTGTGCTGTCCAGGCCAACTGTGACTTGTCAGATGCTGTGTATCATCTCTTATTCCCTTAGTGGTTCTCCTCCTGTCTTTCTTGTCTCTTTACTTGTCCTTTCTCTTGTCCTAAGTTGTCTCTGTTAAGTGTTATAATATCTCTCTTGCTGTTTATGTGTGCTTGCTCTTGTCCTTAGTTGGCTCTGTTAAGTGCTATAATGTGCCTCTTGCTGTTGCTGTCTTTTCACTTTTTCCTTGTACTCTGTCCCTCTTTTTCTCCCTTGCAGGTGCCGAGGAGCGACGGATCCGGAGAGGAGGGAGTGGATTCCATTGCTTGCAGCGTTGAGAAGAATAGCGGCTTCCCGGGTGAAGGAATCAGATGAGGATGCTCTTCCTTGCACTGGGAATGGATGCCAGAGGCCAGATGACTGATATCTCCTTCTCCCTCTTTCAGGGCGAAGGCACGTGGAAAGTGGAGCTCACTGTAAACGTTCCTCTGTGCTTAACAGTAAAAACGCTAAGCAGCAGGGAAAGCCTGGGGTGTGATATAGGTAGTGGATAAACTCGCAAGACTAGCGCAAGGCTCCTGCTCAGTTTCCATGGCCCTCCCAGTGGCTATACTGGAAGCCTGCCTTGCTGCAAACACGACGGCCATCTTGGAAGGTTTTTTCAGTAACTGAAGCTTATGAAGCTAATGGGTGCATAAGGCATGGCAGTGCCAGTGACACATGAGGATGGTCTAGCCTCCCCTTACTTGGATTTTGAGAGACTGCCCTTGTGTAGACCATAGCGTGATGTGGGTACTACTGTGAGCAGGTGTAGGTGTAGTGATACAGGTACTGGTATGGCCCTGACCTGTGATCATGACACGTGTGACATGTGGGAAGGGGGAAGTAATGAGGGGACGACGAAGGATGACAGGAACAATCAGGCGCCAAGTACCAGTGCAGCATCACACCACTCTGTCAGTTTGCTCCCATATGTTAAGAGACTTAGGGATCCCCCAGGACGAAGGAAGTGGGAGACAGCCATAGTATGTTTTGGTACTAGGAACACAGGGGCGGTTTGACAACTGTGCGTGAGTGACTAGAGGAGAACCAGCAAAAGCACACACCGACCCCAAAGATGCAGACATGCACATTAGGCCTACTTGAGGAGCAAATGGGGAGGTAGGATTCACACAATTTACCCAAATGGAAAAGGGAGGGGCGCAACCTCAAATATACCATGGAAACACATCGACAAAGAAAAAGTGAGATGTAGGTTACCTTTGTTAACCGTGGGTGCGGGGAAATGTATATACAAAATGGAAAGAATGACAGCGGGACAGAGATTAGCAGTGGGGGACATAAAGGGACTATTAGTGGCGAACCTCAGGGAGGCTGCTTGTGACGTATGGAAAAGGCCAGGGTTTCCAGGAGTGACCATCCAGGACACAGCCTGCTATTGTTTGCCATTTGCAAATTGCAGAATTGTCGTATGGCAAGCTTTAAGGACACAATACCCAGACACATCAGACATTAGTGCTCGCAAGATGGGGGAAGACAAAGATCCTTTACACTATATTGAGATGATCAAAGAGCTTTGGCGCCTTGAAACGCAAGAACCGTGGGACAAAACAGTAGCTATATTTTACCACATATTGTGCAAGGGGCTGCCAGAACCAATACAGAAGCAACTCAAGAACTTAGTAGGCATGGAAGCAAAACCTTGGCCAGAAATACAGCTCATGATAGTACACCATTATAGGCTATTACAGGAGAAAAAAAGAAAGAAGAACGATGAAAGGAAGCAGGAGGAAGCGAAACTAGTGCAAAAGAAATTGTCCAAGTATGCCTTGGAAGGGGCATTACTGACAAGTGTAGGAGCACAGGGGACAACACAGCAAACAGTATGCACCGTTGCCCACGGAGGGAGGATTCATGGGGCGGGGAAACATGCAGTCTAGGTTTCGAGGAAGAGGGGGCTACCTAGGGGACGTGGGAATGGGCCACAGATACATCACAACCAAGGGGGTTTCCCAGGTTCCCAGGAGGATTTCGAGGATATAGGCAACAGGTGCAGCAGAGCCCAGGGGATTATGCAGGGGGTTTCTAAGGGCAAGGGAGGGAGCCACCACAGTGCTGGTTGTGCGGGCAGGGCAAATTTCGAGAGTGTGCAGAAGCAGGGGGTAGAACAGAATGGGGGAGCGTAGTACCAGTTAGCATGTTAGGGGTCATCACTTGTGCTTTATGGAATATGGAACAACCCACAGGCCTCATAATTATTTCCTCAAACTCATTCATGTTTGTTCTGTCTAATTGATCCGTACTACTCTCATTTCACTTTCCATAGAATATTGCACTTAAAGATGCACTGCATGCAGAACTTAATGGCAATGGTTGTACATACCACCCTATTCCTTTCCCTGCATGCTGCGGTAAATGGGCGCATACCCAACAATTATTTTTCTTTAGAATTGCATGCGTCATATTCATGATGAGTAACAGCGTATTGTTCCCATACCCTTCTCTGTGGCTTTTTTCCACTGGGGACAAGGTATAAGTAATCACCTGAACCGGGCTTTCAGTAGTGGATATATTAACTATTGGTAAAAACATTCCCAATGGGTGTATAGATTCCACTTACTGTCGTTATTGGTGCTACCACACTCATGAAGCACATTATTATCGTCAAAGCCAGCATACAATTTTTTTTACCATGCGTTTTCCCTAAGTTTACAGTCTTTATAACTAACTCATTCTCAGCCGTGGTGCAGGAGGAGGCTGAAACCGGTCTCGACATTTTTCTCACCGTCCTTCTTCTTCCTGACAACGTTCGTCGTAGCTATCTCTCTTCGTCGCACTTGTCCGGATGTCAATAAGTTCAAAGGAAGTGTCAACAGTTTAGTCTGCCAGCCTTTTGCAGCCTGGTTTGCTTATTCGTTCTAGACAAGATCACTTATTCTCTCTTATACTGCTCAGACGACTTCTGAACAGTTCTCTATTGCCTTAGTACCATGTGCGCCCAGCTTGTCCGCTCTGGTTCAGGACACATGTACTTTTTATGATCGCACCGAGGAGCCGCGAGTCTTGAATTGTCCGATTTGCACAATTCTCACGCTTCTCTCCTCTACACCTCTAGTTCCTTCTCCGTCCATGAGGGGAACCAGAGGTTAGCATAAACACCAAAGAACTGTGGATCACTCTGTCTTTCCAGGCCGCAAATCATATCGCCTCACTCCTGGTATTGTGTGATCCATGAACAGTGCCGATGCACTTCCAAATCCAAGCTCAGCGGCAGCCTGCGGCGCAATGACAGATGCTGGTGTGCGCCGTGACAGTGATGCGGATTCGGTCTTTCGCTCTGGCGCAATGGAAAGTGCTGGTGGGCGCCAAAGGGGTATCTGACGTTGTTTGCAATGCAGATTTCGTGTCGGCCAGCAGTGATATAGGTTCTGCTGGGCAACGTTGGGGCACTCTTTGCCCTTCCCCCTTTTTGGCAATCTCTTCAGGCTTTGTTTCGATTTTCACGTTCCGCTCGGACAGTTTTAGCGGCGGTGGACTGGCAGCAGTTTGTTTCGTTTCTGGGAATGCTGTCTCTTTCTGGTCGTCCGGATTGGGCAAATCTTTCAGTGGAGATGGGATCTTTTTGGCATGGGTGGCATGGATCCACGACTTCCTCCCATCCACGCGTATTGCCGTCTGTGTTGCCAGAAGCACTTGATAGGGGCCGCGCCACCTGGGTGCTAATGACGATTTTCTCTCAAAGTTCTTTAGCAGCACCCAGTCGCCTGGCTCCAGCATGTGCCCTGGACCAGTATATCTTATGGGTAGAGCCTCCTGCACCTGCTGATGATGAATCAAACGCAATTTCTGCATTAAAAGGCCACATAAGTGCTAAGTACAGGATGTTCCACTTCACTCAGTCGCCTTGGCTGAGGTCCGCACCAAACATTCGCCAGTCTCCCCATCACGATCTCATAAGAGGAGAGCTCAGTTCTAGCCTGTACAGACGTAAGCATGCACAATAACGCTATCGGTAATGCATCCACCCAACTCAACTTGCTCCCTGCACATATCTTGCTAATTTTTGACTTGAGGATTCCGTTGTGCCTCTCAACAAGACCGGCCGAACTCGGATGCCTTGAACTATGAAATCTCTTATCAATCTGAAGACCTGCACATATCTGTAACACCACTGCGCCCACAAAATGTGGACCATTATCTGACCATATGACACTGGGCAAGCCAAAACGGGAAAAGTATTCTTTAAGCATTACTTTTGCCGTACTCATTGCTGTGCAGTCTTTTAAGGGATATGCCTCCACCCACTTGCTGAATGCACAGATCACCACTAAGACATATTTCAAGTTCTGGCACCTCTCCATCTCTATGAAAACAAAATGGATTACCTCAAAAGGCATAGAGGGCGGGCCAAAACTGCCTATTGGAATCACTGTTCCCTTTCCTACATTGTGTTGTAAACACGTGATACAGTTCTGCACCAACCTCTCTGCATGTTTCTTTATGCTTGTATTCTGCCATACCGTAAACAGGTGCTATATTATTTTATTCTCACAGATGTGAGTAGGGCTGTGAGCCATTGTGACCATTGCAGTCACATAAGAATTTGGCAACATCCAGTTTTTAGTTCCCTTGTCCACCCAACAACCCTCTAAATCTAACTCAGCAGAGCCCTCTGCCCATCCTTCTATCTCATCGGCCGTGGCTTCAGCCTGCATTTCTTTGACAGTGGCAATTCCATCTTCTATCATACAGGCTGCTTCCTCAGTCTGAACTGTCATCATTTTATTATTCAAATCAGTGGCAGTTTATTTTGCAATTCTGTCTGCAAATGCATTTCCCTCTCCCACTTTGCATGTTACCTTTTATGTGCCTCGCATTTCACTATTGCTAGGCGCTTTGGAAACATGAGTGCAGACAGCAATCGTACAATCAAAGGGCCATGTTGAATTCTGGCCCCATGTGATGTCAAGAAACCTCTCTCAGCCCAGAGTCGACCAAAGTTATGAACCACTCCAAAAGCATACTGACTATCAGTATAGATATTCACGTTCACATTTTCAGAAATCTCACAGGCTCTGGTCAATGCTATTATTTCTGCGGCTTGTGCCGAGTTGTAGGGAATTCTTTTGCTTTCTACAATGCTCTCTAGGGTAGTGATAGCGTAAGCGGCAGTTGTCATGCCATCAGGTAGTTTAAAACAAGAGCCGTCACAAAATAACTCCCCATCTGGCTCTTTTTGTGGGGTGTCACTTAAATCAACTCTCCCCTTCGTTTCTTCCTCAGGGACCATTAAGCAATCATGGGGTGGTGATTCGTTGTCACCAATTTCTTTTATGGGCAGTGGCATTAATTCTGCAGGATTCAAAGCGCTACACTTCATAATCTGGATATTGGGCGCGAACAAGATAATCTCATATCTTGTCAGTCTAGCGGAGGTGAGGTGTTGCGTCTGTGTCCTATTTAATAGGACATCTATGGCATGTGGGACCATCAGAATTAAAGTATGCCCCAATACCATCCCTTCCGTTTGTTTCACCGATGCAGCAGCCGCGGTGACATTCGCAAACATCGTGGTAGTGCGCGCGCGCTACAGGGTCCAGCGCAGAAGAAAAATAGCAGCACGGCCTATTTCTTCCACCTTGTTCCTGTGTCAAAACAGCTAACGCACATCCTTCATTCTCGCATACAAATAATCTAAAAACTTTTTCATAATTTGGCGTGCCCAAAACTGGAGCAGAACATAATGCAGTTTTCAATTGATCAAACGCTCTCTGACATTCTTCATTCCATTGCAAAGGCATCACCGCATCCTTCCTAGTTAATAGCACCATTGGCCTCACAATTAACGCAAAATTACCAATCCACTGCCGGCAATAAGAAGCCATGCCTATTATGGCTCTGACTCCTTTCTGTGTCTTTGGAATAGGCATACAAGAAATACATTCTATGCGTTCTGGCGTTAGCCTTCTCCCCTCTTTCGAAAGTAGGTAGCCCAAGTAAGCTACCTCCTTTCGATTATATTGAAACTTCTTCAAACTAGCTTTATGGCCATGTGCCGCTAAGTGTGACAGTAGTAATACGGTGCTCTTTTTACAAATCTCTTCTGTATCAGCAGCGATCAACAGATCATCTATATATTGCAATAGTACACACTCCACTGGTAATTCTAGCATGTCTAGCTGCTCTTTTAACGCTCTACTGTAAATACTCAGACTTTCCGAATAACCTTGTGGAATGCGCGTGAATGTGAATGATCGTCCCTCTAATGTGAACGCGAACAAATATCTACTGTCCTTGTCCACCGGAATGCTAAAGAAAGCGTTTTTTAGATCAATTACGCTAAAGTATTCTGCTGAGGCAGGTATCATTGTCAATATTGTAGTGACGCCTGGGACCAAAGGAAATTGTGGATCTACTACTTTGTTTAGCGCGTGCAAATCAATTATGAAACAATATGGTACTTCATTGCCTCCTTTCTTAGACACTGGAAGAATCGAGCTGTTACATGTACTACCTGTAATTTCTTCAATGACCCCTAATTTCACCAAATCTGAAACAATACTTTTCAATCCTTTCTCTCCGTTAGCCGAAATTTTATACTGGGGAATTCTTGGCAGTGTAACTCCTTCTTTCAAAATGATCCTCACTGGCTCTATCTTCAAGCATCCTACATCGTTGTCATGCATCGCCCATATACAGGTTGGTACTTCTCTTAACTCTCCTGGCAAGGTTTCAGACATGAATTCTGACACAGGGGCATTTTGTGGCCAAATCTTTAGAAACACCCCGTCTGACGTACAATGTATAATCGCACCTAGCTTTTTCAATAAATTCAATCCCAACAAGTTCTCCCCACAATTGTCTGTTAAAAGGAAAGGACAATGTTCAGTGAATGGTCCTATACTAACTGGGACTGGTTGGGACACTGGGTTTATGACTGGTGTGCCTGCGAACCCTACGGAAACATTCTTTTGCCCTAACAGTGGCATATCCAGAACCAAGTGATGGTCTATTGAACACTTTTGCGCCCCTGTATCTATAAGGAAGCGGTGCTCCTTATTCCCGACTCCCATTTCTACATAGGGTCCTCTCTGATTCACGGGAATGGACACTGGTTCCCACCCCTGCCCTGGGCTGTCCTATTGGAGAAATAACACATCGTCCGATGTGTAGTCAATACTATTACTATAATACGTATTTGGCTGCGTATTGAAAATGTTCCCATTCTTTCCTCTATTTCCCCCACTCTGATTCCCATATTGTTGGTTTTGCTGACCCTGACTCTGGTTAGGAGTACTTTGGTTTTGGCCTTGGTTTTGATTACCTTCACTATTGTGGTGCTGCTGCAAACTATTTCTATTTGGTCCATTCGCTCCTTGGTGCCCTCTGTGCTGTCTTCTCTGACCAGATCCATTTCTATTCTGTAAATGTGGACATTGCGCTCGCCATTGCCCTTCCTCCTTACAGTATGCACACTGATTTGGTACCAATGGCCGCCCATGCATATTCAAATTACTCCTACCATGTGCGTTCCCTCTTCCTCTATTATGTCCTGCTACTTGCTGCACCCTTGTTTTCAGACTTACTCTATCTTTCTCCTCCTTGTCCTTTCCCGCATTCACTCTCGTCTCATAATGTTGGGCCATGTGTAATACTTCACCCAGCGTTTTTGCTTCCTATGCACTATCTGATGTCATTATTAGGTTCTGAATTGGAAGTCTCAACCCCCTCACATATTTATCAACAAATAGCCTCTTCCCCGTTTCCGAGCTCACATCCTGCCCACTGAAGTCTGCAAATACTTCCTCGAATCTATTGAAATAATCTGTTGCTAACTCATCCTTGCCTTGCACACATACAGTCAACTTGTCCCATTGAATTCTTTTCTCTGGGACAATTTCTTTTAATTTCTGTATTATGCGTGCTGGTAATGCTACCATGTTCGCTCCTGGTGTCCCTCCAACCGCTTTATTCCTGTCTTCTATTACCAAGTCCGCCCATGTGGCGCCATAGGCCGTTGCATCATCCACCTTTCTTATTTGCTTCCATATGTCTGTTGGCAGGATCACTGGGAATATTAGGTCTATGTCACCCATGGTAAGCACGGATGATTGCAGGCAGGACTCTATTTCCTTGTAAAATCCTGCAGAATTCTTTCTTATATCGGGAATCGTCTGCTTTATGTTGTTCACCTCCTGTCTGGAAAAGGGGACATGCACGTACTGGGCGGTATAATGGGCTGGCGTTACCTGCGCCGCTATGTTGCCCGTTGCGGGAACCTCTAATTTTAGGCACAAAGGTAGGGGGGACCTCCGTCATAGGAAATGCCCCACTTACTGTCCCTCCCCCTTCTCTCATGTGCAATAATATTCCCAGATCAATCCATAGGGCTGTCTCTCCTGTCCCTCGCTCTATTGCTCTCTTTTGTACTGCCATTACTTCGGGTGGGCTGGCCTTGTCGTTTTTTATATCTTTGTCTAGTAAATGTTCAGCCATCGACTGCAGTGCTTTTCTTTTCATGGGCATGGAATATTCATCAAATATCTCATGTATCTCCATTGTGGGAATACTGGGATCCGACATCCATCTGAACGCTTCCCGTGTACATACTTTCAATTTGTCGCCCCTCTGTACTGACGACATCTTATGTCGTCGCTGTATATATGGCTCTACTGCCTCCTTTCTATTTCTCCCGATATCCTTACCCCTGTACCCAGGTGCAGTAAACATTTCAGCATATTCATTATCCAATTCATTTTTAAGTTCAAAAAGTCCATACACATGTTCCCTCACTTCTTCATATCTTTGTCTACAACGTGCTAATCTATTCAAGTCTAACAATCACTGTGGTGGTAATTTCCCAATTAACTGTTTCCATATCTCCACCAAATATTCACCCATACATTCCAACACTACCTGTCTTTCGTTGCTTCTTCGGATGTCATACATCGAAGCCAATGCTGCCGTCCCATCATTCCCGTCTATATACATTTCTGCCTGTTGCTGCAATTCCACCTTCCTTTCTTTGCTGATCGCACTGCGAGTTACCCTCATGCATCCACTTTGTTCAGCCCTGCCTCTCGCCCCCGCGGTTTCAACTTCAACCCCTGGAGGGACGGACGTACCGAGTCTGTATCTAAGGCGAGAGGTGCGCATGGGACAATGGGACCGGGGAGAGTCTGCTGTGGTCCTGGTTGGCTAATAGGAAGTGCTTTGTGTGCGGTTTGTGGCTGTGGGAGGGCTTGAGCTGCGGGAGGGAGAGTTTGAGCTACGGGAGGGGTTTGGGCAATAGTTACTGACGTGTTTGGCCTTGCTTCTGATCTTGGGCCTTGTTTCGTATGGATCAATATGTTTCCCATTACTTCATCTGCTATGTTCAATTCTCGTTGTGGGTATATTTTTACTATATTTAACTGGTCACGTCTAACTGACCTTCTTAGACTCTCAGTCCACTCCTCCTCCTCCTTTTCTTCCGCTACTTCACCTTTTGATTTATGTCTGCACGCATGCTTCACTCTACTTCTAAATCGGAGCATTGCTTCCCTTCTCCAATCCTTAACAATATCAAATGTTGCGGGACGCACTTTCTTTCTTATTAACACTCTTTCCAAATTATCTATTCTTGCTATCTCAAAACTACCATTTATCGGCCACTGATGGTCTTGTTGCTTTCTGGTTTGCCTGTGCCAAATCGCACAGAATATTATCGCTCCCACACCATACTTTACATGCATCTCATATGCCGGCGTTCCCCCAGGTGGTGCAATTTGGCCATCTTCCAAAGATTGTCTATCACAGTGGAAAAACCCCCACTAGGGTGGACAACACCCCAGGCATGTTTCAACCTTCCCCCTGGTTAATCAACCTTACCTAGGGCGTTTGATTTTGCAAAGTCAACTCTCAACCAATATCAGGATTACTTTGAATCGGGGAATGGCTCACCTGATAAATCAATTTGTCCTCCAGGACACAATTCGTCTGTATACTGATGCAACCAATTACGTTGTGTCTGCGTTTCTTGGCTTCCGCCTCGTTTCGGGACCCTCGCCTCCTTGTTCTCTAGCCAGATACGTCAATCAGGGATCAGGTGTGTGCAGATCTGCAAAAGAATCTCTCATCACTTCTACAGGGTGCCCCGAACACCTCTTTATCCCGTCTTGATCGTCCCGTCCTTGTGGTTCTCCGCCTTTACTCAATTACAACGTACACGATGGGGGAGCGTAGTACCAGTTAGCATGTATATGGTAACATGATGAGTATCACACACAGGACCAAGCACAACAACAGCAAGGACCGAGATTGAGCGCACACCGGCATACACACCAGTCATGACACAGATACCACAGATGCAAGCACCCATACCAAAGTATTTGCAATCACCCCAGACTCAAGGTAACACACAGCAGGTATTGCAGATACAAAACAGCATACAGTCAAGTGACGGGACAGTGGTATGCATAGACTCCATAACAACTGAAAGGGGCCCCTAGGGGTCCCTCACGTCTATGGAAACAAAGCAAGTCACCACACACGATAGATACGCCAGACACGAGGTTGTATTCCCAAAGCTAGGGTTTATTGCAAAGCAAATAGTCTCAGTTGGCCAACTCGGTCTCACTCCCCGCAACGTGTATCTCTAGACCTCGAGGGACGCAAGAGACCGAATTACGTACATCAGTTACATATATGCAAAATGCATATCATACAAACAGCTGTGACATGATGATGGACACTTTCGACGAATATGACACCTTCAAATATCTATTCTAGTAACAATATGCAACTTTGCAAGTGGGAGACATCTTTTACTTGGTGAACAGAACACACAGTGCTTCTGTTCTTGGAAGCAAGCTACATATGGGGGAAGAGTCACATTTCAGACCTTGCTATCTATGAGGTGCTATTCGTGTCCTGGGAGCCGACACGCTCTACAGGGCTCGGTAAAGGGGGGCCATAAGAAGAGCATAATTCAAGCCTTTAGCTGCTTTATTCTAACATATAACGAGACTGGCTGGCAGCTGTGAAATGATTAAATGCCCTGCGGCTCTGCTTCAAGGCTACATTCGGGAGGGAGCCGGGCATTCCTTCCCGGTGCTGCCTACATTGTGTTTCAACGAACTCTTATTAGTCTCGCGGCCCTGCGGCCTTGTCCTTTCACGTTCAGTCAACAATATTCACAGTCAAGCAGTGTAAGCAGAAAATGTGCTGCGAAGCAATTTGAACAGAAAGCAATGAGCAATTGTTAGAAAACGAAAATGGCGATCCTTGCTACATCAAAATGGCAGTTCATTGGTAAACTCGGGAACCTGTATTTCTATCGTATCGTGCATGAGACGGTTGGCCTTCGGCCACCAAAATACATTTGCCGTCAATCATGAGAGCTATCCATTTTTCTAGACTGACACAACAACCCCCATTAGGAGCCTGGGAGGGGTCACCAAGGTGGGGAACAATCCATTTTCTTGGAATGGGATGTCCTTATACCCTCAATAGGACAGCCCATAGACAGACATGATGTGTTCCATCCTGTCAATCACACCCAACCCTGTGGAGGAACCACACATAGGGGTGTCGATAGGTGAGAAGACTTTTTCTTGTAGACACAGGGGTAACTACGTCCTGAATCTGAGAGGGAAGCTATAGGTTGTCAGGCTATGTCATGAATACTCAAGGATGCTGTGGGGCTACGGAAGTGGTTCCTTTCACAAACAATATCTCCCTTCCTATAGGCGAACACGATTTATCTTTGCCTTTACTTCTGTGCTGTTTTGGGGTTATTTGCTGGATTCAAGGCACCGCAGTGCCTTTCCTGATCATTTCGGAGTCCCCCACTGCCATTCCAAGATGGCCGACCCGCAGGCACCACAGTGCCTGGGCTGTTGTCTCCTGCCACTTTGCCTGGATTGGCTGATGCCTAGTATGTCATGGCTTATGGGAAAGCCGGTAGGCTTGGCCGGCCCTCCCTCCAAGGCCCACTCCTGGCCCTGACCACCATCCAAGATCAGAGAACTTCTCATGACCCCTGAAGCTGCAGGGAGCTGGAGCCCCTGCCTCACTCCCACCTACATCGGGAGATGGAATCCCTGCAACAACAACCATCTGGAAGCTAGGAAAGTCTCATGGCTTACAGAAATGAAAATCTGCGCTCGTGTGCGCTTTTGAAAAAAATGCCTTTAATATTCCACC
The DNA here is from genome assembly GCF_040938575.1 of Ambystoma mexicanum. Lineage (NCBI taxonomy): Eukaryota > Metazoa > Chordata > Amphibia > Caudata > Ambystomatidae > Ambystoma > Ambystoma mexicanum. Next base: position 510,116,764 of record NC_090929.1, on the reverse strand, counting down.
TTAACTAAAGCCTGCACTGTGCAAGTGGATCCGCGCTGTTTTGGGGTTATTTCATGGATTCAAGGCACCGCAGTGCCTTTCCTGATCGTTCTGTGGTCCCGCACTGCCATTCCAAGATGGCTGACCCGCAGGCACTGGAGTGCCTGGGCTGTTGTCTCCTGCCACTTTGCCCGGACTGGCTGATGCCTAGTATGTCATGGCCTATGAGAAAGCCGGCAGGCTTGGCTGGCCTTCCCTGCAAGGCCCACTCCTGGCCCTGGCCACCATCCAAGACCAGAGCACTTCTCATGACCACCTGAAGCTGCAGGGTGCTGGAGCCCCTGCTTCACTCCCACCTACATCGGGAGATGGAATCCCTGCAACAACAACCATCTGGAAGCTAGGAAAGTCTCATGGCTTACAGAAATGAAAATCTGCGCTCGTGTGCGCTTTTGAAAAAAATGCCTTTAATATTCCACCTTAACTAAAGCCTGCACTGTGCAAGCGGATCCGCGCTGTTTTGGGGTTATTTGCTGGATTCAAGGCACCGCAGTGCCTTTCCTGATTGTTTCGGGGTCCCACACCGCCATTCCAAGATGGCCGACCCGCAGGCACCGGAGTGCCTGGGCTGTTGTCTCCTGCCACTTTGCCAGGACTGGCGGATGCCTAGTATGTTTTAACTAGTTCAAATTTGGTTTGAACTGCTGATAAAAATTGGGGAAACCCAAGAAGCTTTGGACGGTCTTGACTGACGTTGGTGAGGGCCATTGGAGGATTGCTTCAACCTTACGGTTGTCCATGTGAACCCCCTGAGGTGTTAGGAGATACCCCAAAAATTCTAATTCCGTACCATGAAAAGTACATTTCTCGAGTTTTGCATGCAGGTGGTTCTGGCGTAGCTTTTCCAACACTTCTTGTACATGACGGACATGCTCCGTACGTGTTGTTGAGTAGATTGGAATACGGTCTATGTAGACTATGGCACAGATGTCCAGGGGTTCTCGTAACACATAGTTCATAAACAAATGGAACACTGCTGTTGCGTTGCACAAACCAAACAGCATCACTTGATACTCAAAGAGCCCGACCTTGGTATGAAAGGCTGTTTTCCACTTGTCACCGCTCTTAACTCGTACCAAATGGTTCGCCCCCCTGACGTCCAGTCTGGTGTACATATTGGCCTTCCTCACTTGGTCTAGTGGCACCAGTATCAAGGGGTGCGGATACCTTTTCTTCATTGTGATCTGGTTCAGAGCCCTGTAATCAATAGAGGCATACAGGTCTCCTTCCTTCTTTGGCAGAAAGAAGAGTGGCGATGCCACAGGGGACTTGAATAGTCGTATGACGCCATTAGCCAGGTACTGATCTAGGTAGGTATGTAGATGTGCATTCTCCAATTCTGTTAGGGCATAGATGCAGCTGCGTGGTGTCTGTCATCCCAAGATCAAGTCAATCTGACAGTCGTATGGCCTGTGTGGAGATAGTGTGTTCACCTGTTCTTTGTGGATGACATCCTGATAGTCAATGTATTCAGGGGGCAGGATCCCCATAATGCCTAACACTAGGCTGTGGGTATCGTTGGTGGTGGTTGCTCCTTAGAAGTCTTTGTGTAGTAACATGAATCTCCACAGCTGCTGTAGAAGGTTAAGGTTCTTGCTCACCAATCAATGCTAGGGTTATGGGACTCTAGCCAGTGTATCCCTAGGATAACTTGAAACTGTGGGGGCACTGATGAGGTCAAAGGCGATGTTCTCCCAATGTCTGTCCTGACAGAGTAGTACCACCTCCTCCATACACTGAGTTACAGGACCCAAAGCCAATTGTGTTCCATCCACAGTGACTACATTGGGCCTCATTACAAATCAGGCGGTCCGAAAATAAGGGTGGCGGTAAACCCGCCGCCACCGTTGTTTGCGGACTGCCTGATCCCGACTCCTGCAGGCAGGAGGTGATGTTCCCACCAGGTTTGACCTGGCGGGTTTAACACCGCCCGCCTGCAGGCAGACGAGGAAACACCGGCAGCATTACGAGATGCTGCCGGTGTTTCCATTATCCCTATTCCCATTGAGTCCCGTAGGACTCAATGGGAATGGGGATTAACACCATTCCACCTCCGTTCCACCTCTGTGATTCCCGGGAAACCGGGGTTGTAATGCCTCGGTAATTCCGGGAATCATAGAGGCGGAATGGTAATACGAGTCCGGCGGTAACCAGGCGGTTTTAATGAGGCCCATTGTCTGTTGTAGATTTCTGTCGTAGCAGAACTTCAATCCGGCGGGCCATTGCGTAGTCCATATAATTGCCCACAGCTCCGCAATCTACTTAAGCTTCAAGAGCATCCATCCGTTGGGACTGCTGGGGGCATATTAAAATGATGGGGATAGCTATGTACGAGGCCGCAGTAACCTTTTCTGTCTTCGACAAGTGGGCCTCTATATTTGTCGGGCCAAGTAGTTTTCCAAAGACCGTTCTTTTGGAGTTGCATCTACCGCTCCTACGGTTTTCTTGGCTGGTTCTACCAGGAAGTGCCGCAGGAACTAGCCAGGCTTGCCACAATATAGCCATAACTGTTGTTGTCTATGCCATTCTCTCTCTTCCCTGGTCAGGGGGCCTCGAACGCCACCCAACTGCATGGGCTCTGGTGCTCCCTCTGTGTGTCGTGCCTCGTGTGGCTAACTCGTCAGAATGGTCCCTATTGACAACTAGTTACCGTCGCAGTGCATTAGTTTCAGAGCGGGCAGCCCAGCTCTGAGGTCTCCCAGGTTCTGAGCTAGTTGGTCCGCGTCAGAGGACTCCACGACTCTCAGGCAGAGTTGCAATTGTGGGCTTTGCATTCTGCAACGCTTACCTGGGGACTCTGCAGAAGCGCCTGGACCCCCAGCCGTGTGACCCACACCAGTCTCCACCCCAAGCCGGTGCTGTTGTACTATGTCCCCACCACAGGCTTGAGGAGGAAGGGATGGGTATGTTCGTTGGATAAACCCAGAGACTGCGTGGTTGGATAAGTGCTCTCCAACCTGTTGTTCCCCCCTATTTCCTGATACCCTCTCCCCTGAGAAGGCTGGACGTTCCTGTGGTGTATGAAAGGGGCATGTGGAGGACTCCGGAGCATCTGTTGCCAGTTACTTCACTGGTGTGTGCTGTCCAGGCCAATTGTGACTTGCTAGATGCTGGGTATCATCTCTTATTCCCTTAGTGGTTCTCCTCCTGTCTTTCTTGTCTCTTTACTTGTCCTGTCTCTTGTCCTAAGTTGTCTCTGTTAAGTGTAATAATGTCTCTCTTGCTGCTTACGTGTGCTTGCTCTTGTCCTTAGTTGGGTCTGTTAAGTGTTATACTGTCTCTCTTGCTATTGCTATCGCTATCTTTTCACTTTTCCCCTGTACTCTGTCCCTCATTTTCTCCCTTGCAGGTGGTGAGGAGCGATGGATCGGGAGAGGAGGGAGTGGATTCTATTGCATGCAGCGTTGATGAGAATAGTGGCTTCGCAGGTGAAGGAATCAAGTGAGGATGTTCTTGCTCTGGCTGGGAATGGGTGCCAAAGGCTAGATGACTGATATCTCCTTATTTCTCTTTCAGGGCGAAGGCATGTGGAAAGCAGAGCTTGCGGCAAGCATTACGTTGTGCTTAACAGTAAAAACGCAAAGCAGCAGGGAAAGCCTGGGGTATGGTATAAGTAGTGGATGTCCTCGTAAGACTACCATGAGGCTCCTGCTCAGTTTCCATGGGCCTCCGAGTGGCCACATTGGAAGCCTGCCGAAACACGACAGCCATCTTGAAAGGTCTTTGAGAAACTGAAGCTAATGAAGCTAATGGGTGCAGAAAGCATGGCAGCGCCAGCGACGCATGAGGATGGTCCAGCCTCCCCTTTGTGGGTTTTGAGAGACTGACCTGGTGTAGACAAGGGGGTGATATGGGTACTACTGTGAGCAGGTGTAGGTGTAGTGATATGGGTACTGGTATGGCCCTGACCTGTGATCATGACACATGGGAAGGGGGAAGAAATGAGGGGACGACAAAGGTCGACAGGGACGATCAAGAGCCATGGATCAGAGCAGCATCACATGACTCTGACAGTTTGTTCCACCCCTCAACTCGCATGATCCGATTGGCCCTGGTATTCCCTGCACTGGCAGTCCTCCGTGTGAGCGCCCCAAACCCCCTTTTGCCCTGCTGACTCCAAAGTGAGTGGTCCTCCTCCCCGAGCCCCCATTCCGGCAGAAAATTTTAAAAAAGACCCCCCAGCCCTCCCGCCCGCACCCTCTCACTCCCGCTTCTTGGTCCAGCTAAATCCCACCCCCACCCCTCGACTCGCATGATCCGATTGGCCCTGGTATTCCCTGCACTGGTAGTCCTCTGTGTGAGAATCCCTAAGCCCCCTTTTGCCCTGCTGACCCCAAGGTCAGTGGCCTCCTTCCCGAGCCCCCATTCCGGCAGAACATTTTAAAAAGACCCCCCAGCTCTCCCGCGTGCACCCCATCACTCCCACTTCCTGGTCCAGCTAAATCCCGCCCCCACCCCTCGACTCACCCCTCGACTCGCGCGATCCGATTGGCCCTTCCTTGAGCACATTAAGGATGACTCCAGGGTAGCCTCTGCCCGGCAGCCCCATCGGCCAAGGACCCCGAGGCAAAGGACGGCTCCTACAGAGACAGCTCCAAACAGTATCTGCAGGTATCTGCAGGAGAATCAAGAAGCCAACAATAAGTAAGTGTGGCAAGGTCGGGGACAGAAGCAATTACTTCACGCCATACTACCCTACTACTCAACCCAGTAAGCGAATCTGTTGTAAACTCGTAATTCTGCATAGTAGCATTCATTTAGAAATCCTCCCGATAGCATATCTGTGGAATAATTGCATCTAGAAAGTCCTCCTAACAACATATCTGCTGTGTAGTTTACATGTAGAAAGTTGCATTTAGAAAGTCTGCCCAATTGCATATCTGTGGCATAATTGCATTTAGAAAGTCCCCCAATAGCATATCTGTGGCGTAATTGCGTTTGGAAAGTCATCATAATAACATATCCCCGGTGTAGTGTACATGTAGAAAGTTGCATTTAGAAAGTCTGCCCAATAGCATATCTGTGGAATAATTGCATTTAGAAAGTCTCCGAAATAGCATATCTGTGGCATAATTGCATTTAGAAAGTCCTCCTAATAACATATCTCCGGTGTAGTTTACATGTAGAAAGTTGCATTTAGAAAGTCTGCCCAATTGCATATCTGTGGAATAATTGCATTTAGAAAGTCTCCGAATAGCATATCTGTGGCATAATTGCATCTGGAAAGTCCCCGTAATAACATATCTCTGGTGTAGTTTACATGTAGAAACTTGCATTTAGAAAGTCGGCCCAATTGCATATCTGTGGCATAATTGCATCTAGAAAGTTGTCCTAACATCATACCTGCGGTGTAGTAGAAAGTTGCATTTAGAAAGTCTGCCAAATTTCATATCAGTGGAATAATTGCGTTTAGAGAGTCCCCCAATAGCGTATCTGTGGCATAATTGCTTCTAGAAAGTCCTCCTAACAGCATATTTGCGATGTAGATTACATGTAGAAAGTTGCATTTAGAAAGTCTGCCTAATTGCATATCTATAGAATAATTGCATTTAGAAAGTCTCCTAATAGCATATCTGTGGCATAATTGCATTTGGAAAGTCCTCCTAATAACATATCTCCGGTGTAGTTTACATGTGAAAAGTTGCATTTAGAAAGTCTGCCCAATTGCATATCTGTGGAATAATTGCATTTAGAAAGTCTCCCAATAGCATATCTGTGGAATAATTGCATTTAGAAAGTCTCCCGATAGCGTACCCGTGGCATAATTGCATTTAGAAACCTGCATTTAGAAAGTCTCCCAATAGCATATCTGTGACATAATTGCATTTAGAAAGTCTCCCAATAGCATATCTGTGGCATAATTGCATCTAGAAAGTTGCATTAGAAATTCTGCCCAATAGAATACCTGTAGCTTAATTGCATTTAGAAAGTTGTATTTAGAAAGTCTCCCCAATAGCATAACTGTAGCATAACTGCATTTAAAAAGTTGCATTTGGAAAGTTCTGCCCAACAGCATGGGCCTCATTACAAGGTTGGCGGTAATGCAAAAATGCATTTACTGCTCCGGTGTATTCTGACCCGACAACCCAGTATTAGCGGCACCCTAAATAACGGTGCTACTAATAGCGGCATGGGCGCGTAAATGCGCCCCTTCGGGGAGCAAATACTGGCATGCCGGTAATAGGGGGATATCCCAACCCACGCGGACATGCAAATACCGGCATCACGAAGCCGGTAATCATGGACTGCACGATGCCAGCCATACAGGCATCGCGGACCACCCGCAAACAGCAATCAGGATACAAGGCAACTGCCACAGGTGCACACAATCCCCACAGGTGGAGTCGATAGAGGCTTGGCCAGTATAAAATGAGAACGAACACCCACACACCACACCCCTTCCAACACCAAAATGCTACCACTAGCTGTTGCAATCATGGCGCTGGCGGACATGCCCATTCTGCTACAACTACAGCAACAACAACAACAACAACTACAGCAGCAACAACAGGCAGCACAGAGGAGACGCAGGAGGAGAAGGAGGGTGAGACAGGCCCAGCAATTAACACCAGGGCAGCCAGCAGTGCCTCATAGGCAACCACCAATCCCTCGTACCAGACCCAGCCCTTTTAACCTAACCCCTGAGCAGATCCACACCCTGTACCGGTTGGACCGTGACACCATCACCACCATAGTGGACATGATACAGAACGACATTGCCAGCCTCATAGAAATACGCACTGCCATCCCCCGCTACTAAAGGTGGTGTCTGTGTTACACTTCCTGGCCACAGGCACCTACGAACACACAGTGGGCCAGCTGCATGGCATTCCATAGCCACTATTTTCACGCATGTTGAACCAAGTGCTGGATGCCCTCCTGAAGCACGCAAGCAGCCACATATCCCTACCACGGACTGCCCAGGAGATAGCCGACACCAAAGTAGACTTCCATGCACTGACAGGCGTGCCCAATTGTGTTGGTGCCCTCGACTGCACCCATGTGGAATTGGTAGTCCCCCATGCCATAGAGGCGGTGTACCGCAATCGCAAGCAATACCACTCCATCAATGTGCAAATGGTATGTGACTCCAGCAAGATCATCACACATTGCTGCGCCTGATTTCCCGGATCAACACATGATGCCATGGTACTGCGTAACTCCACGCTACCCTGTCACATGGAGTGACATGCTGGACCAGGTGCCTGGCTGCTTGGTGAGTTGCACAACTGTCCCATGGCAGTGCTTTGGGGTACCGATGTGTAGGGATGCATAAGGGGGGGCATACTGCACCTGGGCGGAAAAGGGGGGGCATACTGCACCTGGGTGGCAATAGCCGGTGATTGGAGAATGCATGCAGAGCTAAACACTCCTGACCTGAACCGGCCAAATGGAACATGACACATCACTGGGCTACATATCACAAATAATGCATATCGATGACAACAAGTAAGAGACACAACCAGGCCACCATGGTAATGGCAAGCAATGCATGAATGAACAGGATGGCAACTGTGACCATGCATAGTGAAGAATGAACAGCATGAATTGGAGGCTAAACATTGTTGCACTACCACAGCACATCTGCCTCAGCATGCATTATTACCCCCTGCATCATCTATTGAACGCCATCCAGACTACCACACCTCATATCAGTTTAGAATGCATCTAGGTGACAATTTTGCATACGTACAGGGACATGTGCATGTCCACACCAAATAGCCGCCGCCATGGTTGTGCTTCCCGAAGGTGCCAGCTCAGAGTGACATACACCTATTTGCATTTGCTTGCAGGTGACGGAGGATATCCCTTGAGGCCGTGGCAACTTACCCCTGTGCAGAACCCGCAGAACAGCCATGAAGAGGAGTACATTTGTGTGCACACCCGCACCTGTGTTGTGATAGAGCAGAACTTTGGCCTTTTGAAGGCGCATTTCGGCTGCCTAAGCAGGTCTGGTGGGGCACTCCTATATAGGCCTGAGAAGGTGGCAAAGATCACCATGGCCTGTGTCATGCTGCACAACATGTGCGTCTGGAGAAATATACCACTGCCACCTGACATTGACATGCATGCCCCGGCTGAGGATGATGAGGATGGAGACGGAGGTGAAGTAGCCCCCCTGCTAGTACATGATGCATGGGATGGCCATGCAGTACGCCAAGCACAGATTAACAAATACTCCTGACCCACAGGGACTATGAAAGACATGTGTCAGTCAGACACTGGGCCAATGTGGACATGCACACAGGGAATGATGGGAGTTGGGCACTGAACACCGTAACACATTAAATGGATGCACATGAAAATAACAATGTCCAGCCATGGATTTTTCTTATCACAACGTGTGTATTATTTACAACAGCAAAAATGTGCGCACTCCCCCCCTCCCTAACCCCCCAACAAACTCCCAGACCCCCCCAACAAACTCCTAGACCCCCCAACAAACTCCAATCCCCCCCAACCAACACCAATACCCCCAATAGACTCCAGAAGATGCACCCCTTCACCCCCAACCTTGTGTCCCACTCCCATTGTCCGCCCACACTACTTCCGGGACTTCTTCCTGTCCGGAGGCGGCATTTCAGTGTGCCTTCCACTCCTACGTGTCTGGCGCACTGGGCTGGTGGGTGACAGATGAAGCTGGTGTGGAGGTAGTAGGTGAGTCGCTGGCAGGTTCCACACCTCCTGCAAGCCGTGGCCGCTGCTAATGGAGCAGCATTGAAGTCAGCACCTATGTCACCACCCCCAGGCAGTCCCTCATTAGCCGAGCCGATGCATTACCAGCGGCTGTGTTGGCTTCGATGGCCGCTGTGGTCCCCGCAATTGCTGTGGCAATACCCCGGCTGGTTTCCTCCCCGTCCGCTATGTACTGGCGGGGTAGGTCTAACATGGCCTCCTGTTGGGCCTCTGCCATCGACAATCGTGTCTCCAGGGTTTTGGAGGGGGCTGGAGTGGTGGGTTGTGCAGTCACGTGGATGGCATTTTCGGGACTGTAATCCTCAGAGGTGGGTAGGTCACACTCATGGAGGCAGGGATCAGCTTCACTGCAGGTGGGTGACTGCAGGTGTTGGCGCGAGGGGGTGGGCAAGGGGCTCGGGGTGGCCGGGAATGTCACCTAGGTGTCTCCCTCAGGCTCCACACTGGCATCAAGTTCTTCCCAAATGGAGGCAGGTGCTTCCAGGGACTCCCCTTGGACAGGTGTGGGTGTGGCCTGCTGGGTCAGTAGTGTGTCAGGCACACTGGCAGCAGGTGTTGCTGGCTGTGTCCTAACTCGCACAGGCACACTGTGGTGGTGGTGGTTGCCCTCTTCTTAGGGTGTGAGGTGGATGCCCTTGCAGTGGTCTCCTGGGTTGCTTCTTCCTCATCGGTGCCTGGGGGGTAGAAGAGATGCAGGGCATCAGTGATGGTGTGATATGGCAGAGGCATAAGATGGTGCTGTTCATTATTCATTTGATCATGCATTCATGTCTTACAGGTGTGTCATGTAGGGAATTCAGAGGGGGCATGTTAGCATTCACTGCATGGCAGGTGACATGCCATTGATTTGGGGTTTGTGTGATGTATCACATGGGCAAGGTCCAGGTGTGTTGGCTGTATGTTGGTTATGGGATTGGCACTCAGCATGGATTTCAGTGTGGCAGCGTTTGGCCCGCCATCTGGACTTGGATATGGTCATGTGGGTGTTGGGACATGCATTGCCTTGCCTAGACTCTCTACCACTTCACTTGTGCTACATCATGGTCTCCCCTACAGGGATCTGCAGGGTTACTCACCTCCTTCCACGGTTGATGCCGCACCCGTCTCCATCTTGCATAATCCCTCGATGGACTCAGGACTGATGAATCTGCTAGCCGTCTCCTCCCAGGGCATCAATATGGCAGGGGGGTGGGCACCCCCGCCTGTGGACATGGCCTCCCTCCGATTGCTGGCCATGATATTGCATACCCTCAACCGGAGGTCATCCCACCGCTTCCTGCAGTCCCTCAGACTGCGTGGGGTGGTACCTACGGCTGATACCTTGCAGGCTACCTCCTGCCAGATTTGCCTCTTTTGTTGCTGCACCTCCCGCTTCTTGTTGTGGGATTGGATTATGTCTGCATATGCAGCTAGAGTGTCCGCTAACATGGTCAACTCTGCGTCTGAGTAACGCTGTTTCCGCAGCTGGGGGGTGGTCTTCCTGGTAGCCTTTGACATTCTCTATAGTTTTCCACTGTGCTCTCCAGTTATCGACTGGTGGTTCTGGAGGATTGCAATGGATTGTGTTTTTAAAGATGGCCACTAGCCCATTTCCCATTCCTGCGCGATGACGTTATTTCCGGGTCCGGTTTTGCGAACCCGGTATTGGCATGGTGGTATTACTGGGCCGGTATTTAGGGGTTGCTCCTAGGCGGTGCCGGTATCGGCTGGTCCCGTGATGCCGCTATTAGGGGGTTGGAGGGCTTTTAGCGGCATTCCAGTATTTCCATTACCGGCATGGGGGTTCGCGCGTGCTCGCGCACTCTTAATCACCCGCTATTAGCGGGTTCATACGAGCACGGACCCGCTCTTACCGGCATGCCGGTAATAAACCCGTTTTTACCGGGCTACTCGTAATGAGTCCCCAAATCTGTGGCATATTTGCATTTGGAAAGACCATCTAGTAGCATCCAGGTTATAGTTACATTTTGAAAGTGTCCCAAATAGCATATCCGTGGAATAAATGCATGTAGAAAGTGTGACGAATAGCATATCTGTGGTGTAATTGCATTTAGAAAGTGTGCCGAATAGCATATCTGTTGGTGAAATATCATTTAGAAAGAGTCCCTAATAGTACCTCCATGGTGTAATTGAAGTTGGAAAGTGCTGAATAACATATCTGTGGTGAAAGAGCATTTAGAAAGTGTTCCTAAATAGCACATCTGTGGTATAATTGCATTTGAAACGTGCCTAACAGCATATCTGTGGTCTAGTCTTGCTTTTGGTGTAATTGCATTTAAAAAGTGTGCCAAATAGCATACCAGTGGTGAAATAGTGTCTAGAAAGGATCCCTAATAACATAGCTGTTTAGTTGAACCTAGAAACTGTGAATAACCTCACCAGGTGGTATAGTGGAACTTAGAAAGTACAAATAATCACTAGGTACAGCTGCAGCACTGTTAATCATAAAGGTATGAATAATTAACATCAAGTAATATAGCTTAATATAGCTAAAGTGGGATGGTGTGAACAAAATCATCCAACCTCATCTATATCACAGTTCAAACCATGAGTGCACCCAATCAACCAAGGTCTGCCGAAAATGACCCTGTGCGTTCCCCCACTCCCACCAGCCCTGCCATCCATCCCCCCTTCCCCAATCAGCCCACCCACCACCACATCCCCTACGCATCCCCTTTCCAAACACCAAGCCAGAGGGGCACGATGGCGAGCCAACCACCCCAAGACCACTGCTTCTCCCATCCCCTGCACCCATCAGCCTACCATGATCATACCCGCTCCCCTCACTACCCTCCCAGGCACACCCAACCCAACAACCTCTCACCCCCCGCTTCCCTCATCAACTCCCACCACCATCCCCCTCCAACCACACTCCTTGCCCTCCCTAAAAACTGCACGCCTCGCCCTAGCAAGAACAGAAGCCTCGTCCCTTTCCCCCTCTGACCCCTCTCCTACCCTCTCTCACACACCAATCGCAACAAAGACACAGAGGAGAAAACGTACCTGGTCCCCCTCAATCTCTCAGTACTCATTGCCTCTCCTGTCTCAACCCACCACCTCATCATCCCAATCACCACCCTCCCCCCAGGCCTCACCCTGCCTGAAACCCCTCCCCCTCGATTTCTCACCATCCACAACTGAAACCCCTAACCCCCCACACCCCACCCTCAAATCCCCCATGCCAAACCCAATCATCCCAGCACATGCGTCCATCCCCTCCCCCTGAAACCCATCAACTCTTCTGCTCGCCTACTCTTCCCATCGACCACCCCACCCCTCTCGCTCTCCAGTTTCCACCCTCTCCCACCACCCCCATTTCTGCCACTCCGACATCAACCTCCTCTACCGAAGTGAATTGCATCCTTTTTAATGCCCGATCCGTAGCAAAGAACAGACACAGCATCTTTGACCTCCTTGCCTCTGACAACCCAGACCTGGTCTTCATCACTGAAACCTGGTTCTCTGACAACTTCGCCCCTATCGCCAATGAAGCCTTTGCCCCCTGACTACTCCCTCATCCAACTGAACCGTCCCTCTAGAGGTGGAGGAATAGCAATCGCCTTCAAGTCTCACTTCCACACCTCAATCATGGACAACCAAGCATCCATTCCTCCCTGCGAATCACTCCTCGTTAAACTATCCCTCCCCCCTTCGTTCTCCCACAGCTTCCTAATAATTTACAGACCCCCTGGCTATGATAGACAATTCTCAAACAACCTCTGCGACTCAATTGCCACCCTCCAACTAAACCATCCCAACCTCACCCTGCTAGGAGATTTCAACATATGGCTTGACATTCCCACCAACCCTATGACCCACTCTCTGATTGACGGGCTAGACGCGATTAACCTCCAACCCCACATAAATGGCCAGACTCACTATAAAAGACACACACTTGATGCCATCTTCAGCTCCCACAACCTGATACTTCTAAACCCCCCTCAACCCTAGCATCTGGTCAGATCACTTCATTGTTTCTTTCGCCATTCACTCACCCAACCCGCTCGGCTTACCCGAACCTGAACCTCCGAATCTACGCAAATGCTAGAAGAAACTAATAATCCTTCCTGATCTAGCCGACACACTCCTTCTGTCTCCTCCCCCTACCTGCCTACTCAATGAACAACTAACCTCCAACGCCTTTGACTCATGGCTCAAACCTCACTAATGCGGCTCACACCCTCTTGCAAACCATCAGCCCGCTGTGGCCTTTTTCCTAGATGGTTCACACATGAACTGAAGACCACTAAACAACTAAATAAATCGCTAGAAGCGCAAATGGTGGAAAGACAAAACACCCCTGAACAGATCCACCTTGGCCCGGCACCTTCGTCAGTAGAAGGCTGAAATCCAGAAAGCAAATAAAGCCCACTACAACTCCCGAATCCTAAACTGTAAAAACCCCAGCAAAGAACTTCACAAAATCATAATTCACCAAACCATCATCCACCACCACCCTCGCGACCCCCTCACAATCGCTGTGTGACTCACTCTCTCTCCACTTTTACACCACAGCTCTCGAAAGAACAAATGCTCTAACCAACAAACTAGCTCTCTTACACCCACCAGGCAATCCACCCTCCATACCGGCCATCCTACCGCCTCCGACCACTACCCAACCAACGTTCGACTCCTTCAGTCCAATATCAACCGACCAATTTCTCAAACTTCTCTCTGCCTGCAAACCATCCATCTCTCCGCTGGACCCTTGCCCAACCACAACCCTCAAAGAAATGTTCGCATCTACCTACGCAGGAGAACACGCAAGAACCATCATAAATGACTCCCTTTCCTCAGGAATTTTTCCAGACACATTCAAAACGGTTCATGTCAAACCTCTTATAAAAAAACCTTCCCTCGACCTTCTCGAACCCAAAAACTACCGCCCCATCTCAAACACCAGGTTCATTGCCAAACTCATTGACCAAACTGCCTATTTCCAACTAAATGCCTTTGTCGAAGCCAACAATCTCCTAGACCCCGCTCAATCAGGTTTTAGAGCCCGACACGGAACCGAAACCACCCTAACCTCAATCTGGGATGACCTTAAAAACACGGCAGATTCTGAGGGATGCGCCGCATTAATCCTTCTTGACCTATCACCGCCTTCGACACAATCAACCACTCAATCCTCCTTGACCGCCTCCACTCCCTAGGAATTCATGGAACCATTCTCAAATGGATAGCATCCTTCCTCAATAATAGGAAATAAATAACCCTACTCTCCTCCCATTCCTCCAAAGCCCGACCAGTCGACACTGGAGTTCCACAAGGAGCATGCCTATCAGCCCTCCTGTTTAACCTCTACATGGCCACACTCCCACAAATAATTTGTTCGCACAACATCCTGTGCTCCAACTACACTGATGACACTCAACTAATTCTAAAACTCCTGAACTCAAAACCCAACTGCCGACCTGACCTCGCTTCCTGCCTCCTCGACATAGATCTCTGGATGACCACAAACCACCTCTTGATAAATCCCTACAAAACTGAAATCCTGGTATGTGGCAACACTGAACTTCTTTCACACCCACTACCCTGGCCATCTGCCATGGGCAACTCACTGACACCCTCTAATTCAGTAATAAACCTTGGATGCACCCTAGACTCAGACCTAACCCTCTCGCGCCAAGTCAACAACGTCTCAAAGTCCTGCCACTGCCACCTTAAAACTCTTAGGCGCATTTTTCCATACCTCTCCTTTCCCAACAGACTCTCTGCGGTGCAATCAACTGTTATATCAACACTGGACTATGCTAACCCCCTCTACCTCGGAGTCCACGCATACCAACTGACTAAACTACAAAGAGCACAAAACGCTGAAGCCAAACTGCTACTAGCGCATCTCTCCAGCCCTCAAAACTCTGCAGTGGCTTCCGGTTGCCCGAAGGGTGACCTTCAAAACCTTATGCATTTCTCACCGAGCAGTGCATAAAACCGGACCTCAACATCTTCAAGACAAACTAAAACCCTATCAGCCTGCATGTACTCTAAGATCAAGCTTAGCCGGCCTCCTAGTCATACCGAAAACAAACTCAGTCAGGTTAGGTGTATCATCATTCTCAGCTTTGGCCCCCACGCTGTGGAACGCGCTCCCACCCCACATCCGACTCACCCAGGACCTCATGTCTTTCCGCAAATTACTGAAAACATGGCTCTTCCCCTAAAACCGACCCCTAACTCAAACTGGATAACTGCAACTCAATAACATTAGCCCAAACTGCTAGATCATAAATAACAATCCAGCATCATGATCCGAGCGAAAAATCGAAAACGAATAACCTCTAAGGTAAACTAAAAAGGACAAACAAAATAGAATGAGTAAAAAGGATCAAAGCAGTGAAGTGGATAAAAAGAATAAGTTATATGAGAGCAGTAAAGTGGTTGAAATTAATGAAATAGATAAAATAAATGTAATGGACAAGAGGAACAAAATGGACGAGAGGAATAAAGTGGATAGCGGCAATTCAAATTAGCCCAAACTACTAGATCATAAATAACAATAACATAAATAACAATCCAGCATCAAGATCCAAGCGAGAAATCGAAAACTAATAACCTCTAATGTAAACTAAAAAGGACAAACAGAATAGAATGAGTAAAACGGATCAAAGCAGTGAAGTGGACAAAAAGAATAAATTGCATGAAAGCAGCAAAGTGGTTGAAATTAATGAAATGATTAAATAAATGTAAGGACGAGAGGAACAAAATGGACGAGAGGAATAAAATGGAGAGGATGGAAAAGATGAATACATGATATGAATTAGTGCACAGATTGCACGGAATAGGTAGAGTGCATGGAACGGATAGATGGCACGGAATGTTAGAGGTATTAGTTCCATGGTATAAATGGAACTAATAGAATAGACGATTCAAGTGCATGAGACGGGTGTAGTGCATGGGACAGATGGAGTACATGGGACGGATCGAGTGCATGCGACAAGTGGCATAGGTTGAACCGATAATGCAGGATGAATGGATGAAGTGAGTGGAGCAGACGAAATTGGTGGAGCGGATGAAGTCGGTGGAGCGGATGAATGTCGGTGGAATGGATGAATGTCGGTGGGGCGGATGAGAGCGTAAAGCGGATGAGAGCGTAGAATGAATAAGAGCGTGGAGCAGATGAGAGCGTGGAGCGTATGTAGGGTCTGGTGCAGATGTAGGGTGTGGAGTGGATGATAGCATGGAGCGGATGTAGGGTGTTGAGCAGATGTAGGGTGTGGGGTGTTGAGCAGTTGTAGGGTGTTGAGTGGATGTAGGGTGTGGAGCGGATGTAAGGAGTGGAGCGGGTGCAGAGTGAGGAGCGGGTGTATATAGTGCGGAGCGGATGTATACAGTGTGGAGCGGGTGTAGAGTGTAGAGCGAACGGGTGATGTATGTGGACGGAACGGGTGATGTATGTGTACAGAACGGGTGAAGTGGGTGGTAGGAATTGGGGGGAAGTGGGTGAATGGAACAGGGGAAGTATGTGGAAGGAATGAGAGCAGTAGGTAGAAGGAACGGAGAATGTGGGTGGATGAAACTGGTGAAGTGAGTGTATAGAACGGGTGAAGTATATGGAAGAAATGGGTGAAGCATGTGGATGGAAGGGATAAAGCATGTAGATGGAACGGGTGAAGTATGTGGATGGATGGAACGGATGAAGTATGTGGAAGGAACGGGTGAAATATGTGGATGGAACGGAGAAAGTGAGAGGATGGAACGGGTGAAGCTGGTGGATGGAACGGGTCAAGTATGTGGACGGAACGGGAAAAGTATGTGAATGGAATGGGTCAAGTATGTAGTTGGAACGGGTGAAGTGGGTGGATGGAACGGGCGATGTGGATGGATGGAACGGGTGAAGTATGTGGAAGGATGGCTGAAGTATGTGGAAGGACGGGTGAAATATGTGGATGGAATGGGGGAAATGGATGATGGAAAGAGTGAAGTATGTGGATGGAGTGGGGGAAGTATGTGGATGGAACGGTTGAAGTATGTGGATGGAACAGGTGAAGTATGAGGATGGAACAGGTGAAGAACGTGGATGGAACGGCTGAAGTATGTGGATGGAACGGGTGAAGTGGGTGGAATGGATTAAGTAGGTGGATGAACGGATGAAGTATGTGGATGGAACGGGTGGAGTGGGTGGAACAAGTGAAGTGGGTGGAACCGGCGAAGTGGGTGGAACGGGTGATGTGCAACTGGTGAAGTGGGTGGAACGGGTGAAGTGGGTGGAACGGAAGAAGTGTGTGGATGAAACGGGTGAAGTGTGTGGAACGGATGAAGTAGGTGGATGAACGGATGACGTGTGTGGATGGAACGGTGAAACAGGGTGTATGGAACGGGTCAAGTATGTGGATGGATGACACATGGAGAACGGATAACGTGGGTAGAACGAATGAAATGGGCAGACCGGATGATGAAGGGATAACACTCATAGATCGGACGAAGTGCATTGATCAGAAGGAATTCATAGAACTGATCGAACTGATAATGTGCATAGAACTGAGCGAGTACATGCAACGGATGGAATGCACAGAACAGATAGAGGGCACGGAATGGACACTGTACAAACATGATTAGAGTGCATGCAACGATCTGAAGTACATAAAACGGTTGGAGTGCATAAAGCAATCGAAGTGCATAGAATTGTTGGAGTGCATAAAATGGTTGGAGTGCATAAATGGTTGGAATGCATAAAACGGAGTGAATGGAACGATGTAGAGTGAATGGAACGGTTTGAGTGAATGGAACGGTTTGGAGTGCATGGAACGGTTTGGAGTGCATGGAACGGTTTGGCGTGCATGAAACAGTCGGAATACATGGAACGGGCGGAGTGCATGGAACGGTTGAAGTGCATAGAACTATTGGAGTGTGCTCGATCTCAAGCACCTAAGGTAAACCACCATATCACATCTCCACGCTTACTCTCTTCTTTACACCACCACTCAACTAGAACACAACGATACTATGACACCATTCGGTATAGCTGCTCTCATAACATCACTTGCCTCATACTCCCCATCATCCTAACTAAACACAGCTGGTTACACACCCTCCAGCCGAGGCGTTCTCCTCAGGCCTAACGCAGCCAGAATCGGTCTGGATAACAACCTGCCAGAACAAACACATACTCTTGATCTCCCAACCACCACACCTATCGCTAAGAAGCAGCTATCACACGAATACCACACCCGCTGCATACATATCCGGTGCTCACATGCACCTTATGACTCTCTCTCTCTCTCTCTCTCTACTGACTTGAACTTCGGTTCCCGAGGGCGTTCAACCTACCAGCCCCTTGAGATCATACTAATGGTACATAAGGCGCTATATAAATGCAAAGTAACATAACATAACAAAACATATGTTGAGAGACTTAGGGATCTCCCAGCACAAAATAAGGGGGAGATGGCCATTGCATTATTTTTGGACTAAGGACACAGGGGGGTCTGACAACTGTGTGTGAGTGACTAGCGGAGAACCAGCAAAAGCACACACGACCCCTGAGGCACAGACAAGCACAGTAGGCTGACTTGAGGAGTGAATGGAGAGGTAGGGTTCACACAACTGCCCCTATTGGAAAAGGGAGGGGGCGACCCCAATATATACCATGGAAATACATCAACAAAGAAAACATGAGATGTAGGTTACCTTCCTTAACCGTGGGTGCGGGGAAATGGATATACAAAATGGAAAGAATGACAGCCGGAGTGATTAGCAGTTGAGGACGCAAAGGGACTATTAGTGGTGACCCTCAGGGTGGCTGCTGATGACGTATGGAAAAGGGCAGGGTTTCCAGGAGTGACATCCAGTACACGGCACACAATGGTTCAACTTTTGCAAATTGCCGAGCTTCCGTATGGCAAGCTTTAAGGAAAGAATACCCCGACACGTCAGACATTAGTGCGATTATGGGTTGCAAGATGGGGGAAGACAAAGATCCCTTACACTATATTCAGGAGATCCAAGAGCTTTCGTGCCTTGAAACGTGAGAACCATGTGACAAAAGAGTAGCTTTATTTTACCACATATTGTGCCAGAGGCTGCCAGAACCAGTACAGAAGCAGCTCAAGAAGTTAGTAGGCATGGAAGCAAAACTGTGGCCAGAAATACAGCTCACGATAGTACACCATTATAGGCTATTACAAGAGAAAATAAGTAAGAAGAACGAGCAAAGGAAGCAGGAGGAAGCAAAGCTAGTGCAAAACAAATTATCCAAGTATGCCTTAGAAGGGGCGTTACTGACAAGTGCAGGCGCACAGGGGAACAACACAGCAATAGTACGCACTGCTGCCCGCAGGAGGAGGATTAATGGGGCGGGGAAACATGCAGCCTGTGTTTCGAGGAAGAGGGGGGCTACCCAGGGGACGCGGGTATGGGCCACAGATACATCAAATCCAAGGGGGTTTCCCAAGAGGGTTTCGAGGATATGGGCAACAGGTACAGCAGGCCCCAGGGAATTATGCAGGGGGTTTCTAAGGGCAAGTGAGGGAGCCATCACAGTGCTGGTTGCGGGCAGGGCACATTTCAAGAGTGTCCAGAAGCAGGGGGTAGAACAGAATGAGGGAGAGCAGTACCAGTCAGCATATCAAGGGGAACAGGACGAGTATTACACACAGGACCAAGCACAACAGCAAGCACCAACATTGAGCGCACACCCGCAGACACACCAGCTCATTACACAGATATCACGGATGCAAGCACCCATACCACAGTATTTGCAATCACCCCAGACTCGACGTAACACACAGCATGTACAGCAGATACCGAACAGCATACAGCCAAGTGACGGGTCAGTAGCACGCATAGACTCCATAGCAATGACCCCCATTAGGAGCCTAGAAGTGATCACCATGGAGGGCAACAATCAATTTTCTGGGAATGGGATGTCCTTATACCCTCAATAGGACAGCCCACAGACAGACTTGATGTGTTCCATCCTGTCGATCACACCCAACCCTGCGGAGGAACCACACATAGAGGTGTCAACAGGTGACAAGACTTTTTCCTTTCTTGTTGACACAGGGGCGACTAAGTCCTGCATCCGAGAGGGAAGCTATAGGTTGTCAGGCGATATAATGAATACTCAAGGATTCTCTGGGGCTATGGAAGTGGTTCCTTTCACAAACAATAGCTCCCTTTCTATAGGGGAGCACAATTTATCTTTGCCTTTACTTGACTCTCAACAGACACCTATGAACATATTAGGGAGAGCCATGAGCAGACTCAACATGACAATCTCATTCAGAGACAAGGGGATAGTGTGCTCCACACCAGGGACACATTTTCTCAAAGTAAGGGAAATAATTCAGGCATATTGTGGTCATACGGTAGAGAGGGGGTGCCATTGGATGAGGAGCTGTTCCTGTATGGGACTGAGATTGCAATTGCATGGCTCCCAGGGATGCAAGGGAAGATGTGACACATTCGAAATTAGTATTTGTTCAGACCAGAGATACCATTAGATGAGGTGGAAAAGACAATAGTGCCACTGGAAATTGAGGCACTCATTGTGGGAGACGAGTGGCTAGCAGTACACGGGATAGACAACACAGGACGATCATGTCAAGCAGTGACCACCATAGCTGAAGGGTATAGATAGACCACAGTGACAGATGAAGAACTTTTCTGGGACAAAAGGTCAGACCATGAGATGGTGTTCCAAATGAGTGTGACTTATTGGATCAAGATACATTACAGAGAGGTACCACAGAGGATGGCGATGGCGCTGAAAGCACCACTGTCCTTCTGCAAGGAGCATCTGGCCAAGGTGCCCAGCATCCTATGGACCACTAGACCCTATGATGTGGGGCTTTTGAAGTGGGTAGGAGGGGTGAAGATAAAGCTGAAGCAAGGAGCAATCTTACCCCGAGTCAAACAATGCCCACTCTTAAGGGACCCGGTCAAGGGCATTTATGAGACAATTGCAGCACTAGTGAAACAAGGCATCCTAGTACCATCAGAATCACCATGCAACACTTCTGTGTACCCAGTCAAGAAATCAAAAGGTGGGTCATGGTGTTTCATATAGGACTTGTGTCCTCTTAATCATATTGTAGAAGCAGAATATCCTTTGGTCCCGAATCCCACGACAATCTTGTGCAGCATTCCAACGGAAGCTGCCTATTTCACAGACATGGACTTGAAGCATGCCTTCTTTCCTATACCACCACACCCAGACTCACAAGACTTGAGTTCCTTTATGTATAGAAACAGGAAGTGGAAACATACAAAATGTCCTCAAGGGTACTACAAGTTACCCCCCATATTCAACAGGGTCCTCCAGATGGACCTAGGCAATATACAGATGAGAGAATGGTCATACAGTACGTAGATGACATTTTGATTTGCACCACGACAGAAAAAAGGTGTAGAAATGACTCAGTACTGTTAGAAACATGAAGGTGTCTCACTTACTAGTCCTCAGGGATCTGTCATCCAGGTGGCCAGGACACGGCCATAGCTTATGGATCCAGTTCCAGCTGTGGACCAGTGCGGGAGGATCGTCTGGATGGTGTGCCCTCAGGGAGTGTAAATGGAACGCCAAAGGGTGAGATGTGGTACCCCCTTTCTTATAACACCTTTTCCCCATCCTACCCTGTAGGCTATTGAAACACTCAATCCCCGCTCCCTTTCCAACACAAACACTTTTGCACACCACGAAAGATGACAGACAAATGCCAGAGCCGTTTACTGGACATGTTCCACCACAAAGGTCAGGCAATTGACTAGAATTGCATACATCTGACGGCCCTTTCGCTTTCTCACAGGGATAAATGGTGGAGCAAAAGAGAACAATACGAGCAAGGTAGACCTCAAACCACAGGACGAGAGAGATAACTCAGTACAGCAGTTCAAGAGGAAGAGAAAGACGGCGCAAATCGAGAGGGTGACAAGGAGAGAAGTGACCTTGTCCTTTCCGACCAAGGCCCATGAAACCTCTGCAGAAGGAAGCATAAGACCGCAAACAATAACCAACGTGTGTTGCAGCAGATGTCAACGGTACTCGTGGCCCTCCTCCACTGATAACCAAGCCAGGGAGAGACGCTTAGCACTGTGGTACCAACCTTGACTCCAGAGACAAGCAAAACCAAGCGGTTCATCACAGCCGATGAGTCGAGGAGAGAACCAATAAGAAACCGAACTGTGTTGAACAAAAGTAGCAAACGGCTAATTGAAGAAAGTGCAAACAACTGTTAATACGAGAGGGGAAAACCAGCTACAGAGGAGTCAGGCACCACCGGTGTGCTCACTCGGGAAATGCTGCGCAACTACTCTGTTGTTGAAACTACCGTTACCAGAAGGCCTTGGAAACGTGGCGAGAAAGGGGTCAAAGTGGTCATACAGGGGTCTAGTAAAATCCACTGGACAGTCGAAAGTCTTTGACCGGCAGATGATTGTGAAGCTAAGGGAAGTGAATCCCTCATCGAACAAACTGTTCAAGGAATTGTGTAAATTGGACAAATCGGCAAGAGTGAACCCGACGGAGAGATGCCGATAAAAGGGGGCGAAGCCTGAAGTTCCAATGAATAGTGTGTTGACAAGAGTGAACCCGGCAGAGGGATGTCCACAGTGAACTCTTTAAAAGGACATTAAGATATGCGAATGTCACAGTGGTGACTGTGTTGAAAAATAAGGGAGTGTCCACTATTCCCAAAGGAGACGATGAAGTCAGATAATCCATAGAACAACAAGAATTATGGAGGTCGATGGGTATGGTGCAAACGAGAAGGAGAGTGTAAGTACATGACCTGGAATTCTGACGATCATGAAAACTTCTACTGGCACCTCGGAGGACTGAGCAAAATATGGCTACCAAGGATAAAGGTAGTAACATATAGTGGAGTGGTAGACAGGTCGACCAGAGGGGGGACTGACGAGAGGGTCCCAGGAATGCCCCTCCTTACCCGCATGAACATGACATGACATGACGGAGAATCCCAAGTGCACCACTGGCTGACACGTACAGAGAAAGGTATCCCCTCAGTTAAATTTACAGACCCAATCCAGTGCATATCCTTTCAGGAACAGAGGACTCAACAGAGATTGTGGATGGAAATACCCTAATGGACAGCCTCGATTAAGCCCCAAGAAGCCATTATGCTGACGTCATTAGTGACACCGCGACATAGCAGCGTTAATCATGAAGCACACTCGCAGCGCATCGCATTACACAAAGAACATGCTTACACAGTTTTATAGCTAGAGGATGGATACATATACGTACTTTCAAAGTTTTATTATTTTTTAACTAGCCAAATGCCGTAAAGCAGAAACCCAAGGCAACGAGAGACCCTGAGCAAGCTTGCAGATGCTTATGGCGAATAACACTTTGGAACTATAGGAGTATATATGGAGCCTGGTAGAACCATGTTTGACTAACTTATAGGTTACTTTGCATAACACGAGCATGTAGAAATCATATTATAAGTCTAAGGAAAAATTACAGAATGCCTCAAGACACAGAACACGAGACGAGAAGAGCTGGCTCAGGCAGCACAGAGTGCAAAGCAAGGTCACAGCCAAGGTTAAAGATAAACAGTCACATTCCAACCTCTAGACGAAAAGGGACAAGCTGCAGAAAAATGGAATAAATCCTCATAAATGCAGGTCCAAGGCCTCGATTTTGTGTTCTACAAGCACGTGATGCAGCCGAGCTAGACAATGGCGATTCCCCCGTGGTGGGAAAGAGAGTTGATCCCACCAACCCAGACAAAGAGTGAAACAAGTGTTGCAATTTGGAGACACACTCTCGTAGGCAAACGTGGTACACTACCAGATACAATACAGCCACATAATCGTTTCACATCACCTTGAAGAGGTGCACAGAGAGCAGAGAACCAAATCGAGTCCCAGGCCTGGGGAGATTAGCTCCAGCCAATCACGAAATAGAAAATCAGGGGTGGGTGGCAAGGGGCAAGAACCAAGGGTAAGCCCACTACTCTGCAACAATGTAATAGATAGTTTCTTAGGGACGGGGCAGGCCAGCCACCTGACATGCAAAGACCAGTAGAATAACCTCTATAGGGTAGGTCTATATGGGTTACCATTCTCAGCACCCAATTAGTAGCAGGGATAGGTTTTTGGGGAAGGGCCCAGGTTATGACGCAATGTCACAACAAAACTGGGGAGCACACAGTAAAGTTAGGATGTACTAGAGAATCCTGATTGTCTTGTATGATCCCTGTTGGTTTTTGTAATAAACTGAGGTTATAACTTGCCGTTGGCTGAGTCCTCCGTTTATTCTGGGGGAGGATGTTGGGCCATTGGGAGTCATACAGAGCCCCAGACGACTTCTTGCATACAGGGGAGCTATCCCAACAGATGGTATTCTGATCATTATGACAACCACATCCAATTTGATATCACAAATGTGTTAGCTGTGGATGTGGGATGTAGGCAAAAATGGGGAAGGCCATGTGGCAGGTCACAGGCAGAGCCACAGTGTTGGACCCGGGATTAACAGACCCAGTGAGGGTGCGTTGTGTAGGCAGACAGACTGTGTCCCCACTCTGGCAATAACAGGCAGGCTACACTGAAAAGTGGGAACACCAAAAAATGCAACAAAGTCTTTGCAGAACAGATTTAGTACAGGCTGAGAAGTAGACTCAATGCTGACAGTATAAATTGGGCAAACTGGACACAGATGATTGTCTGCACTTGGCTGCGGGCACAAGACGGGGCATTGATGGCAGGCATGCAAGCTAGGTACACCCACTTTAATGGAACCCAGGGGCCTGTTTAGTACCCTTGGATGCATGGGGAGGGAGAAGGGACACCAAAGGAAGAAGGGAAAGTTTGGAGAAGGAAAAGCTGTGTGGGACGCTGCAGGAAAGGAGAAGAGAGGGCGAGAGAGAGACTGGCTAGGGGCAGAGACAAGAAAGAATAGGAAGCGGTGAGAGAGAGTGTGGAGCGAGGATGGAAAAAATAGCCAGTGGGTAGATAGTAGGTGAGGGGAGTGAAGGGACTGGCAGAGACAAGGGAAAGAGAGAGAGAAAAAGAGATGGACGAAGAGCAAGGGAGAGAGAACGAGAGAGAGAGTGAAATAGGAGAGAGAGAGAAAGACAGCAAGAAGGACAAAGAGAGACCGAGAGAGACAGGGGCAGAGATGCTGGAAGACCGACCAGTGGAAAAATAGAGCAAGTTGGGGGCAGAAAGAAAAACAAGAGAAGAGAAAGGAGAGGGTGGAGGACAAGTAGGGAAAAATGATACCTGCTAAAGGACCTCCTCAGCTTCTCTGCCCCCACCCACATGTTCAGCTCACCGCAGCAGGCAACCAAGAAAGAGATCCAGAGCCTCTTCTCCACATTCTTATAAGGCTGTCGCTTCCCCCTCATGCAGAGCCCACACATCCCCATCCCTGTGAGGAACGCAGCTGCTCTCAGGGTCCACGGAGGAAGGGGGCGGGTGTCACAGGGTGTAGGGAAAACACATGCAGGGACAGATGCTATCTCAACAGCTGTTGATTTTCCCCTCTAGAGCCCACCCCCATGATGAACACAACTTTTCCAGGGTCCAATGAGGAAGGGGGTGGAGATTACAGGGT
Organism: Ambystoma mexicanum; assembly: GCF_040938575.1. Taxonomy (NCBI): domain Eukaryota; kingdom Metazoa; phylum Chordata; class Amphibia; order Caudata; family Ambystomatidae; genus Ambystoma; species Ambystoma mexicanum. The sequence continues at coordinate 510,091,497 of NC_090929.1, read as the reverse complement.
GTCGGGCAAACACATACAGTGACAGGTGCTCTTACCGGTGAGGGGAGGATGTTTCTCAGGAAGAGACAAAGGGGTTAGCCCCTAGGCTGCAGATTACACTGGCTATAAAAACTTGCAGCTATCACCCATGCTAGGAACAAGTTTAGTTCTCAGGGGGTTTGGCCAGGACTTGGAAGGAATGGATTAGTCTGGGCAGGAGCAGGTCTAGAGTTCCAGAACCCCCCCCCCCCACAATACACACACAGTGCAGGTGACACAGAGTTGAAGAGCATAACTCAGCACAGGTAGACATAGCAGGGCAGGGTCACACATACACACGCACTAAAGACACAATGGGCCTCATTATTAGTTGTAGTGGTCCAGAAACAAGGGTGTTGGTAAGCCTACCAGTACCTTTGTTTCCGGACTGCCACATTCTGAGTCTGCCGCCGGGGCAGCTGCGGCCGACGGGTCTGATCCTGGTGGGCGCAGAGGCCAAGGTAGGCAGACTAATCACTGAAGCACCGGCAACGTTATTATAAGTGCCAGTGCTTCTGTGAACCCATATCCGTTGAGTCCTCTGGGACTCTACGGGAATGTGGACAAACATTTTCCGGCACGTAGCTTCCCGGTCCGCCGGGACTTGTAATGTCCCAGTGGCACTGGGTGACTAAGTGCTGATAAAATGTTACGAAACTGGTGGCAACCCGCCGGAAGCACCAGCAGTGTTACGGCCCGACTCGTAATGAGGTCCATGTCTGCTATCCATACAGCACAGGAACATATGGTAAAAGGTGGGCAATGCCCTGTGCATGGATCCAAGCAACTACAGAGATCATAAAGTAACAGTACAAAATACAGTGAGCAGGAAATTTTGAAGCCAAATACAGTGAAGCATCAATGCAGTAACCAAATACAGATTCATTGGCAGGGAAAGTGAAATATAAAGTCACATAGAGTGCAAGATGGAAAATACATTTGAGAAACTGCAATAGATAGGTAAAATTTAAAAAAATACAGAAAACCCCCAGGAAACAAGGGACATATATGGGAAACACAAGTGGCAAATACAAGTGAAGGCTGACAGGGGCAACTGGTGGAGACTGCCATTCCCGCAGCCCCTCTGTGGTCCTGAAAGGGGCCACATCAATTTCTCAGGGCGAGCGTTACTCCTCAATCCGGGCCAGTCTGGGATGTTTTTGGTTTAGGCAGACCAGATTCCAGGGTGTGAGGGGGGTATGAGCCATGGTCAAGTAGGGCCCAGGGGCCTGACAAAACTTTGAAATGAATACTGCAAAAAAAGTGTCCTTAAGTAATGGATGCTCCGGTCCCCTACACACTTCCTATCTGAGCGAGTCAGTCAAACATTTTGTAGATTACATATGTCATTCTTAATATGTGTCTTGCCCTTAAATAGTCATCAATGTTAAACTTCAACATATAATTCATGGAAACACAGCTTCTGATACAGTATATATATCAACTTTTAATCCAAAAAATAATAATATTGGGTGGGGGGCGCTATTGAGCAGCCTAGGAAATGGCTGCCTAGCTCTAGAGCTCTGTGCAGCAGTGACACATATCCAACATCATCTGCGGTTTCTTTAATATTTTCCGACTATACCTGCTACTGTGTGTTGTGGACGTCCCCAGGCATATCCGCACCCAATTCTGGGCGAAATCGGTGCTCCAGAGCCCTACTGCGACTGATCACTGCCCTTCTGCGTGTGTAGCCCTGTTGGTGGCCTACGTTGCCCGGGCTACATGGGACTTCTCTACGCCTGCCTCTGAGCCGCAGCTGGGTGGGCTCATCCCCTACGGCGAGCCAACATTCACTGGGGCCGTGGATTCCCACTTTCCCTCTTCACCACTTCATACGACTGTGGTTGTGTTCATCGCCGGCTGCTTACAGTAGCTGGGCTGCGTGGTGAAACCGGGCCCTGCTTGAACCACGAACGACACTGGGGACCACGCTGTGCGATAGTGCCCAGCAGCCTCTGCCATCCTGAGGCAGACGTGCTGTCTGGGGATACGTGCTCGGCTCCTTGTGGCGGTCCTATGTTGCTGTGCTCCAGCTCTGAGAAGGAGAGGAGTCGTTGACTGTGGATGGCCCACGCTGGTCCACTGCCCTGCAGCTGTCCTGAACTCTCTCTGCACACGAGGCTCTGCGGAGGGGCACTGCCGCCGGATTGCTGCTGTGCGTTACGGCCGGGGCCCCTCTGCTGGCACATGTCTGGGGACCCGTGTGTGCCCCCCCTGGGCTCGCGGCTGGAGCTGGCCCACCGAACATACAGGTTAGGAGCTGGGTGAGGACCGCTCCTAGCGGTTTCGGGTGCTTGTGGTGCCGAGACGCACGGGTCGCCCATTGATCCTTTCTGCGGCCTCCCAGACCATCCGCAGACTCCCCTGCACTGGGCTACGCTTTGCCCGCTTTTCATATCGGGGCTGCTGCGAGGACTGCGGCTGCCCATTGAGGGGCTGTCGGCGACATCTCCTCCCTGCCCCCCATACTACTGTTGTGACTTGTGCGGTGCTCTGACACGCTGGTGGAATCTCTCTTCAGCCTGGAAGCCCGGATCCCTGCATGAGTTACCGTCCCGAAGCACCAGTGGCACTGGGCCTCTCTTACTCCTACAAACTTCTCATCATTGCTCCCAGTGCATCCTAACAAGGCTGCTTTGAGTGCTCACCATCCAAGACTACTATTTATAACTGGCTGGATCTAGCACCTTGCTCACACACATACTATTTTGGCCACTTGTTTCATTAACTTTGCTTGTGATGTCACGGCCTACACCATCCTTGCCTCCACCTAACTGGGGACTGAGAATTAACACTGACATTCTGAAAAACCAAAGCTCCCGCCTACATGCCATCTGGTCAGTCTTAGCAGCTGAATCGCCCTACTTTGCTAGGCCTCCTCCCTGGTTCCTCATCATACCTTGCTGTGGCTGCTGGATGGCGATTGCCTCAGCCTGCGCCAGCTAGTCCCACACTAGCCTCAGTCACCAGCCATCTGTGCACCTCCACGTGTTCAACTGCATAGTAATGTCAAACAGGGCTAACAAACCGGGGCTCATGGATAAGTTTGCCAAAGCTACACCTAGGCCAGAGCCGGGTCCCACATCCCAAAACCAAGAAGATCCTAATTCATGGCCAAGTACGCCGGTTCGAGACCTTGCTACAATGATGGAGTCCATGGCTAAAAACTTTGCCTCTTTCCATGAAAAGCTTGATGATATCAATGCCAATGTTGCATCGCTCAAGTCTCATATTGACCATGCTGGGACCAGGATCACCGAGGCGGAATCCAGAATTAGTACTAATGAAGATGGTCTGCACACACTTCAGGACACTGTTGCCTCCCTCACCCGCGACATGTAGACCATAAAGGCAAAATGCAATGATTTAGAATCCAGATCATGCAGGAATAATATATGGATCACCGTAGTTCTGGAAAATGCCCTCAAGGGCCGTATGGAGTTAGCAGTGGAAAACCTCCTAAAGGACTTGCTTGACAACCCTGACCTGTCCCCGATTTTTACTGTTGAGCGTGCCCATAGAGCTCTATTATCGCGACCTAAGCCTGGAGACTTTCCTAGTCCTGTCATCGCTAGGATCCTCAACTACAGGGACAGAGATCTAATTCTCTGCTTGTTACATGAGAAGGGTGAACTGCGCCTGGGCTCCCAAATAATCCGGATTTTCCCTGACTTTTCCGTAGGCGTGCAACAGGAGAGGCGTACATTTCTTGGTGTGAAAAAATTGCTCAGGGAGCGGAATATTTCCTATGCAATGTTGTTTCCGGCGCGACTCAAGTCTACTATCAAGGAAAAACTGTACTTTTTCCCTGGTCCTTATGAAGCAGTAAAGTTCATAGAGGCACAGATACCTCTCCACAACCCTGTGGAGGAACTGATGGATAACAACTGAGCCATGACTTCACTGTTCTTGTATGACCCATGTTTCGATCATTGCTATCCACTTCCTATCACTTTGACAGCAGCGACAGTCGCACTGGCTCTCCACGGTATATGTGTATAGTATGCTGAATTGTGGTACACCTCGCTATTGCGGCTATGCCCTGTCGTTCTCAGTTAAATACTTTATTTGGCTTGTGTGATGCAATTTGACGCTTTTACCCTTGGTTGAACCACCTGCTCTAAATGTTGCCTAGTACCGATTGACCATGCTTCCTTAAGCTTTAATGTTGCCTTCTTTTACTGCACACATCTGTGTTTCGAAACTGTGTAATAGTGATGTGTAACGCCGGTCAATGTACCACCTTCGGTACCTCACTACTCCTTTCTAGTCGTCTGCACGGCAACAGCGCAACCCACTGCAGCTGCAATTCTGGAGAGGCTATTCGGTCCGAGCGGTTGGACCGAGTTTGGGTGGGTCCACTGACATCTGGTTGGGGGTAATTGTTGGTAATTGTGGGAGAGGGGTGGATAGGGGCGCCGCCGCTTGTTGTTGGGTGGTGGGGGTGGGGATGTGTTTGGGTGGACTATATGAAAAAAGGCACGGGTGGAACGGCATTTCACGTCATGAAAGAGCTACATAATGGGAATGGTTCCAGTTGGAGATACATACTGAGTCACACGTGTTGGCATGTACCATAGACCTATGAGATGCCCACTAAGATAATGTCCTGGAACGTCCAGGGCTTGGGTAATTACACCAAGCACGCAAATGATCGCTTATGCCCAAAAACATGGTATTGGGATACTCTTCTTACAAGAAACGTATGCTAAAGCTTATCTGGAAACTTCTATTGCACCATTTTGGGAACCTAATAGATTTTACACAACTTACTCCACACAGGCCAGGGGTGTGCTGACATTGGTTCATAAATCTATTATATTCACTCTCAAGAAAAGCTACATAGACCCCAATGGCAGGTATGTGATACTATATTGCACACTGGTAAACAGGGAATACCTTCTGGTGAATACTTATGGACCCAACATTTACTCCCCTGACTTCTTCGATACTGTGGCCACAATCCTACTGGGCTATGTGGGGGTCCAGATCATATGGGGGGGCGATATGAATCTTATCTTGACGTCGGTTTAGATAGAACAGGATCGGCACCCAGATCACTATCGCGAGCTGCACGAACATTACACATACATAGCACTGCGTTTGACCTCCGTGATGTCTGGAGGGCTTTCCATCCCCAGCTGCGCAAATACACCTACTACTCGACCATACACGATAGTTCATCCAGAATCGATCTCTTCTTGGTGTCCAGTGACTTGATTGGAAAGGTCAGCGAGGACCAGATACTGACTCGTACCGTATCCGACCATGCACCAATTACCCTGTCGGTGTAACTAGGATCGCCGGTGCAGACATGTAGCACCTGGCGTTTCAAGTCTGCCGTCCTCCTGGACATAGTATTCAAAGAGGACATACTGGCAGATATTGTGACCTTTTTCGAATGCAACTCCTTGCAGGACACTACCGCTGTAGTCCAATGGAATGCTTTCAAGGTATACATTAGGGGGATATCCATCTCCAAGGAGTCCGGGGTGTTGAAGACTATAAGGAACAACCTTACCCTGTCTGATTCCAGTCTGCGGGACTGCACCACTGCGGTTGATCCCGCTAAACTTGCACAAATCAATGAGGAACGTGGGGTCTTCGAAGCACATGTCACCAGGGAGGTACGCTACTTCAGTCACCACAAGCTGCACGGAAATATAGAGAGGGCGGTAGACCCGGGAAGACACTTGCCAGGTTGGCGAGGGAGGAATAGGGTCAGACCCAGATTGTGTCCATTAAGGATGCCCATGGTGTACCACAATGGTCAGACCAGCAAATACTGGGGATCTTTACTGAGTTCTACACTAGCCTCTACGCATTGCGGCCAGAGCATAGCGAACAACACATGAGAGATCTCCTCACCCAGATCCCCATGACTTACGTCTCTGACTCAACCAGGGATCAATTGGACTCCACGATCTTGTTGAAAGAGATTGTCAGTGCGATCTAGGACCTCCTGAATGGGCTAACCCCTGAGTTTTACCAGGAGCATGTCACCATTCTATCTTCCAAACTTCTGGAGATCTGGGATGAATCTCTCCGTCTGGCTGTCATTCCCCCCTCCCTACGTGAGGCTGTCATAACGGTGCTCCTCAAGCCAGTTAAGCCGGGCGATGAGTGCAGCTCATACAGACCCCTCCCACTTATGAATATTGACATCAAGATTTTTGCCAAGGTGATAGCTAACTGCTTTCTCCCGATCATGGCGCACCTAGTGCATGAAGAACAGGGGGGGTTTGTGCCTGGTAGGTCTACCTCCCACAACATTGGTCGAATTTTTAATGTCATGGACAGAATTGACCAGGACTCTTCTGCAATTGCTGTTACACTTGATGCCCAGAAGGCGTTTGATATGGTTTTGTGGAAATATACGTGGCTGGTCCTGGAAACTATGGGAATTGGTCCTGGTATAATTGGATATATTAAATTGTTGTACACTGCCCCGGTGGCTAGGGTCCGGGTCAACTCCTTGACTTCTGCGATATTAACACCCTTTACGGGAACCCGCCAGGGTTGCTCATTCTCCCCGATTCTGCTCGCACTAGTAATTGAGCCTACGGCAGATCATGTTAGAGCGCAACATGCCCACAGAGGGGTTCGATTGAAGGATACCCCGAAATAATATCCATGTACGCCAATGATGTTCTATTTTACATTAGAGATCCCACCACTCACCTTCAACCCATTCTACGGGACATCACACGCATTGGCACCTGCTCAGGCTTTACAATCAATTATGCCAAGTCGGAAATGTTCCCGCTCACCAGTAATACCCAACAACCTGTCTCAGAGTATCCACCCCCGTGGTATTAAATATTTAGGCGTCCAGCTGTCCCTGTCCAAGTCCACCCTATTGGCAGATAATTATGTAGCCGTTGCACAACTTGTCGAGTCAAAAATGGCCAGATGGCACACCCTTCCGCTGTCGCTGGCTGGGAAACTTTCCCTTATCAAAATGGTTCTGGTCCCCAAACTGCTGTATGTCTTTTGCAACGTTCCAATCTGGCCTGGGAAACAATATTTCACGAAGCTACACAAAACTTGTGCACAGTTCCTGTGGCATTCGGGTGCAGTCTGCAAAAAATGGCTGGGCATGGTGCTCCCATACGAGAGAGGAGGGTTTACAGCGCCTGATTTGATGTTGCATTGGACGGCCGCACATGCCCAATATGCAACATACTGGTACCCGAGCACTCTGACTCGCCCGCAAGTTAAATTGGAGACACTAGCTGCGGATAAGACCAATATTATGACTCTGATATTCCGGCACGACTATGTGCCTGATTCTCAATTTGATCTAGTTTCAGCTACCGTACTTGCTTGGGGCCGCCTCCTAAACATCACAACTGGCTCATGTCCCTATTACAAGTGGCTGCCCCCTTGGAGGTTTCCCGAGCTGGAACCCACACATGATGCAGCTCTTGCTCAGCACTGGGGGGCTTTGGGCTACCAGGCAATCACTGACTTCTTCCCCGATGCAAGAATTATCGACCAACGGTCGTGGAGGCCGGGTCATTCCGGGTCTGCAATTGAAATGCTACAGTATTACCGCCTTCCGGGCTAAAAGTCCCACCTTCCCTGATGAATCCCCTGATGACCCTAGGTTCGCCTTCATAGCCAACTCAGGCGGCATCCGTGGTATTGTTTCCTCTCTATACAAATTGCTGCTGGCTGGGATCCCAACCCAACCCTGCAAGGCCCGCACTGAGTGGGCGGACGAGCTGGGCCTCGAGATCTCTGACCATCTATGGAAGAAGATGTGGTCACACACCAAAAGAGTATCATTTAATTTCTGCTACTGTGTCGTGCAGTTTAAACTACTTAATAGGTTGTATCCCCCCCCCTGTAGCATTTCCAGATTCGCTCGCACAGACACACGCGTGTGTGCCCGCTGCTCGGAGGAGTCTGAAGACCATTTACATATGTTCTGGACATGTCATAAACTGGGAGGCTTTTGGGAGGGGATTGTGAGGGCCCTCTCTGATATCACCGGAGTGTTGATCGAGCCCAGCCCGCTGGAAGCCTTCTTTGGGATTTGGGAATCTGATGACATCAGGCGACTGGCTAAGTTTCTTGACATGAGCTGCATGGTAGCCATGAAATGTGTGCTTCAGTCCTGGAAAAGCCCCTCCCCCGACCTTTCAGAAATGGCTCAATGCACTTACCTGATCCCGCACCTGCGAGGAGGAATACCTGACAATGCTCCCAGCACACTCCCGCCCCAAGAACGTATGGTCTGCCTTTAACAGTTATCTTATGAATCAATCTGAGAGTGCATCCGGTAGTAGCTCACCTGTGGTCTCCTAGGTGTATTCTTGAATGTCATGGTACCTCATAAATGCATGCCTTCCCCGGTTCGATGTGTTATCTGCTTCCCATATGTACTTTTTATCGATAATCTATTGATTGTACAATATGCTCTGCCATGTGTGTTTGCTGTAAACCTCTGCCTTTAAATAAAAAATGTTAAAAAAATTAATAATGATAATAACATTGGTGAGCTCTACACGTTTCCAGCAATGCCCTTCCTGACGAGCAAATATCTTTTGCAAATTTCTACTTCTTCCAATTGTGTGATGTATCTAAAGAATAAGTACATAATAAACATATTATCAAAATCAACATAATAAACATATTATCAAAATCATATCTAATGACAATCTTCATTTACTTTCAAGCACATACTCATTGAGAACTGGTTAACTTAATCGGTTATAGGTTATAGTATCAAATCAAAAGGGTCGAATGACAAAAGGGTCGAGTCAATTCGACCGAAAAAAAGGATACAAATTTTTTAAAACCCCCGTTTTTGGTGTAAAAACACCTTTTTTAAGATAAACTAGAGCAAAAAATATATATATACATTTAAAAAAAAATGTCGATCCTTTTGTTTTCGGTCGAATGCACTCTCACCTTTGGCATTCGATCCTTTTGTTTTCGAAACTTTAACTGGACACCAACTTAATCACCTCAAAACAGAAGTCAACTAGGTGATTAAGCAAACCAGTCCTCAATGATGAGTGCGTGCTTGAAAGTAAATGAAAATTGTCATTAGATATGATTTTGTAATAGGGTTGTGTACTTTTAGAGGAGCAGCCGAATGCCTCTGCAGGAAGTCCCGCCCCCTACCCCCTATATGTTGTAGGCCTGAGATTGTGCTATGCTTGACACCAGCAGTTGTGACCATTCCGCAGCAAATCTTCGAGAAAAGGTATCCATTAAGAAAACCCTATAAAATGTACTCCCGAAGAGATGACAATCTAATGGAGGGAATCATAGAAGGAATATGAAAAAGAGCAAGAAAAGGAGTTGGTGATGTGACAAGAAACGGGTGTGATGCGCCGAGAAGACTGGCTGAAGAAGATGCATGACCCTTATGGAAACTGATGACAAAATAAAGAATTGAGTAAACTTTCATATGCGAAGAGAAGATTGCACGTGTGAAGGGCACTTCAGAAAATACAAGCTGTTTAATAACTGTATAGCTGCAGCAACGCAAGTAGACTAAGTAATCTAGAAGCTGGCTACACCTGGTGAATAGACTGCAGGCGGAGCTGCCATTAAATAGAAGCTGGACATCAGTGTCATAATTTAAGTGAGCTCAGACACATGGAGAATGAAGTCCGAGGGCTGTGTTGCAGTAAGAATTAGCTGAGATTGTGAAAAATGAATGGCAAAGATGCCTGGCCTGGTGTCAAGGCTGAAGGAGCCAAGACTGGCTATCTATTCTTGAAGGCGGTGAACGTGAGATGCTGAATCATCCTCTGTTAAGGTGCAAAGAAAAGAACACCATGAGTACCAACTTTTATACATTTAAGACAATTAAATGCAGCAAAATGGTCCAAATCGTGGTCTCTTGTCACGTGAGGCAAGGATGGAAATAGAGTTGGGCGAAGAGTTGTAGAACGATGATAGTGCGTGTTTGCACTCCCTTATATTCCCAGAGACAAGAATACACTTCAAGGCCAAGTTCAAAGACAATCTTCATGGCAGATGGCATGGGTAATGAGAAACGTTGTGCTAATTGGGTGTGGAGGTAAAGTCGAGTCCACCTCCTGGCACCTGGGTATGAGCTTACGTGCTGCTAAGTGAACCCAATGTTCCAGACATTGCACAAACGTGACAACCAATTGTAGAAGGCCATATAACGAAGGGCTTTATAGCTTGAGAGCCAATGATACACTGTGTACTTAACAAAGTTGAAGATGACTTGCACTAGAGGTAGGCACAATTTGTCCACCTGACAGTAGATATCCAATCACAATCCCATCCCTTTTAGAAAGTATACTTAGATGTTCCACCTGAGCGTATCACAATCATTCACAGTTTCTCGTATTTGCCACGTAGTATGACGTCACGTATGATGAATCTTTGCTATATAACTGTGATTTTTTATGAAATGTATATGAGCTTGAGCGAACCTCCGTTGATGTCCGTTGTAACTCGCTGTTTTAGACAATTGATATTAAAACCGACAACTTTGCTATCTTCCTGAGTTAGTTCGATTATTTGGTGTCAGAATTATTCTGCATCCCATCCATTGCATGTGTGTTACCAAAAAGGGCTCTAAAAGCTTACGTGTTAGCAGAGGATGGTTCAAAAAGATCCAATCTAGTTCAGCTCCAGTATTTTGGACAATAGGACATCCTCCACCATCTAGCGGGAAGATCGCGGGGTGTCCTGTGGAGAGAGGCCAAATAGAAATAAACTTGCAAGAAGAACCGAGAAGATGGACAGGTCCCCCTTTGTGAATTCTCCGTCCGGTTTTCACGGGTGCTCTGTGGACGGAAAGCAAAATGGTTGGTTGGAGGAGGAGATGATACCGAAGGCCTTGAGTCGATTAAAGAATTAATGGTGAGTAGACTAAGGGGAATGGCAAATTAAGGGGATGGGATTGTGATAATATTTGAGTAACGGGAAATATTGTGTGAAGAAGAGATAAGTGCCCAGAGTCCTAAACTCAAACGAGTTTCAGAAGGTGAAGTTGCAAACACCAGTGGGAGTAGAGTGAAATATATAATGCATGAACAGGTTTGTGTAAGGTGACGACTCAAACCCTGTATAGGGTGTAAGAAGGGCAAGGTAGAAGAAAAAGTGTAATCACAGTATTTATTTAATGTGTAAAGTTGACTAGTCTTTGTGTTGTTTGTTGAGTAGATATATTGAAAAACGATGGAAGTTGTGAAGTCATTGAGAAAAGGATTAAGGAGCTATAAGTAACTACCTAGTGAAGAGGTTGGTACCAATCCAGAGGTAGAGATAGATGATTAAAGAAACTAGAGGCTTGTGCAGTGATTGTTGGTGCACGCTCATATCTGTTGTTTTAGATTGTTGGAAAAGTTGTGATTTCAGTAAAAAGTATACAGGTTAATTCCTAAGTCTGGTAAGTATTGACAGTCAATTGGGACTTGTCATCATGGGAGACACTCCTCTTATGCACTTGTGTGAGACACTGCCAAAGCACATGCCCAAGCTCAAGCAGTATAGTGCGGAATGGGTGAATGGCATGGCAGATAAGATGTTTATGCCGTGGCCACAAGTGGGATTGCTGTCAAAAGCAGTATTGCAACACATGACAACATACTTGCACACTGCATACACGTGGAAGAAATTAGAGAAAAGGTAATTTGTTATAGAGCTCTGGAAGATGTACCAGGATGAGAGAGAGGATCCGCCATCTAAGGAGTGGGTGCTTAGTCAGCGAAAAGAGGAAGGTGTGAGCCTTCAGCTCCCCTAACCTCACCTGTAATAAAAAAATGATACTATGGAAGAAGCAGGGTTATATCCTTTAAAGGAATTGAAAGAAGCGACGGAGTATAGTTATCCAATATTCGAACCTCCGGCTTATAGCAGTGACAATAGCCCAGTGGAGACTAAGAGAAAGTAGATGATCTTTAGGATACTGCAAGCCAAAGAAGAGAAGAGTGAGCGGTCGAACATATTGAGAGAAATAGAAAGGGAAATGAAGAGATGGAAAGGAGAGAAGGATAAAGCTGAGGAAGTAACGCTTGTGCAGAACAAATGGATGGGTGGACAGATATTACTCAAACCAGATGGGAAAATCCTCGAGGAAGCTAGGCAAAGAGAAGATAAGGATGAACAAGATAAAAAGGACAGAGGACAGGAGAAGAGATTGAAAGAGGATGAGCAGAAAAGGAAGAACAGTGAGCGGCGAGAACAGATGTATCAGGAGGAGCAAGAAAAGAAAGAAGAAAGGGCAGAAGAGCAAAGAAAGTATGACAATAGACATTCATAAGGAGCCAGTAGGGCCAAGCCCAGCAATACAATGGGACAGAATAGGAGAGTTCCTTCCTATAAAGGAGGCAACGTCAGGGGCAACTAGAATAGTATTGGAAGAAGAAAACTTTGATATAGAAAGCATCGGAGATAGGATTGATAAGGCCTGTCAAGAATTAAAGAAAGGTAGCTACTACGGAAGACGAGGGAAGAGGGACCCATCCCTAGCATTTCAATCATGAAGCGAAGAACATAATCTGTTCAGTCTCGAGCATAGAGCATTGTCCTTAAGCAGACTGAACTTAGACCGGGGTGAAGGGGACGATAGTCACACTTCTTGGGGACGAGAAATGTCAAACAAGGAAAGAGAATCCTTCCTTGGGGAAGCAGGAGGGAGCGCATGCTCCCCGAGGGAAGCCTGCGGATAGGCAAGGAAGTAAGATGGTCGGATTTAGAACAACCTAAGGGTAGGGCGCCCGATCATATCATATATCCAGAGCGTCCAAAAGGACATTCGTATAGTGAGAAGGGAGAATCACCGCCATATGTGAGCAGACTAAGATCGCTACCATCAAGGAGACGGACAGGGACGATCGTCCCTGCCAGGGATAAACTGATGATGGGAGCCGACTGCGGGTTAGGGTTTACACAGTTTCCCTTATTGGAAAAAGGGGGAGTAAGACCACAGTATATTCCATGTACGCAGATGGACAAGGATAATTTAAGGTGCAAGCTCCCGAGTTTGACTTCGGGCGCTGGGGAAATGGACATGGGAGTTAGAAAAAATGACAAGAGGAAATAGGGGACATTAAGAGTCTCCTGGCAGCTTTCCTTCGAGAAAGGGCTGATGACATATGGAGGAGAGCAGGGTATTCAAGTGTGACAGCACAAAACACTGCGCACAACAGAGCGCCTTTTAATTATTGTAGAGCAGATGTGTGCAGGGCTCTTAGCGTACAGTATCCCAATATGTCAGATATGGGTGTAATTATGACACATAAGATGAGGGAAGATGAAGACCCTATTTATTTTATTCAGGATGTTAAAGAGAAATGGCAGCTTGAAACTCGGGAGCCTTGGGAAAAAACTGTGGCACTATTTTACCACATTTTATGTCAAGGGTTGCCTGAGCCAGTAGAGAGACAAATTAAGAAACAGGTGGGGATGGAAGCAAAACCATGGCCTGAGATACAGTTGATTATAATGCATCATTGTCAGTTATTGCAGGAGAAAAATAGAAAAAAGGATGAGGATATGAAAATCGAGAAAGCTAATTGCTAATCCAGAAGAAATTGTCAAAATATGCTATAGAAGGGGTGGTATTGACAGCGGGGAAGGACTGGGAATGCAGGAAGCAATGGGTGTATCACAGGCGAATAATCAGCACCCGATGGACCACGGTTGGTATGGGTTCATGCCACAACACAGAGGTATGGGCAAGAGAGGAAGAGGGGGATTACAAAATAATCAAGGTGGGTTTCCGAATGCACTGAATGAGATCCAGAGCACCCAGGGAGGATTTAACTAAGGGGGACTTGTCTGACGAACAGCTCCTAATATGCTGGATTTGTGGGATGGCAGGGCACATTGCACACGTATGTGGGAGCCAAGAGAATGTACAGAATGGTAAATTCTTAAGAGGGGGGACGGCTTATCCTCCACCATATAGCACACAAACTAGAGAAGGGTATGCCCAAGATCAAACAGTGTATCAGACACAAGCACCACAAGCACCACAAGTGCAACAGGTACAGCAATCAGAGCAAGTGCAAATGAATCCACCACAAGGACAGTCACAACACGCCCATATGCAGACACAGTAGTATGCAAACACAGGACAAGTGCTGACACCCAGAATAGGAGGTGCCACTGTCGTAGGAGGAAATCCATTCACAGGGACAGGAGGATGCCTGTACCAACAATAGGACAGCTCACAGGGTGACTTTATGTGTTCAGTACTATGTGTGACACCAGACCCCAAAAAGGCACCAAGGGTCGATGTGAAGATAGGAGGCAAATACCTTTCTTTTCTAGAAGACACTGGGGCTACTCGTTCATGTATATGAGAGGGAGAATATCCATTGTTTGGAATTTCCATTAATGCTGAAGTGTTCTCTGGAGCTGCGAGCTGAGTTCCTTTTACTGATGAATTACCAGTTTCTATAGGAGAGTGTGACATGTCTGTTCTTTATTATATTCGTGACAGAAACCAGGTAACATTTTGGGATGAAACTTAATGACAAAACCTAGCATTAATTTACTGATCAAGGGATAGTGTGTGCCACTCCAGGAATACACTATTTAAATATATGCAAATTTGTACTGGCGTTCCCAGGGCAAGTGGCTCTGTGAGGTGTTCCAGTGGATCAAGAAGTTTTTCTTTATGGAGTAAGCATTCTACTGACATGGCTACCTGGTTTAGTGGGAAAAACTGTGAGGATACCTGATGAATTCTTGTTTATGCCACAGATACCTATGGATGAAGAGGGGGGACAGACTATCCCTATAGAATGGGAAGCAGCCATTATATGGAGGGAAATGGTGTTGCTCGAAGAAATAGACGATGAGGGTAGACCATGGAGAACAGTAATTACTCTCGAGACGGGTACAAATTGACTGACATCACTGATGACGACATGCTTAGAGACGACCAAACAGACGATGAGGTAGTGTTCTTTATGAGCATCACATATTGGATAAGAATAGAGAAAAGGGAAGCAAATGGCAATATTGCGGCAGCATCCACCCTTTTTTCGGAAAGACTTGGAGAAGATGCCAAACGTCTTGTGGACCACAGGCCCTTGTGAAGTAGGCCTTTAAAGGGGATAGGGGAAGTAAAAACAAAACTGAAGCAAGGGGCGCTTTTACCTGGAGCAAGACAGTACCCCATGTCTAGAGAGGCTGATGGGGGAATATTTCAGACTATTTCAGCACTGATGAAACAAGGTATTCTGGTGCCATCAGAATCATTGTGTAATACCGCAGTGTAGGCGATCAGAAAATCGGACGGAGGGTCGTGGAGATTTGTACAAGTTATGAGACTGCTTAACCAGATTGTAGATGCAGCGTTTCCTCTAGTTCCCGACCCGGCGATGACACTATGCAGTATCCCAGTGGAAACTCGATATTTCACAGTGATTGATTTAAAAAATGTGTTTTTCTCAATCCCGCTGCATAAAGACTGGCAAGACTTGACTTCTTTTATGTTCTGCCAAACTCGACTGAATCCTACTCGTCTGACCCAGGGGTACTGTGAGTCCCCATCACATTTAATAGAGTCTTCAAGATGGACTTAGGCAATATTGATCTTAAGAGTGCGGTGGTACAGTTCGTAGATGACATTTTAATTTGTAGCACGACGGAAGATGAGTGCAGGCAAGACTCAATTAAGTTGATGACTATTCTAGCAGACAAGGGATACAAGGTAGACAAAGAGAAGTTAGAATACTGCCAAGAAGAAGTGGTACACATAGGGCAGTTGATTTCACATGAAGGAAAGAAGGTGACACTGGAAAGGGCTTAGGTGATTATGAAAACCGCAAAGCCAAACACATTGAAACCGATGCAACATTTTCTGGGACTATGCAACTATGTTAGGGCCTGGGTGTTTGATTACAATTCATACACAAGACCCCTTTTGCAAGCTTTAAAGAAAGCACAAGTGGATAAAGTGAACACAGAGTGGACTGAAGAAATGGAGGAAGGGTTTGAGGAAGTGAAAAAAACAATTTGTACATTGCCCGTTTTAGGAATTCCCAGTTATCCCCAGGAATGTTATCTGTTTTCACACACAAATGAGATGCCATGACAGCAGTACTTACACAGCGGACCACATTGGGTTACAAGCCTTGAACATATTACAATGGGATTTTGACCCACTTTCCTTGTGAACAGTCATTGGCAGCCACCATGTTCGCAATTGAGAAGTTTACAAGTATTGTCATGGGCTGCTCTATTACTCTCTTCGTGGAGCATGCTCAGTTTGCCATTTTAAAAAAATAAAACAAGGGTACATTGACATCCCAAAGAGCTTCAGCCTATGAGGTAATGATTTTGAATCCGATGATTAAAATTATGAGATGCAAGATAGTGAATCCTGCCACGTTTGTAGCCGAGCCAATAGCTGACGGCGCTCATGCGCATGACAGCGCAAATTGTGTTGTATTTTATCATGATATACCCTGTGTGAAAGAAATAGCTTTTTCAGGAGGGGAAATTCTCTTTATTGATGGTTCTTCAAAAATGTATCAAACTAGTGGGGATAGGCATTCAGGCGCAGCAGTAGTAAGGCACAAGTTAAATGGAGAATTTGAAGTTGTAGTAAGTGCAATGCTACTGTCTCACTTTTCAGCAGAAGCAGCTGAATTGGTGGCACTTATTGTCGCACTTGAGAAGCACAAAGGGCAGGAAATTACGGTGTACCGTGACTCCATTTATGTGATGTCAACCGTACACGCAGGGCTAGCACATTGGAAAAGGAGGGCCTAACTTTGTGCGGATGGCACTTCAGTGCAGCACGCATCCTTATTGTACAGGCTTATTAAAGCACTACAACTCTCAGTGGCCATAGTGGTCATTAAGTGTGCAGCTGACACTAAGCAAACAGATTTTGTCTCTTGCAGGAACGAAGCCGCAGATGTAGAAGCCAAAAGGGTTGCATACTCTCCAGATATTTAGAGTTTTGATACTCCGAGTGTTAAAGAAAAGGTAGTCCTGACCATGGTAGTACAAGAAGGGTTTAATAAATTGTCGATGACCCAATAAATGGAGATACAAGGAAGTGCAGGAAGAGCAATTATGGAAACAAAGGGGGTGTTCTTTATCCCCCACTGAAGCATTATGGTGACAAGATAGCACTGCAAAGCCGGGGATGCCAGTAGCATTGTTAAAAGTTGCGCTTGAACAGCTGCATTACCCTGCCCATGTAACTAGGGAGAGTCTTGCTGCAACAATTGCAGAAGACTGGTTAATTCCAAATCTTTTAGAACACATTGCATTCTTTATGGTGAATTGTATCTTGTGTCAAAAGTTTACTGCTTGTGCATACACTGAGAACAATTAGAGGGGTAATACCTCAACCAAATGATCCTTTTCAGCATTTATATATTGACTATGTTGATATGCTGCAGGTGTGTAATGGATATAGGTATCTATTAGTGGTGGTGTGTCCCTTCTCTAGGTGCATTGAGGCAGGTCCGTGTACACACCCTGATGACTCTTGTGCAGCAAAGTTATTTACTACGCAAAGTTTTTCCAAGATGGGTTGTGTGTGAGGTTCTGAGATCAGACAATGGGCAACATTTTGTGATTGAAGTATTTGAACAGATAGGGCTCATATTGAATATAAAACACAGGTTTTCTTCTGCTTATCACCCGCAAGCAAACAGCGTATAAGAGAGACTCAACGGCCTCTTTAAAGAAAGGATTGCCAAGATTAAATTAACATTGAAGGAGGGATGGCGATATTGCCTACCCTTAGCTTTGTAGGGCCTTCAGAATCAGCCTGGTTTGGAACACCACCTAACCCCCACAAACTAGTGACAGGGCGGAGAATTAGAACACCTCTCACACCTCTGTCTAGAAGTAGAAGTGATGTCCAGAATGTAGCTAAGACTTTAGGTGAAGAACTGCATGATTATTTGACATGTATGACCTCTAGCATCTCTTTCATTTCAGATCAACTCAAGCATCAGGGGGGTCGATCTCAGAACACAGATGAAGACAATTCAACAACCAGAACAATTAACTTTTCTCAACACCCATATTGTTTGTTGGAGATTCTGTATTAGTGAAAAACTTTACCAGAAAGTGGCACGAGCCACGTTTTTATGGCCCCTTTTGTGTTGAAAACATAACCCCCTTAGCTGTGAAGGTCCAAGGGAGATGAGCTTGGCTTCTCTTAAATGATGTACAAGACTATATAGGTAAGACCTACCCTCCCACCATTGATAATCCAGAAGCAAGACAATAAGAGGAATTTCAGTGTGTGCAGACTCGATCGATGACCAAGAGGAAGGACGATAAGGCGACAAGTTGATAAATGCAGATTTTGCATTTGGACTAAGACTCAAACGGACACTCCTTGCAGATATTTTAGTAGGAGTGCATACCAATGCTGAGAGTCTTAGGAATCTTGAAAACTGAACTTTTTAATTATATTGACATATCAAATTTATGCCTAAACGACAGTTCTTGATCAGAAATTGGAAACAAACTCAATATCCAGATTAATTTCTCGGTGCATACTTGTTCTAAGTAGGTAACGTCTATGGTCCACACAGAGAGTAATGTGCATAGGCTTGTGCTTGCTGTTTTTGTATTTATCCATCAAGATTATACTGCTCTTCTCAGACAAGACGTTGATATTCACACTTTTTTACAGGATCCCAAAAATGTCCCTGTCATTAGAAGGCTGCTAATTGCAATCATTGAGCAGATACTGCAACTGCAGGTATAAAATAAATTGACAAAGTGTATTAAAAATGAGACAGATAGAAGTTGAGACGGTTCTAGAGAATGGCCACATGCAACCAGCACCAGGATGGCACGAAAAGTGGATGTCAATGGTCTTGTGCATAGTATATGCCTATACAATTACTCCTTTTGTCTTTCTATTCCTCCTCTTTCAAAGTCTCTATTATACTGGTACTACTGCTGAGACAAAGACCCCTGTGGTTCTCCGCACTATAAAAACTGCTTTTGATTCACTTTGAGGGCAGTATACAAACCTTGCGTATGGGAGATATAGGAGAAATTCAGAGGAAGATAGTGAGGGGATAAATACATATCTAGACAATGCAGCACACTTGGGTAATAACATGTGGTATCAGAACATGAGGAAGTTGGGAGAGAGAACATCCAAGGAGAGTTGTTACGTCTGCGCTCTCCTACCTTATGCCATGAATACAGTACGAACTTTCACTTCAAGAGAAGTTCCAGAACACAATGCCAGATGTCTTGTTCATCTTGCAGCATGCATATCCAGAGGAATATTCCAGGGAAATTGGGCCACTCTGCGGTGGAGATTGAAATGGTTGTTTCAATTCCAGGATGATTATATTAAGATTTCACAGATGGAAAAACAACCTGGATGGGAGAGCAATATGATTGTGTATGATATAAGATATGATATGATAGCTTATTTATAACACGCTTAATACCCAGAGGTTTCTAAGCGCGGACCCGGTATCCTACAAGTTGCCAGGAAGAGGTAGTTATGAAAGACATGAAGAGGATGGAATGACCTGATAAAACAGAAATAGCTGAATCGCCTGGATGTCGGGAACAAACTCTAGCCTTAGACTACGGACAATTGAAATCCAAGAAGGAATGGGAAGGAGGACTGATGTCCTGTGCAGCTCATCTACTGAACGCTTGCAAACCTAAGAGAGACTAGAGGACATTTTTATGTGGACCACTTTGAAAAAGCCCTCTTTATATAACAACAATACAATATATTTGTTCAAAGGGTCACTTGCTTCCCATAACCATTTGTGTCGGCCCAGTCGTATGTATTAATATCTACTGAAGCCAGAATATGTGCAAGAGGTTCAGAGAGTAAACAATGGGTGTTTGAAGTCATGGGCCAAGTATGCCAAACTGCTGACATGGGTAGAAGATAAATCAGGTCCAATGATTGTGGTTCCATTAGCGAATGTGACAAAGGAAGCATGTTTGTTTGTTTGTTTGTTTTTATTATTTGTAAAGCGCACCTAACCCGTGGGTAGCTGGGCGCAAGCAACAAGAGGATTGTACAACTTAAGTTACAGAGCACGCAGTAAATTAATCCAACTAGGTTACAGTGTTGGAAGCATCAAACATTTGGACCAATACATCAAAGTATAAATTATAGGTGAATAGACATAGTTTACAAGTTGTGGATATATCCAAGCATAGAGGTGAGAGGATATACAATTTATACACAATTTACAATAGGCGCGGCAGTGGAAGTGAGTAGATGTCCTAGCATTAGGTGTCATGTTCCTTGATCCAGTAGATAGTATTAGATCTGAATTGTGGCTAGGTAAGGTCTTCCCTAAGAGATGGTGGTAAGGAATTCCAAAATTGTGCTGCTTTGACAGGAAAGCTGTTCCCTCCAGACATAGTACGTCTGTAATGCTCACCTGATTCCCGTAGAGGCGCCGGTCTTGACTGGGCGTATACCGGATCTTCAAAGGTGATGTGTAACACACGGCTGGCTCTTTGGGCTGGACCTCTGTGCACTGTATGTCTGACTCGAAGGGTAAGATGTCTGCAGATAGAAAATATGGGATTAATGAACTGGGTTATTGAATGTCTCTCTCTTCTTCCCTTTCTCTTCTCCTGTAGAACCCCAAAGGTTAACGCTCTCACCTTAGGTAAGTGAACGCCGTGCTCTCCATCTGCCTCGGGGCAGGGTGCTGTAACCAGTTTCTTCACTGGATAAGGGGAGCAGGCCTCTTGACTTCAGAGGACTGCTGTCCGTCGTTTACTGCACGAACTGTAAGTTTCGAGTAATTCTAATGTCTTTAAAAGTCTTTAGTAATGATGTCCCTTGTTTTGCAGGGTTCCGGCGATGGCGGATGACGGGCTGAAGTGAGTTGAAGATGGAGCCCGTGTGATGAATAGAAGCGCCTGGAAGCACGTAAGTAAGCGCTTGTTGCCTGCTTCACGATGCTCTCTAACTGTCTTTTTATTTTGCAGGTACAAGTTCGGAGCGGCTGCAGGGTGCCGGAATACCCACTGGGTTAGATGTGGAAAGGAGTAATGGCACGTGAGTATTAAAGTTCCCCAATGTCTTTAAACGCACCTTGTTTTGTCTTTCAGATGCGGGATGCAGCGCCGAAGGCCTCCGGAGCGTGCGAAGAGTTGGTAAGCTTTTGTCTTTCAGATGCCGGAATGCAGTGCGAAGACCTCCGGAGCGCACGAAGAGTAGGTAAGCCTTTGTCTTTCAGATGCCGGAATGCAGCGCGAGGCGTTGGTGACAGCCGATGGACCAGGTAAGTGAAGCGCTGTCACTGAAGACCGTAATGCTAACCTGTTCTTTCTTGTCTTTATAGGTATTGCTGAAGACTGGATTCAGGATGGTAAGCCTTTTTCCTTAGGCCCAGGATCAGATGCAGAAGACACGATGAGCGTTCTGCTGCAGAGGATGCAGAATAACGCAAAGCAAGATTCATCCATCGGGTGTGGTTTAAATAGCCTCCTGTAGTGCTTAGGTGTCTCCTTCCACAGCCACGCCTAGGTAAGAAAAGAGTTCCTGCTTTCCAGAAGAGTTCCAGTGTTCTGAACCTAGGGAGTGGCTCCTGCCCCACCCAACAGGAAAAGTAGTTCCAAACAGAAGAGGATCAGAGGCTCAACTGGCAGGCAAGTAAGCAGCATGGTCTGCTGCAGGTAAGTCCACCCAAGCATTATGAGCCCGGCGCTTCCAGCGCTGGGACTGGGCATATTTATGAGCCTGGTGCCACTGGCGCCAGGACTGGGTCCAAAAGGTCCCAATTGGGACTGGTTGGCACTCGGAACCTGGGTTATGGATCTGCTTCCAAGGGAGTTGGGAAAACCCTGACCTTTTGGAAGCAGAGATCATGACAACGTTTGAATCTTGGGACAAGGAGGAGGTTTGAGTTGGCCTTTCTAGAGGGGCGGCAAGAAATCGGCGTAGTGAATCCCGTTATCAAATATTGAGGGGCCGCTTGGTGTAGGCATTTATAGGTCAGAGAGACCGATTTAAGGAAAATGTTATCTTTTGTAGAAAGCCAATTGTACGATCTTCTAGTCTTTGACATATGTGCTTTCCTCGGGAGGCTTAGGGTTGCTCTTAAGGCATTGTTCTGCAGGGTTTGAATTTTATTTGTAATGCATTTGTTACTGCCTACGTAGAGCGCGTTGCAATAATCCAACTTGGATAGGAGCAATGCTCTGGCTAGAGTGATGCAGTTGTTTGGTGAGAGGAATGATTTGGATGCCCTAATGAGTTTACATGTATAAGATGTAGCGGAAGCCATGGCATTGACTTGTTTTTTGAAGGTGAGCGTTGCGTCTAAATAGAACCCTAAGGTTTTAACCTCCTTATCTACGGTGATGATATTATTGTCAATGACAAAAGAGGAGTAGTTTTTACCTAATTTATTGAGGTTGGGTGCGGTGCCTAGGATGAGGAGTTCTGTCTTGTCGTCATTCAGGCATAGACCATGAGAGGCCATCCATGCCTGGATGATGAGGTACACATGATTTACAAAGGCCAAACCCATGTCATAACCCCCGTCAACAGGATGAGGATCTGGGTATCATCAGCATAGTTCGTGTAGGTGAAACCCAGTCCATCTAGATCATCGAAAAGGGGCTTTGTAAAAATGTTGTACAGGGTAGGGGAGATGCAAGAACCCTGTGGCACACCACAGGTAATGGGCATGGGGTCAGCGGCTGCTGAAGGGGAAAAAACTTGCATAGTGCGGTTATTGAGGAAGGACTGGATCCATTCAGTTGCCTCCTGGGAGAAATGAGCTGCCGACTGTAAGTGTGTGCAGAGGATCTCGTGGTTGACCAGACCAAATGCAGCTGAGAGATTGAGAAGTAACAGAAGTGCTGTCTTGCCCTCATCTCTCAGCTCATCTATCTGTGCCTTAAGATCTATAAGCGCAGTCTTGGTCCCGTGCTGAAGTCTGAAGCCTGGCTGTCGGACTCCTAAGAGGTGGTTAAGTTCAAGGTATTGTTGAATTTGTTGGTATTTTATCAAGGATTTTGAGAAGAAACGGCACTGTAGTGATGGGACGGTAGTTGGTAGCGATGGCAGGATCTAGATTCGTTTCTTTAAGGAGTGGGAGGACCCAGTATTGTTTCAGGTTGTTGGGTATGGTACCGGCTGTAAAGGATGCATTTATTAGTTTAGTGATAAATGGTGAGAGTTCTCGAGCTGCATCTTTTATCAGTTGTGCAGGGCATAGGTCCCCATGGCAGTTTGAAGGTTTGAGTGCAAGAATAACTTTTTCAACCTCTTTAGTAGAGACTTTACTGAAGTGGGTTGAGGAGTAGAACTGGTGTTACTCAATTTGGAGGTGGAGAGAAGGGAATCTTTTTTGTTACTGATTTTAGTTTGCAGAGAAGTAATTTTATTAGCAAGAGCTTTTTGAATATCTGTGCACCAGTTTTTGTCCTTGATGCATGAGTCAGGCGGCTGGACGGGAGTTTCTATTTCTTTCAGAATTGAGAAGAGCTCTTTAGTATTAGATTTCGCTTGAGAGATTCGAAGGTTATAAGAGGTTTGTTTTGCAAGGATAATTTCTTTTTTGTACTGGGAAGCTAAATTACTTAGGTTTATATTATTCATTTCAGATGCATCTGATCTCCAGATTTTTTCATAGCGTTGTTTCTCCTGTCTGATAGCCTTAAGGTGAGGAGAGAACCAATTGTTCACATGTTTGCAAGGTTTGCTCTTTCTCACTTTGAGAGGTGCTATTGCATCAAGGGAGGATAGCATTACTTTATTGTACAGATCTACCATGGTTGAGGGATCCATATGGTCGGGAATAGCACTAAGAGTAGGTAGGATCATAGGAATAAGGTTTTCAGGAGTGATATTTCTCTTATTTCTAGTTGGGACAGCTGGAGCTATGCTGTTAGGTTGCAGTGATGGTGTGGGCTCTAGGGAGAATGTGATCAGGTGATGATCAGACCACGGCTGTGGAATCATAGATGAAACTTTAAGTGGGCAGTTATGCACAGCTAGCCAGTCCAAGGTTCTACCTTTGATATGGGTAGGAGCTGTGATTTTCTGAGTGAAATCTGGTTCCTCTAGGGTGTTGTTGATTATAGTAGCATTAGTGTCTAACGGGTCGCTAAAACCAAGGTTAAAATCTCCTAATATGATACTTTGGGAGTTCTTG
Organism: Ambystoma mexicanum; assembly: GCF_040938575.1. Classification (NCBI taxonomy): domain Eukaryota; kingdom Metazoa; phylum Chordata; class Amphibia; order Caudata; family Ambystomatidae; genus Ambystoma; species Ambystoma mexicanum. The sequence goes on along the minus strand of NC_090929.1, from coordinate 510,067,372 downwards.
AGATTATGCGATATAATATTTGTTAAGTCATCTTCAAAAGATCCTAATGGACCAGGAGGTCTGTATATTAGCTGAATGGATACAGTCTGCGTATTAGATAGAGTTAACTTGGCCGTTAAGGATTCACAAGAGCCTATGTTGTGTGGTGGTGAGAGATTCACTGATAGGTTGGTTTTAGCTATAATAGCAAGGCCACCACCTCGAGAGGTGGTATGGTTGAGTCTTAGGAGGGTGTAGTCATCTGGCACAGCTAGCATAATTGCTGGGCCGGCTGTTGGGTGGAGCCAAGATTCAGTAACAGCTAAGAAGTCTAAGTTTTTGTTGTGTAGTAAGTCAGCTATGTCAGTAGCATGGGCTACCATAGAGCATGCATTTATGAGAGCAGCTCTCATTCCAGACTGAACTGGTTTCAGAATTGCTAGTTGTGTTTTAGGTTTGCATTTCAGGGGCAGGATAGGTTCTCGGAAGAGTCTGCTGTTAAGTTGGAGTGGGTGCCGATGATGGCTTGAATTACGCAGGCTGCGAGTGGCATTACTGTGCGCTAGTTTGATTGGAGGCTCATAGAGCCTAGGTAGTCTTGCACATAATTTAAGGTTCCTCTGTGAGACAGTGCATGGTATGGTAATCATGGCAGCCTGTTTGAGGGCATTCTGCGCTGGCGCAGGTGGGGGTGGATTATGGAGCATGATGTGGTCATGTAGGCTAGTAATGTATGGGAGAGTTCTAAGTAGGACAGTGTAAAGCATTGGGAAATACATTGTATACAGAGAACTGGTAAGGATTCAAGCAAAGTATAGAAGATGTCCGTGCATAATAACATAGGTGTAACACAAGGCAAATGTAGAGACCAAATGCTAATCAGTGGAGGCTGGGAAAGTATCGCACAAGGTGTAGAAGCAGTCTAGGGTTAGTAGCGTCTAAGGCAATTCAAATTTAGGGTATCCGACACATTTAGGGCACATTGGCACTTGGTGCACTGCAGCAGTAGCTAAACAAGTACCGCATCAGGTAGGCTATAGGCAGAGTATTCTGGCATGCAATTGAGGCAAGATAATAGGGAATGCTTCAAGGTGTATAGAGGAGACCAAGTACAATACTGGTACTCAAAGTAGGCATATAGAATTCTGCTATGTCTAGGCTTGAATACTAGGCATGTGCAGGTTAAAGAGCTGTGTATGCAAAAGCAGTTGAACATCTAAATTCAATGTATAGCAATCAGGCTGAAAGTAGGGTCAATTACAGTATGCATAAACAGTGGATCATCTAGATTCGATTTTTAGCAATCAGGGCTAAAAGGTAGTATATATGCAACAAAGAGGCAATAGTCAGGCAATAGTCAGGCAAGTTACAACAATCTAAATGCAGTTACTAAGCAGGCAATCTAGATGCAGTTTTAAATAGTCAAGCAGAATCTGGGATACTCTGAGCGCAATTTGCTAATGCAATTGCTAGTGTGGCCAAAAGTTATGCAAGTGACAGCAATCTAAATGCAGTTACTAGGAAGGCACTCTAAATGCAATTGTAGAGCAGTCGAGCAAAAGCAAGTATACTCTGAATGCAATTTACTAATGTGACCATTAATCAGGACAGTTTCAAATAATCTAAATACAGTTTGCTAGGCAGGCAATCTAAATGCAATTTGTAAAACAGTCCAGCATTGAGCAAGATTTTGGCACTCTATATGCCGTTTTCTGGTGCACCACAGGCGAGCGTGGTAGTAAAAGACAGTAAAGACATGCGACTAGATTTTGCACCGCAATGTTACTACTATGAGAGTTTAAAAGTTACCTGGCGTGTGACAGACAGGGGGTCTGGCAGACAGCAGACACAGGCACAAACAGGTGCTGGCCTTGTTGCAGTGGGCTTTGAGAAATGTGGGCCGGCTTCGCCTTCCGGCTTCGCCTTCCGGCTGCCAATGGGGGATCAAGTAGGCACGGCAGCCTATCGGTGGTGAGTGCTGGAGCCTCGATAGGCACTGTGGTTAGGCAATAGAAAAGCGGTCGGCCATTTTGGAAATGCAAGTACCTCGTGTACTTGAATGGCGATTTCAATGCAGCAGCAATATTTTGATTTAGTTTCTGTTGATTTAGGCTGCACAGTAGCCCGATCTTCCTTTAAAATAGCGCAGATCGGTGGAAATTGCAGAAAACATAGGCTGCAAAACTACAGTTGACGTTACCAGAATTGGAGTAGGGACAGCTGTCCTGATGGATCGATATTGGGCTTGTGGGCCTAGAGTCTTCATGAAGCTGCCCAAGGATTGGGGAGGATCATGTTCCTTGGTGCTCATCCATGTTCCAGCGTTGGTGATTCCTCAGAGTGACTTGAACATTGGAGACTTTCCAAAGGTGCATGCCCATTTAAGAAGGAGAAGATTGTTTGAATTTCGCAATCGAAGCAAAAGGGAGAATTACTTCTCAGCAAAATCAATAGACGCATATGAAGCCATTCTGTATTCGCACAAGTTGTTCAGTAAGACTGCTTCAATTTTCACGACAATCCAGATGATGGCTAATGCCGAATGGTTGCAGGTTACCAGATGGGAGCTTCTGCAGTCAATCAACACCACCATAAAGGGATTCAATGCTATCAAGAGCTAAGGGCCATATGATTGAGGACCATGTAGAACAGATATGTCCTTGACATGATCACTGCGATGGAAGGAGGATTTTGCGCCAAAATCGGGCCATCATGTTGCACATTCATACCTTCTCACGATGACAAGAATGGAACCTTGACAGAGGCCATAATGCTGTTGACGAATCTGCACACCTGTCAGAGAGCACCAAAGTATTAACTGAAAAGGATACGGTACTCAAAAGGATACAGGTGGTAGGGTCTTCCGGATCCCTGTTCACACGATTTGATAGTTGTGAAGTCAAGTTAAGACCTTCCAAATGATACAACTCTCTGACTGGTAAAACAGGCAGAGCGATGGATCACTGGAAAGGGCGTGTGTAAGGTATAGGAAGTCAGCCTAGAACAAAATAAAGTATCATAAATAACTGCCCCAACCTGAGTATGATGGAACAGAAAATGACATGAATGCACACACTGACCTTAAGTCTAGGGCAGAAGAATCCAGCAGAGTCTCTTGAGGAAATCCAAGGTAGAACAAACGACAAGGAAGGGAAGATTAGTAAGGGAGACTTATCCCGAACGGAACGAGGCTCACGCTAGATACCGGGTTGAACGCACCACAGGATAGCGTCCAAAGTACTGTTCACTGTCACCTTCCAATAATCCTTGAAAAGCTTCCTTCCCACGTAGAGTAAAGTATAGAAATGAATCAATCCCCCTGTTGATGTCACAGGTGCAGGAGTTGGAATTAGCGCCCTTTTTATGGTATAAACAAAGTACACGCGGTTCTGTACAGCCGCGAAGAAAATAGCGTGTGCGTGTGGATTTACACGCGATTAGGATTCACGCAGTCCAGGCCAACAGCGCTTGAAGACAAAGTGTGCGTGTGGATTTACACGCGAGCAGGATTCACGCAGTCCAGGCCAAAAGCGCTTGAAGATAACATATGCGTGTGGATTTACACGCGAACAGGATTCACGCAGCCCAGGACAGCCGCGTTTGAAGACAACGTGCGCATGTGGTTTTTACACGCGAGCAGGATTCACGCAGTCCAGGCCAGCAGCGCTTGAAGACAAAGTATGCGTGTGGATTTACACGCGAACAGGATTCACGCAGCCCAGGACAGCCGCGTTTGAAGACAACGTGCGCGTGTGGATTGACACGCGAGCAGGATTCACGCAGTCCAGGCCAGCCGCGTTTGAAGACAACGTGCGCGTGTGGATTGACACGCGAGCAGGATTCACGCAGTCCAGGCCAGCCGTGCTTGAAGATAACGTGTGCGTGTGGATTTACACGCAACCAAACAGCTCCAGGAATCAGCGTGTGGCGGAAAACACGCTATAGAAGGCCCAAAAAGTAGCTGTAGTAACCTGCAAGGATGCAGAGCGGAGGCTCAGCTACACAACGCCAAATGATTCGATCAGAAGCAGCGAGTGAAGTTTCCACGCTGCTTAAATACGTAATGCCGTAGTTCACGTGACGAAGCAGAATACACGTGAGGTTAGCGACGTGAAAAGTGCAAACGTCGTTTTCCCGGCAACGTATCGAACAACCGCCATTTGGAATAGAACGGTGTAGCTGTTTTACGAGCGTAGGAGGTAGGACCACGTCCAGCATGCATGACAACACCAAGATGGAAGATGAGACAGAGGACATTGCAGATAACAGTTGGTTTGGGTTCATATTCACCTGGATTCGACAGTGGATGGCGAACATCTTCAAGTTTCTTGGAGCAGTGTTACTGATGGTAATGTTTGGATTCTGTGTGATTAGGGTAATAATTACACAGTGTAAGAAGACAGCAAAGAAAGCAGTAGGGATGAAGATCATGATCGATGTCGAATCATGGTTTGGACACAAAGAATTGACTGATGATGATGTCAGAAACTACAAAGAGGCCAGCATTGTAGCACCTGAGGTAATGAAGTTCCTGCACCCAAAGAATCACAAGAAGTGCGTGGGATGATGGGTCTATTGCAATCTGAATGGACACTGCAGTTACATGACCTGGAGTGTAGATGAACATGTCAAGTCAACTGGGTCCCTGAAGGAAGTGATGAAGATCTGGACTCCAAAGAAGCACTTCTTCAAGTGGAGGTATCAAGATGTGGAGATCGGTAAAGGTTTGGTCGATGACTCGACTAGAGGGGGGAGTGTAGATGACCAGCCGAATGCCTCTACAGGAAATCCCAGCCCCCTACCAACTGTATGTTGGGGGCCTGAGATTGTGCCATGCTTGACACCAGCAGTTGTGACCATTCTGTGGCGAATCATTGAGAAAAGGTATCCATTAAGAAAACCCTATCAGATGTACTCTCAAACAGATGACAATTTAAAGGAGGAAATCCCAGAAGGAATATGAAAAAGAGCAAGAAAAGGAGTTGGTGACATCACAAGAAGCGAGTGTGATGCGCTGAGAAGACTGGCTGAAGAAGATGCATGACCCTTATGGAAACTGATGAAAAAATAAAGAATCGAGTAAACCTTCATATGCGAAGAGAAGATTGCATGTGTGAGGAGCACTGCAGAAAATACAAGGTTTTTAATAACTGTACAGAGGCAGAAACGGCAGTAGACTAAGTGATCATAGAAACTGGCTATAAGTAGTGAATAGACTGCAGGCAGAGCCACCATTATATAGAAGCTGGGCATCGGTGTTATAATTTTAGTGAGCTCAGACCTATGGAGAAAGAAGGCCGGGGGCTGTGTCCCAATAAGAATTAGCTGAGATTGTGAAAAATGTGTGGCAAAGCTGCCTGGCCTGGTGTCAAGGCTGAAGCAGCCAAGACTGATTATCTATTCTTGAAGGGGGTCGAACGTGAGGTGCTGAATCATCCCTTGCTAAGGTGCTAAGAAAAGCACAACATGAGTGGCAAGTTTTATTCATTTAAGACAATTAAATGCAGCAAAATGATCCAAATCGATAGTCTCTTGTCACATGAGCCAAAGATGGAAATAGAGTTGGATGAGGAGTTCCAGAATGACGATAGTCCATGCTCGCACTCCCTTATATTCCCAGAGACAAGAATACACTGCAAGGCCAAGTTCAAAGACAATTTTCATGGCAGATGGCATGGGTAATGAGAGGCGTTGGGATAATTGGGTGGGGTGGTAATGTCAAATCCACCTCCTGGTATGAGCTTACGTGCTGCTAAGTGAACTGAATGTTCCAGACATGGCACAAGCGTGCCAACCAATTGTAGAACGCCATATAACAAAGGCCCTTATAGTTTAAGAGCCAATGATATATTGTGTACTTAATAAAGTTGAAGATGAAATGCACTAGAGGTAGGCACAAGTTGTCCACCTGACAGTAGATACCCAATCACAATCCCACCCCTTATAGAAAGTATACTTAGACGCTCCCCTTGAGCATATCACAATCCCTTGTAGGCTTCTCATATTTGCCACGTAGTATGACGTCACTTATGACAAACCTTTGCTATATAACTGTGATTTATAATGAAATGTATGAGAGCTCGAGCGAACGACTGTTGATGTCCGTTGGAACTCCCTGTTTTAGACAATTGATATTAAAACAGACAACTTTGCCATCTTCCTGAGTTGGTTTGATTATTTGGTGTCAGAGTTATTCTGCATCCCATCCATTGCATGCGTGTTACCAAAAAGGGCTCTAAAAGATTATACTTATTCTTTAGAGACATCACACAATTGGAAGAAGTAGACATTTGCAAAAGATATTTGCTCCTGAGGAAGGTCATTGCCCGAATTGTTCTATATTTTTTCATTAACAGTTTATATATATACTGTATCAGAAGTTGTGTTTTTATGAATTCTTTGTTGATGAAGTTTAACATTGATGACCATTTAATGGCAAGACACATTATTAAAAATGACATATGTAATTTACCACATTTTTGACTGACTCGCTCAGTTAAGAATGTGTCCAAGGGATGGGAGTGTCCATTACTTAAGGACACTTTTTTGTAGAATTGTTATTGAGACCGCTTTCAGTGCCAGAGCTGTGGTTTTCTCCCCACACCCATAACCTCCTTTGAGAAATAAAGAAAATGTACTCTAAATACTTGTTAATTTGGTGTGCAGGTTGCACATCCTTCTCTACATTGTTATTTCCCATTCATTTGGAGTGGCACTAACAGTGACCAGCACTCATATTCATCTACCCACTCGAGAAGGATGTCATTCTCAAATATTAATCTATTGCCTATAAAACACGCAACCACATTAGCTTTTAACGATGAAGAAGCCTCTCGTATATTAGCACTAACGAAAGACACAGAAAGGACCATACCAGCCACAGAAAACCCAGACAGATTAGTGAATAATTTGGAAAGACTTGTGAGAAAAGAAATCTCTCAAAAACTACACGAATTGACTCTCACACAATACTTTAAGTCACACTGGATACCGAGAGGACTAGAAATGTACTTGAAAACAACTCTCTCTAAAGAAAATACTGATTTCATCAAAAAATGGGGGCAAATGTTAAACAAATGTTCTCTAGATCTTATCTTACTAACGATTTCGGAATTGTCAAAATCATTATCAAAAATCGATTGTGAAATCACCAAAATGAAAGACCAATTTAGTTAACACATGAAGATCTTCACAAAATAGTAAGTTAGATTCCTATCAAAAAGATATTGAACAGTGGAAAATTAGAATATTTAGAAGATATATTTTAGAATATTTGAAAGATATAGTCCACTCCTGGCAGGAATATTTCCAGCAAACACAGGCATTTAGAGAACGTCAACAAGATAGGACCCCAAGACCTAACACCAAAGGTAGTGACCCCTCAAGTGGTGCATAAAGTAGTGGAAGGGAATAAACCACCATACTGACCACAACTCCAATAAGGCCAACACCAGTTGGCACATTAGATAATACACAATACCTAATCTCTTCTGGGGATTCAACATCAACCTCAATCAGCAAATGCCCTTTTTTAGGACTAGGAAAACCAGACAAGGACTCGAAAATACTCAGAGCCAAAAAGAAGACCATGAAATAGTTGTTAACATCTCTGACCATGACTTCACCAAACACCACATAGACCTACTAAGTTTAGGACTTCCGTTTGTTCCTAACAACAACTCCACGTTGTTCGAAGAACAAATTAACTTATCTAATTTGACCAGAAAAATCCATCTGAAACTTTTCTTTGACTCTCTCCCCCTATGGAAGAGAGATCTAGAACTTTCGACTTCCTAGAATTGAAACCCAAAAGCACCTTTAATCCGAGTGTAAAAATTCATCATTGGAATTACTTGAGGCAAAAATGGTCAAAGACCTCAAATCTATACATTTCTTTGATCTAAGGCAACATAACATCAGGAAACACCAAAACAAATGACTGCGCCAACTAGCAGAAGATCCCACTATCGTAATAAAACCTACAGACAAAGGAGGTGCGATTGTCATTTTGGACAATAGTAAATATATTACCAGCTGCACTGACCTCTTGAACGGAAGAGACACATACCTCCCTTTGGATAATGACGCCACTGAGACAATTAGACCCATTATCACTAGCGTACTAGAAAAAGATTTGGTGGAAGAGTGGATGACTCAAAAAAGATAAAAGAATTTCTCACAAATTGATTCCCCATTATGCCAGTCTTTTATGTACTACCTAAGATTCATAAAAATCTTACCAATCCACCTTTGCAACCAATTGTCACAGCAACGGGCAGTATTTTTGACCCTGTGTCAAAATACTTGGGCAAGATATCACAACCAATTATCCAAAAAACGCTTACATTCTTGAGAGACACTACCCATTTTGTCAACATTCTACCAACATTTTCAAACATTCAGCCTGACTGGACGCTGTTTGCTTTGGACATCCAAAGTCAATATACTTTGATTCCCCATAGAGATGATCTAGAGGCCTTAGAATGGATCTTATTACAAGAGGAGTATGTACTAGCCAATAAAATCTTCATACTTGAACTAACCAAAATGATACTATATGTCAGGACCTCGCTCAAGTGTGGTTCACATGCCAGGACATTACACCGGTTATCCACAAGAAAACGTAGCAAACTATCCCCTTTTCATTGTGTTGCCAAAAGGAAACGTATTCATAAAGCACTGAGTAACAACAGAACCCTGGTAACGGGTGGCTGGCGATTACCATGGCAATGTTGGCATGCCTTGCATAGACGCGCTCTCTCTTCCATACGGAAAAGAGTCGGGAAGCGGTCATGTGACATTGGGCCCTTAAGCCCCTGCTACGCTTTCCTCAGAGCTTCTGAATTCATTCTGCGAGCCTAGCCTGCATCCATCTGTTCCTTGTTCTCGAACCCTGAGTCCTGTTGCTCTTGTTTCTGAATCCATCCTTGATATTCCTTCATCGACCCTGAATTGTCTACTGGCTTTGATCCGTACGCCGATATTCTACTTTGCTGCCGTCTTGCTTCCCCGACCCGGGCTGCCTATGGTATTCTTTGCTTCCTGATTTTGTACTGTGGCTCTCGAATCCTTACTGACCCGGACTGCTATTGAATTTGTTTTGGTTCTGATTTTGTATCTCTTCACTCTAATCCCATTTCGAGCTGGACTGCTAATTGGATTGCTTTCCCGTCAACCCAGAACTTCTGCATGAACTCAGAACTTTGTTCTTTTCAACGTGCATAACACACTTGGACTAGAGACTTCCTTTGGTGTGTTTGGACACGTGTTAGACGTCCGCGTGCCATTGGGTCAGGTTTACCATTGGATTAACTTGCTGTCACGGACCCTGCAGCCTTTACCTTGACTTCTCTTTACTACTCATGGAAGACTACCTTGTTCTTTTCTCTCTAAGGCTACAATACGGTAAGGCAATTTTGTTTTGTATTTCTGGAATAACAATTATTTCACTCCTTCATTACCCTAAGACCTTTCTGGTTTGTTATTTCAGAAATCCTGTCTCACGCTGTTATACCACTGCCATGCTAACCTTTTGAATTATCTTCTGATGTATGTTAATAACAGGTTAGCCTTTGCACGCTTATGAAAAAGTACACTATTGTGCATACCAATTGTTTGAGTAACACATTTGTACTTATGTTTTCTTGCAGCCACCAGCAGCTTGTGTGTTATCCATCTTTCAATTAATAGTCTCCTCTGGATATTCATTTGTGCATTCAGAGGGGAACATTGGTAGGAAGAACTCTTCGCCTACACTACGGGGTCAACCACGCATCACCATAAGTATTTGGAGAAGAGTTCTGACACTATACAACAGTTACTTTCAATTTGATGAGAAATACTACCTTCAAATCTCTGGCACATCGATGGGTTCAGCAATGGCACCTGCCTATGCAAACCTATTTATGTACGCCTTTGAGACAAAATACATTTTGTAACAAAGAGAATGGGGTGATAAACTACTAGTATGGAAATGATACATAGACCACATCTTTGGTATTTAGAAGGCCTCACTAGCAGAACTTGAAATGTTCTTGACATATTTGAATTCTTGCCACTCCTGAATCCAATTCACCTTGGAGACTGGATCGACTATACATTTTCTAGATGTTGAAATCACCCTACTGGAGAATAGACTCACCGCATCAGTTTACCGCAAACAAACAGATGTTAATAATAAGTTACATTACTCAAGTTTCCACACAAGGCATCTCCAGGATAATTTACCGCAAGCCAGTACATGAGAATCAGGCAGATAGCATCTGACAACAAAACATATGGGCTCGCAGTCAACAAGATCACTGAGAGGTTCAAGGAAAGAGGTTGCCTTGAGCCCATAGTAGAAAAGGCAAAAGAAAGGAGTAACGAGTTCAGTAGATAAATCCTATTGCAATCCAAAATAGGCAAAGAACAACCACACCTGATGCACACAACAAAATACTCAAGACAAAGTGACCAAATCAATAGACTACTAATACAACTACTCGCAAGACCTTTCCCAAAATCACCTATGACAGCCTACAGAAGAGGTAGAAATTTAAGGGACAACCTAATTAAAGCAGAGAAACAAGATAACACAGGACAAACACAACTGAGTAAACCGAAGTGTGGCACATTCCCATGCCTCCACTGCAGCCATTGCAACAACATACAAAAAGGTGATTACATTGGACACCCCTATACAGGACAGAAAATTGCACAGGAAATGTTTGCAACTTGTGATTCAAAACACGTTATTTTTGGCTTAATTTTCCCATGTTGTAAATTTTACGTGGGACAAACTATCAGAAGAATAAGAAAAAGACTTACTGAGCATAAGCCAAATATTAGAAACAACAACCAGAAGTCACCCATAGCCAGACACTTTGCCAAGATGAGGCATACAATAGTGTAACTACGATATGTGGTCCTAGAAACTGTCTGCACACCTACAAGAGGAGGTAATGCAAGCATTCTGTTGGCCAAGATGGAAATGTACTGGATACACACACTAGATGCTATGGACCCGACTGGGCTAAATGAGGAATTTTCTTTGGCACCTTTTTTATAAAGTTAGGTTGCAGTTGTGCATGTGTTGCAATATTGCATAACCAGAGGAATATACACACATGTTCTTTATATGTAATATGTAGACATTTCAATCAGGACACTGTACAGAATATGCATAATGTAAATTTAGAATACTGATATGTAAATGGAACAAACCCCATACATTGTAAGTATTGGGATCTTGATGCAACATTGAATTTGGACATCTTGTTTGAACATTCTGTTGACTCCTAATACACTTCTATTAACACAATCTAGAGAGAGAGAAATCTTAAACACAGGTACACAGCCTGCATCTAAAACACAGCCACTAAATAACTATCATCCACACTTGTCCGAAGGTGGTCATTTACTGTTTATTTGTTAGAGTGATACCCTAATAGTCTGAAAGGATCAGGAATATGTAGCTCCCTTTAGCTGGGAGAGTACTGCAAAATCTGATTTAAGAGAGTTTTGCATGACATGATGTCCAATAGGACATATTGTTTTAGAAGAACTACATATGAACATGGTCTGTAGGTCTGCAGACCTCGAGCAGTTCATAAATTGAGATAGTGCAGCATTATGTCTCACATGGATCCTGCAGACACAGTTTAAAATGGAGGAATTGGTAATATGGCATCATCAGTGCCCGTATGAACTGTAAAAATCAAGCAGACACATTTAGATTGCACCTGGACTGTTTAATTTCAAGATACCGAACTTCTACGACAGTACCACTACAACATTAAAAGCATGAGAGTAGCTAATCCAACTTCAATATTTACTTTGAGAAAATGACGTCATGACGCTACGACGTCAGACGTACATGACATTTTACTAATAGCGGCTATCTTTGACGGCTCACTTAACGTGATGCTACGGGAGAAGACACTGCATACCAAACCCAGCTCCTAACAAAGCGATGAAACAGAAGCAAAGCTAACGATAATATTTTGCCCAATGGAAGTGCCAGTAACTGCTCCTTGGTGAGTTTGAGATTTTCACTGTTCATGGGCGAATTCACCGCTCCCTACTCAAGTAAAGCTTTCTTATGCTTTCCGGCCTACACTCCTGGTGGTTGCCATGGCGCCTCCATCGACGCCATGAGCTCACATCGAGCATTGTGCGTCCGCTCGGGAAGCTGACCCCTGTTGCCATGACTACTCAGCGCACAGCGGTACATCAGAACGTACTGTTAACATCACGCAAGTTTAAAGAAACAAACCTCCATGGCGTTGGTGCTTCTGATTAAAGTAAGTCCCCTTTGTGTTCCAATCCCGTTGTTGTAGTTTCCTGATCACCATTGCTGACCCCTGATTCTGCTTATCTGACAACTCTTTGGACTGCGTTTTTTGGTACTTCAATTCTGGCTTGGTTGAACAAACATTTCTTCTGTTTAAAGGATTGCCTTGAACTGTTTTCAGCTATTGAGTACTTGGTGAGAGCTATGTGTGATTTTGGAGGATTGCCATTATCCTTGCCAACGTTGTGCACAGGACTTTGGATGCTAAGCAGCATTATTAGTGTGCACTTCGTTTGCCGTTAATGCGTCCTCGTTCTGCCTGGGAGCTAGGTCCCTACTAACATTACTAATTTCCCTTCCTGCCCATCTACTCCTTTCCCTGATTCTTCCCCTTGCTACTTTGAGTCTCCTTCATCTGGAATCACTGGTTCCAAGCCCTGAGATTTTTTTTGCCACCAGCTGAATTTCTTTTTCCTCTTTGAGTCAACGTCTAGAGCTATTCAGGTTAGTGTCATCTGAAAACTAGTTGAATTGAACTCCTCTGTACTGAGATACTAAAACACGTTCCTAATTCCTTGCAGACTGGTGTATACCTGGTGGTATTTCTTTTGATCTTCCGTCTGAGCCAGAGCCCTGTCTGTATAGTTTAAAGGACAGGGCAGTGCTTCATAAGAAAGGTCGCCCTCTCTGAGGAGGCCCTTATTGTGCTAGCTGGAAGCAACATTGACAGCTTCTACTCCTCTCGTGGCCAACTCACTTTATTCGGATTACCTACGCATTCCACACGCGCGTACTGACAGAGATCAATGATTGGCACATACTAATTTGTTTCAGGACATTCTGCCACCATTATAAAAATGAACATCTGTTATTAGGAAAACAAAGTCATCAATATTTGAAATTAAGGCAAAATACTCCCAACAATGATGAGTATTAAATTAAGCTGATGAGCCTATATATATCACTAGCCGAACATGCGTATTAGGTCTTCTGACTACACTTAATATACGACTCCACAGGTATCAACTTCCGGGGCACCAGTGGTCCAGGGTTGAATATCGTTTTCTAAACCACCAATCAGCCCCACACCTCTAGTACACCAGAAGAGATCCAAACAGATTGGAAACACAAGCAAATTATAAACCTCCTTGTCCAATTTTGGTAACGTGAACGAAACGGCAGGCTTATCTCTGACAAGTTGTGGATTGTTGGTTAGTTGCTACACAGTGAAAATACTATTTTTACCCAAGGATAAAAAGAGATTATCCAGTCATGGTTGTATACAAATATCTACTTTATTATTATTCACCAGGCAGTTCTAGCACACTACAAAATACAACTCACGATGTAAAGGAATGCAGAGGACAGACAGTTTCAAGGAGGAAAAGGGATGCACTCTGGATACTGACAAGAGGGAGTTGGTAAAGCAATTAATCACAATAGTTCAAGGATACTTGGTTTCAACACAAAGGAAGAAATAGGGCCTTCGGAGAAGAACCAGGGGGACAGAACCACAATGTAACTTGAGCTTGTAGAAGTTCTTGGTGCTCGACAGGGTCAAGTCAGTTTCAGGGGGCTTTGCAGCTCCTGCAACAGTGTTCAAGACAGGAGACAGCTGTCGTTATCAGGTGGCAGGCAGTTTGGCGAGCAAGGCTGGACAGACGGCTTTAGGCTGGCCTACATGGCAGCTTGGGGTCAGGAATCGTCTCAGAGCTAGTCAGTCTGACAGTCATTGGTGCAGGCGGTTGCTGCTCGAGGGGATCGACTGGCTCAAAAATATCCTTTAAGGTGAACGCAGGTTGATGCTTGTCGATGCACTCACTGGGCTTGTGTCGTCCTTTAAGGCAGACGACCCAAAGCTGAGGAGAGTGTTGCAGGCACCGGCCTTGTCTTGGGTTTGGTTCACAGACATCTGGCATTTCCCATCTAGGAAGCTTGCTTACAGAGCCTAGCAGGGCATTCAGTGTGCTGACTAGGCACTGGTTCTGGAGCTACTGGAGGGTCCTCTGGATTCAGTCTCTCCTTCTGTTCCCTGGGAGATGTTTAGGGGAGGGATCTTGCTTCCCTCTTTGGGAATCCTGGTCTTCCTTTACTGGCAGAAGCAGACTGTACCGTCAGCCAGGGTCCAAATGAGTTCTTCTTGTTATTCCTTGCAAAGCCTTCAGATAATCTTCCCAAAAGAGGGGCTCAACCCTCTTTTAAAGCCAAATGGGCCACAGTGATTGGTGTACGCTAAGCCTACCTTAACGAACCAATGCTGCGTCCCCACCAACAATCCCTTTTATGCATGAGGTCATAGCCAGAGTGCTTTGTAGCAGAAAAAGTAAAGGGGTGAAAACATGTAATGCTAAGGGCCTCATTACGACCCAGGCGGTAGGGGGTTAACGGTGCCGGTAAAGGTGCAGGTGCCGTTAACCCCCTACTGCCTCATTACGAGGTCTGCTCGCGGGTAAATCCAGGCTTCC